>NC_137781.1:3248208-3908208 GCF_963455305.1 Plecotus auritus
GGCCCTCACCGAGCGCCGCGGGCTGGAGGTTCCCCACGCCCGGCTCAGGGGCGGCCAGCGTCCTTTGGCTGAAACGGCCCCTCCTCTCTCCTTCCCCCCCCACCCCCCCCAGACCTGGCTCAACTGGACGGCCTGCGGCTTCAGCGCCCTGCTGTTCTTCACGGTGGCTTTCGTCTACAATAGCTCCTGCACGACGTGCTACCCTCCGTCCAACCCGTACTGGACGATGCAGACACTGACGGGCGACCCCCTGTTCTACTTGATTTGTCTCATCGCACCCATCACCGCCCTGCTGCCCAGGTGGGTGCCGGGGACGCTGGGCCCTGCCCACCCCCGTCCTCCCTGAGAACTGGGACCATTCTTTTAATCTTTTTTTTTTTTTTTTAATATATTTTATTGATTTTTTCCAAAGAATGGAAGGGAGAGGGATAGAGAGTTAGAAACATCGACAAGAGAGAAACATCGATCCGCTGCCTCCTGCACACTCCCTACTGGGGATGTGCCCGCAACCCAGGTACATGCCCTTGACCGGAATCGAACCCGGGACCCTTGAGTCCGCAGGCCGACGCTCTATCCACTGAGCCAAACCGGTTAGGACTGTATAGATATTCTTTTTTTAAAAAATATATATATTTTATTGATATTTCACAGAGAGGAAGGGACAGGGATAGAGAGCTAGAAACATCGACAAGAGAGAAACATCGATCCGCTGCCTCCTGCACACCTCCTACTGGGGATGTGCCCGCAACCAAGGTACATGCCCTTGACCGGAATCGAACCTGGGACCCTTCAGTCCGCAGGCCGACGCTCTCTCTATCCACTGAGCCACACCGGTCAGGGCTGAGACCATTCTTTCTTGTTTATTATTATTACTAGAGGCCCGGTGCATGGATTCATGCACCGGTGGGATCCCTCTGTCTGGACTGTGGGGATCGGGTCAAAACGGGCTCTCTCACATCCCCTGAGTGGTCCTGGATTGCAAGAGGGTGCAGGCCAGGCCGAGGGGACCCACGTGTGCACGATCGGAGGGCTCCAGGGTGTGTCTGGCCCCATCTTGCCCAATCCCGATCGGCCGGACCCCAGCAGCAAGCTAGCCTCCCAGTCGGAGCGTCAGCCCCTGGTGGTCAGTGCGTGTCATAGCGACTGGTCGAACGGTCGAACGGTCGGACACTTAGCCTATTAGGCTTTTATTATATAGGATTATTTTAAATTCTTTATTGTTGAAAGTGTATTACAGGGGTTCCCTTTTGCCCACCGTGAGCCCCCACCAGCCCGCCCCCACCCACCCCCACCCCGGGCCTTCGGCAGCCTGTTGTCTGTGTCCATGGGTGATGCATACAAGGTCTTACTGATTTCGGAGAGGAAGGGAGAGAGAGAAACATCCATGATGAGAGAGCATCGTGGATCGGCTGCCTCCTGCACGCCCCACACTGGGGATGGAGCCCGCAACCCGGGCACGTGCCGTCACCGGGAATGGAACCGTGACCTCCTGGTTCCTAGGTCGATGCTCCAACCGAGCGCCGCCCCCCCCCCCCACCCCCGCCCACGCGCACCGGCCTGTGTGAGCCCCAGGGCGTCGCTGACAGCATCGTGTGTTCGTTGCAGGTTGTTCTTCAAAGCTCTGCAGGGCAGCCTGTTCCCCACGCAGCTGCAGCGGGCTCGCCAGCTGGCCCAGAGGTCCCCCAGGAAACGCCGCGCCCCCAGAAGCACTCAGGGACACCTCCCCGGAGCCCCGAGCCCCGACACCTCCGAACCGAGCGGCCTGGGCACCGCCTCGGCATCCACCTCCCAGGACGACGCCTCGCCGGGGTCTTGGCACGCGCCCGGCCCCCCGGAGGCCGGCGAGGAGCCCAGCCCCGTGGACGTGAGCGTGCCTTTGAGGGAGGCCTCGAGCCGCCGGGCCCCTGGCTGCTCCTCCGGGCCCAGGGACGCGGTTCTGGAACGGTGTTGCGGGGACTCCAAGGGGAAACCGGCCCGCGCCGGCCGGGCGGCCTCGCTCTCGTCCGTCTTCGGCCTCCCCCACTGGCGCTCGCTCAGCTGGATCTCCTCCCTGTCCCTGGTCGGCGGCCTGGGCGGCGTGTGGCAGCTCTCCCGGAACAGTCTGCACGTGGACAAGCGGGGGGAAGCCGAGTGCCTGCCGGGCCCCCCCGCCGCCGCCGGACGGGGACCTGTGCGGCTTAGGCAGGCGGGCCACCGACTACTTCTAGGGCCGGAGCCTTGGCCCCGGGGCTGCAGGGGGGGGGGCGGTGGGGGCCGGAGGGAGGGCGGGGTGGCGAAAACCGCCAACTGACCTTTCTTTCTTTCTTTCTTCTTTTTTTTTTTTTTTATAACGTACATGTTCATAGTATTTATGCTTCTTGTTTGCACAGAAGAGGTCTAGGAAGACGTATTTTATATGTTTCCCGGGCTCCCGCTGGGGACGAGAGGCACCCAGAGAACCAAGGAGAGTTTATTTTTTGAGTCCCGAGTGAGAAGAGTCTGTTGAGGGAGGAGCAGGTCCGAGCGTTCAGGTTATATAAACGTTGGAAGAAGAGCGACCCTCCGTTTGTTGACTTGGCGTCCGCCTCATTTCGTACGAAGACGCGGCGTGATGGGTTCGGTTCCGCGTGCGCGGCCCCGGTGGCGGCCGCCACGGGTGAACGTGTGTGTGTGTGTGTGTGTGTGTGTGTGTGTGTGTGTCTCTCGCACGCGGTGATCCCGGGCGGGTGTGGACGGCAGGGAGGGGCGGTGACGGGACCGGGATGCGTCCCCCGGCGACACGTCCCCCACGGCCTGTCTTCCGTTCCCACAGCTCAACCCCTCCCCACCCAGGTCCCCCGTGACATCAGTCCTCATGGGCCTCCACTCTGCCTGTCACCGGCCCAGGGCTCCCCCAGGTGTGCAAGGAGAAAGGATCTTCTCCGAGCGCCTGGCTGCCGAGCATCGACCTAGGAACCAGGAGGTCACGGCTCGATTCCCGGTCAGGGCACACACCCGGGGTGCGGGCTCCATCCCCAGTGGGGGGGTGTGCAGGAGGCAGCTGATCCATGATTCTCTCTCGTCATGGATGTTTCTCTCTCTCTCCCTGAGCCACACCGGCCGGGCCCCATAGGTGTTTGGCTCAGTAGATAGAGCGTTGGCCTGCGGACCAAAGGGTCCCAGGTTCGAATCCAGTCAAGGGCGCGTGCCTGGGGTTGCAGGCTCGATCCCCATTGGGGGGGCGTGCAGGAGGCAGCCAATCCATGATTCTCATCATGGATGTTTCTATCTCTCTCTCTCCCTTCCTCTCTGAAATCAATAAAAATATATTTAAAAATATATATTTTTTTTAACTGATTGCAGAGAGGAAGGGAGAGAGAGAGAAACATCCATGTCGAGAGAGAATCATGGATCGGCTGCCTCCTGCACGCCCCCCACTGGGGATGGAGCCCGCACCCCGGGTGTGTGGCCTGACCGGGAATCGAGCCGTGACCTCCTGGTTCCTAGGTTGATGCTCGGCAGCCAGGCGCTGGGAGAAGACACTTTCTCCTTGCACACCTGGGGGAGCCCTGGGCCGGCGACCGGCAGAGTGGAGGCCCATGAGGACGGACGTCACGGGGGACCCGGGTGGGGAGGGGGGTGCGGGGGGCCAGAACGCCAGACGACGCCGTGTCTTCCAGCTGTGGGCTCTGTGCACACGAACGAAGGCCCCCGTGAGAGACTCGGAGGCTGCTTGTTCCCGGCTGCCGGCTAGAGCCAGGGAGTCAGCCACCGGGTCATCGGAGCTTGGCAGAGGCTCAGAGGCAGGCCGAGCGCGGGAAGGGGGCGGGGCGGGGGGGGGGGGGAAGCTTTAAAATAGACAGAAGAGAGCCCGGCCGGCGTGGCTCACTGGTGGAGCGTGGACCTAGGAACCAGGAGGTCAGGGTTCGATTCGTGGTCAGGGTTCGATTCGTACCCGGGTGGCGGGCTCGATCCCCAAAGGGGGACGTGCAGGAGGCAGCCCATCAGTGATTCCCTCATCATGGATGTTTCTCTCTCTCTCTCTCTCTCTCTCCCCACCCCCCCTTCCTCTCTGAAGTCAATAAAAACATGTTTTATTAAAAAATAAATAAAGAGCCCTGGCGGGGGGCTGGGTCGGTTGGAGCATCGTCCTGTACACCAAAAGGTTGCAGGTTGGATTCCCAGTCAGGGCACACACCTAGGTTGTGGGTTCAATCCCTGGCTGGGCATATATGGGAGGCAACCAATGGATCTTTCTCTCTCTCTCTCTCTCTCTCTCTCTCTCTCTCTCTCTCTCTCTCTCTCTCTCTCTCTCCACTCCTCTGTGATACTGCAGAGAGGAGGCTCGGGGACAACCGGCAGATGATTGGGGTGCAGGGACAGGCAAGGGTCCCCCTTCACCTGCGTGTCAGGGCCGAGCAGGAGAGCGGGTGGACGTGTCCTGGCCTCGGGCGCCGTTTCCAGCCCGATGACCCCCGTGAAGCTGAGAGGCGGAGTGAGACTCCCTCCTCCCGAGCTACCCTGGACCCAGCCTTGGCGCGCGGCCCGGAGCCTGGAAACGGGCCACCTCGGATGAGGCAGCGCAGCCTGCAGACGCAGAGCTGAGGATCGGGCTCCACGGGAGGGCACCGGCCCAGGGAGCGGGGATCTGCAGCAGGGAGATGGGGAGGGAGGGCGGGAGGGAGATAGATGATTGATAGATTAGATAGATAGATAGATAGATAGATAGATAGATAGATATAGAGATAGATAGATAGATAGATAGATGATAGAGATAGATATAGATAGAGATGATAGATAGATATAGATAGATAGATGATATAGATACATAGATGATATAGATAGATAGATAGATAGATAGATATGATAGATATAGATAGATGATGGGTAGATTGATAGATGATAGATGATGGATAGATATAGATAGATGATAGATAAATATAGATAGATAGGTAGATAATAGATGATAGATAGATTGATGGATAGATGATAGGTAGAAGATAGATGATTGATAGATAGATGATAGATGATAGGTAGATGATGGATGGATAATAGATAGATTGATGATAGGTAGATGATGGATGGATTGATAGATGATAGATTGATTGATTGATAGATGATAGACAGATAGATGATGGATGGATAGATGATAGATGATAGATAAATGGATAGATAGATATAGATAATAGATATAGATGATATAGATGATAGATAGGTGATAGATGATAGAGATAGGTAGATGATTGATGGATAGATAAATGATAAAGATAGGTTGATAGATAGGTGATAGATAGGTGATAGATTGATAGATGATAGATAGATGATAGAGATAGATTATAGATATATGATAGGAAGATAGATGATAGGCAAATAGCCAGATAGATGACAAACAGGTAAATGATAGGTAGATAGATGATAAGTAGACACATGATAGGTAGACGGATAAATAGCCAGATAGGTGATAAATAGGCAAATGATAGATACATGATAGGTAGATAGATAATAAATTATAGGTACATGATAGGTAGATAGATGACTGATAGATAAATATATAGACAGATAAGATAGATGGTAAATAGATAGACATATGACACATAAATGATTCTCATCACTGATGTTTCTCCCTCTCCCTTCCTCTCTCTGAAATCAGTAAAAACGTATTTGACACAGAAGGTTCCTGAAGGAGAAGAAGCCTGTGGGTTTTTGTGAGGACAGAGTCTATGGCATGAGCTCGGGCAAGGCCAGTGCAAAACCCCAGGAACCCCAAGGCCCCGGCCTCCGTGACGGGGACCCATCACCCAGCACCTACTGAGCTTTGTCATAGCTGTTCTCTCTCTCTCTCTCTCTCTCTCTCTCTCTCTCTCTCTCTCTCCTCTCTCTCTCTCTCTCTTTCTCTCTAAATATATTTTTTGACTGCTTCAGAGAGAGAGGGAGAGGTAGAAACATCCATGACGAGAGAGCATCATGGATCGGCTGCCTCCTGCACGCCCCCCACGGGGGATGGAGCCCACAGCCCAGGCATGAGCCGTGACCAGGAATCGAACCGTGACCTCCTGGTTCCTAGGTTGTTGCTCAACCACGGAGCCACACCGGCCGGGCAAAACCATGGGGTCTCTTTGCAGCCAGCTGGGGGCCACGCCAGTCTCCACGGAGGCCTGTGGGGTCCCCCGCCCCCCCTCCCACTCCTGCCTGGCCAGGGTGCTCTTATTTGCAGGTGGAAAGGGGCCTCCTTCTAACAACTTCTCTCTAGCTGTGTTTTGTGTGTGTGTGTGTGTGTGTGTGTGTGTGTGTGTGTGTGTGTTTCCCCAGAGGAAGGAAAACAAACAGATAGGACGCCATGGGCCTGGGCAGGACGCCATAGGTCATCCTTTGATGGAACCGATTTCAAACAGCTTCCGAAAACAGCAGCCCCGGGGTAGCGCGTGGGGGGGCTTCAGCGGGTCATGCGTGCGCAGGAGCCAATTTCAAACCCTATAACCACCGGCGCACGCGAGCCGAGAAAGATCATCCTTGTTCCTTTTCCCAGGAGGCACCCGGAGCGACGATGAGCGGAGGCTGCGACCCTGGAGTCACGCCGTGTGCGGTTTGTTTGCGCTGAAAAATGGAAGCATTGTACCCCAGTCCCGGGTCACAGCCGCGTGGCGGTCCCATCGGCCCAGGCCCTCTGGCTCACACACACACACACACACACACAGACAATGAAGAGCCACACATCAGCTCCCAACGTGGGGCAATTTGATTTTTAAGGGGGGGGGGCAATTCGAGAATGCATCATTAACCGTGAATTCTCTGCCTTTCTTACGGTCCTAGGGGCCCTGTGGACGGTCTGAATATCGTGTCGCTTTAGGGGGAGCAGGCCAGATTTGGGGGGTGGGGGAGAGAAAGTATATGTGAGGCTAGATTGGGGACTGCCATGTGGTTGTGTTTTAATATTTTTTTATTTTATTGATTTTTTACAGAGAGGAAGGGAGAGGGAGAGAGAGAGTTAGAAACATCGATGAGAGAGAAACATCCATCAGCTGCCTCCTGCACACCTCCCACTGGGTATGTGCCCGCAACCAAGGTCCATGCCCTTGACCGGAATCAAACCCGGGACCTTTCAGTCCGCAGGTCGACGCTCTATCCACTGAGCCACACCGGTTCTGGCAATTTCTAATATATTTTTATTGATTTCAGAGAGGAAGGGAGAGGGAGAGGGGGAAACACCCATGAGGAGAGAGAATCAGGGGTCGGCTGCCTCCCGCACGCCCCACACTGGGGATGGGGATGGAGCCCGCAACCCGGGCCTGTGCCCTTGACCGGGAATCGAGCCTGGGACCCCTTCCCTCTGCTGACAGGCCGGCGCTCTATCCACTGAGCCACACCGGCCAGGCCCCCTGCAGTGTGTGTTGTTTTTTTGGGTTTTTTTTTTGTCTTGATGATGATGTTGGCCTTCTCCTCTGCCTGGATCCTTCAGCTGGACGCATCCCCAAGACGAGCGGAGGCCGTCCATTGGGAGGGAAATTAAAGAAATTAAAAAATACGCCCTGACCAGTGTGGCTCAGTGGATAGAGCGTCGTCAGCCTGCGGACTGAAGGGTCCCGGGTTCGATTCCGGTCAAGGGCATGGACCTTGGTTGCGGGCACACCCCCAGTGGGAGGTGTGCAGGAGGCAGCTGATGGATGTTTCTCTCTCATCGATGTTTCTAACTCTCTATCCCTCTCCCTTCCTCTCTGTAAAATATCAATAAAATATATTTAAAAAAAAAAAAAAAAAAAGATTTCTGCTCCCGGCCCACATCCCCCCAGGCCCCTTCCCTGTGCGTTCTCCTAGCAAATGCCAGCTCTTTATTCAAACTGTCTTTTAAACAAAACATAAATCTCGACTCCTAAAGAGAGAGCGAGGCTGCAGATAAACGGGGGACAGGGAGTTCGTAACACACATGCCAGCCCCCCCCGCCCCCCACCCCGTCGAGGAGAGGTGACGCCGGCCCTCGGAAGGGCTGTTGGATTCGCCGATAATCGCATCGGCTCCCTCCGGGGAGATGAAGCGGGCAGCGCAGGGCTTGCTGGCGTCCCTCAGCGCTCTTTTTCTGAACTTCTCGAGTCCTCGGGGAACAAGAAGACAAAGGAAGGAAACGGGCGTTCGAAAAAACCTTGGCAGTTTTTTGAAGAGACGTTTTATTGATTTCTTTTTTTTTTTTAAGAGGGAGAGGAGGGAGAGAAACAATTGACAAGAGAGAGGACCCTGGATCGGCCGCCTCCCGCACGCCCCCCCCACACACACACACTACTGGGGATCGAGCTCGCAACCCGGGCCTGTGCCCTTGACCGGGAATCGAACCCTGACCTCCTGGTTCCTGGGTCGATGCTCAACCACGGAGCCCACGCCGCTGGCTGGCCGGGGCTGCACCATCGGCATTGTCGACAGAGGCCAGAGGCGTGACCGTTGGGTAGGGAAGTGCGGCGGGAAGATAAATGGCTCACCGGCTGACGGGGAGAGACCTCTGTGTGTGTGAAATGTTGTTGTTGTTGTTGTTGTTTAAAAAAAAAAAGTTGGCCATGCCGAAACCGGTTTGGCTCAGTGGATAGAGCGTCGGCCTGTGGACTGAAGGGTCCCGGGTTCGATTCCGGTCAAGGGCATGTACCTTGGTTGCGGGCACATCCCCAGTGGGGGGTGTGCAGGAGGCAGCTGATCGATGTTTCTCTCTCATCAATGTTTCTAACTCTCTATCCCTCTCCCTTCCTCTCTGTGAAATATCAATAAAATATATTTAAAAAAAAAAAAAAGTTGGCCACGTTCCGGGAACTGTGACAAGCCTTCCCATGCAAAGCCTCAACAGTCCCCCCCTCTCCCGTCCTCCACGCCCCCACCCCCCAAATAAACCAGCAAACAGCCTCGCCAAAAAATGTGTTGAGTTTCCTACTGGTTGACAGATGCGTCCCCACGAGCCTCTGTCAATTTCCTGCATATGGTTTCCAAGCAGAGGGACTGACCCCTTGGTTGGGAATATAGCCTTTGTTTTGTTCGTTCCACCTCACCCAGGAATATGTTTCCATTGCTTTTTAGAGAGAGTGGAAGAGAGAGAGAGAGAGAGAGAGAGAAACATCGATGGGAGAGAAACACATCGATGGGTTGCCTCCTGCACGTGTCCCGACCGGGGACCGGGCCCCGGGGATCAAGCCTGCAACCGAGGTACGTGCCCTTGACTAGAATCGAACCGGGGACCCTTCCGTCCGCAGGCAGGCCGGCGCTCTACCCACTGAGCCACACCAGCTGGGGGCGGGGACGTATCCTTGGAAGGGCGTTGAGAGAGTCAACAGCCTTGCAGGACAAGGAGATGGGGCCACAGTGGGTTTAGGGTCCAGGCCAGGGGTCCAGGGCAAACTTTTTGACTCGAGGGCCACAATGGGTTCTTAAACTGGACCGGAGGGCCGGAACAAAAGCATGGATGGAGTGTTTGTGTGAACTAATATAAATTCAAAGTAAACATCATTACCTAAAAGGGTACGGTCTTTTTTTTATTATTATTTCAATAGTTTTATTCATTTCAAACATTTTAACAAGAAGAATGTAAACACTAATTATTATAATTTGAAACTTCAAGAAATGGAGGAATCATAGCACAATAACATACCTTCTATGGAAGATGGCAAAGGCAAAATAAAATTGCCTAACAAAAGGAAAGGTACAAAAGCCTTTCAAATTAAACTTAAATAGAATAAAATAATTTAGAACGAAAACAAATAGAAAAGAACAAAATGTGTAAACGGTAAATGAAACATTTTCTTTAGTGCACTTCCAAATTATGCCCGGGACGTCGATGTAGATGGCCATGTAGACTGGGTTGAAAGGTTTTTGGTCTTTAAAACATCCGCTTCAGTGGGAACAGTGTTGTTGGTCTCCTTTTTAGCTAATGCTCTGATCCTGTGCTCTCCAGGGGCGTGTCTCCCTCCATCACCACGATAACGTGTCTCCGCATTCCCAGGGTGATGTCGGGGGACGCGTCCGCAGGCATTCCAAGGAGCCTCTGGAAGATGGAGAGGTTGTTCCTTGTACTGAATGGGGATATAAATCCGGATATAAATCTGCCCACTCAGAAGAAGGAGCTGCGGCCGTGTTTCCCGACGTTGCCATGTTAACACTGCTGCTGGTGAAGGAGCAGAGGGGAGAGCAAGAGAACCCTCCGCTCTTCCGGCTCCGCGGGCCGGATAGAACAGCCGCACGGGCCGGATCCGGCCCCCGGGCCGTAGTTTGCCCACGGCTGGTCCAGGCTCTCCCACTAGGCCCGAAAGCACTTCGAACCGCGTGAGCCACACCAGCCCGGGTGCAAGTCTGTTGTTGTTGTTTTTAATATATTGTTATTGATCTCAGAGAGGAAGGGAGAGAGAGAGAGAGAGAGAGAGAGAGAGAGAGAGAGAGACATCCATGATGAGAGAGAACCATGGAGCGGCTGCCTCCTGCACGCCCCCCACTGGGGATCGAGCCTGCAACCTAGGCACATGCCCTGGACCGGAATCGAACCCGGGACCCTCCCGTCCGCAGGCCGACGCCCTCTCCAGGGTGAAGGTCTCTGGTATCTTTCTTCCTGATGTTCCCAGGAAGATGCCTCCTTTCATTATCCGCCCTCCCGCCCCCCCCTCCCCCCCCTCATTCTGTTGTCCTTATTGCCGAGCTCGTCACCGGAGACGGTTTTCATCTCGTCCCGGGCCCACAGGGGCCCCTCCGCGGGCGGCGAGCATCTGGCTGACAGGCCTCTCCCTTCAGAACCTCAAGATGTTGTGACACCTCCTTGGGGCCTCGCCGGTTTCTAATGAGAAACCTGCCGCCGTGCGCACCGCGCGTTCCCCGCGGGCGGGATATCATTTCTCTGTCGCCGCTTCTTAAATAAAATCTTTATTGTTCTATATTCCGTTCTGGCTTCTTTTTTTTTTTTTGGACGTTTTGGCGTCTGGATGCGACTCTCTTTGAGTTCATTTTTATTTGTTTGTTTGAATTCCCCAAGCTCTTCTTGAGTCGGCAAGTCATGTTGCTTTTCAGATCTTGGAAGTTTTCAACCATTATTTCTTTTTTTTTTAAATATATTTTATTGATTTTTTTACAGAGAGGAAGGGAGAGGGATAGAGAGTTAGAAACATCGATGAGAGAGAGACATCCATCAGCTGCCTCCTGCACACCTCCCACTGGGGATGTGCCCGCAACCCAGGTCCATGCCCTTGACCGGAATTGAACCCGGGACCCTTCAGTCCACAGGCCGACGCTCCATCCACTGAGCCAAACCGGTTAGGGCTCAACCATTATTTCTTTAAAATATATATATATATATATACACACACACACACACACACACACACACACACACACACACACATTTGCGCCCGAGCCCATTGTGGCTCAGTGGATAGAGTGTCAGCCTGCAGACAGAAGGGTCCCGGGTTTGATTCAGGTCAAGGGCACATGCCCGGGTTGTGGGCTCCATCCCCAGTGGACGAGCATGCAGGAGGCAGCCGATCCATGATTCTCGCTTATCATGGATGTTTCTCTCTCTCTTTCCCCGCCCTCTCCCGTCCTCTCTGAAATCGATAAAAAAAATATATACTTTTAATAAAAAGTAAAATTATTTTTTAAATATATATATATATATATATATATATATATATATATTTTTTTTTTTTTTTTTTTTTTTTTTTCAGAAACCGGTTTGGCTCAGTGGATAGAGCGTCGGCCTGTGGACTGAAAGGTCCCGGGTTCGATTCCAGCCAAGGGCACGTACCTTGGTTGCAGGCACATCCCCAGTAGGAGGTGTGCAGGAGGCAGCTGATGGATGTTTCTCTCTCCTCGATGTTTCTAACTCTCTCTCCCTCTCCCTTCCTCTCTGTAAAATATCAATAAAATATATTTTTTAAAAATATATATATATTTTTTAATTGATTTCAGAGAGGAAGGGGGCGAGAAATAGAAGCATCCATGACGAGAGAGAATCATGGACGGGCTGCCTCCTGCTCGCCCCCTCCTGGGGCTTCCCGGCCGTGTGCCCTGACGGGGAATGGAACCGTGACCTCCTGGTGGACGCCCAACCACCGATCCACACCGGTTCTTTGGCGTTGGGTAGTTGCGATTCTATGGAAGCTTGTACGTGCGGCGGCCGACACCAGCTCTGAGAGCAGACAAGCGGGGAGGGGGGGGCCCTAACGCCAGGGAGAGTGCTATGTTCTTGCCACTCCGGCTCGTTTATAATTGCCTTGTTGCAAAATTGATCCAGAGGAATCTTACAACGTGCAAACAACGCCGCTGCGCGCACAGAGGCAAGCCTCTGGAGCCGACGGAGCGAGGCGGGGGCACCTGTGGAATTACTGGAAGCAGACCTGAGGGGGGCCCCCCCCTCCCCACCCCACCCCCAATCCACGCTGTGCAAAGGGGAGGGAGGTGCGGGGACAAGGCTGGGCTGGCCTCCTCGCTATGAAGTTCGACTTCACCCATTTCGTCCACTCCTTGTTGCTGTTGTTCATCCTCACTCTGGGGTATTTTTCCATTGATTTTTCTTTCTTTTTCTTTTTATTGCTTCCAGAGAGGAAGGGAGAGGGAGAAAGAGAAACATCCATGATGAGAGAGAATCATGGATCGGCTGCCTCCTGCACGCCCCCCACTGGGGATCGAGCCCGCAACCCGGGCATGTGCCCTTGACCGGAATCGAACCCGGGACCCTTCGGTCCGCAGGCTGATGCTCTATCCACTGAGCCACACCGACCAGGGCTTCCACTGATTTTTTTTTTTAGAAAGATTGGGAGAGGGAGAGACAGAGAGAGGGGAACACGGATGTGAGAGAGACACAGCCATTGGTTGCCTCCCACACGTGCCCTGGACCGGAATCGAACCCGGGACCCTTCCCTCTGCAGGCCGACGCTCTGGCCACTGAGCCACACCGGCCTGGGCCCTTGTGTCCCCTCTTAAAGGGAGCAAAGGAGCATCACCCACACACGCCAGCACGGCGCAGATCCGGCCCCCCGCCCCGAGCGACGCCCCCTCCCGCCCAGGCTGGGGCCGGCCAGGCTGGGGATTTGCAGCTGGACCTCACGACCAACTGCCTCCATTGTCCCGTGGGTGCCCCCGCGGCAAATATTTACTGCGGGCGCTGATTCCTGCCTAATTATCTTTCCCAACAAGCGCAGCCCGGGCTTGACAAGCCACGGAGAAGGCAGGCTAATCGCCGGCATCTGCTCGTTAGCATACGCGGCCTGTCATTACGGGGGGAGGCGGGCAGCGGGGCCGCCCTGCAGGTGAGCCGCACCCCCCACCCGCCCGGAGGATGCTCTGAGGATGGTAGCCAGGGAGGGAAGGAGGGAGGGAGAGAGGGTCGGAGGGAGGGGGGCATTGGCTCCTGGGCAGGGGTCCACGCGGAGCTAACCCTGGGCCCAGGGCAACGCCGAGGTCACACAGGTCGGCTTGACAGCTGGCAGAAGTCCTTCCCGGTGCCCCACCAGGGTGAGGGAGAAAGAAATTCCCCCTTCACCTCCACACACACACACACATACAAACAACACACATACACACACATACACACACAACATACATACACACACAACACACATATACGCATACACACACAAACTACACACACACAATATACATACACACACAACACACATATACACATATATACACACATACACGCAACATACACACACATACACACACAACATACACACATACACATACAAACAACACACACATACATACACACACGTATATACACACATACACATATATACACAACATGCACACATACACACATACACACAAACACACATATACACAACACACATAACACACATACACACACAAACAACACATATACACACAACATACATAAACATACATACACATACACACAAACCGCACACACAACACACATACACACACAACACACATACACATGCATATACACACACAAACAACACACACAACATACATACACACATATACACACAAACAGCACACATACACGCACAAACTACACACATACACACAAACAACACACACACACACACACACACACACACACACACACACACACGGCCTTCGCTCACCCAGAAACGGTCTGATTTCTCAGGCGACTACGCACAAAACCAAGTTCAACGCCCCCTCCCTGGGCAAACGGGGAGTCATCTGTTAATCCCTCCAGCTCCACCACTTGCGATTTATTTTTTTTTTTAATATATTTTATTGATTTCAGAGAGGAAGGGAGCGGGAGAGAGAGAGAAACATCCCTGATGAGAGAGAATCATGGATCGGCTGCCTCCTGCACGCCCCCTCCTGGGGATCGAGCCTGCAACCCGGGCATGTGCCCTTGGCCAGAATCGAACCCGGGACCCTTCAGTCCGCAGGGTGACGCTCTATCCACGGAGCCACACCAGGTAGGGCCCACTTGCGATTTATTTACTGGTTAATTTGAGAGAGAGAGGAAGGTGTGGAGAGCAAGGCAGAGAGAGAGACAGTGACATCGACTTGTTGTTCCACTTATTGATGCATTCATTGATTGATTCTCTCTCTCTCTTTTTTTAATACATTTTTATTGACTTCAGGGAGAAAGGGAGAGGGCGAGAGAGAGAAACATCGGCGATGAGAGAGAATCATGGATCGGCTGCCTCCTGCAGGCCCCCTACTGGGGATGGAGCCCGCAACCCGGGCATGTGCCCTGACTGGGAATCCAACCGTGACCTCCTGGTTCATGGGTCGACCCCTCAACCCCCGAGCCACGCCGGCCGGGTGCGATCAGTTACGTGGTTGTGATTCCACGAATCCCTCAGCGCCGGCTCCCGTCAGGATCTGGGAAAGCTTAGCCCTTGGGTTTCGAAGAACTTGGGACAGAGGCCAAGCGGACGTTCTGGGACTGGCCTCCTCCATCCCCACCAGCTTCCAGGAGAGGGAGGTCGAAGGGTCCTCTGGCCGCAGCACGGCCGGAGGGGACCCGGCTTGCCAGCCAGCCAGCCAGCCAGCCAGCCTGGCGCAGGGGCTCCCCCCGATCCCGGCGGCCACTCGACTCATTTCCAACCGTGAAGGACGTGCTAGCCACCCCCGAGGTTGTGGATGTGAGCCAGCCAGGCCTTGGCCTCCCTCCCCAGGGCCCCTGCCCCGGCCGGCCGGTCGTCTGTCTGTCCGGCAGGGGCTAGCAGATGCCAATGAGCTGGGTCTAAAACCACCGACCCTTCGGGGGTCCGAGAACGGGTTGGGTTTTTTTTATTCCACCGGAGAAACAGTTGTTCAAGACAAGCACGTTTCTGCGGGGGGGGAAGAAGAAAAGAAAAAAAAAGAGAGAGAGAAAAGCCGCTCTGAAAAGGGTCCATTCTCTGCTTAGCAACGGCCGGCTATAAATAAAAGTGGCCCTGTGTTTGCTGTTTTATGATTAATGGCTCGGCGTGCCTGGCGGGGGCACTGGCCTTGCTGGCATCCTGGGTTCTCGTGCGCGCTGGGCCTGGAACATTCCGTGACCTTTCTCCGAAGGCGAAGTGGGTTCCAAGCAAAACAGACGCCGCCTCTCACCGCACGCCCCGGTGGACGGCGGGCTCAGAGCGGCCGCGTGCGTGTCCTGTGTGTGTGCGTGTCGTGTGTGCGTGTGCATGTGTGTGTGTGTGTGTGTGCGCGTCTCGGGCCGGTGATGCCGGGCGAAGGGCGCTGGCGCTGGGGCCTGCTGTCCTTTACAGAGGCCACATCCGTCCGCACACCCACCAGGGGACAGGTGCTGAGGTGCACGACCACCCACCGGGCACCCCCAGCGGGCCCTTTGCTCCGAGACAGAGAGAGAGAGAGAGAGAGAGAGAGAGAGAGAGAAGAGGGGCCTTGTTCTTGTTCTTCCCATTCTGCAGATCAGCAAACCGAGGCCCCGCTCTATTCAGAAGCGGGGCCAGAGAGCGAGTCGGCGGAAAAGGCAGGGCTCGAGCCCCATTTCAACCCGGTTCTGTCAGGCGTGAGGGCCAGCACCCCAGAGGCCCTCGAACCCCCGGGGCACGAGATGGTCAACCTGGGATCAGATCGGAGCCCATAGCAGACGAGGCTGCCCGCCCTCCCCCCCCCGCCCCCGCCACCACCAAACAATGCTCACGTCAGACGTATGCTTTTAGGACGTCTTTACGGTCACCCGGCGGTGGCTCTGGGGTTGAGCGTTGACCTATAGACTAGGAGGTTCGATTCCCGGTTAGGGCACATGCCCAGGTTGCAGGCTCCATCCCTAGGAGGGGGTATGCAGGAGGCAGCCGATCAATCGCTCCCTCTCCCTTCCTCTCTGAAATCAATAAAAATGTATTTTTTTAAAAAAAAAACAAAAACACAGCCCTAGCCGGTTTGGCTCGGTGGATAGAGCATCGGCCTGTGGACTGAAGGGTCCCAGGTTCGATTCCGGTCAAGGGCAGGTACCTTGGTTGCGGGCACATCCCCAGGTGGGGGCGTGCAGGAGGCAGCTGATCGATGTCTCTCTCTCATCGATGCTTCTAACTCTCTATCCCTCTCCCTTCCTCTCTGTAAAAAAAAATCAATAAAATATATATTTTTTAAAAAAACACACACACAAAAAAAAACCTGGAGATAATCCCTGGAGGATTCTGAGCACCTCGCGGGCCAGCTGGCGTTCCCTTCGCGCCCTGTGGGTGCCCGCCCTCGTTGATGAAACACCAGCAGCGCCTTAGGTGCCTTGGGATGAAGGAGCTGCCTCCCTGCCCAGCAGTCACGATCTGGTAACCGTGGGGACGGGATGGGGATGGAGGTGGGGACCACATCCATCCGTTTGCCTGTCTCCCCGGCCACACGGGGGCGGGGGGGGGGGGGCCGGCTCCCCGCCGGTTTGTGGGTGCTGTGAACTCACGTTCAAATAAAGGGGGACGCGGGCGTGGCCTCCAGGGACACGGGACCTAAAACAGTACCCATAATAATAATAAATAATAATAATAATGAATAAAGAACCCTTCCTCCCAGGATTCAGGAGTCATCCGTCTCCCTAACAAGCCTCAGGAGCCTGCGAGACGGTTCTCTGCGTAGCTCAGGGGTCTTATCTGCCTCGCCTTGGGGAGACCGCGGTGACCCCCGGAAAACAGGCAGGCACGCGTGTGTGCGTGCGCTCCACGGGTCCTTACAGAGCGCCTGCCCCGGGCCTCCCGTTGGGCCCGAGGACACAGACTGCCCGAGTCCACGATGCTGTCATGTCACCGCCCCCTCCCTCCGTGTTGTCTGTCAGCCGAATCCTCCAAAAGCAATTCTTCCTCTTTTTTTGCTCAGAACACACACACACACACACACACACACACACACACACACACAACCCAGCACCTTTTATTTCCAAGCAAAGGAAGTCCCCATGGGCTCCAGCCCACACCGACCTCCCAGCCCCCTCAGGCCATATGACACTTGCATTTACCCGTGGTTTGAGCTCTTACTTTCCGAGGCCTTACGGTGCTGTGTCATTTATGTCTTATCTCTCCAAAAAAAAAAAAAAAAAAAGGTTTTAAGACCCTTGAGGGTTAGGTCTTCATCTCTTTATTTTACATTTGATTTAGAGAGAGAGGAAGGGAGAGAAAGAGATCAGGACGGAGGTGGGGGTGTAGGGGAGAATGTGTTGTTCCGTGCATTCGCTGGTGGATTCTCTCTCTCTCTCTTTTTTTTTCTTTTTTAATATATTTTGATTGATTTCAGAGAGAGAGAGAGAGAGACACATCTGTGCGAGAGAGAGAGACATCGATCACTGGTGGATGCTCGGATGTGCCCTGACCGGGGGGGATCGAACCCGCAGCCTGATGGCGGCAGGGTGAACCTCTGACCACCTGTGGTGCTCTTTTCGGATGCCCCCGTCCCACCCACGGGTGCCAGCCGGTGATTTTTCGTCGTGGGGTTTCACGAGTACGGCGTACACTGCGGAACGTGTGGGTGTCTCCCATAAGCCAGCCTCCTCGCTGCGTAGACAGGTTGCCTTTAAAGGGATGAACGGTGTCATTCTTTTCCAGAACAAAAAGGAAAAAGGATCATGTGATAAGGCCTTATGAAAAAAAAAAAAAAAAAAAAAAAACCCACCTTGGATAAGCTTGCCTCGATTTAGAATACGAAGAGGGGGGGGGAAAAAAAAAAAAAAGAGGCTTTTTCTATTTTCTATGTGAGCGGCGACATCTGCTGGTGAACACGTAGACGCATTTCTCCACGCAGGATCTGGCGTGAAGGGGTCTTTTGAGCCTTTCCATCGCGGCCTTCTAGTCCCCGGGGGACACCCCCAAAAAGCCCCCGTGGGAGACCCCTCCCCGCCCCCGTGCCAGGACAGAAGTGCATCCCGGATGCCCATAGGAGTGTTATTCGGAAGGCATCACATAATGAAGGGGCAGGTGGAGTATTTTATTTTACTTGGTATTGCCTGGATTGGGGTGACACTGGTGAATAAAAACCAGGGTACAGTTCGGGAATTCACCATCGGCATATTGTGCTGTGTGTTCACTGCCCAACGTCGAGTCCCCTGCCCTCACCCCATTATTCCCCCTCCACCCTCTTCTGCCTCCCCTACGCCTTCTCTCAGGCGCTCACCCTACTGATGTTTTGCGTGTGCGTGTGCATGTATGTGTGTGTGCGTGTGCATGTATGTGCCTGTGTGTGTGTGTGTGTGTGTGTTTTACCTAATCCCGGCACCTTTCCCACCCATCCTCCCAATCCCCCCCACCCCTCTGTATCTACGAGTCTGTTTCTACTTTGTTTATGTTGCTCGTTCGATTCCACCTGTGAGTGAAACCACATGATCCCAGGACGCTTCTTCTCGGACAGGCTCCTGTCCCCGGGCGGCATGCCCTCCCGCTCCATCCAGGCGGCCGCAGACGATGAGAGTCCCTTCTTCTTCTTTATTTTATTTTATATTTTATTTTATTTTATTTTATTTTATTTTATTTTATTTTATTTTATTTTTACGGCCGAGGAGTCATAAGGCGGTGCGTTGACGCTTCCGTTAAGCAGATCCATCGGTCGCCTGGCGTGGCGGGGTAGATGTCTGCTTCGTGTCCCCCGGGGTGGGTGCTGAGGGGCGTCCAGGGACCCCCCCCCCAGTGACCCCCAGTTAGTTTTGCCCACCCCGATGCCTGTCTGGCTGACACGGCTGCGAGCAATGCCAGCGGGGAACAGAGTGTGTGAGGCTGAGGACCCACGGCCCGACGTGGAGGCGGACGGTCGCCTGCGGAGCCCTCCGTTCGCCTCGCCGCCCGCACCGCGCTGTCTGCAGGGCACAGTGAAGGCCGGGAGACATACTGCAGCCTGCCCCACGCAGGGCCCCACGCAGGGCCCCACAAGGGGTTTGCTTCTCGCCAGCCTGGCTGCTCCCGCCAATGCCCAGCCGTACCGTGTGGCTCGAGCCCCCAGGGACACAAAACCCTTGGCGCCCCCCCCCCCCCCCCCGCCGACCCCAGCCGTGAACCTGGCATCAGACAATCAGAACTGTTATGTAAAAATAGGGGCTCCCGGCCCGGCTGAGTGTCGACCTAGGAACCAGGAGGTCACGGTTCCATCCCCGATCAGGGCACAGGCCCGGGTTGCGGGCTCGACCCCCAATGTGGGGCGTGCAGGAGGCGGCCGATCGATGATGTTGCTCTACCATCGACGTTTCTCTCTCTCTCTCTCCCTCTCCCTTCCTCTCTCTCTCTCTCCCCCCCCCCAAAAAAATCAATAAAATCAAAGAATAAAATTCAAGTATTATTTTTCTTTCCATGTGTACATGTTATTTTATTAGTAGTAATATTATTAATCCTCAGCTGAGGATATGTGTATTGATTTCAGAGAGGAAGAGGAGAGAGAGAGAGAGAGAGAGAGAGAGAGAGAGAGAGAGAGAGAGAGATGGGCTCCAGGTTCCCAGCCTGTGGCCTTGTTCGGACCTGGGGACGGTCCTGATGGTCTGGCACAAGCTGAATGGGTCCCATTGCCGACCCATGGAGACCCCGGGACAAGGCTCTATGATGGAGACAGACATTTGCACGCCCCCTGCAAAAAAAAAAAAAAAAAAAAAAAAAAAAAACACCCCCCCAAAAAACAGAAAACGACCAAAACTTGCCAATGTTACAGACAGCATAAACTGGGGGGGGGGGGGGGGGGCGGGGAAGGGATAAGCACAGAGCCACGAAGTCACTACATCTTTTATTTTTTTTTAATTGATTTTAGAGAGAGGGGGGGGGGGTAACACTGATGTGAGGGAGAGAAACGTCGGTCCGGGGGATCGAACCCCCAGCCTGGGGTCGTGCTCTCACCCACCGGGAACGCTCCAACCCACTGAACCCCGCGGGCCAGGGCGCAGGCCCCCATCCCTGACGCTGGCGTCCGCCCGGAGCGGGTGTCCTAGCTCGTCCTGACGGGTGTCGCTCACAATACCGGAGCCCGGGCGGCTGCAAACGGCAGAACCGCCGGTGGGCCGGGTGCTGGGGCTGGAGCTGGAGCTGGAGCAGGGGGCGGGGAGGCCGAGGCTGGTGCCGGTGGCGCCCTCTGCTGGTGCGCGCGCGCCAGCGTCCTGCTGCCTTGCTCCCTGCGGGGCGCAAAGGGAAGGGGGCGTCTCGGGCCGCTGTTGCCAGGGCGTCCTTCTCCCTCCCTCCCGCCCGCCCTGACCATCTGCCTGCAGCCGGCGGCGGCCGGAGACAAAAGCGGCCTCGGGGAAGGGCCGCGCCCCGCCACGCGCCCGCGGACAGGCGCGCCGTCCTGCAATGTCGCCGTCGCCCGCGGGGGCGCTCTCGTCCCGCGCAAAGAGGCTGCCCAGCCGCGCGCGCGCGCGCGCGCACCCCCAACCCCCCCACCCACCCACCCACCCGCCCGCCTCCCCCGTGTCCCCGGAGGGAGAGTCCATTTGTTCCGCTTCACGAAGGGACACGACGCCGAAGGGAGACCCGCTTCGGCGTCGGTGATGTTGACAAAGATCGATGGCGCCGCGCGTCTCGACGGCCCTCCAGGGCGATGGAGCGCGGCCTCCTCGCTCGGATTCTCCTTTCGAGCGAGATGCGCGCGCACGGAGCGGCCGGGCGCTGCCATGGCGACCAACAACGCCCCGCGCCGCCAGGACGCGCGCGCCGCGCCCGCGACCCCCCCGCCCCCGCCTCCACCCCCACCCCCGGCGCCGAGCCCCCACCTGCAGCCCCGCACTGCGACGTGGGCCACCCCCCCACCCCCACCCCCGAGACACCCATGGGCAGGGGCCGTGACAAAGCAAAGACCCCCGCTGCTCGCAGAGGCCGGGCGGTGCGGGATGCATTCATGAGCCGGGTGAGGATGCGCTTGGATGGGCCGAATGGCAAAGGCGCGCCCTGGGCGCTGGAGAACAATGGCGCAGCCGGCCTCGTGGGTGTTTTTGTGTGTGTGTGTGTGTTTTTTTTTTTCTTCCTTTCTAGGTTTCCAATCTAGGGAACATGCCAGCGAGAGACCCCCGCTAGGCGGAGAGCCCCTGACATACCTGGGTGGGGGGGCGGGAGGAGGGGTAGGATCAGCAGAGGGGTGCCACCGTGACTCCTGTCCCTGCCCAAGAAGCCTCACGGTCCCCCGTGGGCCCCAGACTCCCCTCCTTTGAGACACACAGTGGCCCATCCTAGGGAAACCTTTCCACGCGCTCCAGCTGCAGCAGCAGCAGCAGCAGCTAAATCGATAAGACCAAAGCTCTCTCCCCATGATAACTGATGAGGAACCATGGTCAGGGAAAGGCAGTCAGGGCTCAACCTAAACAGAGGGAGTGCCTGCTAAAAGGAAAGGTTTCCACGGGGCCTGGCCGGTGTGGCTCCGTGGTTTGTGCGTGGACCCCATGAACCAAAAGGTCCCCGGTTCGATTCCCCGGTCCGCGGTGTTCGGGCTTGATCCCCGGTGGGAGGCATGCGGGAGGTGGCCGATGGATGTCTCTAGCTCTCTCTCCCTCTCCCTTCCTCTCTCTCTCTAAGATCAATAAAATAAAGTTAAAAAAATTTTTTTTTAAAAAATAGGACCCAGAGTCTCCTAACACCATAGACAAAGCATCCAGGATGCACTAAAACGTCACCTGCCTTGCCAAGAACCCAGAACAAGAACACCGAAACCCCAGAGAGAAGAGACAAGCAACTGACATTAACACCCGGGGGGCGGGGGGGGGCGGGATGAGATGTTGGAATCATCGGAGCAGGATTTTTAAAACAGCTGTTATGGAAATGTTTCAACAATCAATAACAGATTCTCTGGGAACCAATGCAAAACCTAGAGGGTATTATGCTAAGGAGAAACAAGCCAGACAGAAAACAAACACCATATGATCTCATTAGTATGTGGATCCCAAAGAACAAGACAAATAAAACGGACACGGCGCCCTGGCCGGTTCGGCTCAGCGGATACAGCGTGTCGGCCCCACGGACGGACGGACGGGAGGGTCGCAGGTTCGATTCAGGTCAAGGGTCAAGGGCATGAACCTCGATGGCAGGCTCTGTCCCCGGCCCCAGTCGGGGCACAGGTGGGAGGCGATCCATCGACGTGTCTCTCTCACATCGATGTTTCTCTCTCCCTCTCTCTCTCTCTCTCTCTCTCTCTCTCCCTCCCTTCCACTCTCCCTAAAAAATCAATGGAGAAATACCCTCGGGTGAGGATTAACGAAAAAACAGCCAACACAAAGTAGAAACAGACTCATGGACCCGGGGAACAAACTCCCGGCTGCCAGAGGGGAGGGGCCTTGGGGTGGGTGGAAAGGGAGACTGGTGTGAGAGGTCCTTACAGAACCGCCGTGGGGGGTGCAAAGCGAAGAAACGGTACAGAGACGGGACGTCGGGTGCTGGGAATGTCAGCGGGACCGTCTAACCAGGGGTCCTCAAACTTTTTAAACAGGGGGCCAGTTCCCTATCCCTCAGACCGTTGGAGGGCCGGACTATAGTTTAAAAAACAAAAAAAACTATGAACAAATTCCTATGCGCTCTGCGGGCCCGGGACGCGTCGGCTGCTAAGCAGGACGGGCAGCGGCCCCCGGCGGGCGGGATCCATGTCCTCGGCGGGCCGCCTGTGGCCCGCGGGCCGTAGTTTGAGGACGCCTGGAACCCTGCGCTGTACGCCTGAGACTAACAGCATATTGAAGGTCAGCTGTAACGGAAACATAAAATATAAACTAAAAATTTAAATTAAAAAAAAAAAAACAACACAAAACAGGACAAAATCGCAGCCAAAGGCCCTGGGCCAGGGATCCCAGCCTGTGGGAGCCCGGTCCCGCCGAGACGCCAAGGTTTAAGGGTTCGATCCCTGGTCAGGGCACGTACAAGAAGCAAACAATGAATGCATAAATAAGTGGAGAAACCGATCGATGATTTCTAAAAAAAAAAAAATCAATGAAGGAACCACAGAAGGAAGACTCTGCTCCAGCCACCTTCTGTATGAAACCGGGGGGGGGGGGGGCGGGGGGCAGCAGGGACACACAGACATACATGCCTTTTAGCAGCTACAAAAGGCCGGCCGTTCCCCGGGGCCACGTGGGTCCCGCCTTGGTAACCATGGAGCACAGCAGGATAGTATTATTGTTATCGATCGCGTGCATCGACAGGCGTTAGGGCTCTATCAATCCCACCCCTAAGAAACCCCACCCACCAGCATATTTAAAAAATGTATATTTGTCTTGATTTCAGGGAAGAAGGGAGAGGGAGATAGAAACATGGACGATGAGAGACAATCGTGGATCGGCTGCCTCCTGCATGCCGGGATGGAGCCTGTGACCCAGGCATATGCCCCGACCGGGAATCGAACCGTGAGTGACCTCCTGGCTCAGAGGTCCCGGCTCAACCACTGAGCCACGCCGGCCAGGGCTGTGGCCCTCTCTCTTGCTGAACGTAGGACCGCTCTCTTTCTCTGGCTAGTTTTTTTTTTTTTTTAAATATATTTTTTATTGATTTTTTTTACAGACAGGAAGGGAGAGGGATAGAGAGTTAGAGACATCCATCAGCTGCCTCCTGCACACCTACCTCCTACTGGGGATGTGCCTGCAACCAAGGTCCATGCCCTTGACCGGAATCGAACCTGGGACCTTTCAGTCCGCAGGCCGATGCTCTATCCACTGAGCCACACCGGTGAGGGCTCTCTGGCTAGTTTTACCCCATCGCTCAACACCGGTGTTTTAAGATGACCAGAGAATGAGGAAATGCTTCCAGGTAAAGAACAGGGTGCATCCTAACCGGTGTGGCTCAGTGGATAGAGCGTCGGCCTGCGGACTGAAAGGTCCCGGGTTCGATTCCGGTCAAGGGCATGTATCTTGGTTGCAGGCACATCCCTAGTAGGGGGTGTGCAGGAGGCAGCTGATCGATGTTTCTCTCTCATCGATGTTTCTAACTCTCTCTCCCTCTCCCTTCCTCTCTGTAAAATATCAATAAAATATGTTAAAAAAAAAAAAAAGAAAAGAACAGGGTGCTCTCCCGTGACCTCGGTGTGGGCGTCGGGTTTCTCTCGTCAAGCAGTTTGCACCCAGCCTGGCTGTGGCCGGTCCCTCGCTGTCCCGGGGTCCCTGCCGCGTGGAGGATTCACCCACGCCACACGCCAGCCGACGTGCGTGCATTTTCACGCCGCAGCGCCTTGAGCTCAGCGTGCAGGGTGATTTTGCGAGCTTCCTTTTCGGCCCCAAACGCAGGTGGGTTTGGAGGTGTTCGCTGCTCGGATTGGTGCTTCTGCGAGCGGAAAAGCTTTACTGCCTGGGGAGAGGTGTGTGGGCATGTGTGTGGAAGCAGAACGAGTTTTCAAAGCCGCCCGTAACACCGTACATTTGAAAGAAGGTGGACGTCTATGTTCCGACGACAAGTGTCATTCCTCAGGAAAAAAACATCGTTTTCAAAAGTAGTTCCCATCCAGCCCTCACCGGTGTGGCTCAGTGGATACAGCGTTGGCCTGCGGACTGAAGGGTCCCAGGTTCGATTCCGGTCAAGGGCATGGACCTTGGTTGCGGGCACATCCCCAGTAGGGGGTGTGCAGGAGGCGGCTGATCGATGTTTCTAACTCTCTATCCCTCTCTCCCTTCCTCTCTGTAAAAAATCAATAAAATATATTTTTTAAAAAAAGTAGTTCTCATCCAGCCCTCACCAGTGTGGCTCAGTGGATAGAGCGTCGGCCTGCGGACTGAAGGGTCCCAGGTTCGATTCTGGTCAAGGGCATGTACCTTGGTTGCGGGCACATCCCCAGTGGGAGGTGTGCAGGAGGCAGCTGATCGATGTTTCTCTCTCATCGATGTTTCTAGCTCTCTATCCCTCTGCCTTCCTCTCTGTAAAATATCAATAAAATATATTAAAAAATAAAAATAAAAAGCAGTTCCCATCGAGGGCGATCTGGTGAGCTGCAGGCTCGCAGACCTGTTCCTGAGGCCTCGCTCCCCCGGAGGGAGAAGGAATGGCAGGCACCCCCGGGTGCTTTGCTCACACGCGTGCCATTCGCGGTTGAAAAGAGCACCTTGGAACACAGCTCTGCGCTTAGAGTCGTCGGTCGCTGGAAATCTTGGATGAAAACCTTTTTGTTGTTGTTGTTGTGGGTAAAAACGAGACAAAAAAAATTTCTCGGAACAGCAGTCCGTAGCCGCGTGTGGCTGGCTGGCTGTTTAAAACGTTAAACGACTTAAAATAGAATCAAAACAAAATTGGGTCTCGCTGGCCGCGTCCCACGTGCTCAGTCACCACATGTGGCCCCCCGGTCAGGTGGCTCGGCTGGTTGAAGCATCGCCCCCCCCCCCCCGCCCACACACGAAAAAGTTTCGGGTTCGATCCCCAGTCGGGGCACCCCCCCTCTCGGGCCTTTTCTTCCCTCCTCCAGCCCCCCCCCCCGGAGTGACAGGCACCCGGTGTGGGTGGATAAGTAAGTACAGGAGGCATTCGATTGCATGTAAGCTTATTTATTTATTATTATTATTATTATCATTATTATTTTAAATATATTTGTATTGATTTCAGAGAGGAAGGGAGAGGGAAACACATCGATGTTTCCCTCCCTCTCCTTCTCTCCCTTCCTCTCTCTCTTTAAAAATCAGTAAAAACATACTTAAAAACGAACAAAAAATCATCATGGGACAATGATGCATTGAGGGGCAGCCTTGTTGTCTCGGTTCAGTCCCCTTTTCTGAGAGCGGTTGATTCCAAGTATTATTATTATTTAATCCTCAGTCAATATTTTTCCCCATTGCTTTCTAGAGAGAGTGGGAGGGAGGGGGAGAGAGAGAGATAGATAAATAGATAGATAGATAGATAGATAGATAGATAGATAGATATAGAGAGAGAGAGACATTGATATGAGAGAGACACATCGATGGGTTGCCTCACACACACACCCCAACGGGAGCCGGGGTTTGAGCTTGCAACTGAGGGGCCGGGGCCGGGGTGGGTGGAATTCTTTGGGGGTTACTCCTAGGGGAGGAGGGACGTGGGACACTCAGCATTCTCTCCTGGTCTGTGTGTCCCCGGCTGGCTGCCATCCCTGGCACAGGACCAAGGCCGCGCGGGGCGTTTCTGGGGAGCGAAGCTGACGGGTGACGTCCCGGTTTATTTCCTGGGCGCTGTTTCCAGCATCGTGTCGAGCTGGACGGCCTCCCCTGCTCCGTCCTAAGATATATGCTTCCTCCATCCTCTGGTCAAACCCTGTGAGAGGGCCATTTCGCACGGGGTGGGGCCCAGGGGGGCTTACAGTGGTCCGGGTAGAAAATAATAAGATAATGAATCAACAGCCCTGGCCACGTAGCCCGGGGGGGGGGGGATTCGCGTGTCGTCCCGATACAGCCAAGTTTGGGGTTCGATCTCCGGTCGGGGCACATACAAGAATCAAGCAATGGATGCATCAGTGAATGCAAGTCCCACCCCCTGGGGCTTGTCTTCCCTCCTCCAGCCCACCCCCTCGGAGTGACAGGCACCGCGTGTGGGTAGCTAAGTAAGAACAGGAGGCATTCGATTACATGTAAGCTTATTTATTTATTATTAGTATTCTTCTTCTTTTATTTATTTATTTATTTTTAAATATATTTTATTGATATTTTACAGAGAGGAAAGGAGAGGGATAGAGAGCTAGAAACATCGACGAGAGAGAAACATCGATCAGCTGCCTCCTGCACACCCCCCACTGGGGATGTGCCCGCAACCAAGGTCCATGCCCTTGACCGGAATCGAACCCGGGACCCTTCAGTCCGCAGGCCGACGCTCTATCCACTGAGCCAAACCGGTTTCGGCAATTCTTCTTTTAAATATGTTTTTTATGGATTCAGCAGGGGTCCTCAAACTTTTTAAACAGGGGGCCAGTTCACTGTCCCTCAGACCGCTGGAGGGCCGGACTATAGTTTTAAAAAAAAAACTATGAACAAATTCCTATGCGCACTGCGGGCCCGGGACGCGTCGGCTGCTACACAGGACAGGCAGCGGCACCCGGCGGGCCGGATACACGTCCTCGGCGGGCCGCCTGGGGCCCGCGGGCCGTAGTTTGAGGACGCCTGGATTTCAGAGACGAAGGGAGAAGGAGAGAGAGAGAAACACCAATGATGAGAGAGAATCATGGATCGGCTGCCTCCTGCACACCCCCTACTGGGGATGGAGCCCGAAACCCAGGCATGTGCCCTTGACCGGGAATCGAACCCTGACCTCCTAGTTCGTAGGTCGATGCTCAACCACAGAGCCACACCGGCCGGGCCACTTCCCGTTCCTAGTTGAGACTCCCCGACGTGCACCCCTGTGGAGGAGGGGTGTCGGCCCACGGATCTGAACACGGGGCGATGCTTTTCACTGCATCGTCCTGGGCACACGTGAGGGACGCTGGCCTCAACCAGAATGGACCTGGTCTCCTCTCGCATGGCCCCCTCCCCCCCGCCCCTTAATGATGACCTCCCACTGCTGTTACCAGTGCCCTTCCTCCCCTCCCCCCATGTGGACGAGGACAAAGTCCCAGCTGTCAGGACGCAGGAGGCAGATGAGCCCAAAGTCGACCCCCCTCGCCCCCCCCCCCCCGGGCACCCACCTCCTCCCCGCCCCATCTTTAGCCCTGTCCTGGGCGGGCGAGAAGCTCGATTGATTGGAGTCCTTGTCATCTCCCCACATTTTTTTTTTTTTTTTTGGTCTTTCTCTTCGTTCACTTCTTTCTTAGCGCTTCTTTCTCCTTCCTGACATCGCTCCTTGGAGAGCTCGGCCACCCTGTGGTCCAGAGGACACATTTGGGGGGAGGTGTGTGTGTGGGGGGGTCTTGTTCAAATGCAGATTCCAGGGCGATCCCTCCGACCCATGGACCCAGACTCTGGGTGTGGAGGCCTGGGCTGGCCGCGCCCCAGCCAGGTGCACCCACAGAGGCTAACTAACGCCTCAGCGGCCTCCCTAGCTTTTAATTGTTCATTTTGCTCTCAGGAGCTTGACTGACTGAGGACGCTGGAGCAGAATCGATAATGTGTGACTAAACCCTGAGACCCAAATGAGGTCGAAGGCGCTGCCGGCTTCATCTCTCCGGCCCCCCCCCGTACGGGCCCCCCCGGCGTGAATAAGCGGCAGGAAGTGAGTCTGGGCCCACTGGGGGCTCGCCGGGCCGCCTTGGCAATCATCAACCTCATTAATGCTCCTAACGTTCCCGGCGGCAAACGCGTTGGGAGGCAGGGGAGGGGAATTAAGCTTATTCTGTGCGGGTGACTCACACTGGCTCATGGCTGGGCACAGTCCTCCTCCAGCAGCGATTACAGATCAGAAGGCTGAGTGGGAATTGGGGCTGGGGGCGGGGGGGTCCTGGGGAGCCTGGCCAGCCGTGTCTGGGGGAGAAGCAGGTCCCTAGCAGCATCAGGGGTGAGAGAGACCCCCCCAGGGGCCACCCAGGGGCCCCTCAGCCGGACTGAGCGGCAGCGGCCCAGGTGGGTGCGGGATAACGCACCTCTCTTGGCCTCCTCCCACCCCTTCTCCCCCCCGTCCTTACTTCCTACCCAGGTGCTTGAATCACCCCCCAAAAGAAACCCTCGGCACCTGGCTCCTGGTCTCAGGATCTGTTCCTGGGGGACCCTCCACGGGAAGACAATTTCCTCTCTCCGCCCGCCAATTCGTCAGCGTGCACGGAGGGCTTAGCGCCAGGTCCTTGGCGAGATGCGGTCTTGTTAGTCATCACCACGGCATCCCTTTTAGAGGGAAGAAGCCGAGGCTCCAAGGAGATCAGCGGCCCAGCTGGCCAGTGTGGCTCAGGGGTTGAGCATCGACCTAGGAACCAGGAGGTCAGGGTTCGATTCCCGGTCAGGGCCCCGTGCCCGGGTGGCGGGCTCGATCCCGAGTGTGGGGCGCGTGCAGGAGGCAGCCGATCCATGATTCTCTGTCATCGTGGATGTTTATGTTTCTCTCTCCCTCTCCCTTCCTCTCTGAAATGAATTAAAAAATGTGTTTTTTTTTTAAAAAAAACCCACAACAATATATTTTATGTCCTGACTATCTACATGACGATGTGAATATAGCCCTGGCCTTTTTATAATCATCATGGTGGTTGACTGTCAGGAAAAAAAAGAAAAAGAAAAAAAATAGAACCAAAAAAAATTTAAAAAGACGACCTTTAGGGATTAAAAATTGCGTGAAGCAACCTCTCACAGAGCTCAACAGTCAGCATTCGCATGTTGATCATCTCCTCTGCTTAGTGTCACGCAGGCATAAGCAATGTTGCTTACCAACTCTATTCATGAGTCTCCCCTCGCCAGATGTTTAGCTGAGAAAAGAGGGTAGCTGTCTGCACCGATTTTTTTTTTTTTTTTGGTCTCTTCTGCACCATTTTAAATATTTTACTTCACCGAAGCACTTCCTTAGTGCATTAAAAAAAAAATATATATATATATATATATATATATATATATATATATATATATATATATTTTGTCCGAATCCCTAGGACAACCGGTGTGATATGTATTTAGAAGGGCATTAGGAACACAAAGGCGGTGGGCGTGATTTCAAAGAGCGCCGGCGAGGGCTGCAGCGTCTCTAAGGGGGGCTGCATTGATTGGCGTGGAGCTGTTTTATTCCGAGCGGCTCTGCTACGGTGGCGGTGGCGGCAGCTGGCGTTCAGTGAGCCTCCGCCTCCCTCCCACCCTCCAGCTGGGTGCCGGCAGGCACAAAGGGACCGCATGGCCAAGGTCAACGCGTAATTTGATGGGACTTCCAGGTTGTGGGTTTTTTTTTTTTTCTTTTTTCTTTTTTTCTTTTTGCTTGAATGCCTTTCTGATGCGGTCTTGGATATCGGTGCCGTTAGTGAAGATGGCTGGATGGAGGAGCAGCGATGTGAGGGGACTTGGTAGATCCTCTTGTTCTGTGTCTTAATGCCATGCGCCAGCATGCTGAGGTCTCCCCCGTGGCTGCTGCTGCGTACGCTGTTGCTGGGGTTCACAGCCGGTTACAGTTTCCTGCAGTGAATTAATTTGCCTGAGTCTTCTGTCCACCGCCCCCCCTGTCCTGCCCCTCAACACGCACGCACATTGTGTCCGAGGGTATATCGCTCTGCTCACACAGTTGCCAAGTGAAATAGCCCACGCATTAGACACTTTCCCAGCCACCAAGACGCGTGTTGGGGACGCAAAGCCAGGCCAGGGCCTCACCTCTCTCCAGGAACCTGAGCGGGGAGGGGGGTGGGGGGGACGGGCTGGGCCACAGCCCTGCCTGGACGTGGCCGAAAGGGGACCCTGTTTTCTGCGGGCACCTTCGCCGGCAGGAGGTGCCGAGGGCCGTGCTGTGACGTGGCCCGTGGCCCCGCGGCTTTGAGGCTCACGCTTCCACAGTTCACGTTGGGTAACACTAAGGGTCTCGCCCAAGGGAGGGGCGCTGGGACTCGGGGAAAGAAGCGGGTGCTGTGACATCATCGCGGCCAGCATGGCCAACCGTGACGACGGGAATAGCGACAAGGCAACCTTCCCAAGGCCCAGGTCCCTGTCCGGCCCCAGTCCGCTCCTCTCCGCGGTCACCCCGTCTCAGCCAGCGGTGGGATGTGGCACAGGTGCAACGGGCGGGTTTCATTTTATTTCATTTTAGTGAATTCTCACCCGAGGATATTTTCCCACTGATGTTTATTATTTTTTTTTTTTTAAATATATTTTATTGATATTTCACAGAGAGGAAGGGAGAGGGTAGAGAGCTAGAAACATCGATGAGAGAGAAACATCGATCAGCTGCCTCCTGCACACCTCCCACTGAGGATGTGCCCGCAACCAAGGTACATGCCCTTGACCGGAATCAAACCCGGGACCTTTCAGTCCTCAGGCTGACGCTCTATCCACTGAGCCAAACCGGTTTTGGCACTGATGTTTATTATTATTATTATTATTTTAGACTTTATTTATTTTTTAATTTTATTTTTTTAATTTAATTTTATTTTTTTTAATTGCTTGAATATGTACAAATAATAGTACATATGTCTTTTTTTTTTTCCCCATTGACCTCCCCCCGGCCTCCCCTACCCCCCAGTACATGCCTTTACCTGCCCCCCCCCCCACCCAGTGTCTTCTATCCATTGGTTATGCTTATATGCATGCGTACAAGTCCTTCGGTTGATCTCTTACAGCCCTCCCCGCCCCCACCCCCAACCTCCCCTGCCTTCCCGCTGTAGTTTGACAGTCTGTTCAATGCTTCTTTGCCTCTGTATCTATTTTTTTCCCCCCATTTCTTTCCTTTGAAAAATCTTGCCTCTGCAGACTAGAAATAAACATATAATAACAAAAAAGGTTTGAGTCCCAATTTCCATGTCCAAACCGTTCTGAGTCCCCGTGTCAATGTCCAACAGTTCCTTATGTGTACACGTCAGCAATGCTATCTGGATGGTGGGCCCATGGTGGCAATGCAGGTCCGACCCTCTCTGGTTTGGTCCTAGGCAACCTGCCGCGACGCACAGCTGCTGACCGCTGGCGTGGCAAGGTGTCGTCAGCGTCTTCCATCTCTGGACTGTCTCTCCTCTTGTCTTCGTGGTTGGAGCAGACCTGTCCGTTCCTCTCTGTTGCAGGAATCCACATGGTCTTGGAGTTGTTTTCTGAAAATATACAAACATATTCTCAACTAAAAGTTAATAAAGGAATCTTTTCTATATAATTGATTTTGGGATCCTTTTTATCCCGCTGATATTTAAGAGAGTAGCAGGGAGGGGGAGAGTCAGAGAGAGAGAGAGAGAGAGAGAGAGAGAAACACGGATGTGAGAGAGACACATCGAGGGGTGGCCTCCCACACGTGCCCCAACCAGGGCCGGCGATCCAGCCTGCCACACCGAGGAACGTGCCCTTGACCGGAATCGAACCCGGGACCCTTCCGTCCCCAGGCCGACGCTCTACCCACGCAGCCGCACCGGCCAGGGCCAGCAGGTGAGACACGTCGAGTCAGAGGTGCCTGCAGAGCACCCCGCGGGGATCCCATGGGGCCCGACCTTTCCGAGTGAGGTCTGCGTTCCAGGTCCCAGCGTGGTCCCTCGGGGACAGGGCGGGCGGCTGCAAATGGCAGGCCCGAGGCGGCGGAGCAGGGCGGACGGAGAAGACAGCGGGACGCAGGGAAAGAGCGTCTGCCAAGAAGGCTGGAGGAAGAGGGCCGGAGATGCCGGGGGGACTGCCCAGCTCACACCCCGAGGCTGCAAGGACACCAGCAAGCTCCATCCTGGCCCCAGTCTGGCGTTCAAACTTTCCACACTGAGTGATCGCAGACGGAGGATTTAAGAACAGGAGAGGGAAGGGCAGGGGCTCAAGTCTTTTTTTTAAAAAAAAAAATCCTCACCCGAGGGTATTATTTCCATTGCTTTTAAGAGAGAGTGGAAGGGCCCTCACTGGTGTGGCTCAGTGGATAGAGCGTCGGCCTGCGGACTGAAGGGTCCCGGGTTCGATCCCGGTCAAGGGCGTGTACCTTGGTTGCGGGCACATCCCTGGTGGGGGGTGTGCAGGAGGCGGCTGATGGATGTTTCTCTCCCATCGATGTGTCTAACTCTCTATCCCTCTCCCTTCCTCTCTGTAAAAAATCAATAAAATATATATTTAAAAAAAAAAAAAAGAGTGGAAGGGAGAGGGAGAGACAGAAACACCTGGGGGAGAGAGACGCGTCAACTGGTTGCTTCCTGCATGTGCGCGGGCCCCCCCCCCCCCCCCGCCCGCCCCCTTCCCCGGGCCGGGAACGAGGACGTGCCCTTGACCGGAATCGAACCCGGGACCGACGCTCTGTCCACGGAGCCACACTGGCTAGGGTGGGATTCAAGTCTCGAGAAGACTCCCCACCCCCCCCCCCCCCACTCCACCAAAAAGAACAAAGCCATGAGCGGTGGAGGGGAAGAAGGATGGCTCACCCTGTAAGGCAGGAGGTGGGGGCGTGCAAACGGAGGCAGGTCTGTGGGAAGAAGGCGGAGGTGTGAAGGTTCGTGCCTGAACAATGATGGAGATCATACTATTGCTGTTACTAAGCACTAACATTCACAGAGGGCTCATCATATGCCACCCAGTGTTCGTCATGGAGCTAATTTTGCTTCCCCGGTCTTTTTTTTTTTTTTTTTTTTTTTAATATATCTTTTATTGATTTCAGAGAGGAAGGGAGAGGGAGAAATAGAAATATGAATGATGAGAGACAGAGTCACTGATGGGCTGCCTCCTGCACGCTCCCTTACCGGGGATCGAGCCCGCCACCTGGGCACGCGCCCTCGACCGGAATCGAACCCGGGACGGGACTCTTCAGCCCCAGGGCCGACGCTCTGTCCGCTGAGCCAAACCAGCCAGGGCTCACAGTTTATCTGACCTTTGGGAATAGCAGGCAATAAAAAAATTGTGTGGGTTTTTTTTTTTTTTTTTCATTTTGATTCACCAGTTGTGACTCACATGGACAAGGAATTTTGAGCACTGAAAGAATCCTGTCAAAATATAAAAACTTGCCCTAACTGGTTTGGCTCAGTGGATAGAGCGTCGGCCTGTGGACTGAAAGGTCCCAGGTTCGATTCCGGTCAAGGGCATGGACCTTGGTTGCGGGCACATCCCCAGTAGGAGGTGTGCAGGACGCAGCTGATCGATGTTTCTAACTCTCTATCCCTCTCCCTTCCTCTGTAAAAAATCAATAAAATATATTTAAAAAATAAATAAATAAAAATAAAAACTTCACCAGCAATTGGAGGCAAAAATGTTTAACTGAAAAGGGTGAGTATTAGAAGGCATAGGTTAGTGAGTTCTCCCATAATCACTGAAATGTTGGGTCGTTCAAAAAACGTGTCCGGTTTTACAGGTGTGACTTCCTCTAGGGCTGCGTTGAGGACAGTGAGAGGGATTGCCAATCTCTTATGGTTTCCCCAAAGCCTGGCACAATTCTGGGTTAATAGTAAAAGTTCAAAGCTTGTTAGAGGAATGAACGCATTATGAAAAAAAAAAAAAAAAAAAAAAAAAAAATCGAACCGCTTTCTTACATGGCAATGAGGCAATTATTAAACACCTGGGTTTCATTTTGACTGGAAGTCTAAAAACCTTACTACTTTGTAGATACTATGGTGTTTTTCTGGGAAAATGCCCGTGAAGAACAATATGCGTCTGATTTGGGAGAAAAAAAATTTATTCATAAAAACTGCTATATATATATATTATATAGAGACAGACATGAAACACTTATCAGCATGGTGAGAATTCCTGACAACATTTATGCTGCTAATTTCTACCAGCAACGTTTTGAAAGTTTGAATATGGATAAGGCCAGGAACACAGGGGGGTTCTTGCCTCGTCTGACACTAGCATCACTCGACAACACCTATTGAATATTCATGAACTAAAAGGGCTGGTGGGGGGGGTAATTTCTCCAGATTCCAAGAGCAGGTTTTACTGATTTTTTTCAGGCAACTCTTTGGGAATTCAGGTATTTCTGCCACATTGTGATATACCAGGTTATTTATAAAAATTACATTTTATCTACCCAGACAACTGTTGCTTAGGAGGAAGCATAAAAGCGTCGTCAGATGCTAGATACTGTAGCAACATGTTGCTTCAATTACTCAAAGTCTTTAAGGATTTTCATTCTCATTTGCTTATTTTGATGATCTGTAAAGATAAGTCCTTAAAAAGGCTGTAATTTTAACTAATCTTTTCCATAAAATATTAGTGCAATTAGTTTCCAAAATGAGGCTCTGTAATGAGGGGAAATGATAAAGGAATAAGGAACCGAGTCGAAATTGTACATCATTTAATACCGTCACTTATCATTAGCGGTCGTAGAATAATTTCAATTCCTCTAGCTTGTTTTTTTTTTTTTTTTATAATGGGTTGTGGTTTTTTTTTTTTTTTGCTGTTTGTTTTATTAATCCTCACCCGAGGATATATTTTTTTCCCCATTTATTTTTGGAGAGAGTGGGAGGGAAGGGGAGAGACAGAGAAACATGGATGGGAGAGAGACACACCCAGTGGTTGCCTCCTGCATGGGGTGCCCGCCCCTGAGCAGACTGGGCCAGGGATGGAGCTCGTAACGGAGGTCCAAGGCGCCCGTGACCAGGAAATTGAACCCGGGACCCTTCAGTCTGCAGGTGGACGCTGGCTCCCTCTACCCACAGAGCCGAACGAGGGCATCATTGGTTAAATTAAAAAAAAAAAAATAAAAAAAAAATAGTTGGCTATAGTAGGGGAGCCTGGACTCTATAAAAAAACAAAACATGTTCTCGAAACCACAGCTAAATACTTTGTAGCGATGCTTGTCCAAAGCGTGAACACCAGGACTGGGAGCTCAGCTAGCGTTTCATGCATTTTATCAGCAAAGTTGCAAGATGTCCAGACAAGGAATTGTGAGGGATTCCATGCCAGCTTTGATGGTTACGTGTGGCAGAGTCACACCAAAGAGAAAAAGAAAGAAAGAATCCTATTAAATAAAATGGGGACGTTTGGCCTGGCTGGTGTGGTTCAGTGGTTGAACCTTGACCTATGCACCAGGAGGTCATGGTTCCATTTCCGGTCGGGGCATGGTGTCGGGGCACATGCCCGGGGCACAGCCGCCATCCTCCGACAGGGGTGGGTTTGCAGGAGGCAGCCCAGCCGCCCCTCGATGATTCTCTCGGCGTGGACGTTTCTATGTCTCTCTGAAATATATAAATAAAACCTATTTTATAAAGTTAAAAGGGGTGCTTCGGGATTAGATGTGAAGACGCCATGGCTTTCAGTGGGTTTCTTTTGTCATACGGATCAAAATGCAGCCTCCCTGCCAGCGGGGGTCGACCAGCAGGCCGCGTCCCCTCCGTGCACAGCCTCCCTGAAGGTCAGGCCTGCAGGTGACCGGCTCTCCCTTTTGTCAACGATGACACCACGTGTTGGCAAGAGCCTCCACCGGTGACCTTGGGCCCCTAAACGCGGGGGCCCAGGCTCTGGGGCTGCCTCTGCCTTGTGTACCGAGGCCGCGGGGGGAGGGGAGAAGTGGGGGGGTCGGAGACCTCGTGTCCCCTCTGCTCCCTTGTCACCGTATCCGTCCCCCCAATAAAACGGGGAGCGGTTAGGCCGAGCAAGGAGGGGGCTTTACCAACATTCCCGGAGACTCCAGGGGGAGGTTTCCACACGCGCCCCCTTCTCTCGGTCGGACCACGCACAGCACAAGCTGCCAAGTGACACTACCCCCTCCGCCCCAGCCCCAAGATGGCGACCGACCCTGGTGGGCGACACGGCGCGCGCCGCTGAGCCCCTTCCCCTTCCCAGCGGCCCCTGCGCCGGGCGACGCCGGCCAGCGGCGAAGGGGGCGTAGCCGAGCGCGGCGTCGCGGCGTCGCCCCTGCGTCGCGGTTGCGTCGCCGCGTCCCCGCCCGGAGCCCTCTTCAGGCCCGTGGCGCGCGCTGCCTGCCGGGATACTCGGCTCGCCCCGTCAGTCCTCCCGGCTCGGGCCGCGGTCGCGCGATCCGCGTTGTTCCCAAGATGGTGGCGCTGGGCTCCCGGGTGACTGCGGGAGGCGGCCGAGTCTGAGTGCCCCCCCCCCCTCTTCCTCTCACCACCCCTCATCTCCCCGCCTCTGGGCCGGAAGCTCGCCACGCCGCCCTCCGCGGCCTTGCGCCCCCCGCCGCCCCCGCTCGTGCGTCACCTCTGCCGACCCGGCGTGCGCTCACGGCCGCGGGCGGCGGCGCCTCCCTCGGCTCCTCCTCGGGGCCGCGCTCGTAGCAGCTCGCAGCCCAGCCGCGCCAGGCGGGCCCCGCAGCCCCCGGTGCGGACAGGCAGCGTCGGAAGGGGGCGGCTGGCCACCAGCTCGGGCTTGTTGTGCGGCCTCGGCGCCCGCTTTCCCGGCCTCGGTCTCCGGTGAGGGAAGCGCGGGTCCCGCATGAGCGCGGGCGGCGGCGGCGGCGGCGGCAGCGACAGGGGAACGAGGCGGTGGCGGCCGGAGGCGGCGGGCGAGGGCGACCACGACCAGCGAGGCGGCCGCAGCGGCGAGGGCCGCAACCCCGGCGCGGGGGCGACCACAGGTCAGCGTGGCCGGGACGCCGGGTGGGCAGCTCCCCGGGTCCCCGCCGTCGCCCGGGGCACCCTTTTCGGGGCCGCTTCAGCGAGGGCAGGGGCGCCCCCCACCCCCAGGGCGAGGGTTTGGGGCGCGTGGTCCGGGGGGCCGGTGCCAGCAGCAGGCCACGGGGGGCCGCGGCTGCTGCTGCTGCTGCCGTAACTGTCAGCGTCGGGGTGGCGGAGGGAGGATGGGGGGCCCGACGGGGGGCGCCTCAGGCCCGGAGGAGGGGGTGGCCCCGCCGGGAGCCGCGTTCGCCGACCCCTCCTCCCCGCTCCCCCCCCCCCCCCCCGCAGTCCCCCGGCCGCCGCCCCCGGGGCCCAGCCAGGGGAGGGCCGGCCTTTCCCGGCCAAGGGCAAAGCTCGCTCTTTTCTGGGTGTTTTCAGGGTCGGCGGCGGCGGGGGGGAGCATCGAGACGTGTGCTTTGGGGTGGGTTGGGGCTTTTTTTTTTTTTTTTTTTTTTGTCTCTCTTCTTTTTTCCTTTTGGGCGTGACGGGTTGGAGCAGGGAGCGCGGAGGGAGCCATACGTGAAAGGCAAGGGTTGTGTTTCCCGATTATTCACGGATTTTTGGAATGAAACGGGGGGCGGGGGGGGGGCCCCTCTTGGCGTCGGGCAGACCCGGTTCCGTGCAAACGCGCAAACTGTTGGCCTTTCTCCCCCCACCCCCACCCTCACCCCCACCCCCCAACCCCCACCCCTCACCCCACCTCCACCCCCGCTTTCAATTGAGAAAATGGAAAGGACTCCCTCCTCGCTCGTGGTAGGAGTTTTTTTGTGTTTTTTGTTTTGTTTTTTTTGTTTTTTTTTTTTTGTTCTTGGTGGTCGAGTCAGAATGGAATAGGGCACACGCTTTCAGTCCTTGAATGAAATGGTTCCGAGTCGCTGCACACAGGTGCGGTTTGGATGAAGCTGACAATCCTCGAAAGATAATTTCGCCTCTGAATTTTTTTTTTATTTTATTTTTATTTTTTTTTATTTATTTTTATTTAAACACACACGCTCACACACAACCAACCACGTCCTGATGGGCCTGCTCCAAGGGCTGTCACTCACAGCGTCTGTTTTGGGGGGTATATCTTTGTTAAATGCTGGGGTGCTGGCGGCAATGTAAGCTGGCGGCCTGTATGGGCCTTTTGAAGTCACCCCCCCCCCCCAAACACGGACACGTGTGACTGTGACCCCCCTCATGTCCAGTCTCCTTGCACTGCCTGCAGTATTGAGAGAAGCGGCAGATAATTCCATATTTTTGGGGGGGAAAGGGGAGGGGAAAGGACCTAAAGTTTTGGATAGGACTGCTGAAAAGTTGGGTCTCAGCCACACGAGGTGTACCTGGTCGTGAAATGGTTGTGAATGGGCTGTGGACAAGGAGGGTGAGAAGGAGGCGGCCTTCCTGGGGGAGATGGGTGTGTAATCAGAATTTAGGAAGAAGAAAGGGGGGAAAAATAAAGAAGAAGAAGAAGAAGACGGTTTTGTCCTGGGTATTGAGTGGACATCGCGCCGGAATTGGATCCCGCTTGTAAATCTGAGCTACTTACCACATTTTTAATGAACCGAATACAATATTAATCGAGGGCGGCTGGAAGCCCTTTGAGAGAAGGAAGAAGAATCACGACCAGACCGAAATATGAAATAGACGGGAGAAGGGCAGTGACTCTGTTTGCAGACCTGGGATGTGAGCTGGGACAGCCCGGCTGTGTCAATATTGACCGCCCCCGGGCGCCGGCTCGCGGGCACCCGTCCTCTGGACTCGGTCAGGGTCCTGGGGGTGCAGCGGGTCAGTGTGTGCTTCCTGGTCGGGGGCTCTGTGAGCTGGTGATGTCCCTCAGCGTTTTTCTGCAGTTTTGTTTAGATCTCGGCTCGTATAGGGTTAAAACGTAGGAACACTATAAGTACACGTGCAATTGTTCTCTCTCCCCTCCAAAAGTACCCTCTGACCCCCAGCCCCCCAAAAGAAGACACGTTGCTGTTCCTCTCGATACGCAGTCGGGGGTAATCCACACCCAAGCACCTGAAATGATGTTTACAGTTGCCCCATTTCTTTTTTTCTTAATGTCACCGTCTTTTTTTTTTTTTTTTAATAATTTTTATTGACTTCAGAGAGGAAGGGAGAAGGAGAGAGAGAGAGGAACATCCATGAGGAGAGAGGGTCGTGGATCGGACTCCTCCTGCACACCCCCGAGTAGGGATCAAGCCCGCAACCCGGGCACGTGCCCTGACCCGGAGTCGAACCTGCCACCTCCTGGTTCACAGGTCGATGCTCAACCACTGAGCCACACCGGCCGGGCTACAGTTGCCCATTGACCTGTGAACCAGGAGGTCGCTGGTTTGAGTCCAGGTCAAGGGCATGTGCCCGGGTTGCGGGCTCGATCCCCAGTCGGGGGTGTGCTGGAGGCGTCTGATCCACGACCCTCTCTCCTCATGGATGTTTCTCTCTCTCTCTCCTTCTCCCTTCCTCTCTGAGGTCAATAAAAAATATATATTTTGGAAAAAAATAAAATGATTGCTGGTTATGGTCTTCAGTGGTGTTTGCGGTTTGTTTAGATCTAGGCCTGTGTGGGTTAAGATGTAGAGACATAAAGTACGTATGCAGCTGTTAAGCATTAGTTTTCTGATTTTTACGATTGAGGTCAAATTTTCACACGTGATTTTTCAAGTAAAATTTTTGGGGAAAGCCCTAGACGCCCGCTTCATGATGATGCAGGCCAGCAGGATTTTGGCTGATTTTGATAGCGCGCCCCCCCCCCCCCCCGCTAAGTTGAAATACAAAAATGGAAGACGTTAGATGCAGTGGGAATAGCTGGGGAATTGGATCTTGTTTCGGATCCTGCCCTTCCTGGGGTCGTCCGGCCCTTGGCAAGTTCCTTCATCGTGGTGAGCTGCAGGTGTTCCGTCTGTACAATGGGATTGTGAAGCTGGTTCAGGGTTGCTGCGAGGAGGGACGTACGGAAGGCGGCGAACACAGACGCACTCCATAAACGGGAGCCCCCTTTGCAGCCTCCCGGCCCAGGTTCCCGACGGGTCTCGGCGCCGCAGTGCGGAGGGGCTTCTGACGCACTGCCCTGTGTCACCTCCTCTGCCCTGCTGTGGGCTCGCGCTCTGCCGGCCGGGACTGCCCCTGCTCCCGAGGGAGCGTGGGGCGTGGAGGACTCTGCTTCCAGCAAGTCAGTCAGTGGTCAGACAGCATCGATGGGGTCAACCCCACTGAGGTCCCCGAGCTGAGCTCCAGAGGTCGGGGCTGCCGACAGGTGTCATGGCCCTGTGCTTGGGAAGCTTCTAGTCGAGTGAAGCCCCATCCCATCGGGAGACTTGTTCTCCCGCACCCTTCCTCCCCAGTCCGTGGGCCCCAAACCTCCCACCCCCAGCTGCCGTCCCACAGAATTTGTTGTACCCCTTTCCTTTATACAGCTCTCTCACACATGGCCGATCCTTCATACCCTCACGTCGTGGCCCCAGTTCTGCCACCCAGTGTCCGGCACACTGTGTGTGTGAGTAAAATTAAAAAAATGGAACAGCTGTGTGTGAATACGCGAATATTTTCTGAGGTGTGGTTGTCGTCCATCTTCCGATTACAGATTCGTCCAGTTTTAAACCCGAGTCTCTGGGCTCTAGCTAGGCCTCGGGGCGCCTCCTGGTGTGCGCTACCTGGCGGAGAGGAGCAGGGGGCCTGCCCCATGGCTGGAGATGCGTGTTCCAGCCTTCACAGGGTGCCATCGGGGACCTTTCCTGACCATGACAGTCAGGGCAGGAGATAGGGCTTTCTTTTCTGATCAAGGAAATGAGGTAAAATCACAGTAAATAGCAGTGGTGTTAATCCAGAAACTTACATCCCATGTCCAAAGCGTGAGATGTTTGAAATGCTTCAAGATGCTGTATGAGTGATTTTCAAATGAAATTGCTTATGAATAAATACATAAGTCTCTTTGCGAGCTTTCCTTCCCACTTAATGTCAGAAACGTCCCCCGTAGTGCTTCGTCTAAGTTGCCTTTAACAAGTAAATACCATTGTGGATGACAAGTCAAGGAGATTATTAAGGCCTCTCGGAGAATGAAATAAAGCTAGTGCTTTTTCTTTTAAATGCTGCTATTTGCACGCAGCTGACAGTTGTCACTGCTGGGTTCTGAGCCTGGTGACTGAACTGGGAAGATTATATGTAAGATTTTAAGTGCCTCAGGGCCTCAACAGGTTCGTGAACAAAAGCCCCAGCAGCTAATGTGGAGGTGTCAGGAGATCCTGTGGGTCCGTCCTTCCTCCGCCGCCGCCCGCTGTGACGAGCAGGTCATTTAGCTCCCTCAGCCTTTGTTCAGTTCCGTCTGTCACGCGAAGGTGTTGCTTGCTTTGTCTGTTTCAGAGGATTATGCTTTTCAAATGGGATCGTTCTCGAAAAAATGGATTAAAGCGGACTTAGTGACTTGCCCAAGAAAACAAGTTGGTTAGTGGTAGACAGGGGATTGGAACTTTGGTATATTTTCATGCTTTCTCCATCGACATTTCTAACCTGCTCATAGACAGGTGTTTGGGGAAATATTTAGTGTGAATTTTTTTAATTAAGAAATTTTATTCACTTTAGAGAGAGGAGAGGGAGAAATTGGTTTGTTGTTCCACTTACTTATGCATCATTGGTTGATTCTTGTATGTGCCCTGACCTGCAACCTTGATGTTTCAGGAAGATGCGATGCTCTAACCAACTGAGCTGCCTGGCCAGGGCAAATGTATTTTAAATTTGGAAACGACATTTGAAATGAACAGTGGATCTGAATAGTTGGTGATGCATTATTCAGTGTCATTAACCCAGAGTCAGGTCCCCTCTGGGACTTGCTTTACTTTTGACCTCTCCTGGTAATTTATTAAATGGCTGACCCGGGAGGAAAGACGGTTTTGGAGATGTACAATCTACGAGATAAGATTACTTCAGAAGCGCACTTGTGGGAAATTTGCTGGAATCTCACACACGACATTGTGCGTGGACCACAGAAGAGAATCGTTCGTAGGTGGGACTGTTGAGGAGAGGCAGTACCTGTGTGCAAACACAAGCATGGGGGTGGCGTCCACGCCCTGAGTGACACAAGCAGCACAAAATCTCCCTCAGTGAAACGTGTGGCTGGCCATTGGGGGTCCCAGGTGGTGGGCAGCTCCTAGCAGCTCACTGTGTTCCAGAAGTGGCTCTTCTCCGCCTTCCAGGCCCATCGAGGTTGGTCACGCACAGATAGACCGATTCCTTCGTGGCACCGAGATGAAGCCTGGGAGATGCTTGGACCTGTCTCTGTGGCGTGCAGGCTCCGAGCTCTCTTAGTGCCTAACGGGTGCCCGTTGGAGGTGCTCTCGGTGATTCACGGTGTCCCTTCTCCCCTCCGAGACAGTGGTGCCCTCCGAGCCTCTGACCCATCCTGCTCAGAGCCTGCCTCTCCCGTGGGAGACGGCGGTCTTAGCATTGTCCTCGGGGACTGTAGCCAGCACCCTGACTCCTGTGCTGCTTTCATATGTATTTTAAAATGTATTTTTATTGATTGCAGAGAGGAAGTGGAAGGGAAAGAGAAATATCAATAAGGGGAGAGAATTATTGATTGGCTGCCTCCTGCACGCCCCCTACTGGGATGGAGCCCGCAACCCTGGACCCTTCAGTCTGCCGGCCGACGCTCTATCCACTGAGCACACCCGGTTTTTATATTCTCTGTGATGAAGAATGCGTTGTGAATTTCCCCCGTATTAAATACACAGACAGAATAGCAGCCGTGTGCGTGCCCTTAGGTACGGACAGGAGTTGTCACTCCCTGGGACTCTGGCTCCCCCTGAAACTGGTGTGGTTTTCCTCTGGGCCGATGGCTCTTTAGGCCTGACCCGCTGCCAACAACCACCCGTCTCCCAGAGGCAGAGCGCCGTTGCTCTTCGGAGGGAAGGGTGAGATGCCCCGTGTTCCCTGTAAGCGATGGTCATGGGAGAAGTGTGGGCCACGTCCAGCTCACTAACCGTCCCAGAACTTAGGGCTTTGAGTTAGCGTGCCTCTGCGTTTGAGTACATGTCAATGTTGATAGCCTTACCGTGTGCCATACGTAAGGACATTAAGTATTTACCTTTGGTGCATATTTACACTTCTTCTTTAGGGAACTTAAAAATACACTTGTCTCTTGGGCACCTGTTGTATGCGACGTGTCCTAATGGATAAATCCTTTTCACCAGAGATTAATTTCTCTCGTGGTGTTCCGAAGTGAGCTGATAACCCGTCCTAGTCCATGTTGGTAATAGGAACTGTACCGTCCAAGAGAAGTTTTCCTAATGACCCAAGTTGCTTCGTTCATATTTTAATTTCTTGCACATTTTGCTATGTCAGGAACACATTTCTGCAGACGGAATGTGTAAGTCCGTCCAAAACCCACCTGTGAGGGTGTGAGGAGGTGCAGCCTTTGGAGGGCGGTTGGGCCAGGGGAGTGGAGCCTCCTGAGCGGGTCCCGTGAACTCTCAGGAATTCATGCCCTTACCCAAGACTCCAGAGAGCTCCCTCCCCCCGCCACGTGAGGGCCCAGCCCGAGGCGCTGTCTGTGAACGCGGAGGCTGGGCCTCACCAGACACAGAGCTGCTGGCGCCTTGGTCTTGGACCTGCAGCCTCCGGAGCTGGAGGAAGGTTTCTGTTGATGAGCCACCAGCCGGTGGTGTGTCGTCACAGCAGCCTGAACGGACGGGACACACGTGTGTCAGCACCGGAGGGGAAAATGGGACATTACACGGGTAACTAGACTTCAGCATTCCAATCAGATCATTACACATTTCTTTACGTTTAATTACAGCCCAGCGTACTATAGTTCACGTTATCTTTAGAAGGAAAAAGTAAACTCTGTGGTCTCCCTCCCTCCCCCTGAACGTATGAAAGGCAGGGAGGGTGAACTTAAAAATAGATGGACCTCAACGGGAGGATAGATGGTCACTGTCACTTCCCTCAGCCAGAGTGAGAGAATTTACCCCTGGACTGAATATTCTGTGAGAAGAGGAATAGGTTTTTGTTGTCTGTCTGTCCGTCTGTCTGTCCGTCTCTCTCCGTGTGCAGTTTTAGATGCTTGCAAGTGCTGGGTGGGTGCGCTGCGTCCTCGTCAGGCCAGGGCTGCTGTTGGAGAGCAGGCACAGGACAGGCCTCCGGTCGCCTGCCCGGGGCTCTGCGCTAGGAAGATGGCGCTCCAGTGAGCCACAGTGCGGAGGGACCCCCAGGGCACTTCACAGAAACGGGCCGGGGCTGTGTGTGTGGCCGGGGGCTGTGTGTGCTTCTGGGATTGTTGACCAGGGTGAGTGATCTGTCATTAAAGAGAGGAGACTGCACAGTGAATTGGAATTTCTAAAGGGTCTCCATAGATGACACTTCAGATCAGCACTCACGTAAGATTCCACGTAATAAGAGATAGCATTTTGATATTGGCAGATCTGAACCTCCCCTCTGTGGTTATTCAGTTATTTACCTTCTGACATGGTCACAGGACCCAGGTGGAGGGCAGGGCGGACCAAGGGTCACTTGAGAGTCCAGTTCTCCCCTGGTGCACAGTGACTGGGACCCCGCAGGCTCTGCGTGAGGGACCACGCAGCCTAGACTTCCCAGCACAGCCTGGTGTGAATATTGGCTCGGTTATTCCCGTTAGTCCTGGAACCAGGAATTCTAGCGTTTATTTCCAGAGAGCCTCTAGTATGCTGTGGTTAGTTGCCCCCTCCACCTGCAGATGCTGGTGTAGAATTATTTTTGAGAGTGAGGACATACAGAAAATAAGTAAAGGGCTATTTTTCAGTATAAAAGTAACAATATCCTCTTGTTCTTTACCCAAATTCTAAGATAACAGTTGTTAAAATTAAGTCTAGAAAAACATAAAACTGTCTGGCAAATACCAGACATATCTGTGTAAGTACAGATACATGGAGCTATTTTCCTTTTTATTGAGGGGGCGGTTCACAAAAATAATGCCATGCATTTGGTATAGTTTCCAACTTTATTGGGATACAATTCACATACCATAAAATCCACCCTTTTAAAGCGTACCACTTCATGGGTTTTAGTATGTTCACTTCTACAACCGTCACTGCTATCTAATTTTAGGGTATTTTCATCTTCCCAAAAAGAAACCCTTGTATAACCCTTATAGCTGTTCCCATTTTCCCATCTTCAGCGCCTGGCAGCCACTAATCTGCTCTCTCTCTCTCTGGATCTGCCTGTTCTAGACATCTTGTATAAATGGAGCCATAAAGGTTGTGTTCTTTTTACTTAGCACAGTATTTTCTTCCAGCTTCACTCATGTTATAGCATTTAATATCACTTCATTCCTTTTCGTGGCTGAATAATGTTACCTTGTATGAGTATTCACAACTGTTTGGATTATTTCCAATTTTTGGTTATTAATTTTGTTGTTATCATTCCAAAGTGGCTGCACTATTTTATAGTTGTATCCGCAATGTATGAGGGTTCTTTCTGACTTCTCTGCTTCCCTGCCAAAACTTATTATCTGTCCCTTTTATTTTTAAGATATATTTTTATTGAATTTGTTGATTAATAAAACGATATAGGTTTCAAGTGTACAATAGTACATCGTCTGAATATCGTATTGTGTGTTCACCATCCGAAGTCAAGTCTCCTTCCATCACCATTGATCTTCCTTCACCGCCTTCTGCGTGCCCTTCACCCGTCCCTTTATTTTAACCATCTGTGTGGTGTCAAAGTGTCTCTGTCGTTTTATATGCATTTGCTTAATGACTGAGGGCGATGTCATTTCATGTGCTGATTCGCCATCTTTGCAGAAAATCTATTCAAAATATTTTGCTGTTGTTAAATTGGGGTGTTTTTTTTTTTTTTTAAAATCTTGGGTTTTAAGTGTTGTTTACTAGTATGTTACAGACATGTGTCTTGTCAAATAATATGATTTCCAAATATCCCCTCCCATTCTATAAGTTGCCTTTGCACTGCATGAATTGTGTGCTTTGAAGGTACACAAGCCGTAAATGCTGTGCTGTGATGTGAGGGAGGGCGCCAGCTTCATCCTCTTCCTTAGGGAGACCCACTTCTCCAGCAGCAGGGTTGAAAGGCTGTGCTTGCCCACGGGCTGGTCGTGGTACCCTTGTGGAAAAGCATTTGACCGTAAGTGTAAGAAGGTATTTCTGGACCCTTACTTTCCCATTGCTTTCTGTGTCTGTTCTTCAGCCACCGACATAACTGTCTCGAATACTATATATTTGAAGTAAGTTTTGAAAATGGTAAAGGTGAATATTTTAACTTTGTTCTTATCTTTCAAGACTATTTTAGCTCCCTAGGGTTTTTGGAATTTCTCTGTGAATTTTTTTTTTTTTAAATATATTTTATTGATTTTTTACAGAGAGGAAGGGAGAGGGATAGAGAGTTAGAAACATCGATGAGAGAGAAACATCGATCAGCTGCCTCCTGCACGCCCCCCACTGGGGATGTGCCCGCAACCAAGGTACATGCCCTTGACCGGAATCGAACCTGGGACCCTTGAGTCCGCAGGCCGACGCTCTATCCACTGAGCCAAACCGGTTTTGGCTCTCTGTGAATTTTAAGGTTAGCTTGCTTTTCTGCCAAAAGGGCAGCTGGGATTTTGATTGGGTGTCACGTTGAATTGGTAGACTTAAGGAGTATTGCTACCTTAATTTTATGTCTTGATCCATGAACATGGGCTGTCTTTCCATTTATTTTTTAAAATTTTTGTTTTTTAATGTACATTTCTCAACACTTTGGTTCAGTAGAAATGTAAATATATTTTTAAGTAAAGTTATTGCTAATGGAACTGTTTACTTCATTTCATTTTCAGGTTGTTCATTGCTTGTGTATGACGTTCTGTGTCAGGTCACAGAATCTCGCTGTGTCCTGTGTGGGTGGCTGCGTGTGCGGCTACCTCGTCGCTGTAGCAGATGCAGATTGCGCACCTGCTGTGCCGTAGGCGGTTTTGTAGATGGTGGTGCACAGAGCCCACCCAGGCTCCTGTTCCCTGGACTCGCACTTGTAGGGAAAGAGGTGTTACATACACGCTGTGTAAAACGTGTTGTCCATTGCATAGTGTACATTTTTTAAGGAGAAAAATAAGGAAATGGGATAGAAAGTGTTTGTGGATGGAGGGGATGTGTGCACACTTTAGGGTGGCCAGAGAAAAGCTCCCTGAGGTGGTAACTTGAGTGAAGAACTGAAGGAGATGGGGGAGCCAGCCGAGTGGGGGAGCCTTTGAGGCAGAGGTTAAGGAATTCGGAGACCCCGGGAGTGTCTCCCAGGAGTGTCCGGGGTGAGGAACAGCGAGGCGGCCAGTGTGGCTTTAGGAAAGGAAGTGGTGGGAAGTAGAGTCGGAGAATGTAGGGTTCAGATCATTTGGTCACAATAAGGAGTTTGATTTTTACCTCGGAGTCCCCTGGGGAGTCATGGAAGGTTCTTGAACGGAGGAGTGGAAAGGTGTGGCTTGGCTGCCAGGCTGGCCTCAGGAGATCACGTGCACGGTCAGATGGTGTGGCCGTCTCTGGAAAACAGCTGCCACGTAGACCATTTCCTGAGTCTGACAAACGCATACACCTCTGCAGCACAAACCCTACCAGGTTACAGACTCCCCCCCTCCTAGTCAGTTCCTGCCCCCCCCCCCGCCCCCCCAGCCTGTGTCCTGGTCTCTCTGACCATAGACGGGGGTAGCTTGCTCTAGACCAGTGGTCGGCAAACTCATTCGTCAATGGAGCTAAATATCAACATGACAACGATTGAAATTTCTTTGGAGAGCCAAATTTTTTAAACTTAAACTTCCTCTAACGCCACTTCTTCCAAATAGACTTGCCCAGGCCGTGGTATTTTGTGGAAGAGCCACATGTGGCTCGCGAGCCGCGGTTTGCCGACCACTGCTCCAGAATGTCATATGCGTTGTGTCGTAGTACTTAGTGGTGTCAGGTTTCTTTAACTCGGCATAGTATTGTTGAGGTCCATCCCTGTTAATGCGTGTGTCAGTAGCGTGTACCTTCCTTCTGTGAAAGGACACGTGGGCGGCTGCCGTGCTTGGCCTTAGGAGTAGAGCTGCAGTGGACAGGGTGAAAGCTGGCTATGTGTTTGGGAGTGCGATCGTTCGGTTTTAGGACAGTTCTGATACGTCTGCAGGTGGTCCCCCCAAATCGGTTCTTTGTTGTACACGCCCACCAACAGTGCTCAGTTGCCCTACATCCTGGTCAGCATTTGGGGCTGTCCGTCTTTCTGACGTAGCCTGGTGGTCCACGCATATCTTAGTTTGAGGGGTGTTTTCACTTGATAGAGAACTCTAGGTTTGAGCATTTGTTTTTGAGGAAAAGCTGTACTTTTTTTTCTTTTCCTTTAGTAAAAGTCTTCCCCCCCCCCCCAGCCTTTTAAAAAAGATTTTCTTTTTATCACTGGTTTTGTGAATATCCTGATGAGGATTTGTTGAGTTCTTTCCTCTTTTTAAAAATGTGTGAGTTTGCTTTCATCAGATTTGGAAAAGTGTCACTCATCATTTCTTGACACATACGTGGAACTGTCACCTCCCTCCCTCCCTCCTGTGCTGTCGCTTCATGGAGCTTCAGTTCCATGTACGTCGGACCATTGATCCGTCCTCGGGCCTTCGGCAGGCTATGTTTGATCTCTTCCTCTCTGTGCTGCCTCTGCTCTGTCTTCTCCGTCACTGTTCTTCTTTCCTAGGGTGTCAGTGCTGTCAGGTACTTGAGTTTGTGTTTCTCTTGATTGGTTTTTCCGTTTGATTTGTTTTAGGGTTTTCTCTTTCTTTATTCATGTGATGTTCTTTGAATCCTTGAGCGTGTTTCTAGTAATTTGAAAGTCCTTGTCTGCTGATCCCATCTTTCATTTCAGGATTTTTTATTGATTGTTTTTTTCTGATAGTTATGGGCCAAAATTTCTTATTTGCATTTTTAGTAATTTCTTATTGGATGTTGTACACTGTAATAGTCTGTTGTCTAGTGACTGCATTTTGTTTTGTTAGTGTCTATCTGTTTTATTTTATTTTATTTTTTAAAATACATTTTTATTGATTTTATACAGAGAGGAAGGGAGAGGGATAGAGCATTAGAAACATCGATGAGAGAGAAACATCGATCAGCTGCCTCCTGCACACCTCCTACTGGGGATGTGCCCGCAACCCAGGTCCATGCCCTTGACCGGAATCGAACCTGGGACCCTTCAGTCCGTAGGCCGACGCTCTACCCACTGAGCCGGTGAGGGCGTGTCTATCTGTTTCAGATGCCAGTGCAGTAACTTCTGGTCAGCTTGATCCTTGCAGGCTGTGTTAGGGTGTGTCTGGAGGAGGCTTCAGTTCAGGTCACTAACTACCACCAGGCGGGGCCTTAGTACTCTGCTGAATGCCCCCAGGGTTGGCCTGTTGTCTTCACTCTGGGGGGAGGGACTGGGTGGGTCTCTCAAGGCCTTGGGGCCGCTGAGACGGACAGCCGTCAGTCACCGGTGTCGGCCCTGGTGGAGGAGGTGGGAGGAGAGAGGACCGGCGCTGAGCTCTGGGTGCAAACAGGAGCCGTGGGTCTGCCAGCCGAGAGCCGCAGGCCTCACCGCCTTCCTGCCCTCCGGCAGCAGCCGGGCCTGTCGCTGGGTGTGTGTGTGTGTGTGGGTGCTCATAACATTATAAAGGATGAACCTGCTTTTGTCGTGAATGGTAGAAAAAAATGTTCTTTGGAAGTTTATCCCGTTGTCTATGTAAAAGGAAACTGAGTGAGGTGTTTTCTGTTTTAGGTTAAAACGCTGTAAGATCCTGATTTTAGAATCCACCAGCTCCTCAGAAGTTTGGCGAAATATGGTATGTTTCTATTTTATTTTTTTGGAATTCCAAATTGCACGTGTATGTGAATGTCTGGTTAGAGTAATGACATGTGTTCAGCAGATTGGGGTGCCAGTCAGTTTTAGAGCATCGTGCTAGCAGGTAGACTGTACGAGGTGCCCACAGGGGCTCGGAAGGAATTTAGAAGAGGCCAGTGTGCCCAGGAAGACGGAGGAGACAGCTTTGGCTGTTACGCTGTGAGTTAAAAATAGCTTCCATTTGTTGAGATCTTACTGTGTGCGGGCACTGTTCTGAACGCCCGTATGTTCGTGCGTTCGTTCATCCCCATGGAGTCTCTGACACAGGTTCTGCCGACGAGGAAACAGGCTCAGAGAGATTAAGTCACTTGCCCAAGACGCCCCAGCCCGCAGGTGAGAAAGGGAAGGGAGTGCAGGCTGGCCCCGCAGCCCATGTCTGTCCCGCCCTGGCCCTCGTGAGGAGGGGCTGAACGGGAGGGCTCGCTGGGCTACGTCATCTCCCAGCTCCACGCCGCCCTTCCGTGAACTCGTGCACCCCCATTAATCAGTTAAAGGGTAGGGTGGCTTTCCCGTTTTCATGTGGACAGGGGGGAAGGTTAGAACTGCGGAGCCTTCTAAATCCAAATGGACTATCCGTCTGTGAGAGCCCAGGAGGAATCAGTGTGCATGGCGGGGGGCCGCCCTGGCCTCTTCCCCGGGGCCTCGGGAATGTCCAGGCTCGCAGTAGGAGACAGGTAGCTGCGACAGGAAAACCTGGGAAAGGGCTGGTTTCCGGGGACTCGCATCCCTCGCCTCCTCTGAACGGGAAGCCCAGCTGACAGGCCGCGGAGGTGTGGGCTCCGTGTCCCTGGGCGCTCGGGCACCTGGCCTTTCTCCAGAGCGGGGTCTGGATCCTTGCCGGGAACCACCTCGGCCTTCACTTATAGGTGGGAAGTGCCAGGACCCTTTTTGTCTCCCTCCTGATGGCCCATCTTTCCCGAGTTGGCCTCTCAGATTTAGGGACGTCGTCAAGTTGCACGAAATGAGCCCTTGGTCCTGGACTGCAGCCGACTGACTGCGACCACAGCAGGATGCGCTGTCCGACGCGCTGAGCCGGGACTCGGGGCTCAGCCGAGGACAAGGAAGGGCTTCAGAGACCCTGGGCTGGGAGGGCAGCTGTCACCACGTAGCCGGGGACTCACGGCAGGGACAGAGCTGGCACATGGCACGCTCGGTTTCTCTAACAGGAAGTCGGGCCAGGCCGCGGTGACCGTGTGTATATGCACACACGTAACTATTCCCCTAAGCATTTGGCTCCCTGGAAAGCTGTACGACTATCAGTCCCATTTAAACATTACCATAGTCGTGGGTCCCAGTCCGTGTTGTAAATCTTGACTCATTCACCTGTGTTTCAGTGATGAGACTTGGTGTAGGAAAGCGAACCCAGCCAGACAGTTCTAACCCTGGTGGGACGCCAGCAGGTCTGGCTTTAGTCCCAGCTTCACCACTGACCTAAGGTCTTGGGCAAGTCCGTTAATCGCTCTGAGGCTGCTTGCTCATTTATTTTAAATTCTCACCATCGTGTTTGCCCTGATGAGGTGAGAGCCTAAGTAAGTTGTCACGAGACTCCAACAGATGCTGTTGACCGTGCTTGTGAACTGTGAGGCTCCATACAAGTGCAAGGGATGGTCGCCACGTTCTCCCGGGAAGAGATCGCTTAAGAAAAGTAAATTCTGGAAGATAGTCCTTAAACAATGTTTGTAATTACTCTTCCGATGAATGTTAATGCATTGACACCTAATTGGAAGCTTTGAAGATGACGTTTGAACAGTGAATCGGGTGTGTGTGTGTTAAAGTGTTCTAACTAAAGATTTGTTTAATTTATTAGAGTTATTAAATCTACGCTCAGACCAAGTTAGCAGCTAGACTGGTGTGACAACCTGTTTTTAATCAGTGACTCAAAGCTGTGATCCCCTGATGTCAACGAATGGCCACAGCTTGTAAAAGGTAATTTTTGAATGTTATTTTACAGCCTTTAAAAGGCTGTCGTTGTAGAGTGAAATATGGGCTGTAACTAAATGAAGAAAATGTATCGTTGGTAGGAATATACTGCTAAGAAGAGTGGACCACAAACTTGATTTGCTTCTCCACTTAAAATCCTTTCTAGAATATTTCATGCTTTTTTCTCCCCCAGACTTGTCTGTATGAATAAACAGGAAAATGCTTCTCAAAAAATGTTAATAAATGTTTTATTTTGAACATTAAAAACTATGAAAAAGTTATTAATATGCATTTTAAAGTGTGCCTTTTATGAGAGTTTTAACTGAACGTTTCTGGAAGTTTTAACAACTGTAATGAAACGAGTATACTTTTCTCTCCTAGAGAGTGTCAGTGGAGGTAGCAGCGTGTCTTGCAGGCTGGAGAAGCTGCACACAGTAGGGTTGCAAGTGAGCCTCCATGGGGATTTTCTATGTTCAGATTAGTGGGTGGTTGGGGACCACATTTTCTGCCATCCAAATCAAGACCTAAAAGTGAGACTCTCCCAAGCTTTATTTTTTTTGTTTTGTATTTTTTTAATGTTTCCTGCTTATTGTTTCAGTTTTAAAGTTTTGTTTCTGATGTTATTGTAACAAACTGCAAGTTAAACGAGTCAGTAGTTTTGTTTTTCCTTTGATTATCTCTCCTGAATGTGGTGCAATCTCAAGCATGTGTTGGATCCCGACTTTCAAAAACCTGGCAGTAAAGAATAAAGTCTGGAGCTGTTAGATACTTCATAGTTTTGAGAGTCTGGAATCCTTACCTTGGGATATTTTTTGGTAAATTATTTAGAATACTGTAGAGATACGCTATAAAAAGAATGACTAGGAATTTCATCAGGTATGTTCTGCTACTTATTCTCTGCTAGAAAGTATTTTTGCTAGTTCTGTGTATATTCACTTTTCTCTCGATTAAAGAACAATTTCCATGTTGAGTGAAAACAGCTTGTGTTAACCATGTATAAGAGACCTAGAATAGATCTGCTTTAGGGTAATAGTCCTTTAATCTTTTTTAATATTTTTCTTTTAGACTGAATTGGTTTAAATCACTTGGTTTGACTATAATGGTTTTGAGTAGCTTGCTTTACCCTGTTAATATTACATGACAACGTAGTATATTTGCAGTAATTGGGGGATGTTCGATGCTATAACATGCATAGTCTCGTGCTGAGGGTCAGAACTTGGGAAGTGGGATGTAGTTACATGTGACGATGTCTCTAACCTCTGTCCCTTGCAGACGCTCCACCTGGCGGCAGTCACACTGTGCTTCCAGGACTCGGACTTGCCTTCTCGCTGTGTCTTTCCCTTTTGCTGTCGTATTTTACTTTTCCTGTCACTGTCCTCACCCCCCCTCCTCTTCCCTGTTAATTTGAAAGTTTTGCCACCTCCATGTTTGAAAGCTTCTAATCTGCCTCTCTTCCCTTAGTGCCAGCAGGTTTGTTTTTGTTTTGCAAGCCTGCTCTGCCTCCTTACAGTATGACACCTGATGCTGGAGGGTCGCACTGTCAAAAATGAGTCAGCTGGCACATGGGGTTACCATCAGTTTTTAGCTCTTCTGTCTGAGAGATACCAGTTTGGAAGCAATCTTGGGGTACTTACCCACAAGGCTGGTGGAGACCAGGTGTGTCACCAAGGTGATTTGCTTGCTCCCCGGGGGAGAGGGTGGAGTGAGATTTTTGCATTTGTGTCACTGCCAAGTCACTGCCACCTCCAGCTTGTCCCAATTTTTAGTTGTGATTTAATTTTGTACGAAATTGAACATGTAAAATATACTGCAGAGAAAATCTAAAACAAATACTTGAGCTGCTGGAGTCCCTTTTCCACCAAATTTTTCCCCAGACTCTGACCTGTAGAGAGGGGTAATTTTGAAAGTCTGATAAAGAAATGAGTTTTTTAAAGATAAGAAATAGGCATAAGACCCATTCTTTTGTTGGTTGGCTTTGATTTTAAGATTCCTTTGTTGAAGTTGTTCAACATTTGAAGTCTCAAGTCAGTGATAAATTCAGAAATCAAGTTCTGGTAATGTCATTGTGAACATTTAGCTTTTGAACTCTAAAATATGTTTTATTTATTTTGAGAATTTGAAAGTGTTAGAAATCATGTTCTGTTGATCCACCTTCGTATACACTGACTGATGCTGTTTGCAACAGTGAGGGGGTGGCAGGGGTTAATTTAACAGCGTAGGTAGGTGGGTAGGTGGGTAGGTGGGTAGGTGGGTAGGTGGGTAGGTGGGTGGGTGGGTAGGGCCGGGCAACGTTGGGTCAGGCCCCAAGCTTAGTGAAGTCTTAGGGCTTTTATTGCTCCAGGAGACAGAAGCAGTGTATTAAAAACAATGGGACATAACTGCAGCTGTTCTAGCGATGCTCCCCCCCCCCCCCGGGTGGTTATCACAGCAGAGCCCTCCTGTACGGCCGTGGGCCCCTGGGCGCCAGCACCGCTGGGCAGCAGGCCCTGCCCTGCCCCCAGGCGGCAGCTGGCTGAGCCTGACCTGCAGTGGACTGTGCATACCAGTGATACCTTTGAGATTGTGGACGACCAGCTTGGCGGTAGAAAGCTCATAGTGTATGTTTTCACCAAAAGTATTTGGCTTTGGGAATTATTAGGACATTCTGCTGGCTTATATGTTGGTATCTAAATGTAGTGTTTTTACAGTTTCCTTTCCTTAATAAAAAAATGCACGGAGTTTTTAGTAGTCAGGCCTAAATAAAGGTGTTGTATGGCAATCTGACCTGACCACTTTTTCTCATGTCGAATTCCTTTTAAAACTGTTAACGATTAAGTGTTGTTTTCAAATTTGTCTCCCCAAATAACACCTGCCCCTTTTTGGAGCGTGGAGCGTTTTGCTGAGCTTTCCCCACTTGCGTTCACAGATCGCCAGGAGAACCGCAGTCTGACGACACTGAAGCCAGCCGAATGTAAGTGGGCGGCGGGGCCCCGCCTCTCGAGCTCTGGGTCGCTTTCCGGGGCTCCTGTTCGAAAGTAACCTTCCGCTCCAAGAGCAGTGCTTTGGGAGATAATGGGGAGATAGAGATGCAGCCTCGTCTTCCACCCGAATAAATGCCTCTGGACCTTGTGTCGCTGGGTTTCTGCTGCTCAGTGGGCACACTGCCGGACTCAGGTCTTCCTGCTCCCCGAGCGTGTGTGGGGATGAGAGCGATGGGGAGTTCAGCGTAACGGCCGTTGGCTGCGTGCCCGCGGTGTGCCAGGCACACAGAGACGCGTGGGGATTCGTTCCCAGCCCCCTCCGTGGGAAGACAGAGCCAGTGGTTTCCGTCGCTGTGGGGGAGGAGGCGGAGGGGGCGGGGAACATCCAGGAGGCCCAGGGCACTCAGGCAGCAGGACACCCGGCCCAGAGGGCAGGGAAGCTGGGTGGCCAGAGTGGCCGAGGTAGATCTGGGAGTGTGACTGGGAGGCAGGTGGCTGGAGCGAGGGCAGGCCAAGCTGGGCAGAGGCATGAGCAGTACTGCAGCAGCACCTACGGCAGCAGCTCTGTGCGGATCGCAGGGCGGGCGGCGGAGGAGTTTGGGATCACATGCCGACTGGATGCCGGGGGGAAGTGCAGGAGATGAGACTCAAGAAAGCATAGGGCCTTGCATGCTCTGTGCAGGGCCGTGGCCTCTCTGACCGTGTTTGGGAGTGAGGAAGGAATTTGGTAATTAAGGGCAGTAACCTTGCTAGACTCATTTTTAGTAACTTGGGCAGCAGGGAAACGGGGCTGAAGAGAACTGTGTGGTGTGGGGTGAGCTCGGTGGTTCAGTCAAGGGCGCTTTATCTAGGGCCGTGGTAGAATGGGATTTCAAGGTAAGGTTGTCTGGGTGTAAGAAAGATATTTAGGAAGTGAAATAGGTAAGGCTTCGTGCGTTAGTTGTGGGAGTTTAAGAAGCTTAAGATACAGGAGAGGCTGAAATTATTAAAGCAGGTGTTTAGAGGCATAAGGGTTGGAGAGAAGATTGTAGGTGTAGGGATTGCTCTTGAATAAGAACTAAGGCCCCCCACCCCCACCCGCTCGTCTTCTGAAAGGAGAAGAAGGGGGTAGAGATGGGGGGTGATGTTACACGTGCTTGTGGGCGAGAGGGGGCGTCGAGGTCAGTCCTGCCCTAACGAAGGGCTGGCTTTCTCGGGGAGAGGAGGTCTGCAGCACCACTTGCGTGTGCTCTGAGGTCACGGGAGGCGCTGCGCTGCTCGAGAAGGGCTCGTGGTCACACACGGTCAGGAACTGCGGCTGAAGCGCAGGCTCCTTTCCTGCTGAAACCCTGCCGTGCTGATGCGCGTTGGGACTCCAAGACGGGCTGTACATGCACTTCCCGTTCGTGAGAAAACCTACCCTTCTTTCCTCACATGTTTGTTTGTAAAACGATCATAACAGAACTTACCATGCTGGCTCTTTGAGTTCACAGAACCACCTTCGACGTGAGCCTGCCCTGTGTAATTCACCTCTAGTGCCGTGGCGGGCCAGGCCGAGTGATTTCGTGGGCCTCACACGGCCCGTGGGCCACATGCTCCCAGCCCTGAGCTACAACTGGAAGGACCCTTGATTTCTCTGTCTCACTCAGATTATCAGCAGGTCTTGTTGACTCCACCCTCAAAATACCGACAGTGTAGCCACCTCTTCTGTACTCCTGTGACTGATGACAGCTGTCATCTTGTGCCAAAAGGATGGGATTGTTCCCAGGGGTCTTGCTCCTCCTTGTCCCTCACAGTGTACTCGGTTGCGTGAAACCATGTTCCTGATGCTCTGAACCTTTCAGAGACTGCCCCCCCCCCCACAGGCCCCTCTGAGGTCTGCGAGGCCCTGCACGAGTGCCCGCCCGCCCCGCCGTCCCTGCTCTCCGTCCTGCCTCTCCTACGTCTGCCGTCCTCGGGCCCTTCCTTCCCTGTGAGGCCACAGGCTCCCTCGCTCGCTTCCGAGGGCTCTGCTCGAGTGGCGCCTCGTCAGGAGGCCTTCCCTGACCCGGGCCCATCGGAGAAGGGTCAGCTCTCTTCTCCATCCCCCCCTCCTGGATCTGCGCCACGGGGTTGACTGTCATTTGACTTGCTTCCGATTGATTCTTTGTCGTCTGTGTGGCTCACTGCGTACTAGCACGGAAGCCCAGTGAGAGTGCCTGCATAAATGGGTAGATACCGATTATGAGGGAATGCAGCACTAAACGTTTGCAAAATGGTTATTTCTGCCCTTTTAATCCCCTTTCAGACATGTAGGAATTCTCTGCCATCCGTGTGTTTGTGAGTGCACTGTGTGCGCACAGCCCAGGGCACGCGGACAGGCACACCCACGTCTTCACGAGCACTTACACTGACTGTATTCTGTGAGGGAGGCGATGGAGATAGATATGCATATGTACACCTTTATATACATATTTAGTTCTATAATTTTATTTTGTATTTACTGTATAACAAGCACTCTGGGTTCTAAAGCCCAATAAATCATTAATTAGGGGTTATTGTTCTGTTAAACATATTTCAAACGGTAAAATTACTGATTTATATTTAAAAAGTTTACGTGGAGCCTGTATTACATCATCGTTTCAGTCTTGTTGGCTGGACTAGGGTACCAGGAGCTCACCCAGCGCACTCCGCGTGGTGGAGACAGGCCCAGCCTTCGCCGGAACGGCGGCCGAGGTCCGCAGGGATTCCTTCTCCGAGGCCTGGTGTCATGTAGGGGTGCCATTGCTCACGCTTCCAAACTCTCATTAGATGTGGGCGGTGGCGTGTTTGCAAAGGCAACATCCTAGCAGGGACAGAGACGTCCCACTGCTCGGAGAAACGGGGGGCGGTGCTGTGACCGCTTTTCAGACTGACCGCAGCCCGTCCGGGCTCTTCACCTCTGGCTCCTCGGTTCCTCACAACCTCACCCGCCTGCGTCTTCCTTAAAGCCTGCTCACTCAGTCACACACTCTTTCTGAGCGCTGCCGTTTTAGCTTCTGCTGCTCTCCGCTTTACCCACCATTAGTTCCATGCTGCTTCTCTCCTGTCATTTTAATTCTGATCTGCATCTTGTTTGCTCATCACTCACTGACACACCTTGGCTTTCTGACAGCCGCTGCTTTTAGGGCTCATCTCCATCCCCGTGCTCATCACTTCTTTCCGCCCGCTGTTACAGTCCGTTTAGGGTCTTTTGTCACCGCCGCCGCCGCCCGTTGTCGGCAGCCACTTCTGTGGTTCCAGCCCCAGTGGTTGGCCATCGGCGGGGGCGGGGGGCGGGCACTGAGCATCCTTCCCTGGTGTTGGTCACCGGACGGGTGAAGCGAGTTGTGTGCATAGTTGTGGTCACTTACAGCTCTTACATTTTCATTGCTGCTGTGATGGGATTTTGTTTTTCATCTTTATTACGTCCTGGGATGTGTGGGTCTCTTTCTCCCTCCGCTCCCCTCCTCTCCCTGTCCTTTTTGTCTCTAAGTATACTTGGGGAAAGGCGTCCATGTTGCTGCACTGATTTGCTGAGGGGAAGAGAGTGTGGAGCCGTGTGATTGGATGGAAGTGTCACCGGAGGGCAGAGAGCAGGGCGCTAAATAAAGACCTGAGACATGTTTCCGTGAAGCGCCAGGTGGGGTTTATTTTAGGCTCTGCAGCCGTGCAGTGTCTGCGGTGGCAGTGTGGACACAGCCGTGGACAGTCGGGACATGCATGAGCTTGGACACTGAAACGTGGATTCTATGTCATTTCCCAGGTCACAAAACGTTCCTTTCCCTGACTTTTCCCACCATTTAAAACGGAAAAAGCCATCCTTAGCTTGCAGGCGGTAAGGGCAGGTGGTAGATGGCCCCGAGCTGTGCTTTGACGCTTGCTACTGGAGAGGAGTCCGCCTTGTACAGCTTCTCACCCCTGCCCGTGTGAGTGCGCACACGCCTTCCCCACTGAGGCCCTTTGTGTGGCTACCTTTGATGGGTACAGAGTGGCACACAGCTAATTCGGGGTGTCACCGAGTGAGGAGAACGGGAGGACGCCACTAGGCCTGACCCATCGATGACCAGCGGCTTGGCGCGGCTCCCGTTCTGCCCGTCCGAGTGGAGCTGCAGAGCCGAGTCCTTGGGCCGCCTCCTCCCGTGCTGGTGGTACATCTCCCCTCAGGTATGGCCAGGCCAGTTTGGAGCCAGGCCTGGGTTCGGATCTCTGACTAGACGTGAGGCTGCTGTGACGGAGGAGGTGGTGGTGATGGAAAGAAGGGAGCGGCTAGCTCCTTTCCGTGTGCACTGTGTGCCGGCGGCGGCTACACACTACATGCCTTGCTCGCTCCCCTCAGCCAGGCAGTTAGTTCTCAGGTGTGCACCGTTCTGCAGGGAGGACTGGGACACCCCCACGAGGACAGAGCCCGCAGGTCCCTGGCTGCCAGGCCTCCGGGGTGAGCTCGCTGCCGGGGCTGCCGCCTTCTCGTTCGCGATGTGTGAGGAACACCGTTCCTCACCAAGTTTTTTATTCCATTGTCATCTTTATTTACTCCGCTGTGTGAGTGGTAAGCACTTAGGTAATCCTCTGTTGGCAGGCGTGTTGATTTTTTTCAGATTTCACAGAGACTGCATTTTCCAAAAATTGTCCCGTTATTTCCCTCCGGTGGGATCTCTCACCGTCACGGTTCATGCTCCGGTTACTTTGAAGACTTTGGTAACTGATCCTAGTTTCCTCCAGAAAGGAGTACACACTGGCTTCCCTTCTCGTAGAGAAAGCCCTGCCCTTGGGAGAGGGTGGCAGCAGCCCGCCCTTGACTGAGGAGTGACATGCAGAGCCTCTCTCCTTGTCACGTGTCACTTGCATAGTTTGCATGGAAATACATGTAGAACAATCATCTTTATTTTTTAGAAATGGGCTTGTGTATAGCTATGTATAATAAAAACCCCTTACGTCACGTGCCTGTAGTTTTGAAGCTGTGTGGGGGGCTGTGTGTCTTTTTCTGTTTGCATGGTGAGGGTGAGTCTGTACGGGGCATTTGAAGACTAGAAGTGCCAGAATGAATAGGGTGTGTTTGCATTGTTACTTTTTGCCACCTTGATAGTTTCAGACAGAGTCCGACTTTTGCAGGAAAATTGGACTTATTAACGTGTCCCTCCCTTACCTGCTGCTTCTCTGCCTTGCTGTGAGTGCTCAGTTTGCCATGATTAACAAGATGCATCTCACAGTGAACAAGACGCAGACTTGAATGCCATGGCCGTTAAGTCCTGCGTAGCAGTAAGATAACCGTGGGAACCGTTTGAGAATTAAGTTAGGTAAATTTTGTCTAGGGTTTTGATTTTTCTCGGTGGTTCTTAGTCCTGTGTATGTGAACTTGGGACCGGAAGGAAAAGCGGAGTCGCTCCTGTTGATCCAGCAGCCGCCTCTGCTTCAGTTATGGTGCTGGGTCTGGGCCGAGCCAGCCCTGGAGCGGGGCTTCTGCAGTGTCACCGGGGGCTCTGCCGGACGGTCACGGGGGACCTCCATCGCCACGCAGAGGAAAGGAACAGACGGCTTTGCCCTAGGGCAGTGACAGTACTTCCTGTTCCTGTGGCATGAGATTAATGAGGAAGTGTAACAGCATGTTTTAGGTTCAAGTGTGTGTGATATAGCACAGTATTGGCTATTTCATTTGTAAATTCATTTTAAAGTCCCCACAGGGAAGGTAAGGGGAAAAACACGTTTTCTTCTAGATAGAAGTTCTGTTAACTATAAAGCAGGTATTGTACAAATGGGTGAAATAACATGGTGATTATATAAAGGAAAGTTGGATTTATACTTTAAATAGACTCTCGTTTCTTTTTTAAAAAAAAAATATTTTATTGATTTTTTTTACAGAGAGGAAGGGAGAGGGATAGAGAGTCAGAAACATCGATGAGAGGGAAACATCGATCAGCTGCCTCCTGCACGCCCCCCACTGGGTATGTGCCCGCAACCCAGGTACATGCCCTTGACCGGAGTCGAACCCGGGACCCTTGAGTCCGCAGGCCGACGCTCTATCCACTGAGCCAAACCGGTGAGGGCTAGACTGTCATTTCTTAACGTTAATTTTTAAAGTGAGAAAATACTGAAATTCTTACCATACACCCTGTGATTTTCACCAGCTATGGTGCACAGTTTAACATATTTACCAACAAGCAAGCTCCCCCCTTAAACCAGCGGAAAACGTACTCTGCTGAAACAGTGATTTTGATCAGCATTGTCTTCACCGTAGTCTCCTAGGAAACAGTCATCAGCTGTCTCACTGTTAGGGAAGCCTTGTGTCAGTGGGTCTCCGTTTCCACAGCGCATCTAACGTGCAGGTCCGTGACTCCGCGCCTGACTAACTTGCCGGTGTCTGTGGCGCTTTCTTGGGGAGAGCTCACTAACCACTGTGCTTACGTTTGAATGTTGGACAGGAAGCGAGCCGCTGCAAAGCATCTGATAGAGCGCTACTACCACCAGCTAACCGAGGGCTGTGGGAACGAGGCCTGCACTAATGAGTGCTGTGCTTCCTGCCCGTCCTTCCTGCGCATGGACAACAATGCGGCCGCCCTTAAGGCCCTCGAGCTCTATAAGGTCAATGCCAAACTCTGTGACCCTCATCCCTCCAAGAAAGGGGCCAGCTCCGCCTACCTGGGCAGCGCCAAAGGGGCCGCCAACACCTGCTCGGACGTGAAGATGAACAAGAAGGACGGACTCGCCACCAGAAACGATTTTAAAGGTGAGGGAGGGGCTCCGTTTCCCGGGGGATTGGTGACTGGAAACCAGCGAGGAGGGTTCCGTACGGGTCGGGCTCTGTGTGACTCTGAGGGAGTGATGATAGCGTGGGGGAACTAACGGTTTCTCTCTGGTGGTGACTGAGCCCGGGGCTGGACTGTTTGCTGTTGTAATGGTTTCTTAGGAGAAGCGGTGTCCTTGTTCATGGAGTGCTGGGAACTTCTAAAACATTTTCCGCTAGGAGAAAGGTATTACTTAAGTGGTAGCTGATCTCCTACACTAGGCTGTGTAGGGGGCACGAGTGTGGGACCCCAGCTCAATGCGGCGAAGGAGGATGGGTTGTCTTCTATTTCCGAAGGCAGGGCAAATGTAATAGTTACCCGAGAAGTCACTCTGTTTCCCTTCTAGTACTTTCTTCCCTTACTCTGCTCACCTCCCCCAGGCATGTGGCACGCCGCTGCCAAGAATCGCCGCCTGCCAGTGGAGGTCTTTTTTTTTTTTTAAGTATATTTTTATTGATTTCAGAGAGAAAGGGAGAGGAAGATAGAGATAGAAACATCAATGAGGAGAGAGAAACATGGATAGGCTGCCTCCTGCCCCCCCCTCCACCCCCCCCTTACTGGGGATCGAGCCTGACCTGGAATAAAAACCGTGGCCTCCTGGTTCATAGGTCGACTCTCAACCACTGAGCCATCTGGCTGGGCAGAGGTGATTGTATTTTAAAAGAGGAAGCTTTTTGTTCAGGACACACATGCGCTAGAGCACAGCACTTTATTCGGGCCTGACCGCTGGCCGCAGGTGGCCATGTCTGCCAGCCTCGGAGCTTGGAGGAAGGCGTATTGATGGCTGTCCACAGAACGCCCGCCTGGGGCAACCAGAAAGGGAGGCCCCAAAGGGGCTGCTGAAGGACCTTTCCTAACCCGTGCTTCTGGGTCTGGAGGACAGAGGAGTGAAAGAGGTAGCAGTGTGCGGGCGAGGGCGAGGGCCAGGGCGAGGGCCAGGGCGAGGGCCTCGCTCAGCGTACAGTGCCTGGGGAGCTGCGGAGCTCAGTGAGGCCCTGTACTGAAGGATGGAAAAGATGGCGAGGTGTGGGTGTCAGCAGTTTATTAAAAATAGGTCAGCATGATATTTTGTCGAACTTTTTTAACAGAATTGTCATAAATGGTGGCCATTGAATGCACGGTATTTGGTGATTTTACTTTTCACTAGGACTCATTAAACACTAAACACACATACATAAATGTTCTCTCTTTTTCCCTCTGATTTCTAGATGTGACTTTCCTGACCGAAGAAGTCGTCTATGAAATTCTTGAGTTATGTAGAGAGAGAGAGGATTACTCCCCGTTGATCCGTGTGATTGGGCGCGTGTTTTCCAGCGCGGAGGCCCTGGTGCAGAGCTTTCGGAAGGTCAGGCAGCACACCAAGGAGGAACTGAAGTCTCTCCAAGCCAAGGACGAGGACAAAGATGAAGACGAGAAGGAGAAGGCCACGGGCTCGGCCGCCGCCGCCGCCGCCGCGGCCACCGCGATGGAAGAGGATTCCGAAGCCTCTTCCTCCAGAACGAGCGGCAGCTCCCAGGGCGACGGCTCCCAGCAGCCGGGCCCCGAGGACGTGTCTGTGGACGTTGAGGCCATTCGCAGGGTCTACAGCAGGTTGCTGTCCAACGAGAAAGTAGAAACTGCCTTTCTCAACGCACTCGTGTACTTGTCCCCTAACGTGGAGTGTGACTTGACGTATCACAACGTGTACTCCCGAGATGCTAACTACCTGAATTTATTCATCATCGTCATGGAGAACAGGAACCTCCACAGTCCTGAGTACCTGGAAATGGCCTTGCCGCTCTTCTGCAAAGCAATGAGTAAGCTCCCCCTTGCAGCCCAAGGGAAACTGGTGAGACTGTGGTCTAAGTACAGTGCCGAGCAGATTCGGAGGATGATGGAGACGTTCCAGCAGCTTATTACTTACAAGGTCATAAGCAACGAGTTCAACAATCGGAACCTAGGGAGTGAGAGAAACCTAGTGAACGATGACGATGCCATTGTTGCTGCTTCCAAGTGCTTGAAAATGGTTTACTATGCAAACGTGGTGGGCGGGGACGTGGACACCAACCACAACGAGGAGGACGACGACGAGCCCCTCCCGGAGTCCAGCGAGCTGACCCTGCAGGAGCTCCTGGGGGAGGAGAGAAGGAACAAGAAGGGCCCCCGGGTGGACCCCCTGGAGACCGAGCTCGGCGTGAAGACCCTGGACTGTCGGAAACCACTCATCCCTTTCGAGGAGTTCATCAACGAGCCGCTGAACGACGTTCTAGAGATGGACAAAGACTATACTTTTTTCAAAGTCGAAACCGAGAACAAGTTCTCCTTTATGACCTGTCCCTTCATATTGAATGCTGTCACCAAGAACTTGGGCTTATATTATGACAATAGGATCCGCATGTACAGCGAGCGGAGAATCACTGTGCTTTACAGCTTAGTGCAGGGGCAGCAGCTGAACCCGTACCTGAGACTCAAAGTCAGACGTGACCATATCATAGACGATGCGCTTGTCCGGGTAAGTTGGGCTAGGGTGTAAAAAGCAGTACTAGATCAGATACCTGATCACTGCCAATTCACTTCCTACGTGGCCCCGAAAAACATAACCGAGGAACACACGGACATGTTTTCCTTCCTGTTGAATTTACTGGGTGACATCGGTTAATAAAGTTACACAGGCTTCAGGTGTACCGTTCTGTGGTACACCACCGCTAGATGGTCTGGTGTGTTCACTGCCCCAGTCAGGTCTCCGTCAGGCGTTTTTTAAAACTGTAAACGTAAGTATTATACTTTGGTGGTCCTGTCCAACTTACACAGTGTGTCCCACAAAGGACTGGTTGTCTTCTATAATGACCCCCCCTCTTCGAAAAAAAAGAATAGGTTTTCTAAAGCTTGATCACTAACCCCAAAGGCTGCTCCATTCAGAAGAGAAGTGGATGTTGGGGACAGACGAGTTCAGGACCAGGGGCCGCGTGGAGTGGCCAGGAGTAAGTGTGAGTGCCGCGTCTTGGCTGGGAGAGTGTCACAGCAAACACCCGGCCGAGCGACACGGGCTGCCCACGCCTCCTCACGCAGCTCGCTGCCACGGTGCACTCGGCCAGCAGGCAGCGCTGTCACGTCCGAGGCCCCGTGTGGGTGTGGTGCACGGACCCCGTGAGGCTCTGTGGGTGCACTCGGCCAGCAGGCAGCGCTGTCACGTCCGAGGCCAGTACTTTGTGGGTGTGGTGCACGGACCCCGTGAGGCTCTGTGGGACACGCAAGGTTCCCGTTGTTGGAGCAGAACCGCACGTCCCCCCGAAGGGCCTCAGGTTCCCCGGGGTTCAGAGAAGTGTGCCCTCCTCCCCTGTCTGTCCTCTGCGCCTCGGCCCACGCAGCCTCTTTCCTCCCCGTCAGGCACTTTCTCCCCCGTCTACTTCTTTCTGCTTTCCACACGACTTTTTGGATTTTGAGGAAAGTTACCCAGTTTGGTTTATAAGGCCTTCCGTTTGAAGCAGGCGTTAGGGTAAAATGAATTGAGCTTTTAAATAAATGCTAACAGGTTGTTTTAAAAATGAGTTCTACGTAATACGTCAACGCTGAAGATGACCGGCCTGCTGTCGGTCAGTGTTCACTAGGTGTGCCCACAGCGCGGTCCCCTCCTGGAGTCTGGGGGTGGGGAGGCACTTCGCTAAGAAGGGACCTGTGCACACAGACCAGGAACCCCCCACCCCGCCCCTCACCTTGGGGAGCTGCTCCGACGCCTCGGAGCCCTCACTGAGCAGATCTCAGATCTCACTTTTTTAAAAAATATATCTGTATTAATTTCAGAGAGGAGGAAGGGAGAGGGAAAGAGAGACAGAAACATCAATGATGAGAATCATTGATCGGCTGCCTCCTGTACGTCCCCCAATGGGGATCAAGCCCGCAACCCAGGCATGTGCCCTTGACTGGAATTGAACCTGGGGCCCTTCAGTCCGCAAGCCGATGCTCTATCCACTGAGCCAAACCAGCCAGGGCATCAGATCTCACTCTTAACTTTCCCTTCCTAAGTGGCCTGTTTGCTTTTCTGAGAGATTCATAGGATGTACTAGTCAATGTGCGTCAGCAACAGAAAGTGGGCTTACAGCAAAAAGTAGGAGGAGGTCATCCTCTCGGGTGAACTATCAAAAGTACTGATGGATTTTCGGCATCTGTTCCCTGAGGGTACACTTGGCTTGTCTAAAGCCTCATTCTTCATCTTATGTCACAATTGGACAAACAAACCTATTGACCACTCCTGTGCGATCTGTTAATTTTGAACTATGGAGTGGATTCAGGAAGAGGAAACGACACTTTGCAGTGAGCTCAACTGAGAGTTAAACAGCTAAGGCTATAGGATCCCAGACTTCAATAGCTAAAAAGGCCTTTGTGTCCATCTTCTCATTGTTGACCAACGAGGCCCAGAGAACAGTTACCACGTACATGACACCCTTGAACATGTTTTCTGTTGGGTCTTACATTTCAGTTATTAATTACAGATTGACAAGCTTGGAGGCGAAGGAATGGGTAGCAACTTCAATTAATTCTATATAATAAAATGCAAATTGTCTGATTGGGGTGGGGGGGTGGTTAGACCAGGGGTGGGGCTGGCCAGCCAACCGCTACGGCCTCTTCCCCACACCGGCCCGGCCCCAGTTGGGCGTGCGGGCGGGCCAGACCTCACCCGTGCACGAACTCATGCAGCGGGCCTCTAGTAATAACAATTTTTTAAGAAGAAGAATACGTATTCACTGCTTTCATGTATCATGTAATTCAAACTAGACTAGCAAATTGTTTCCTGGCTGGAGTTCTTAGAGGAACTGTCTTTGATGTCAACAGAAGGATTTGTGTTTTTACAGCATTTTATTAGACGTAAAATACCATTGATTGCAGGACACACTATTATTTTATTGCTACTAAACAAGAAAAAATGCTGCCAATTCGTTGTAAGATGCTGTCACTTGTATGGTATGTCCAGATTTCAGAGATGTTAAAATGTGAAAACAGAAATGTGAATTTTAGGATCACTGAAATCTAATAAAATATAAGCTGCCTTTCCGGAAATGGATACCTGAGGGTCATTTTAAGAACTACCCCCGCCCATATGGGGCTGGACTACTTCCCCCAGGACTTGTCGCACCCCTCCTCTTAGTCTCCACGGCAGTCTCTCCCTATTAAACTAACGTAAAACAGACCTAACCAACAAAACCTAGAGAGGAAGACCCAGGTCTGCATATTCAGTGAATTCATTTCAAGGTGTAAACAGATTGTCCTTTTCAGAACGTTCATTGACAAATTTTTCCAATTTTCGAATATCCTGCATTCCAGACAGCTTTTGATGTCTCTGTTAAAAGTGATACAGCTTTACAATTTAATTCTTTAATTATTCTCTAATTGAACCATGGGTTCAAAGTGGTTACTTTTAAGAAAAGTAAAAAACATAGTTTTTTACATAATAATGGTCTTTGTCTAAATGCTTGTTGCTAAATTTTATGGTATGTTATTTGTTGCCACATTTATTAAAAGTAAATTTTTTAAAGGTAGGCTACCCACGGGTATGTAAAAGTACAGTATTTTACAGACGCACTTATTTATATCCGGACTGATAATCTGAGACAGATAATGTGGGAAGTTTTCACCAGCAGAATTCAGTTGCTGCCTGGTTTTCAAATACTTCTTTTTACATATTTACATTTGAAAGCTCCTGATTCTAAAAGTAACATATACTTCCTGTAAAAAAAAAAAAAAATTAGAATACAGGAAAGCATAAAGAAGAAAATAAAAGCCACTCCTGATGTTTAAAAAGACTTCCAGTCCTTGGTGAGGGGCAAGTGCAGGAGCCGAGAGCTTGCTGTCTCAGAAGTGAGTGATGTTGATTCAGATTGGCAGAACGTTAGGGAGCGCTGTTGATAGGACACACTCCCTAACGCCAGAGTCAGCTCACAGTCAGTCTCCAACTGGAAGGTCCCCACATTGTTTCCGTCTTTGTTCCTCCATACACAGAACGGCAGCCACCGTTTCACAAGAAGTAGATGCCATTCCCGTATGGAATGCATTCCGATTCCCCATTGGTCGCAGACCCCGGAGTGGGTTCACTACCCCGTCGAGCTGCAGTTGGCAGTTAGAGAAACACTGGTCTAGGGCACCTGACCTGACTCATTAATGCGGGTGTACGTACATCTAGCTGGAACGTCCAAACCAGTGCTGTTAGGACTCCAGTACGCTTATTCTAGGGATGTTTGCCTTGCTCAGAAATGGTCTTAAAATTCTAGTTGAGGGGGGGGGGGGTCAATCGGGGAAAAAGGAGACATGTAAAACTTTAGACAATAAATTAAAAAAAAATTCTAGTTGGAATTTTGCCAAATAACATGAAAACCCTTAAATATTCTGTCTTGGCAAATTAAAAAATGTTTTTAACAGTAGGCATTTAATTTAAGTAAGGTGGATGATCAGTTAGGCATGCTGTTGGTAAATTTCAGATACACAAAACAAATTGCAGTGCAAATATTTTACATTAGAATCTAGTGGGTTTTTTTTGGGGGGGAGAGCAGAGGAGAGAAGAATCTAGTGTGATTTTATGATTCATCTCATAATGACTGTTTATTCAGCATATACAAAGAAATACTGGGAAAGCTTGGTAGTTGAAATGGTAGGTTTCGATACCGTGTGAGAAGTCAGGAGGAAGGGTATGAGCGAGCGCGTCTCTTCTTCTGAAAAGGAGTGGACGTGGACTGTGCGCTGACCCAGGAGAGGAATGAACACTGGGTGCCAGCTAGGAGGTCAGGGGCTTTCCTGCTCACCACGCGTGGTTTTGGCTGGAACTCACTTTACTTATGGCCTAACAGACATTAAGACTTAATTCCTGGGTTTGTGGGAGTAGTCCTGAGTTCTGCGGACTTGTATGCCTAACCCTATAGCCCAGGTGTCTTGCATACAAGGAACAGGAAATCTTACTGTATGCTAATTTCCGTCAGTCAGTAGAAAGGAACCCTGTCGTCACCCTATGCAGGGTTCTTTTCTGCCTCATTTCCCCCCTAAGTCTGCCTTCACTGGCTTCTTCCTTCCATGTAAAGCACCCCCAAAAGTCAGGGCCTCGTCCTTGCTGCCCAGCCCTCCTTCCTTCGCGTTTGCGTGTCCCTGTTTGCACGTTGCCGTGCCCTGGCGCCGCAGTCACTGCTCCTTCCTTTCACTCCCCAGCTGGAGATGATCGCCATGGAGAACCCTGCTGACCTGAAGAAACAGTTGTACGTGGAGTTCGAAGGAGAACAAGGAGTTGACGAGGGAGGGGTTTCCAAAGAGTTCTTCCAGCTGGTTGTGGAGGAAATCTTCAACCCTGACATCGGTAAGGACTCAGCGCCGTGCCACGGTGCGTCCTCTGGAATTGAGACTTTGTTGTCCTAGGCGTGTCCGTGTTCTCACGCAGGAACAGCAGCAGCAAATGGTCTGGTACGGGTTAACCTCGACTCACCAACCCCGACAGAGTCTGCGGCTCCTGGGACTGATGCACATCGCTCACTCATCACGCTCTTACTTAGATCACTTGGCCAAGTAGTGGAATACGGGGATTCTCTCTCGGATACACAAAATGGCGCACACTTGAGAATGGCACACGGGGAGGCCTTCTTTGTCTAAAACAGTGGTTGGCAAACGGCGGCTCGCGAGCCACATGCAGCTGCTTGGCCCCTTGAGTGTGGCTCTTCCACAAAATACCACGGCCTGGGCGAGTCTATGTTGAAGAAGTGGCGTTAGAATAAGTTTAAAAAATTTGGCTCTCCAAAGAAATGTCCATCGTTGTACTGTTGCTATTTGGCTCTGTTGACTAAGGAGTTTGCCGACCACTGGGCTGAAACATGCGTCAGAGGCACAGCATTTCTGAGACAAGTTTCATAGGCCAGTGGTCTGAGCAGGTGAGGGGCAGTGAGTGCCCCGTGCCGGGGTGGGAGTGCTGGCTGGTCCCCGGAAGCTGGGTCTCGGCCCTGCAGTCCCCACTGGGAGCCCCAGAAGCCCCTCCCGCCCACACCCGCTGGTCACTGCCGCCCGGGAGGGTTCCCCTGAGTGCAGTGGGGACGTCTAAGCTGCTTGTGGAAGAATCTGAGTTTCTCTGAGTCAAAGTGACACAACTGGTTCCGTGTCTACACTGGACCCACGTGCTCACTTTTATTCATTAAATATGTTTATCCATCTCAGAGAGGAAGGGAGAGGGAGAGATGGAAACATCAGCGATGAGAGAGAATCATGGATCGGCTGCCTCTGGCACACGCCCTACCAGAGATCGAGCCCGCAACCTGGGCATGTGCCCTGACTGGAATCAAACCTGGGACCCTTCAGTCCACAGGCTGACACTATCCACTGAGCAACACTGGCCAGGGCCAGTTGCTCACTATTAATGGAATGCACGACAGTCGTAGGGCAAGGCTTCCACTCAAGTGCCCTCAGAACCCTGAAGATGGGCAGAGTCATGCAGGGGGCTGCCAGAGGCTGTGGCTGCCTGTGGGTTCCAGGGCGCACCGAGCTGGCGTTCCGGGCCCGGTGCTTAGCCTGCCATCTGAGAGGCACGGACGATGAGTTTGTGACAATACAGGTGTGGGAAGACTGTCTGCATTCTAGCGAACGTTAATTCATAGAAGCCATGCTATTGTGAGTAGTGTGTTCAAAGTAAACCTCTAAGACACATAAAATCATGTTCTTTTTGAGATAGAAAACTAATTTGTAAGCTTCCTAAGCTTGGCAAACCTCAGCACTAGTTTCTGATGTACCTAGAAATGTTAGACATTAGCTACATATTTACATTATTTGCAGAACTACTAAGAAAACCGTACATGACACGTTCTGCCTGATGTAGGGGAATGGAACGAGGTCAGAGGAAGAGTGAAAAAGGACGTTTCCGAAGAGCCACACGCTTGGTTTTATGGGGCTTTTTCCTGGTGCCCATCGTCCCCAGCGCACCTCCTGGCTCTCCGTCACCTTCCCGCGTGGACGAGGCCGCGGTCTGTGCGGTGCACGCTAGGCCGTCCGCAGTGGCTGCTTCTGAGACCAGGGCATCCGTGGTGAAAGGTCCTGAAGTTGGTTAATTAACCGCAAGCACTTTAGACTGGCTGACCTGTCAGTGCTGTATTTATGGCCAGAGGGAGCTTTTAGCACGCCACGCGAGTTGTACTACTTCAGACCTGGAAAAATGTGAAATCCATTGGGTTGTGTTCAAATTGTTATTCATGAACATTCCATCGTGTTAGAAAAACGTCCTGGCTTCATTTAGGCTCTACCTTCCAGGGGGCATTTTAAAGTTCCTTTTATATTTAACTCAAGCTAACTGAAAATGAAGCATTTTAGGCTTTTAAAAATCTTATGATTTATGTGCTGTTATGGTTTCTGAGTTTGTTGTACTTGAAAGACTTTTTTTTTTAATATATTAATTTCAAGAGGTAGGGAGAGGGAGAGATAGAAACATCAATGATGAGAGTCATTGACCGGCTGCCTCCTGCATATCTCCCACTGGGGTTTGAGCCCACAACCCAGGCATGTACCCTGACCAGGAATCGAACCGTGACCGCCTGGTTCATAGATCAGTGCCCAACCACTGGGCCACACCAGCCAGGCTCCAGATTTAATTCTTAAACTATATTTTTCAATAGCAACTGAAAAACATTTTAGTAAAATAAAATATTGTTAAGTTCAATTACAAGATTGTTTAACCTTGTCCTTAGATGTTAAAGGGAAGAAGGTAATTCTGCCTTAGTAATTTTGCCTATTAAGATAGGCAAAACCAAAGATCTATATTTTTAATGAATGGTACAAAAAAGGTCTCCAGGCTTGGATTTTGAGTGGTGAAGACCATAAAAACTGGAAGGGGACTGGGAATAGGAACAATGTTATTTACTGGCTCAAAATTAGTGTGAGTGTTAACCAGCTTTGAGTTTACCGAGTTCACCTAAGGGCATGGGCTTGACATCATCTGACTTGGTCAGAAAGGGGCTCGACACACGGCAGGGCCCCGTGCACTTTTGGAAAAGCAGGCTTCTCCTTCCTGGATCCAGAATGGTGTTTAAAATGGGACGTGGGTTACAGATGTTTTTAAAGTGAAACATTTAACAGGACAGCCTTTTCTCTCTTTTTTTTGCATTTTTCAACCATTTGGTGGATAAAGTATGAATGCAAATCAACTTGGTTTGTGTTAGAGGAGTAGAGAACGTGAATCTAACTTTTTGGTAAATGCCCCCAAATTGCTCGTTTCCTTGGCTTCTTTAAAATTACATACTTTGCCACAGTTTGCAATCATCATACATGTGAGCTTTGGTTTCTCAAGTGCTAATGTAATAGAGATATACCTATTATATATGTTTACCTATGTAATTATTTTATATTTGTATTTATCAGTCTTTAATATTTTGCCTTTTACAAAATCTCTTCTTACAGGCATGTTCACCTATGATGAAAATACAAAGTTGTTTTGGTTTAATCCATCCTCTTTCGAAACGGAGGGTCAGTTCACGCTGATCGGCATCGTGCTGGGCCTGGCGATCTACAACAACTGCATCCTGGACGTGCACTTCCCCATGGTGGTGTACAGGAAGCTCATGGGCAAGAAGGGCACCTTCCGGGACCTGGGAGACTCCCACCCGGTGAGCCTGTCCCTGGGGCCTGGGGCCGGGGGCCGGGTCTCCGCCCAGCACGACTGCTGACTCCCGTCTCCTGTCCGAGTGCCGTGAGCACGCTGACTCCCGTCTCCTGTCCGAGTGCCGTGAGCACTCTAAAGCGTCAGGGGGTTCTTTCTAGGTGTCGCTGTCAGCAAACATGTTCTGGAGGCCTGATTTTGTAGGAAGTGTTTTTTAATCCTATGGGATTACCGGGGGAAGCCACGCGGAAGGGCGTGGTGGCCACAGTTGGTGTGTTTCCTCTGCCCAGTGTGAACCCACCGCTGGCCTGGAGGCTGGGCTCCTGAGCAGAGTGGACCTCACCGGGAAACCTAGTTTCCATGTTGTGAACTGTGTTTTAATTTTCACCCGAGGAGTGAGGACATTTTTTCCCATTGGTTTTTTTTTTTCTGAGGTGGAGGCAGGGGGAGACACATCCATTGGTTGCTCCCCACACATGTCCTGACGGAGGGTGGAGATCGGACCTGCAACCCGTCCTACAGAGAATCAAACCCTCTACCCTCCCGTGTGCGGACGGGTGCTCTAACCATGAGCAGCGCGGGCCGGGGCGCTGTGTTTTAATCTCACAGCGCGGGCCAGGGCGCCGTGTTTCAATCTTACGGTCGCAGTGTGTCCTTGCACCGCGCGGCCTGCAGCGCTGGTGACCTGCGCCCGTTTGTGCCGCCAGGTGCTGTTCCAGAGCCTGAGGGACCTGCTGGAGTACGAGGGGAGCGTGGAGGACGACATGATGATCACGTTCCAGATCTCGCAGACGGACCTGTTCGGTAACCCGATGATGTACGACCTCAAGGAGAACGGCGACAAGATCCCCATCACCAACGAAAACCGGAAGGTAGCGCCTGTTCCTGCGTTGTTTTTTGTTTCTATGAACGGAATTTCCAAACACACGGGGCCTGTAATTGTGAAAGCAGTTTCTAATGCGGTCCCGGCTAAGCCCCAGAAGTCCGTTAACGGAGTTGTCGATGCAGAAGCCGCCGTTTTCTAAATCTGGGACATGAGGTGGTGTGAGACCCCGTAGGTGACCACTGACGGCCTCGGGAGCGGGGAGGGAGCCAGGCGCTGTGGGTGATCGAGAGCAGGGGCCGGGGTCTCCTGCAGAGCCTCGAGGTGAGAACCACGTGTCATGTGGACGTGTGTGTGGCCTAAACGCCTGCTGACCAAAATGTAAGCATCTGGAAACCGGGGAATGACCCAGAACACAGCAAGGAGTTTGTAATTTCTGATAAAAACACACACACCAAGTGAAACACAAGGTATTTGCTGCTTCCCAAACACTCTGGCTAGAAACCACGAGGCTCCTGGCTGCTCCCAGGCACTGCCTTGCACGGTCCTGTCTCCTGTTGGCCTGCGTTGTTGAGGGAACCTCAAAGCGGTCGACACATGAATGTAAAAGCTGGGCATCACGTAGGGGTTTGGTTAGCTTCCCGAGCTGAATGTCAGAACGGACACGTCTTCACTGGTTTCCGTACACGGCCTGTTTACAGGCTAATGTCACATCACAGCTGTGAGCTCGTTCAAGGTGCACTCCTTGGCATGTACGTAATTGGATTTATAAAATACTTTTTCTTTGGGAATGTAAATACAAAAATAGTCTTAAAAGCTGTGCAGCCCAGTAGCTTGTGGTGTTTGGTTTGTACAGCATATAAGGAGTTCTTGTGGTTAATGTTTTCTGCAGGAATTTGTCAATCTCTATTCTGACTACATTCTCAATAAATCAGTAGAAAAACAGTTCAAGGCTTTTCGAAGAGGTTTCCATATGGTGACCAATGAGTCTCCCTTGAAGTACTTGTTCCGACCGGAGGAGATCGAGTTGCTCATATGCGGAAGCCGGGTAAGAAAGCGGGTGTCTGTGACGCTCCACGTGTGGCGTGGCTGTGGCAGTGGTGCGCTGAGGGGATGCTAAGATGTATTTTTTAAAAATTTGCAGAATCTAGATTTCCAAGCGCTGGAAGAAACCACAGAATATGATGGTGGCTATTCCAGGGACTCTGTTCTGATTAGGTAAGTTGCTTTAAAAAAAAAGTTTTTAATCCCTATCATTTTACTTAAAATGCTGAAATTTAGAAACTGTAGTTGTCATGTACTGTGTTATTTTCAGGCGTGCAGCCTGGCGGTTAGACATTCATTCAGCCTTCAGGGACCCACGTCCACAGTCACCAGTATGTTACTCGGGGTTCCCGGGCCGCACTCCCCCCGTGACTGTACCTGGGGGGTTGCCGTTCTTAGCTCCCTGCTTCTCCTTCCCTCTCTCCATCCCGCCATCTGGCAGCCAGCAGTTGGTTCTGTATCTGTGAATTGGTTTCTATCTTATTTTGTCTGGTTGGTTGGTTTTTAGATTCTACGTGTAAGTGACATCGTAGGGTGTCTGTCTTTCTCCATCGGACGTGTGTCACCGCCGCTCGAGGCTTCCTCCTTCAGTCTCACTCAGCCCGCCTTTCCTCGAGACACGTCCAGCTCGTGCCCCGCAGCCCTCGCACCCCACTGCCGCGTGGCTGTCCTGGGACGGATGTGCCATGGGCGCGTCACCCTCCACCTGTCCCCGGACCCTGGGGTGTTCCCGTGTCAGTGAAGCCCCTGTGTACGTGTGGGCAGATCTTTGTGAATTAGGGTGTCATTTCTCGGGTCAGTGCAGTCACTGGCCCTGCGCTCCGTGGGCCGTCTCCTCGCTGCAGGCCCCTCCTCGCGCTGGCAGCTTTGTTCCGGAGTCTGATGAACAGAGCCCGTCCGGTGTGTGTGTTCTAATAAAAGGCGATTGGTACACCGAGACCACTGTATTTCAGGTCGTTACGGATGTGCGAGGGCTCACGTTGGCCATCTTGTTCGTTTTCCTTTCTGCCTTCTCGGGGTCACGGAGCTGGGACTCCCGATGCACCTTCTGTGCAGCAGTGTCCTCTGGTGGGTGTTGGCGTTGCTGCACGTGCACCTGTGGGCGGGTGCCGCCCTCTGCAGGGAGCGGCAGCCTTGCCCCCATGGAGCTCTCCTTTCCGCCTTCGAGCGGGCTGTCTGCTGTCTGAACGTTAGGCTGTTAATGTTCCAGCCTGTCAGCCACCAGATCCGTTTGTGTGCGCCTGCTCTTCCCTCTGCCTCCTTTGTTCCACGTTGTCATCTGCGAGGGCACGTCTGCTGGTGACAAGCCCCCTGCTTTCCTCGTCTGAGCACGCCCTCCCCCTCGTTCCCGAGCGCCGTGTCACGTATGGGGTTTGGTTCGCTTCCTGAGTGTGTGGGTTTGTGTGTTTTTTTTTTGCCAAAACTGACAGTTTTTCAGGGCCTCTGGTGTTCCGTCACCGTCATTGTCCCACGCGGGCCTGACATGTGATCCATGTGCTACCACGTCGTGTGGAAGCCCCTTTTTGTCTGAATAGTTTTTTAGAAAGAACCAAAGAGACAGCTGGTCAGCTGCCGCCTGCACTCCAGGGTGACTGACAGGGTCTTGTCTCGCTGACCCGCGTGGGGGTGCAGTCCGTCCTGAGGGAGGTGCCTGCAGGCTGCACGTCCGAGTGCTGGCCTGCTCTCCAGGCCCCAGGTCAGAAGCGGCGTCGCACTGACCAAAAGGCCACATGCTGGTGACATTCGGTATCTGCCCAGTGTGTGGCTGGCCGCCTGAACACCCGCCCAGCAGGCCTGAGTGCCTTCCTAAGCTTCCCTTTGCTCTCAGCCAGGTGACAAGGGTCCTGTGGCCTGGACTCACCAGGAGGCCCCTGGTGGGGAGGCCCCTGGTGGGAGGCCCCTGGTGGGGAGGCCCCTGGTGGGGAGGGCAGACAGACCAGCTCCCTCTCCCCCAGCGCGCGCCCTCATCAAGGTCCTGGTCCTGCAACTTGGTTTTGTCTTTTGTTCTGAATATGCCACAGGTCACGTAATTATTCCTAGTGTTGGTCACGTAGGTTCACCCGCTTTTACTGTGTAAATAACGTCACAGTGAACATGAGCTTTTAAAACGTGTCCTTGAGGTAAAGGTTGCTACGTGGAGTTCCTGGGTTCTCTCCTAACACGGGAAGTGAGATCCATGCTACCCCCAGCACGTGCCGTCAGCGGGCGTCCTTTCTCCTCCACAGGGAGTTCTGGGACATCGTGCACGCGTTCACCGAGGAGCAGAAGCGGCTCTTCCTGCAGTTCACCACGGGCACAGACCGGGCGCCGGTGGGCGGGCTCGGCAAGCTGAAGATGATCATCGCCAAGAACGGCCCCGATACCGAACGGTAATGGGCACACCGCGGCACACGCCGACATGCCTGCATTCTAGCCCGCGCACGCGTGACCTGTCCCACGCTGCTGAGCACACTCGGGGGCATGCAGAGGTCTCCACGCCACCGCGCACACCCATTTTCAAACACTGCCTCGTTCAGAGCCCCTGCAGGGCCCGTGAAATTTGCACACTGGCATGAGCCAGCTTCTGGCTCAGAATGCTTTACCCGAAAGCCACGTTCTGTGATCTGCAGGAAGGTTAACCTGGGGCTCGGAGGGGGGTCAGCACGAGGTTGTCGTCGTGGTGATTGTGTGAGTTAGCCGTCTGGGGAGGAAGGCCCCTAGATGGGCAGCACCTTACTGCTGCTGCAGGGCTCCGAGGTGCAGAAACCCTGGTGTCTGGTACCAGTCACATCCACGGGGCTGTTCCCAGCACGCATTCAGGGCACCTCAACCTTGGCTGGGACCTCTGCCTTAGAGTAAGACCTTGGGGTTTCAGCTCTGGGGTGGGACACCCAGCAGGTGATCTGCTGGGAGGTGACGTCCCTACATCCGTCGCTCGGGTGCAGTGTTAGCAGCCTCCTGAGCACTGAGGCTGGGACAGGACGCGGCAGGGCCCCCCGACGGCTGCGTGTGTACGGTCTGCCCCGCGGACCCCTCCGCGCACAGACCGTGGAGAGCAGGACCGTGTGATCCTGCGCGCTTTCCCACGATTTACGGTGCCCCCCCCCCCCCCCCCTTCTCTCCCTGCAGGTTACCCACATCTCACACCTGCTTTAACGTCCTTTTACTTCCGGAATATTCAAGCAAAGAAAAGCTGAAAGAGCGGCTGCTGAAGGCCATCACTTACGCCAAAGGCTTCGGCATGCTGTAGCGAGAGGTGGAGGGTGCAGTCCGAGTCCCGCGGGTGTCCGTGCGCGGCTGTCAGTGGTGAGCGGTAGTCCGTCCGAGCTCCCTCCCTCCCTCGGGCCTGAGGCTGGGACAGCAGGTTTCAGCTCCTCTGTGAACAAATCCCTCCTTATTTTTCTGCGTGAAAGTGTTCCTTATCCTTTCACTTGTATGTACAGAGAGGTTTTTCTGAATATTTATTTTAATGGTTGTTAAATCACTTTTGCTTGTGTTTATTACTGCTTGAGGTTGAGCCTTTTGAGTATTGAGAAACATATACCACCAAACTGCTCCCCTAGGGACGCGCGCCACATCTGTAGACCATGTGACCTTCAAGTAAGTATGTGCTCTCTGCGCCCTGTATCTAACTCCAATCAGGAACTGTATTTTCTTTTAAACAATTTGCTTTTGAAACTTGAAGTCTTGAAAACAGTGTGATGCATTCGCTGCTGTTCTAGTCCCCAAAGAGCTTTCTGTGCAAAATCTTGAAATCAATAAAGATGGAAGGGAGCCCTCGGAACGTCCCTGAGCCCTCGGAACTCTCCTTTAGCCCAGCGCCCGTGCCGGTGTGCGCCCCGCCCCGCGCCAGGCACCTCCGCGCAGGCGCAGGGCAGGGCCGCTTTTGTTCTCATGGTTGTGGTTCCTTCAGTTTCCTGGGAAAAGTGCATTTGGCCAAAAGAAATGGTGCGTGAAGCCTGTTGCAAGAAAGTTAGGAAGTCTGTTGTCTCTGAACGCGAAGCATGTGAAAGTGCACTTACCATAAATGTGGATGACTGCTTACCTGCATCTCAGTCGACAATCCAAAGTCCTCCCTTGGTGTTGGCTTCATCTTGTCTGCTCGGCCCGTCGGGCACGTGACCAGTGCTGCACCTGAGGGACAGCACGGCTGCGGGCCCCGCCCCTCAGCGCCGCGGCAAGCAGGCCTGCAGGTGAGGGAACGCTCCCGTCCCGTCCTGTGTGTCCCCGAGACGTCAGTGTTAGTGCTCCTTCCCTGCACCGTGGCAAGTACAATAGGCGTAAGTTATTGGACGTTCACAAGTGAGTAGCTTCCCCTAGTCTGTGTCTATGATGTTCGTTTCTCTCACGGCAATTAAACAGAAGGATGATGTCTTTTTAACGGAGGAGAGACACGCCACGTCCTTGTGCCGCAGCTGCAGGCTGTGCTCGGCGTGTGCCTGGCGTGTCTCAGTCACGACGACAGACCGACCGGGTGCTGTGCTGGCAGCAGGCGGGAGAAGCGCAGCGTTCCAATCCTGGGAGGGGAAGGGTGTCTTTCAGGGTTAACGTAGTGACCGATGTAGAATGCTCTGTACCATCACGCTACATAAAACCGCGGCATTTCACCACCATTACTGCAAGAGGACATGCTTTCCCTGCTGGGAGGAGGCAGCGGGCCCTGGGCGCCCTGCTGAGGGGGCGCTCGGCTCCGACACGAGGGACCCTCGTGCGGCCGCCGCCTCGCCTGTGTGCGGCAGTGAGGAGAGGCTGGGCGTTTTCTATGATGAACCCGTGACGAAACCTGTGCTCTCGGTTCGCGCTTGCTGTGACGACATCTGTATGACGTTTGTGATGTGATTGCGTCTAGGTTGTCAGCTCTAGAATAGACTTGGAACAAACAGGAAAATAAACGACCCTGAAAAACGCTGTGAGAGGAAGTGTTGTTAGTGATCAGACCGGCTGCTCGGAAGGGGTCTGAACAGTCACCCCGGGCCCGCGGCCCCGCCCCCACCGCACCTCCTAGGAGGAGGGAACGGAACACTTTACCCCACACGTCAGGCTGTGAAAGGTGAGCTAAAGGGTTACAGTTGCGCAGGGGAGAAACGGAGTTCATTCTTGTATTACCAGTGTTTTCCATACAAACCACCGTAACTCACTTTGCCCACCCTGCATTTGACGCCTGAGTCTGCCCACAGCTGCCAGGAAAACTGGCTGGTGTCTCATTCCCGCTTTTTATAACCTAGCAACACCATTCCCTGTTCCCTCAAATACACGTCTCAAACCTTCCTCCAGCCCCTGCCCTGAACCCACAGTGTTTGCGAAGAATTTCCTGATTCTGGTCAAGGTTGCAGGGCAGGTAAGCTCGGTCCCGGCATCTCCCTTAACCACAGAGCAACCATCACTTGAAACCACCTGAAATCTCTGGGTGACGTGAGCCGTAACTCAGGCCAGCCCAGCCTCAGGAAGCTTGAGGAGGAAGGGGGAGGCGTGCTACCTGGTACCAAACTGTCTTACCAGGTCACAGTGATCAAAACAGCCCGGCACTGTCACACACACACAGGAGGCACAGGCGTGCGAGGGCAGACACTCCATTACCGGACAGACACGTGCAGAGAAGTGGGGAGCTTAGACCACCTCGTACACCACGACTCACAGCGGAGTCAGGACTGAAATGTGAAACCTGAAACCATAAAACTGAAGGGAACACAAGCACTGAGACCTGACATCCCTATTAGAGAATTTCCTGACAAACCCCATGCAAATACACAAAAGCAGAGCACACGGAGGATGTCAAACCGGAGTCCAAATTTATAGAGAACTCTGCTCACCACCAAAACCACCACCAACTAAAAAACGGGCGGGGCAAGAGGCCCTACAGATGGCCCACAGACATGAGAGGCACATGAAAGCCACAAGGAGGCCCCACCTGTCAGGTGTGAGGCGACCAGGCAGCCCGCAATCCCACCTCTGGGCATGTACACGAGAAACCCCAAACGCTAGTTAGAAAGCACGCATGCACACGTGTGTTCCCTGCGGCGTCACTCACCAGAGGCAAGCTGCGGGAGTGAGCCAAGGCCACCTGCCGATGAGCGCAGCGAGCAGCAGTGGTCGAGTGGGCAGGGCAGTGTTGGCCATTCGAAAAGCGAGGCCGCTTACCTTTCGAGGCCGCACGGAGGGGCCTCGAGGAGGATGTGTTAAGTGAAGTACATCAGCCAGAGACAGACACACCATATGACCTGTCACTCGCATGTGAACCAGCTAAAGAACCGAAACACTCGTCACACACAGCAGACACCAGCAGCAGCTGGCCTTGTTCCCAGTCGGCTTCTCGGGGACACCCCGCCCCCAGGTCCCTCATGCTGGTGGCCCCAGGAGGGACGCGCACGCTCCAGGAAAGCAAGTCCTGCTCTGGGGGGGCCCAGGCCCCGCAGCCTCCTGTGGTGGGGCCAGTCCCACGGCCGCCCTGCCTGCAGGTAAGTCCCTCGTCCTGCAGACGGCACGAAGGCTCAGCTGCAGGAGGAGGATGCAGAGCCCACACGCCCGCCCGCCTGCCCGGCAACTGCAGGCCCAGCTCCGTGACTGGGCCCCACAGGGCGCCCCTACCCCTGCCCCTCCACCAGACGGGGGGGGGGGGGGGGGGAAGGGGAGCGGCTCTGCCTCGTCCACAGGGACAAGCTCAGGCAGGGCCCCGAGAGGCAAGGAAGTACGCCCCAATGACGGCACAGGAACCTCCGGGAGAGGAGTCCCCCCCCTGCCCCAGACCAGTCACACCGAAAGGCCCCACAGCTGAGCCAGACGGCCACACGTTTACCCAGTTACTCACCCAGGTCCGTCTCAGGCCGCTCCTTCCTTGGTCCACCTGTGAGCTCCCCGCTGGACACGCTGCCAGGCGAGTGATGGGCCGTGAAAAACAGACCTGCTACTTCAGATGCAAACATGAAGTGCTCCCATCAGGAGGCGTGGGGTGGGGGCTGGGTGGGGAGCGAAAGCAAGGTATGCTGCCTGCAGGACACTCACTGCCGATAGGAAGCGGGACTGTAAAGGGCCGGGGAGGGTCTTCCGGGAACAGAAACGGCAAGAAAAGAGGCGGGGGCAGCAGAACTTCCCGGGCAAGAGACCTTCAACCAGGAGGAGGGAGGGCCCGGCACTGCAGCTGTGGGTCGTCGTCGGAAGCAGCCCCACACACTGCCGTGAAAAGACACCCCCATACGCTCCCGTGTCCATCGACCGGGGAGGGGACAGAAGTGCACAGTGGTGGGTGGACGAGGGCTCCACCCTGACAGCCACACCTAAAGGGCCTTGTGCTGTGAAATAAGATTTCATTTCTGTGGGGAATCTAAACAGCCAAGGACACGTAGAACGGAACCGACTCCAACAGGTCTGCCCGATGGAAGAGGAGGGGTGTGTGCGAGGGAAAAAGGAGAAGGGATTAGGAGAAGCACCCACATAGTGCGGAGATTACCGAGGGGCGTGGGCTGAGCAGAAGAGGGTGACGGGGGAACAAACGGTGATGGAGGGAGACTTGGCTTGGGGTGGTGCCCGCCCAGTACCACATCCAGATGCTGTTTCACGGAGCTCTGCGGCTGAAACGTGATTTCATTTACGTCGTCACCCCAATAAATGCAGTAAAAACACTGTGAAGCAGACTCTGAGACGGGTACCACCTCCGCTTCCTCCTATTGTCCTTCACCCAAGTGCCCCTGCTCCTGCTCCTGCTCCTCCAGGGCCCCTACCTGTGCACAAGTCCAAGTTTGTGGCCTCACAGACACCCCCTCTCCACCTTCAGAGGAGGGACACACGTGGGCCTTCTCAGGGGTTTCCTGGTCAGGGGTTTCCTGGGGAACTGCTGAGGGAGACAGGAATTCATGGGCATTTGGCAATGTTTGTGGTTTTTTTTTAAGTAGCTCTTTAAAACACACCTGGAAACACACCAGCAACACCCAGGAAAAACGCCCACAGTATTTCACGAGAGCCCCACTGGTGTTCATTCACACGTAAAAGCACCGCTTCCTCCATCTGTTTGCCTCCTGAACATCTGGCTAATAATAAAAGGACGTCAGTGGGAGCAGGGAAGGGGGAGGGAAGAAGACCAGACAGACTTTGGGTGGTGCACACACAATACAACAGACATGCTGTAGCCTAATACTGCACATCTGAAACCTATATAATTTTAGCCAGTGCCACCCCAATCTATACACACACATAAAGAAGCCTCAGCGACTGGTAGCTACGATGCGCACTGGCCACCAGGGGGCAGACACTCCAACCAGTAGCTATGATGCACAATGACCACCAGGGGGCAGACGCTCCGATCAGTAGTTAAGAGCACAATGACCACCAGGGGGCAGATGCTCCACGCAAGAGCTGCAGTGACTTGGCAGCTGCGTTTCTCCGGTGGCGTTCCCGGAACCAGAGAGGAGGGAGGGAGAAGGCGTCACCCGAGAACTGCCTTCTCGCAATCCGGGACCCCTTGGGGGATGTCAGAGAGCCGGTGTCAGCCTGATCCCCGCAGGCCAAGCCGGGGGGGGGGTGGGGGGCACTGGTGCACGAATCTGTGCACCGGACTTTTAGTAAATGCAATAAGACAAAATAAAATTTAAAAAATAAAGATTTGTGCTGTTTTCAGAGAAAAGTGGGAACAAGGGCCTGAAGGTGTTCATCTTGCCCCAGGGCAGCCACCCAAACCTGCTTTTGTGACACATTAAAGGCACTGCCCTGGGGACATTTAGGGCCAAAGGCAACACCTAAAAGGTCGTCTTGTCCAACCTCACGTTCCAGGTTCCAGGTGAGGAGACCGGTGAAGGGCTTCGCCAGGCCGCCCGGGGCCACTGCACTGACAGACCTTTCCAGCAAAAAAGCTAGAAACCAGGGCCTCTGCCTCCCACAGGCTCTGCACCCAGCCAGTCGGGCCAGTGGGCTTCACGCACATCGTGAGCAAACGTAAGGACCCGGGGCTCCCCTCGGGGTGCAGGGCCGAGGGACCGGGCAGCTGGTTCTCATGTGACGGTTTTTATTGTGAGAAGGTCAGACATCAGAGCCGGGTTCCCAGGCCCGTTCCCTCCGCCAGCTGCCACCAAACCAGATCTGCTCACGTCCCACAAGTTACTGCCCCCCCCCCCCTCTCTTTCTCTCTGGGAAGCGCCACGCTGGTCCCAAGTTTCCCAGAATCCTCCTGGCAAACTGTTGGGTGTGGCGTGGAGGTGCCCGCCCCGTCCGAAGGGCCGCAGGGCCTGCCCCGCCCCGGCCGTGTTCTCACGCGATGGTCGCGGCTTTGCAGGAAAGGAACAGCACCTTCCTCCCTGGGGTCCAGGCGCAGGCTGAGGTTGGGGGTAGCATTTCTCTCAGGTGGGAGGCAGGACCTCATCACTCAGCGGTAACCCGGGGAGAGTGGGGGCGGGGCTTAGGAAACACAGGGCGTTCTGGGGGTGCAGTGGCTTCCGTTTGCTGTCCAGTCTCTCCAAGGACAGTCTCTGGCCCTGAACGTACAGGCTGTGGGGAACGTGGGGCTCTGCCCTCCCGACACTTGGCTCTCATTCACGGGGCGCTCCACGGCGGGGACCGGGGCCCGCCGCACCGGGGCTGCTCGCACGTCCTCGGGACCCCGCTTTGTCCCTGGGCCGCGGCCTTGCCTTCCTGGGCGGCTCCGCACCGAGGTCCCCGTGGATCACGTACAGCAGCAGCTTGCCTTCTGGCTGCCTGCCAGCGTCGGGAGCTGGGAGGCGATTCGGCCCGGGGAGCTCGCTCTGCTGGGCCGCGGGCGCCGGGCGACTCTGGGCGTCGACAGCGAGAACCCACCACGGCTCCTCTGCCTCGATGGCGCCCTGGGAAGCTGCCCGCGGCCCGTCCTCCCCCGGCCGACCACCCCCGATGGGCGGGGAGTGCTGGGTGGCCTCCAGGCTGCAGGGGCGCGACCCCGCGCCCTCGCTCCCCAGCCGGCCCTCCAGGATGGCCCGCACGGCTGCCCCGCTCTCGTCCGAGGTGCCCGGGTAGGACCACCTGTTCTGGCAGGTGAGCCGCTGGACCAGGTCCCGGTCGCCCCGCAGCCGGGCGTGGGCCAGCTCCACCCGCTGCAGCTGTGCGTGGCAGCGCCGGTAGAAGGCTTTCTGCTCCGTGAGCCGGGCGCTGGCCTCGTGCTTCTTCATGGCGTCCAGGAGGCCCAGCTGCCTCCGCAGCAGGTGCTCCTCCTTCCAGTGGAAGGACAGGACCGAGGACGACTTCTCCGTCTCCAGCAGCTTGGCGTGCCGCCCGAGTGCTGAGCCGCGCCAGGGGCCCAGGCTGGCCAAGCCGCCCGCCGGGCTGGGGCGCTCGCTGGGCGGGTGGTTTCTCCAGGAGCTGCCTGGCTGGGCCTGGCCGTCTGCCATGTCTCTGCCCAGCCAGGGAGCCGGCGGCCGGGGGTGAGGGGTGGCAGGCGGGCACTGTGACCACAGGGTTCTGTTCCGGGCTCCAGTGTTTGCTAAGAATTCTGCGGGTTGTCGGGGCGCTTGCTGGTGGCCAAGGGTTTCTCCCCTCGAGGGCGGGGTCCTGGGGGGTCCTGGTCCCCTGGCCGAGTGACCGCAGGCCCAGCTGCCACCTGACAGGTCCCTCAAGCCCCACCTCACGGAGGCCGAAGTCCAGAGCAGGGCAAGGGCTGACCGGGCACAGAGCGCGCCTGCCAACACCGAGAAGGCGGTGGTGGTGATGTTTTGGAATAAAAACATGTTTTTATCGATTGCAGAGAGGGAGGGAGAGGGAGAGGGAGAGAGAGAAACATCCACGCTGAGAGAGAATCATGGATCGGCTGCCTCCTGCACGCCCCCTCCTGGGGACCGAGCCTCCACCAGCTATTGAACTGTCACCTCCTGGTTCACAGGTTGGCGCTCAACCACTCGGCCACACGGCCAGGCTCCCTTCCCAATATTTACTCACACACACACACACAACAATTCAAACACACACATTGCACCGCTATGGTCATTGCAGCATTCTTTACAATAAGCAAGCTATGGACGCCAACCGAGTGTCCATCCAGGACAAAAAGATAAAGAAGGCCTGGTGTGCGTATCTACAGTGGAGTGTGACGCGGCCACACAAGGAATGAAATCTTGCCATTTGTGACAGCACGGATGCACCTAGACCAGGGGTGGGCAAACCTTTTGACTCGAGGGCCACCATGGGTTCTTAAACTGGACCGGAGGGCCGGAACAAAAGCATGGATGGAGTGTTTGTGTGAACTAATATAAATTCAAAGTAAAGGAGCGGAGGGGAGAGCAAGAGAACCGGATAGAACAGCCGAACGGGCCGGATCCGGCCCGCGGGCCGTAGTTTGCCCACGGCTGAGTCCTAGAGGGTCCTACACTCAACGAAGTCCGTCGACAGATACGAATACCGTATGACTTCACTTAGACGTGGAATCTAAAAACCAACCTACAACATAAATGAAACAGATTGAAGCGGAAACAAACCTGCAGATGCAGAGAACCAACTGATGTTGCGAGATGGTGGGAGGGGGACGGGGAGGGGGAAGAGGATGAGAGGGATGGCGGAGTACGGCTCGCGGGTTTACAGAGATTGTCCCGGGATGTGAACGCAGCAGCAGGAGGAGTCGTCACTGAAGTGTGAAGCCTATGATGGTGTCAGATGGCACCAGACCTCACGGGGTGACCACTTGGTCTCATCCCGAAGTTGTACACCTGGAACTGATATAATATTGGATGTCACACTCCAATGGAAACGTAAATGTGAAATAAGCGCTTGGCCAGGGAGCCTTCCCAATGTCCTTCACCGTTTTCATAATAACCTTTTTCATTTATGCTCCTAAGGGATTTCTACCCTTTTCTTTCCCTATCGGAGTGAAGACAGTGAACACGCAGTTGGCCCCTGAACAACATGAGGGTGAGGGGCACGGACCCCCAGCAGAGCAAAAAAAAAAAAAGAAAAAAAAAAGGGGGTGTTTTAAGTTTAGACGCCCCCAAAACCTAACTATAAAAGCCTGCGGTTGCCCGGGGGGTGCTCCGGGTACCATGACCTTCCCGGGACGCATCTTGGGCGCGTCCTGGTGCTATTTGAGCCCGTGTCCCTCCCACCGGCCGCGGGAAAGGACGCGCTTTGCAAAAACCCTCAGGAGGGGCTGTGGGGACGCCCTGGGCGCCTTCCGTCTCCAGGTGAGCGGTCTGCCTGGAACCCCCCACCCCGCACCCGGCCCGCGCGGCGCCCACACTGGCATCGGGAATGAGGGGCACCTGAGCGCGAGTTCCCGTTTCCCACAGCGTAAGCCTGGGAACGGGGCGGCCCTTCCCGGGGGGCACGGAGCACCGAGCCTCCGCCCCACCTGGGCCGCCGCCCGCCAAGGGCGCATCGGTCACCGCACAGCAAGGACACGGACACGGACACGGACACGGACACGCTCTCCCGGTGGGAGTCGCACTCACCTGGCCCGTGCGCCGTCCACGTGCTCGCACCGGAGCCCGACCCGCTCCGCTCGGCGACCAGGGCTGAGGAGGGAGGCGCTCACCGCTCCGGAGCCGGTCCTCAGGGCTCGTCCTCTCGCCTCCACGGGCGGCGGCGGCGGCGGGGAAGCCGGGAGGCAGGCGCGCACTCCGTGTAACTTTCCGAAAGAAAAACATCCGTCACTCCTGCCCGTCCTTCCGCCGTGCGCTTCTCTCTACGTTTCCGGCCGGTGCCGACCGCTCTGCTCCGCCGCTGGCTTGCGCTCCGGCGGCGCCCACGCTCCAAACCCGCCAGCGTCCGTCTCCACGAGCCGGAACCCTCCGCCAGGCCGGCCAGCTCTGCGTCCCTCTCCGCCTCCTCGTCCGGCTCCCAGGCTCCCGCGGCCATCACGCCGTCCGTCCGTCCGGCTCCCGCGCCCTCCTGGCGGGGGGTGGGGGTGGGGGGTCCCTCGCTCCGCTCCGCAGTGTCTCCAAGACCCGCCGCCCGCGCGCCCCCCGCGCTCCGCTTCATGATGTCTGATTGGCTCCTGAAGTCCTGAGAAGTGATGTGCGCCGCACCGGACCGGCTCTCTCCCGCGGGAATGGACGGGTTCGGACTCCACGGCCCGCGGGGCCCTTTCTCTCGCGACCATGGCATCTCTGCGGCCTCGCCCTCCGGACCTCCAGGTGTTGCCTCTCTCGGGCGCTTCCTTCCTGCGCTCGGCGACCTTTCCCGGGAGTCCTGCGCCCGGCGCTCCCGACGCGTCCTTCTGTCTTTGGGGGGGCCCGACCCCACGCGATGGTCCCGCGGGGAGGGCGGCCGGGACCGCGCCCCCTCTCCCACGCACTTCACTTGCGGTCCCTCCGGCCCAGGCCTCCCGCGCTCCAGAGGCAGCGCCTCGATGGAATCCATCCAGAGGACGGTTCTCCTGTCTGTCCGGGTCTCTCTGTCGTCCAACCCCAGCTGGTGTCCGTCTGTCTGTCTTCCTTCAGCGCTCGGGGCAGGCAGCCCAGCCTTCGCGCCTTCCTTCCCGGTGCTCACGCCTCTCCCCTCCTCCTCCTTCTCCATCCGAGTGGGTGCGCCCCGCCTTCAGCCTGCGCCAGCAGCTGTCCTCCTCCTCCCTCACGTCCTTCCTGGTCCCCCAAACTTGCCCGCCGCCACTCAGCCCTCCGACGCTACCATCATCGCTCTGACATTTCATTTTTTTTTTTTTAAAAAAAGCAAAACTCTTTCCAAAACGATCCCATCGTCCTTGCTGACACCGCATCTTCAGTTTCACCTCCTTCCCTCCCCGCGGCTTCCCGTGGTCCGCTCACGCCTCCGCTTTTCTCTGGAATCATCCTTGGGTCGTAGGTGCGCGTCCTCTCGTTGCCACACATCCTGTGCCGCGTGGACACGGCTCCCGATGCGAGAGGAAGGGTCCGCAGGAGGTGCGCGCCCGGGCCCGCTCCCAGCTGCCGCCGCCTCGTGTCCTCCTCTTCTCTGCCTTTCCCTTGACTTTCCGCCGCCGCCGCTGCTCCACCCACAGCTCACTCACGTTGTGACGTTTCCCTCGGCTCAGTCCAGCGTCACCAGGGCACTTCCTGGGGGCCCCGTGGTGGTATCCGGGGCTACGGTTTTGCACTGAACACGATGAAAAAACAACACGGGAGAACCACAGAGGTCACATTTTACTGCGACAGACAAGCGACACGAGAGACAAACGGCTCACACACAGAATGACCAGCGTCACCCAAAGGCGGCCACAAGGTGAGCACACGGAGCACCGTGGGCGCCACAGGTCAGCGGGGGCCGCTATGAGCGGTCACGCGTTATCTGCACGTTCTATGCTGGTAAAGAATAGAACTGACCCGCATGTAACATGTAGGTGGTGCGTTCGTGACATACCCAACTTCGAAAAAGATTTTCTACGCAGTTCACCTGCCTGCCAGTTTTTTTTCCAGGTGGTTCCAGATTCCAAAGAATTTTACAATATAGTGATTGGGGGGAAAAAAAAAAGTCTACATATAAGTAGATCCATGCAGTTCAACCCTCTGTTATTCAAGAGTCAACTGTGAAGTCACTGGTTTGGAATCTGTCTTCTTTCTCAGACAGACGTTTCAGTGCTATAATTCTGCCCCTAAATACAGCTTTAGCAGCACCCCATACATTGTGATATGCTATGTTTTCATTGTGATTCAGTTCAAAATACTGTTTTTTTTTTTTTTTCAGGGAGAAATAATAACTTTATTAGATCATTACATTCAAAACAGTTTTTATTTTTTAATGAATTGATGGGGGTGACATTGGTTAATGAAATTATACAGGTTCCAGGTGTACAATTCGATAGCACGACATCTGTGCGCTGTGTTGTGAGTTCACCACCCCAAGTCAAGACTCCTTCCCTCACCGCTCACCTCCTCTTCTACCTCCCCCAACCACTCTTTCCCTCTGGTCATCACCACACTGTTGCCTGTGTCTGTGAGTTTTTCTGTTTGTGTGTTCTTTGCTTAATCCCTTCACCATTTTCACCCAGACCGGCAATTTCTTTTCCTGTCTTCTTTGACTAATGAATAGGTTGTAAGTGCTAATTTCAGTATTCAAATATTGAAGGATTTTCAAGAGCCCTGTCTCCTATTGATTTCTAATGGAAATAAGGAAACACCGTGTAATAAATTAATACACAAATTAGTATTACTACTTGATTAGAACCAGGGACAGAAAATGGCCAAGAAGAGAGTTCATCTAGCCCTATGGCGTTAATCACTAGGTCCCAGGCAACACTCAACCTTCAATACCACTTTCCAGGAAATGCAGGGACCCCTCTTCTCCTAGACATAGATATTTCACATTTTAGACAGAAATAATGATATACTATCCCCATCTGCCTCCCACGGCTACTGCTAATAAATCCTTTTTTTAAAAACACAAAGTGGTATTGACATTTGAACTATTTTGTGTTTCAAAAGGAATACTGCAACCTTTCCTGCCCCCCCCCCAAAGTAGTTGACCCATGTTATCTTCTTTCAACATTCTCTGTGACTTCAGATTATGCCACATCTTTGTCAACATTTGAGGTTGTAAAACCTTATTGTGTCCATTAAATTTATTAGGGTGACATTTAATAAAATTACACAGGTTTCGACGGTACTATTCTATGATACAACATCTGAATATTCCATTGTGTGTTTACCACCCAAAGCCACATCCTCTTCCATCATCATATATCTGACCTCCTTTACCCCGACACCTCTTCCCTCTGGTCACCACCACACTGTTGTCCGTGTCTATGAGGGGTTCACAGATGGCCAATAAGACAAAAAGGCAAGCGATCCAATGGGAATAAGACATCTGCACACCAGAGCCCTGATGAGGGGTTCATGGTCAAAATATATAGAGAACTCACACCACTCAATACCAAACAAACAATCCAAGAGAAGAATGGGCAGAGGACCTGCACAGACACTCTCCCCAAAAGACCCACAAACGGACAACGGCGATATGAAAAGACACTCCAGCTCACCAGCTATTGGGGAAATGCCAATCAAAACCACAACGAGCTACCACCTCACCCCCGTTAAATTAGGCCGCGGTCAACAAGACAAGCAGTTTAAGTGCTGGAGAGGTTGTAGAGAAAAGGGAACTCTCATTCACTGCTGGTGGGAATATAAATTGGTACAGCCGCTATGGAAAGCAGGAGAGAGAAAGGGTCTTCAAAAAATGAAAAATAGACTTACCATATGACTCAGCATTCCCCCTTCTGGGCATCTACGCAAAAAAAACCTGAAAACAATTTATTCACAAAGGTATATGCAACCCGATGTTCACTGCCGCATTATTCGTGGTGGCCAAGACATGGAAACAACCCAAGTGTTCCTCGATAGAGGACTGGATAAAGAAGATGTGGTACATGTAACACCATGGAGTTCTACTCAGCCATAAGCAAGGACAAAGTACTGGCCATTGGCAACAACATGGATGGACCTGGAGAGTATCACGCTACGTGATATACCACAGACAGACAGAAAAAGCAAAGCACCATATCCTTTCACTCGGTGGGATATCAGACTGAAAGCAACAACTGAAAAAAACAAGAAAAACAAACATGCAAATTTTATCACATAAAATCTCCAGGGTTGGAGTGAGATCAGCACAATTTTGCATACAATTTTCCATATTGGAAAAAGGAGAAACAATATATCCATGTCAATCTTGAAAGAGTTAAAGAGAAATGGAAATAAGAGTGCAGTGTGACCACAAAAACCTATGAGCCATGAAGGTGCCATTCAGAAATCTGAGTAATTTAACAGATCACGAAACTCTGATAATATTTTGGCACGTTTTGGTTTTCGCTACAATAGTTTGTGGTCCAGTTGCTGAAAACTCTCTCCATTTCTCCATTTTATTCATCAAAGCAAAAAAAAAAAAGGGAGTGAAGATGGAAGAAGAAATTACAAAGATTCGATGACGTAGGTAAGCTTGGTGAGGGTCTTAAAGAAGAAAATGGCGTAAATATTTTCAAATAAGGCTCTAAAACCGGGGTGGGGAACATCTAGTCCATGGCTCTATGAGGCCCACCAAGTAATGTGGCCTGGCCCTGCCAAGGCATGAGGGGTGAGTTAATTACATGTTGGACCACACAGCAGGCTAATTTGTAAGTGAATCATTTTGTATGATTCCCCCCAATGATGGTGTCAATACCCATACGGCTCTTGGCAGGAAAGAGGTTCCCCACCGATGCCCTCACAGGCACGGACAGAGGTGGCAGGACCGTCACAGGACACGTGCCACATCAAGTAGGTACTCACCCCGGGCCCCTGAAGTGACAGACCTTGTTTCAGCCCTCTGTCTTGGCGAAACATGACAAAAAGCAAAGACGGAGATCAGAAAATACTTGAGTGTAGAAAAAATCACAAACAGCTGCAATGCGTGCCACGGCCATTGTGTCAACACACTGTTACTGATTTCCCAGAGGAAGGGAGAGGCAGAGAGCGACAGAAACATCAACAATTCTCTCTCGCCATTGATGAACCAGAACCTTGCGGCTCAATTCAGAGAAGGACACAGAGAGCCAGATTTTGGGTTCCAGCCCCGGACAAGGGGGGAAATGAGAGGGAACCTGATGATTTTTCTGTCGCAAATAAATGAATCCCAATTTCGCTCTCTCTCGCCGCCCCCTCGCAATTTCTCCATAAAATCAATAATAACAAAGAGAGGATGCAAACATTACTACCCAAGGGCACACCTGCTCCCCACAGTAGACAAAGGACATCCACTCACCTTAAAGGTCAAGGCACCAGCCACCGTTTTCCAGATGCTCGCACTGCAAGACACAGTAACAGAGAAAAAAAAATTAGTGAAAACGGCCCTTCAGTACGGCCTTCTGGGAGACACCCCCAAGAGCCCGTGAACAGGAGCTGGCCACATTCAGAAGAAATAGGAGCTGGAGAGGCACATGGGATTCCCTCCAGGCACTGCTTCCTCAGGAACTCACTCCATTGTTTCCCTGGGAAGAGAGACTCCTCAACATGGCGCCTCAAAAGGGTCACAGACACAGAGTCTCAGAACACTCACACTGAACTTTATTTTGGTCATCACCTCTCTTCGAGACCATGCGTTCTCATCATGGCCCCAACCAAGGCCCGACGCAGGCATCATAGATACAACAGCACACTCGTTGGCTCACCAGACGTGTTTCCTGGGACTCAGGGCAGAGCAAGGTGGGCTACAGAGCTGCGTGGTTCCGACTCGGGAACGAGCCAAACAGACACAGGAAGCTCTGGGTCCATGGAAACCCCATTGTTTTTCCCACAACAGGACCTGGACAAAGAGGAGAAGGACGGCCGCTAAAGGACCTCTCTCTTCCCTCTTCGGAACTGAAGCTAAGGCACGATGTCAGTTTATGTGCAAATGATCATGCCAAAAACTAACAAATAAAAGAGGAAAAAAATCCAAAACAGAAGCAGGAAATGCTCCAATGGAAAGCGGGGCCCCATGGATTCCATAGGAACACGAACAACCAGCCACAGGATTCTCACTACACACACACAAGGCTTTTGCCAAGATGGCTGAGGAGAAGCCCTACAGCTCACTCCTGGGCAGGGTCCTCTTGGACTCAACAACCTTGTGATGGGCCAACACTGACCGTGACAGTCAGCATCCACTCAGGAGAGGAGGGGGTGCTATGGTGCTCAAGCCGTGCACATATCACAGGACACTGTCACTGACCCCAAGGAAAGACCACTTTGCGCCCTTTAAGTCGGATATCTTTCCAAGTGGAGGGACATCTTTGGCTTTGGGTCGGCCCATGCCCAAAGACCTACAGTCACCAAGAATGTAGTACACGGGACTGCACTGCCCAAATAGAGCATCCCCCTTGGACTCATGCACACGTGCTCTCTGTACAACAGAAAAGACAGCCACTCACCTTGAACGTGAAGGCCACGACCACCATCTGGAGAGATGGTCGCACTGCAAGACACAACCAGTGGAGAGGCCTGCTTTAACAGGTGGCCTCTGGTCTTGCTCTCAGTGCATAACTATGGGGCACCTAACACACCCGTGAACATGAAGCTAGCCATGTGCACAGAGCAGTGATCGGAGAGAGGCACGTGGCATTCTGTCAAGAATCCGCCCGCCTCGAGAACCCAAACTCTTAACTGGGGGAATCCTTACTGGGCCTCAGCGTACTACCATTGAGAATGATTTTTAAGTCATCACCTCACTTCAGGAGTATGAGTTGTCATCATTGACCCACGAAGATACTCTGCAAGCATTGGTACAACGGCACACCCGTTTGCTCACCAGAGATGTTTCCTTAGGACTGTGGGCACAGTATGGTGGGCTTGAGATATGTATGGTTCCGACAGGGAAAGAGCACGCCAGACATCCAGGTAAGCTCTAGGCCAAATGAAGGCCATTTTTTGCAGAACATGACCTGGAAAAAGAGGAGTAACACGCCTTCTATAGACGACCTTGTTCTAACGAAACCCAGGAATTCTAGGATACTTGTTCATTTATGCGGTAATGACCATTCCCAAAAGCAGTAATATAGCAAACGAATTAAAAAATATGAACAAGAAAACAAATAATAACGAATCACATATATAATGCAGCAATAGAAATCGAAGCACTGTGGATTCAACTCGAAAAACAAAATATAACCAGCAATCCGATTCTCACAACACACACGGGCAGGGTTTCCAGGAAAGCGGAACATGAGCCATATTGCTCATGTTTAGGCGTGGTCCACTTGGACACAGGAATCTGGCGAGTTTTCAACACTGACTTGGATATTCAGTATCCACTCAGGAGAGGAGAGGAAAGTGGAGGTGTGGTCCTCAAGCCATGCACAGGTCACATGACACTGTCACGGGCCCCTATGGAAAGACCACTTAGCGCCCTTTCAGTCCAGTTCCTTTCAAAGAGGAGGGACATCTTTGGCTTTGGGTCGGCCCATGCCCAAAGACCTACAGACACCAAGAATGTAGTACACGGGACTCCACTGCCCAAAGAGAGCCTCCTCCTTTGATGCATGCACACGTGCTGTCAAACACAAAAGACTGCCACTCACCTTGAACGTGAAGGCCACGACCACCATCTGGAGAGATGGTCCCACTGCAAGACACAAACAGAGGAGAGGCCTGCTTTAACAGGTGGCCTCTGGTCTTCCTCTCAGTGCATAACTATGGGGCACCTAACACACCCGTGAACACGGAGCTGGCCATGTACTCGGAGCAGTGATGGGTGAGAGCCACGTGGCATTCTGTGAAGAATCCGCCCGCCTCGATAACCCAATCTCATCGCTGGGGGAATCCTTACTGGGCCTCAGCGTACTACCATTGAGAATGATTTTTAAGTCATCACCTCACTTCAGGAGTATGAGTTGTCATCATTGACCCACGAAGATACTCTGCAAGCATTGGTACAACAGCACACCCGTTTGCTCACCAGAGATGTTTCCTTAGGACTGAGGCCACAGCATGGTGGGCTTGACAGCTGTATGGTTCCGACATGGGAAAGAGCCTGACAGACAGAGCCCAGGAAGCTCTAGGCCAAATGAAGGCCTTTTTTTCTAGAACATGACCTGGAAAAAGAGGAGTAACAAGCCTTCTAAAGACGACCTTGTTCTAACGAAGCCCAGGAATTCTAGGAATACTTGTTAATTTTTGCGGTAATAACCGCTCCCAAAACCAGTAAAATAGCGAACGAATGAAAAAATATGGAGAAATAAACAAATAATGAGTAGTCACATAAATAATGCAGCAATGGAAATTGAGGCACTATGGATTCCACACGAAAAACAAAATATAACCAGCAATCCGATTCTCACAACACACACGGACAGGGTTCCAGGAGAGCGGAACAGGAGCCATACTGCTCCTGCTTGGGCATGGTCCCCATGGACACAGGAATCTGGCGAGTTTTGAACGCTGACTTGGATATTCAGTATCCACTCAGGAGAGGAGAGGAAAGTGGAGGTGTGGTCTTCAAGCCATGCACAGGTCACATGACACTGTCACGGGCCCCCAAGGAAAGACCACTTAGAATCCTTTCAGTTCGAATCCTCTCAAAGAGGAGGGACATGTTTGCCCTGGGTCGTACTATTCCCAAGAACCTACAGGCCCCAAGAATGTAGTACACGGGACTCCACTGCCTAAAGAGAATCTATTGCTTAGTCTCATGCACATGCGATCTCTGTCCAACACAAAAGACAGCCACTCACCTTCAACGTGAAGGCCAAGACCACCATCTGGAGAGACGGCCGCACTGCAAAACAGAACCAGAGGAGAGGCCTGCTTAAACAGGTGGCCCCTGGTCTTGCTCTGAGTGCATAATTATGGGCACCTAACACACCCGTGAACACGGAGCTGGCCATGTGCACGGAGCAGTGATCGGGGAGAGACACGTGGCATTCTCTCAAGAATCAGCCCGCCTCGAGAACCCAATCCAATCGCTGTGGACAAACCTAAGGCTCCCCAACATGGTACCACCAAACTGGCACCTTACTGGGCCTCAGCGTAATCCTATTGAGCATGATTTTTATGTCATCACCTCACTTCAAGATTGTGGGTTGTCATCATTGACCCAACAAAGGCGCTCTGCAGGCATCGCTACAACGGCACACTCGTTTGCTCAGCAGAGATGCTTCCTGGGACTGAGGGCAGAGCAAGGTGGGCTGGAGAGCTGCATGGTTCCGACTCGGGAAGGAGCCAAACAGACACAGGAAGCTCTGGGCCCATGAAAACCACTATTTTCCCCACACAACAGCACCTGGACAAAGAGGAGAAGGACAGCTGCTAAAGGACCTCTCTCTTCCCTCGTGGGAACTGAAGCTAAGGAACGATGTCAGTTTATGTGCAAATGATCACGCCAAAAACCAAGAAATAAAAGAGGAAAGAAATCCATTAACAAAAGCAGGAAACGCTCCAATGGAAAGAGGGGCACCATGGATTCCATAGGAACACAAACAACCAGCCACAGGATTCTCACTACACACACACACTCACACGGCCTTTGCAAAGAAGGATGAGGAGAAGCCCTACCGCTCACTCCTGGGCAGGGTCCTCTTGGACTCAACAACCTTCTGATATGCCAACACTGACCGTGACATTCAGCATCCACTCAGTAGAGGATAGGGGTGGGATGGTGCTCAAGCCGTGCACATATCACATGACACTGTCATGGGCCCCCAAGGAAAGACCACTTAGCGCCCTTTCAGATCCAGTTCCTTTCAAAGAGGAGGGACATCTTTGGCTTTGGGTCGGCCCATGCCCAATGACCTACAGTCACCAAGAATGTAGTACACGGGACTCCACTGCCCAAAGAGAGCCTCCCCCTTGGACTCATGAACACGTGCTCTCTGTCCAACACAAAAGACAGCCACTCACCTTGAACGTGAAGGCCACGACCACCATCTGGAGAGATGGTCGCACTGCAAGACACAACCAGAGAGGCCTGCTTTAACAGGTGGCCTCTGGTCTTGCTCTCAGTGCATAACTATGGGGCACCTAACACACCCGTGAACACGGACTGGCCATGTGCACGGAGCAGTGATCGGGGAGAGGCATGTGGCGTTCTCTCAGGAATCTGCCCGCCTCAAGAATCCAATCTCATCGCTGGGGAGAAACCTAAGGCTCCCCAACATGGTGCCACCAAACTGGCACCTTACTGGGCCTCAGCGTAATCCTATTGAGCATGATTTTTATGTCATCACCTCACTTCAAGATTGTGGGTTGTCATCATTGACCCAACGAAGGCGCTCTGCAGGCATCGCTACAACGGCACACTCGTCTGCTCACCAGAGATGCTTCCTGGGACTGGGGGCAGAGCAAGGTGGGCGTGAGAGCTGTATGGTTCCGACTCGGGAAGGAGCCCGACAGACAGAGCCCCGGAAGCTCTAGGCCAAATGAAGGCCATTTTTTCCGGAACGTGACCTGGAGAAAGAGGAGTAAGACACCTTCTAAAGACCTAGCTCGTTCCTATGGGTCCTGAACTCTACAGAGATTTGTTCATTTATGAGCCAGTGACCAATCCCACAAAACCAGGAAAAGAGTGAATGACTGAAAAAACATGAACAAATAAACACATAATAAAGAATCACATAAGAAATCCACCAATGAAAATCGGGGCACAATGGATACCACACCAAAAACAAAAAATAACGAGCAATAAAATGCGAACCGCACACACCCTCAGGTTTTCCAAGAAAGCTGAAGAGGAGCCATACTGCTCATGCCTGGCCGAGGTCCCCTTGGACACAGGAATCTGGCGAGATTCCAACACTGACCAGGACATTCAGCATCCATTCAGGACAGGAGACAATAGGGGAGGTGTGTTGCTCAAGCCGTGCACTTATCATATGATTATGTCATGACACTGTCACGGGCCCCCATGGAAAGAGCACTCAGCCCCCTTTCAGTAGGGTTCCATTCACATAAGGGACATCTTTGGCTTTGGAGCGGCTCATTCCCATGGATTTAGAGTCACCAAGAATATAGTACCAGGGCCTCTATGGCCCTAAGAGAGCCCCCGCTTAGTCTCATGCACATGTGCTCTGTGTCAAATGCAAAAGTCATCCACTCACTTGAAACAGGAGGCCAAGACCACCATCTGGAGAGATGGTCGCACTGCAAGACACAACCAGAGGAGAAACGTTTTGTTTTAAGAGTCGGCCTCCAGTATGGCCTCCCTGTAGGTGCTATAGGGCACCAAAAACACCACTGAATGGGAAGAAAGCTACAATCAGGTACAAACGATTGGGGAGAGGCAGGGGCCATTCTCTCAGGACGCTGCCTGACTCTAGTACCCAATCCCATCGCTGGGGAGAAACCTAAGACTCCCCAACATGGTGCCACCAAACTGTCACCCACAGTGGGCCTCAGCGTAATCCTATTGTGCAGGATTTTTGTCATCACCTCTCTTCAAGGCCCAGACCGCTTAGACATCATTGACCCAGAGACAGCCGTTCCGGCAAAGAGGAATCAGGACACACGCATATGCTCACCAGAGACATTCCCAAGGACTGAGGACATAGCAAGGTGGGCTTGAGAGCTGCGTGGCTGCGACTCGGGAAGGAGCCAAACAGACACAGGAAGCTCTGGGCCCATGAAACTCCATTTTTTTCCCCACAACAGGACCTGGACAAAGAGGAGAAGGACGGTCGCTAAAGGACGTCTCTCTTCCCTCTTGGGAAATGAAGCTAAGGCACGATGTCAGTTTATGTGCAAATGATCACGCCAAACACCAAGAAATAAAAGAGGAAAAAAATCCAAAGCAGAAGCAGGAAATGCTCCAATGGAAAGCGGGGCGCCATGGATTCCATAGGAACATGAACAACCAGCCACAGGATTCTCACTACACACACACACTCACACGGCATTTGCCAAAAAGGATGAGGAGAAGCCCTACCGCTCACTCTAGGGCAGGGTCCTCTTGCACTCAACAACCTTGTGCTATTCCAAAAATGACCGTGACAGTCATCATCCTCTCAGGAGAGGATAGGGGTGCTATGGTGCTCAAGCCGAGCACATATCACATGACACTGTCATGGGCCGAAAGGAAAGACCACTTAGCACCCTTTCAGTCCGATTCCTTTCCAAGAGGAGGGACATCTGTGGCTTTGGGTCGGCCCAAGCCCAAAGACCTACAGACACCAAGAATGTAGTACAAGAGACTCCACTGCCCAAAGAGAGCCTCCTCCTTGGACTCATGCACACGTGCTCTCTGTACAACAGAAAAGACAGCCACTCACCTTGAACGTGAAGCCACGACCACCATCTGGAGAGATGGTCACACTGCAAGACACAAACAGAGGAGAGGCCTGCTTTAACAGGTGGCCTCTGGTCTTCCTCTCAGCGCATAAGTATGGACAATTAACACACCCGTGAACACGGAGCTTGCCATGTACTCGGAGCAGTGATCGGTGAGAGCCACGTGGAATTCTGTGAAGAATCGCCCGCCTCGATAACCCAATCTCATCGCTGGGGGAATCCTTACTGGGCCTCAGCGTACTACCATTGAGAATGATTTTTAAGTCATCACCTCACTTCAGGAGTATGAGTTGTCATCATTGACCCACGAAGATACCCTGCAAGCATTGGTACAACGGCACACCCGTTTGCTCACCAGAGATGTTTCCTTAGGACTGAGGCCACAGCATGGTGGGCTTGACAGCTGTATGGTTCCGACACGGGAAACAGCCTGATAGACAGAGTCCAGGAAGATCTAGGCCAAATGAAGGCCTTTTTTTCCAGAACATGACCTGGAAAAACAGGAGTAACACGCCTTTTAAAGACGACCTTGTTCTAACGAAGCCTAGGAATTCTCGGAAAACTTGTTCATTTATGCGGGAATGACCACTCCCAAAACTAGTAAAATAGCGAACGAATGAAACAATATGGACAAGTAAACAAATAATAAAAAATCACATAAATAATGCAGCAATGGAAATCGGGCGCTATGGATTCCACATGAAAAACAAAATATAACCAGCAATCCGATTCTCACAACACACACGGGCAGGGTTTCCAGGAAAGCGGAACAGGAGCCATTCTGCTCCTGCTTGGGCATGGTCCCCTTGGACACAGGAATCTGGCGAGTTTTGAACACTGACTAGGATATTCAGTATCCAATCAGGAGAGGAGAGGAAAGTGGAGGTGTGGTCCTCAAGCCATGCACAGGTCACATGACACTGTCACAGGCCCCCAAGGAAAGACCACTTAGAACCCTCTCAGTCCGATTCCAATCAAAGAGGGGGGACATGTTTGGCTCTGGGTCGGCCCATTCCCAAGAACCTACAGGCCCCAAGAATGTAGTACACGGGACTCCACTGCCCAAAGAGAGCCTCCTCCTTGGACTCAGGCACACGTGCTCTCTGTCCAACACAAAACACGGCCACTAACCTTGAACGTGAAGGCCACGACCACCATCAGCAGAGATGGCCGCACTGCAAGACACAACCAGAGGAGAGGCCTGCTTTAACAGGTGGCCTCTGGTCATGCTCTCAAAGCGTAACAATGGGGCACCTAACACACCCGTGAACACGGACTGGCCATGTTCACGGAGCAGTGATCGGGGAGAGGCACGTGGCGTTCTCTCAAGAATCTGCCCTCCTCGAGAACCCAATCTCATCGCTGGGGACCAACCTAAGGCTCCCCAACATGGTGCCACCAAACTGGCACCTTACTGGGCCTCAGCGTAATCCTATTGAGCATGATTTTTATGTCATCACCTCACTTCAAGATTGTGGGTGGTCATCATTGACCCAACGAAGGCGCTCTGCAGGCATCGCTACAACGGCACACTCGTCTGCTCACCAAAGATGCTTCCTGGGACTGAGGGCAGAGCAAGGTCGGTGTCAGAACTGTATGGTTCCGACTCGGGAAGGAGCCCGACAGACAGAGCCCAGGAAGCTCTAGGCCAAATGAAGGCCATTTTTTCCGGAACGTGACCTGGAGAAAGAGGAGTAACACGCCTTCTACAGACCTAGCTCGTTCCTATGGGTCCTAAACTCTTCAGAGACTTGTTCATTTCAGCGCCAGTGACCACTCTCCCAAAACCAGAAAAAGAGTGAATGACTGAAACAATATGAACAAATAAACACATAATGAGGAATCACATAAGAAATCCACCTATAGAAATCAGGGCACAATGGATACCACACGAAAAACAAAACATAACCAGCAATAAAATGCGAACCACACACACACACCCTCAGGGTTTCCAAGAAAGCTAAAGAGGAGCCATACTGCACATGCCTGGCCGAGGTCCCCTTGGACACAGGAATCCGGCGAGATTCCAACATTGACCAGGACATTCAGCATCCATTCAGGACAGGAGACAATAGGGGAGGTTTGTTGCTCAAGCCGTGCACTTATCACATGATTATCTCATGACACTGACACGGGCCCCCACGGAAAGAGCACTTAGCCCCCTTTCAGTAGGGTTCCTTTGACACAGGAGGGACATCTTTGGCTTTGGAGTGGCTCATTCCCACAAACTCAGAGTCACCAACAATATAGTACCAGGGCCTCTATGGCCCTAAGAGAGCGTCCCGCTTAGTCTCATGCACATGTCCTCTGTGTCCAATGCAAAAGTCGTCCACTCACCTGAAACGGGAAGGCCACGACCATCATCTGGAGAGATGGTCGCACTGCAAGACACAACCAGAGGAGAAACGTTTTGTTTTAAGAGTCGGCCTCCGGTATGGCCACATTGGAGGTGCTACTGGGCACCAAAAACACCGCTGAACGCGGAGAAGGCTACGATCAAGTACAAGCGATTGGGGAGAGGCAGGGGCCATTCTCTCAGGAAGCTGCCTGCCTTCAGTACCCAATCCCATCGCTGGGGAGAAACCTAAGACTCCCCAACATGGTGCCACCAAACTGTCACCGACAGAGGGCCTCAGGGTAATCCTATTGTGCAGGATGTTTGTCATCACCTCTCTTCAAGGCCCAGACCGCTTACACATCATTGACCCAGAGACGGAATTCCCGGTAAAGAGGAACCAGGACACACGCATATGCTCACCGGAGACCTTCCCAGGGACTGAGGACATAGGTAGGTGGGCTTGAGAGCTGCGTGGTTGCGACTCGGGAAGGAGCCAAACAGACACAGGACGCTCTGGGCCCATGAAAACTCCATTTTTTTCCCACAACAGGACCTGGACAAAGAGGAGAAGGACGGCCGCTGAAGGACCCATCTCTTCCCTCTGGGAACTGAAGCTCAGGCATGATGACAGTTTATGTGCAAATGATCACGCAAAACACCAAGAAATAAAAGAGGAAAGAAATCCATAACAAAAGCAGGAAATGCTCCAATGGAAAGCGGGGCGCCATGGCTTCCATAGGAACACAAACAACCAGCCACAGGATTCTCACTACACACACACACTCACACGGCCTTTGCCAAGAAGGATGAGGAGAAGCACTACCGCTCAATCTTGGGCAGGGTCCTCTTGGACTCAACAACCTTGTGATATTCCAATAATGACCGTGACATTCCGCATCCACTCAGGAGAGGAGTGGGTGCTATGGTGCTCAAGCCGTGCACATATCACAGGACACTGTCACGGGACCCCAAGGAAAGACCACTTAGCACCCTTTCAGTCCGATTCCTCTCAAAGAGGGGGGACATGTTTGGCTTTGGGTCGGCCCATTCCCAAGATCCTACAGGCCCCAAGAATGTAGTACACGGGACTCCACTGCCCAAAGAGAGCCTCCTCCTTGGACTCAGGCACACGTTCTCTCTGTCCAACACAAAACACAGCCACTCACCTTGAACGTGAAGGCCACGACCACCATCAGCAGAGATGGCCGCACTGCAAGACACAACCAGAGGAGAGGCCTGCGTTAACAGGTGGCCTCTGGTCAGGCTCTCAGTGCGTAACAATGGGGCACCTAACACACCCGTGAATACGGACTGGCCATGTGCACGGAGCAGTGATCGGGGAGAGGCACGTGGCGTTCTCTCAAGAATCTGCCCGCCTCGAGAACCCAATCTCATCGCTGGGGAGAAACCTAAGGCTCCCCAACATGGTGCCACCAAACTGGCACCTTACTGGGCCTCAGCGTAATCCTATTGAGCATGATTTTTATGTCATCACCTCACTTCAAGATTGTGGGTTGTCATCATTGACCCAACTAAGGCACTCTGCAGGCATCGCTACAACGGCACACTAGTTTGCTCACCAGAGATGCTTCCTGGGACTGAGGGCAGAGCAAGGTGGGTGTGACAGCTGTATGGTTCCGACTCGGGAAGGAGCTCGACAGACAGAGCCCAGGAAGCTCTAGGCCAAATGAAGGCCATTTTTTCCGGAACGTGACCTGGAGAAAGAGGAGTAACACGCCTTCTAAAGACCTGGCTCGTTCCTATGGGTCCTGAACTCTACAGAGATTTGTTCATTTCAGCGCCAGTGACCACTCTCCCAAAACCAGAAAAAGAGTGAATGACTGAAACAATATGAACAAATAAACACATAATGAGGAATCACATAAGAAATCCACCTATAGAAATCGGGGCACAATGGATACCACACGAAAAACAAAACATAACCAGCAATAAAATGCGAACCACACACACACACCCTCAGGGTTTCCAAGAAAGCTGAAGAGGATCCATACTGCTCATACCTGGCTGAGGTCCCCTTGGACACAGGAATCTGGCGAGATTCCAACACTGACCAGGACATTCAGCATCCATTCAGGACAGGAGACAATAGGGGAGGTGTGTTGCTCAAGCCGTGCACTTATCACATGATTATCTCATGACACTGACGCGGGCCCCCACGGAAAGAGCACTTAGCCCCCTTTCAGTAGGGTTCCTTTGACACAGGAGGGACATCTTTGGCTTTGGAGCGGCTCATTCCCACAAACTCAGAGTCACCAACAATATAGTACCAGGACCTCTATGGCGCTAAGAGAGCGTCGCGCTTAGTCTCATGCACATGTGCTCTGTGTCCAATGCAAAAGTCATCCACTCACCTGAAACGGGAAGGCCACGACCATCATCTGGAGAGATGGTCGCACTGCAAGACACAACCAGAGGAGAAACGTTTTGTTTTAAGAGTCGGCCTCCGGTATGGCCACATTGGAGGTGCTACTGGGCACCAAAAACACCGCTGAACGCGGAGAAGGCTACGATCAAGTACAAGCGATTGGGGAGAGGCAGGGGCCATTCTCTCAGGAAGCTGCCTGCCTTCAGTACCCAATCCCATCGCTGGGGAGAAACCTAAGACTCCCCAACATGGTGCCACCAAACTGTCACCGACAGAGGGCCTCAGGGTAATCCTATTGTGCAGGATGTTTGTCATCACCTCTCTTCAAGGCCCAGACCGCTTAGACATCATTGACCCAGAGACGGAATTCCCGGTAAAGAGGAACCAGGACACACGCATATGCTCACCGGAGACGTTCCCGGGGACTGAGGACATAGGAAGGTGGGCTTGAGAGCTGCGTGGTTGCGACTCGGGAAGGAGCCAAACAGACACAGGAAGCTCTGGGCCCATGAAAACTCCATTTTTTTCCCACAACAGGACCTGGACAAAGAGGAGAAGGACGGCTGCTGAAGGAGCCATCTCTTCCCTCTGTGAACTGAAGCTCAGGCATGATGACAGTTTATGTGCAAATGATCACGCAAAACACCAAGAAATAAAAGAGGAAAGAAATCCATAACAAAAGCAGGAAATGCTCCAATGGAAAGCGGGGCGCCATGGCTTCCATAGGAACACAAACAACCAGCCACAGGATTCTCACTACACACACACACTCACACGGCCTTTGCCAAGAAGGATGAGGAGAAGCCCTACCGCTCAATCTTGGGCAGGGTCCTCTTGGACTCAACAACCTTGTGATATTCCAACAATGACCGTGACATTCCGCATCCACTCAGGAGAGGAGGGGGTGCTATGGTGCTCAAGCTGTGCACATATCACAGGACACTGTCACGGGACCCCAAGGAAAGACCACTTAGCACCCTTTCAGTCCGATTCCTCTCAAAGAGGGGGGACATGTTTGGCTTTGGGTCGGCCCATTCCCAAGAACCTACAGGCCCCCAGAATGTAGTACACGGGACTCCACTGCCCAAAGAGAGCCTCCTCCTTGGACTCAGGCACACGTTCTCTCTGTCCAACACAAAACACAGCCACTCACCTTGAACGTGAAGGCCACGACCACCATCAGCAGAGATGGCCGCACTGCAAGACACAACCAGAGGAGAGGCCTGCTTTAACAGGTGGCCTCTGGTCATGCTCTCAGTGCGTAACAATGGGGCACCTAACACACCCGTGAACACGGACTGGCCATGTGCATGGAGCAGTGATCGGGGAGAGGCACGTGGCGTTCTCTCAAGAATCTGCCCGCCTCGAGAACCCAATCTCATCGCTGGGGAGAAACCTAAGGCTCCCCAACATGGTGCCACCAAACTGGCACCTTACTGGGCCTCAGCGTAATCCTATTGAGCATGATTTTTATGTCATCACCTCACTTCAAGATTGTGGGTTGTCATCATTGACCCAACGAAGGCACTCTGCAGGCATCGCTACAACGGCACACTCGTCTGCTCACCAGAGATGCTTCCTGGGACTGAGGGCAGAGCAAGGTGGGTGTGAGAGCTGTATGGTTCCGACTCGGGAAGGAGCCCGACAGACAGAGCCCAGGAAGCTCTAGGCCAAATGAAGGCCATTTTTTCCGGAACGTGACCTGGAGAAAGAGGAGTAACACGCCTTCTAAAGACCTGGCTCGTTCCTATGGGTCCTGAACTCTACAGAGATTTGTTCATTTCAGCGCCAGTGACCACTCTCCCAAAACCAGAAAAAGAGTGAATGATTCAAACAATATGAACAAATAAACACATAATGAGGAATCACATAAGAAATCCACCTATAGAAATCGGGGCACAATGGATACCACACGAAAAACAAAACCTAACCAGCAATAAAATGCGAACCACACACACACCCTCAGGGTTTCCAAGAAAGCTGAAGAGGAGCCATACTGCTCATGCCTGGCCGAGGTCCCCTTGGACACAGGAATCTGGCGAGATTCCAACACTGACCAGGACATTCAGCATCCATTCAGGACAGGAGACAATAGGGGAGGTGTGTTGCTCAAGCCGTGCACTTATCACATGATTATCTCATGACACTGACGCGGGCCCCCACGGAAAGAGCACTTAGCCCCCTTTCAGTAGGGTTCCTTTGACACAGGAGGGACATCTTTGGCTTTGGAGCGGCTCATTCCCACAAACTCAGAGTCACCAACAATATAGTACCAGGGCCTCTATGGCGCTAAGAGAGCGTCGCGCTTAGTCTCATGCACATGTGCTCTGTGTCCAATGCAAAAGTCATCCACTCACCTGAAACGGGAAGGCCACGACCATCATCTGGAGAGATGGTCGCACTGCAAGACACAACCAGAGGAGAAACGTTTTGTTTTAAGAGTCGGCCTCCGGTATGGCCACATTGGAGGTGCTACTGGGCACCAAAAACACCGCTGAACGCGGAGAAGGCTACGATCAAGTACAAGCGATTGGGGAGAGGCAGGGGCCATTCTCTCAGGAAGCTGCCTGCCTTCAGTACCCAATCCCATCGCTGGGGAGAAACCTAAGACTCCCCAACATGGTGCCACCAAACTGTCACCGACAGAGGGCCTCAGGGTAATCCTATTGTGCAGGATGTTTGTCATCACCTCTCTTCAAGGCCCAGACCGCTTAGACATCATTGACCCAGAGACGGAATTCCCGGTAAAGAGGAACCAGGACACACGCATATGCTCACCGGAGACGTTCCCGGGGACTGAGGACATAGGAAGGTGGGCTTGAGAGCTGCGTGGTTGCGACTCGGGAAGGAGCCAAACAGACACAGGAAGCTCTGGGCCCATGGAAACCCCATTTTTTTCCCACAACAGGACCTGGACAAAGAGGAGAAGGACGGCTCAAAAGGACCTCTCTCTTCCCTCTTGGGAACTGAAGCTTAGGCATGATGACAGTTTATGTGCAAATGATCACGCAAAACACCAAGAAATAAAAGAGGAAAGAAATCCATAACAAAAGCAGGAAATGCTCCAATGGAAAGCGGGGCGCCATGGCTTCCATAGGAACACAAACAACCAGCCACAGGATTCTCCCTACACACACACACTCACACGGCCTTTGCCAAGAAGGATGAGGAGAAGCCCTACCGCTCAATCTTGGGCAGGGTCCTCTTGGACTCAACAACCTTGTGATATTCCAACAATGACCGTGACATTCCGCATCCACTCAGGAGAGGAGGGGGTGCTATGGTGCTCAAGCCGTGCACATATCACAGGACACTGTCAAGGGACCCCAAGGAAAGACCACTTAGCACCCTTTCAGTCCGATTCCTCTCAAAGAGGGGGGACATGTTTGGCTTTGGGTCGGCCCATTCCCAAGAACCTACAGGCCCCAAGAATGTAGTACACGGGACTCCACTGCCCAAAGAGAGCCTCCTCCTTGGACTCAGGCACACGTTCTCTCTGTCCAACACAAAACACAGCCACTCACCTTGAACGTGAAGGCCACGACCACCATCAGCAGAGATGGCCGCACTGCAAGACACAACCAGAGGAGAGGCCTGCTTTAACAGGTGGCCTCTGGTCATGCTCTCAGTGCGTAACAATGGGGCACCTAACACACCCGTGAACACGGACTGGCCATGTGCACGGAGCAGTGATCGGGGAGAGGCACGTGGCGTTCTCTCAAGAATCTGCCCGCCTCGAGAACCCAATCTCATTGCTGGGGAGAAACCTAAGGCTCCCCAACATGGTGCCACCAAACTGGCACCCTACTGGGCCTCAGCGTAATCCTATTGAGCATGATTTTTATGTCATCACCTCACTTCAAGATTGTGGGTTGTCATCATTGACCCAACGAAGGCACTCTGCAGGCATCGCTACAACTGCACACTCGTCTGCTCACCAGAGATGCTTCCTGGGACTGAGGGCAGAACAAGGTGGGCTGGAGAGCTGCATGGTTCCGACTCGGGAACGAGCCAAACAGACACAGGAAGCTCTGGGCCCATGGAAACCCCATTTCTTTCCCAAACAACAGCAACTGGACAAAGAGGAGAAGGATGGCTGCTAAAGGACCTCTCTCTTCTCTCTTGGGAACTGAAGCTTAGGCATGATGTCAGTTTATCTGCAAATGATCATGCCAAAAACCAAGAAATGAAAGAGGAAAGAAATCCATCACAAAAGCATGAAATGCTCCAATGGAAAGCGGGGCACCATGGATTCCACAGGAACACAAACAACCAGCCACAGGATTCTCACTACACACACAAGGCTTTTGCCAAGATGGCTGAGGAGAAGCTCTACAGCTCACTCCTGGGCAGGGTCCTCTTGGACTCAACAACCTTGTGATATGCCAACAATGACCGTGACAGTCAGCATCCACTCAGGAGAGGATAGGGCTGGGATGGTGCTCAAGCCGTGCACATATCACATGACAGTGTCACGGGCCCCCAAGGAAAGACCACTTTGCGCCCTTTAATCGGATTTCTTTCGAAGTGGAGGGACATCTTTGGCTTTGGGTCGGCCCATGCCCAAAGACCTACAGTCACCAAGAATGTAGTACAAGGGACTGCATTGCCCAAATAGAGCATCCCCCTTGGACTCATGCACACGTGCTCTCTGTCCAACAGAAAAGACAGCCACTCACCTTGAACGTGAAGGCCACGACCACCATCTGGAGAGATGGTCGCACTGCAAGACACAAACAGAGGAGAGGCCTGCTTTAAAGGTGGCCTCTGGTCTTCCTCTCAGTGCATAACTATGGACACCTAACACACCCGTGAACACGGAGCTGGCCATGTACTCGGAGCAGTGATCGGTGAGAGCCACATGGCATTCTGTGAAGAATCAGACCGCCTCGATAACCCAATCTCATCGCTGGGGGAATCCTTACTGGGCCTCAGCGTACTACCATTGAGAATGATTTTTAAGTCATCACCTCACTTCAGGAGTATGAGTTGTCATCATTGACCCACGAAGATACTCTGCAAGCATTGGTACAACGGCACACCCGTTTGCTCACCAGAGATGTTTCCTTAGGACTGAGGCCACAGCATGATGGGCTTGACAGCTGTATGGTTCCGACACGGGAAACAGCCTGATAGACAGAGCCCAGGAAGCTCTAGGCCAAATGAAGGCCTTTTTTTCCAGAACATGACCTGGAAAAACAGGAGTAACACGCCTTTTAAAGACGACCTTGTTCTAACGAAGCCTAGGATTTCTCGGAAAACTTGTTCATTTATGCGGGAATGACCACTCCCAAAACTAGTAAAATAGCGAACGAATGAAACAATATGGACAAGTAAACAAATAATAAAAATCACATAAATAATGCAGCAATGGAAATCGAGGCGCTATGGATTCCACATGAAAAACAAAATATAACCAGCAATCTGATTCTCACAACACACACGGGCAGGGTTTCCAGGAAAGCGGAACAGGAGCCATACTGCTCCTGCTTGGGCATGGTCCCCTTGGACACAGGAATCTGGCGAGTTTTGAACACTGACTAGGATATTCAGTATCCAATCAGGAGAGGAGAGGAAAGTGGAGGTGTGGTCCTCAAGCCATGCACAGGTCACATGACACTGTCACGGGCCCCCAAGGAAAGACCACTTAGCACCCTCTCAGTCCGATTCCACACAAAGAGGGGGGACATGTTTGGCTTTGGGTCGGCCCATTCCCAAGAACCTACAGGCCCCAAGAATGTAGTACACGGGACTCCACTGCCCAAAGAGAGCCCCCTCCTTGAACTCAGGCACATGTTCTCTCTGTCCAACACAAAACACAGCCACTCACCTTGAACGTGAAGGCCACGACCACCATCAGCAGAGATGGCCGCACTGCAAGACACAACCAGAGGAGAGGCCTGCTTTAACAGGTGGCCTCTGGTCATGCTCTCAATGCGTAACAATGGGGCACCTAACACACCCGTGAACACGGAGCTGGCCATGTGCACAAAGCGGTGATCGGGGAGAGGCACGTGGCGTACTCTCAAGAATCTGCCCGCCTCGTGAATCCAATCTCATCGCTGGGGAGAAACGTAAGGCTCCCCAACATGGTGCCACCAAACTGGCACCTTACTGGGCCTCAGCGTAATCCTATTGAGCATGATTTTTATGTCATCACCTCACTTCAAGATTGTGGGTTGTCATCATTGATCCAACGAAGGCGCTCTGCAGGCATCGCTACAACGGCACACTCGTCTGCTCACCAGAGATGCTTCCTGGGACTGAGGGCAGAGGAAGGTGGGTGTGAGAGCTGTATGGTTCCGACTCGGGAAGGAGCCCGACAGACAGAGCCCAGGAAGCTCTAGGACAAATGAAGGCCATTTTTTCCGGAACGTGACCTGGAGAAAGAGGAGTAACACGCCTTCTAAAGACCTGGCTCGTTCCTATGGGTCCTGAACTCTACAGAGACTTGTTCATTTCAGCGCCAGTGACCACTCTCCCAAAACCAGAAAAAGAGTGAATGACTGAAACAATATGAACAAATAAACACATAATTAGGAATCACATAAGAAATCCACCTATAGAAATCGGGGCACAATGGATACCACACGAAAAACAAAACATAACCAGCAATAAAATGCGAACCACACACTCACACCGTCAGGGTTTCCAAGAAAGCTGAAGAGGAACCATACTGCTCATGCCTGGCCGAGGTCCCCTTGGACACAGGAATCTGGCGAGATTCCAACACTGACCAGGACATTCAGCATCCATTCAGGACAGGAGACAATAGGGGAGGTGTGTTGCTCAAGCCGTGCACTTATCACATGATTATCTCATGACACTGACGCGGGTCCCCACGGAAAGAGCACTTAGCCCCCTTTCAGTAGGGTTCCTTTGACACAGGAGGGACATCTTTGGCTTTGGAGAGGCTCATTCCCACAAACTCAGAGTCACCAACAATATAGTACCAGGGCCTCTATGGCGCTAAGAGAGCGTCGCGCTTAGTCTCATGCACATGTGCTCTGTGTCCAATGCAAAAGTCATCCACTCACCTGAAACGGGAAGGCCACGACCATCATCTGGAGAGATGGTCGCACTGCAAGACACAACCAGAGGAGAAACGTTTTGTTTTAAGCGTCGGCCTCCGGTAAGGCCACATTGGAGGTGCTACTGGGCACCAAAAACACCGCTGAACGCGGAGAAGGCTACGATCAAGTACAAGCGATTGGGGAGAGGCAGGGGCCATTCTCTCAGGAAGCTGCCTGCCTTCAGTACCCAATCCCATCGCTGGGGAGAAACCTAAGACTCCCCAACATGGTGCCACCAAACTGTCACCGACAGAGGGCCTCAGGGTAATCCTATTGTACAGGATGTTTGTCATCACCTCTCTTCAAGGCCCAGACCGCTTAGACATCATTGACCCAGAGACGGAATTCCCGGTAAAGAGGAATCAGGACACACGCATATGCTCACCGGAGACGTTCCCGGGGACTGAGGACATAGGAAGGTGGGCTTGAGAGCTGCGTGGTTGCGACTCGGGAAGGAGCCAAACAGACACAGGAAGCTCTGGGCCCATGGAAACCCCATTTTTTTCCCACAACAGGACCTGGACAAAGAGGAGAAGGACGGCTCAAAAGGACCTCTCTCTTCCCTCTTGGGAACTGAAGCTTAGGCATGATGACAGTTTATGTGCAAATGATCACGCAAAACACCAAGAAATAAAAGAGGAAAGAAATCCATAACAAAAGCAGGAAATGCTCCAATGGAAAGCGGGGCGCCATGGCTTCCATAGGAACACAACCAACCAGCCACAGGATTCTCACTACACACACACACTCACACGGCCTTTGCCAAGAAGGATGAGGAGAAGCCCTACCGCTCAATCTTGGGCAGGGTCCTCTTGGACTCAACAACCTTGTGATATTCCAACAATGACCGTGACATTCCGCATCCACTCAGGAGAGGAGGGGGTGCTATGGTGCTCAAGCCGTGCACATATCACAGGACACTGTCACGGGACCCCAAGGAAAGACCACTTAGCACCCTTTCAGTCCGATTCCTCTCAAAGAGGGGGGACATGTTTGGCTTTGGGTCGGCCCATTCCCAAGAACCTACAGGCCCCAAGAATGTAGTACACGGGACTCCACTGCCCAAAGAGAGCCTCCTCCTTGGACTCAGGCACACGTTCTCTCTGTCCAACACAAAACACAGCCACTCACCTTGAACGTGAAGGCCACGACCACCATCAGCAGAGATGGCCGCACTGCAAGACACAACCAGAGGAGAGGCCTGCTTTAACAGATGGCCTCTGGTCATGCTCTCAGTGCGTAACAATGGGGCACCTAACACACCCGTGAACACGGACTGGCCATGTGCACGGAGCAGTGATCGGGGAGAGGCACGTGGCGTTCTCTCAAGAATCTGCCCGCCTCGAGAACCCAATCTCATCGCTGGGGAGAAACCTAAGGCTCCCCAACATGGTGCCACCAAACTGGCACCCTACTGGGCCTCAGCGTAATCCTATTGAGCATGATTTTTATGTCATCACCTCACTTCAAGATTGTGGGTTGTCATCATTGACCCAACGAAGGCACTCTGCAGGCATCGCTACAACTGCACACTCGTCTGCTCACCAGAGATGCTTCCTGGGACTGAGGGCAGAGCAAGGTGGGCTGGAGAGCTGCATGGTTCCGACTCGGGAACGAGCCAAACAGACACAGGAAGCTCTGGGCCCATGGAAACCCCATTTCTTTCACAAACAACAGCAACTGGACAAAGAGGAGAAGGATGGCTGCTAAAGGACCTCTCTCTTCTCTCTTGGGAACTGAAGCTTAGGCATGATGTCAGTTTATCTGCAAATGATCATGCCCAAAACCAAGAAATGAAAGAGGAAAGAAATCCATCACAAAAGCAGGAAATGCTCCAATGGAAAGCGGGGCACCATGGATTCCACAGGAACACAAACAACCAGCCACAGGATTCTCACTACACACACAAGGCTTTTGCCAAGATGGCTGAGGAGAAGCTCTACAGCTCACTCCTGGGCAGGGTCCTCTTGGACTCAACAACCTTGTGATATGCCAACAATGACCGTGACAGTCAGCATCCACTCAGGAGAGGATAGGGCTGGGATGGTGCTCAAGCCGTGCACATGTCACATGACAGTGTCACGGGCCCCCAAGGAAAGACCACTTTGCGCCCTTTAATCGGATTTCTTTCGAAGTGGAGGGACATCTTTGGCTTTGGGTCGGCCCATGCCCAAAGACCTACAGTCACCAAGAATGTAGTACAAGGGACTGCACTGCCCAAATAGAGCATCCCCCTTGGACTCATGCACACGTGCTCTCTGTCCAACAGAAAAGACAGCCACTCACCTTGAACGTGAAGGCCACGACCACCATCTGGAGAGATGGTCGCACTGCAAGACACAAACAGAGGAGAGGCCTGCTTTAACAGGTGGCCTCTGGTCTTCCTCTCAGTGCATAACTATGGACACCTAACACACCCGTGAACACGGAGCTGGCCATGTACTCGGAGCAGTGATCGGTGAGAGCCACATGGCATTCTGTGAAGAATCAGACCGCCTCGATAACCCAATCTCATCGCTGGGGGAATCCTTACTGGGCCTCAGCGTACTACCATTGAGAATGATTTTTAAGTCATCACCTCACTTCAGGAGTATGAGTTGTCATCATTGACCCACGAAGATACTCTGCAAGCATAGGTACAACGGAACACCCGTTAGCTCACCAGAGATGTTTCCTTAGGACTGAGGCCACAGCATGATGGGCTTGACAGCTGTATGGTTCCGACACGGGAAACAGCCTGATAGACAGAGCCCAGGAAGCTCTAGGCCAAATGAAGGCCTTTTTTTCCAGAACATGACCTGGAAAAACAGGAGTAACACGCCTTTTAAAGACGACCTTGTTCTAACGAAGCCTAGGAATTCTCGGAAAACTTGTTCATTTATGCGGGAATGACCACTCCCAAAACTAGTAAAATAGCGAACGAATGAAACAATATGGACAAGTAAACAAATAATAAAAATCACATAAATAATGCAGCAATGGAAATCGAGGCGCTATGGATTCCACATGAAAAACAAAATATAACCAGCAATCTGATTCTCACAACACACACGGGCAGGGTTTCCAGGAAAGCGGAACAGGAGCCATTCTGCTCCTGCTTGGGCATGGTCCCCTTGGACACAGGAATCTGGCGAGTTTTGAACACTGACTAGGATATTCAGTATCCAATCAGGAGAGGAGAGGAAAGTGGAGGTGTGGTCCTCAAGCCATGCACAGGTCACATGACACTGTCACGGGCCCCCAAGGAAAGACCACTTAGCACCCTCTCAGTCCGATTCCACACAAAGAGGGGGGACATGTTTGGCTTTGGGTCGGCCCATTCCCAAGAACCTACAGGCCCCAAGAATGTAGTACACGGGACTCCACTGCCCAAAGAGAGCCTCCTCCTTGGACTCAGGCACATGTTCTCTCTGTCCAACACAAAACACAGCCACTCACCTTGAACGTGAAGGCCACGACCACCATCAGCAGAGATGGCCGCACTGCAAGACACAACCAGAGGAGAGGCCTGCTTTAACAGGTGGCCTCTGGTCATGCTCTCAATGCGTAACAATGGGGCACCTAACACACCCGTGAACACGGAGCTGGCCATGTGGACAAAGCGGTGATCGGGGAGAGGCACGTGGCGTACTCTCAAGAATCTGCCCGCCTCGTGAATCCAATCTCATCGCTGGGGAGAAACGTAAGGCTCCCCAACATGGTGCCACCAAACTGGCACCTTACTGGGCCTCAGCGTAATCCTATTGAGCATGATTTTTATGTCATCACCTCACTTCAAGATTGTGGGTTGTCATCATTGACCCAACGAAGGCGCTCTGCAGGCATCGCTACAACGGCACACTAGTTTGCTCACCAGAGATGCTTCCTGGGACTGAGGGCAGAGCAAGGTGGGTGTGAGAGCTGTATGGTTCCGACTCGGGAAGGAGCCCGAAAGACAGAGCCCAGGAAGCTCTAGGACAAATGAAGGCCATTTTTTCCGGAACGTGACCTGGAGAAAGAGGAGTAACACGCCTTCTAAAGACCTGGCTCGTTCCTATGGGTCCTGAACTCTACAGAGACTTGTTCATTTCAGCGCCAGTGACCACTCTCCCAAAACCAGAAAAAGAGTGAATGACTGAAACAATATGAACAAATAAACACATAATGAGGAATCACATAAGAAATCCACCTATAGAAATCGGGGCACAATGGATACCACACGAAAAACAAAACATAACCAGCAATAAAATGCGAACCACACACTCACACCGTCAGGGTTGCCAAGAAAGCTGAAGAGGAGCCATACTGCTCATGCCTGGCCGAAGTCTCCTTGGACACAGGAATCTGGCGAGATTCCAACACTGACCAGGACATTCAGCATCCATTCAGGACAGGAGACAATAGGGGAGGTGTGTTGCTCAAGCCGTGCACTTATCACATGATTATCTCATGACACTGACGCGGGCCCCCACGGAAAGAGCACTTACCCCCTTTCAGTAGGGTTCCTTTGACACAGGAGGGACATCTTTGGCTTTGGAGCGGCTCATTCCCACAAACTCAGAGTCACCAACAATATAGTACCAGGGCCTCTATGGCCCTAAGAGAGCGTCGCGCTTAGTCTCATGCACATGTGCTCTGTGTCCAATGCAAAAGTCATCCACTCACCTGAAACGGGAAGGCCACGACCATCATCTGGAGAGATGGTTGCACTGCAAGACACAACCAGAGGAGAAACGTTTTGTTTTAAGAGTCGGCCTCCGGTAAGGCCACATTGGAGGTGCTACTGGGCACCAAAAACACCGCTGAACGCGGAGAAGGCTACGATCAAGTACAAGCGATTGGGGAGAGGCAGGGGCCATTCTCTCAGGAAGCTGCCTGCCTTCAGTACCCAATCCCATCGCTGGGGAGAAACCTAAGACTCCCCAACATGGTGCCACCAAACTGTCACCGACAGAGGGCCTCAGGGTAATCCTATTGTGCAGGATGTTTGTCATCACCTCTCTTCAAGGCCCAGACCGCTTAGACATCATTGACCCAGAGACGGAATTCCCGGTAAAGAGGAACCAGGACACACGCATATGCTCACCGGAGACGTTCCCGGGGACTGAGGACATAGGAAGGTGGGCTTGAGAGCTGCGTGGTTGCGACTCGGGAAGGAGCCAAACAGACACAGGAAGCTCTGGGCCCATGGAAACCCCATTTTTTTCCCACAACAGGACCTGGACAAAGAGGAGAAGGACGGCCGCTGAAGGACCCATCTCTTCCCTCTGGGAACTGAAGCTCAGGCATGATGACAGTTTATGTGCAAATGATCACGCAAAACACCAAGAAATAAAAGAGGAAAGAAATCCATAACAAAAGCAGGAAATGCTCCAATGGAAAGCGGGGCGCCATGGCTTCCATAGGAACACAAACAACCAGCCACAGGATTCTCACTACACACACACACTCACACGGCCTTTGCCAAGAAGCATGAGGAGAAGCCCTACCGCTCAATCTTGGGCAGGGTCCTCTTGGACTCAACAACCTTGTGATATTCCAACAATGACCGTGACATTCCGCATCCACTCAGGAGAGGAGGGGGTGCTATGGTGCTCAAGCCGTGCAAATATCACAGGACACTGTCACGGGACCCCAAGGAAAGACCACTTAGCACCCTTTCAGTCCGATTCCTCTCAAAGAGGGGGGACATGTTTGGCTTTGGGTCGGCCCATTCCCAAGAACCTACAGGCCCCCAGAATGTAGTACACGGGACTCCACTGCCCAAAGAGAGCCTCCTCCTTGGACTCAGGCACACGTTCTCTCTGTCCAACACAAAACACAGCCACTCACCTTGAACGTGAAGGCCACGACCACCATCAGCAGAGATGGCCGCACTGCAAGACACAACCAGAGGAGAGGCCTATGTTAACAGGTGGCCTCTGGTCAGGCTCTCAGTGCGTAACAATGGGGCACCTAACACACCCATGAACATGGACTGGCCATGTGCACGGAGCAGTGATCGGGGAGAGGCACGTGGCGTTCTCTCAAGAATCTGCCCGCCTCGAGAACCCAATCTCATCGCTGGGGAGAAACCTAAGGCTCCCCAACATGGTGCCACCAAACTGTCACCGACAGAGGGCCTCAGGGTAATCCTATTGTGCAGGATGTTTGTCATCACCTCTCTTCAAGGCCCAGACCGCTTAGACATCATTGACCCAGAGACGGAATTCCCGGTAAAGAGGAACCAGGACACACGCATATGCTCACCGGAGACGTTCCCGGGGACTGAGGACATAGGAAGGTGGGCTTGAGAGCTGCGTGGTTGCGACTCGGGAAGGAACCAAACAGACACAGGAAGCTCTGGGCCCATGGAAACCCCATTTTTTTCCCACAACAGGACCTGGACAAAGAGGAGAAGGACGGCTCAAAAGGACCTCTCTCTTCCCTCTTGGGAACTGAAGCTTAGGCATGATGACAGTTTATGTCCAAATGATCACGCAAAACACCAAGAAATAAAAGAGGAAAGAAATCCATAACAAAAGCAGGAAATGCTCCAATGGAAAGCGGGGCGCCATGGCTTCCATAGGAACACAAACAACCAGCCACAGGATTCTCACTACACACACACACTCACACGGCCTTTGCCAAGAAGGATGAGGATAAGCCCTACCGCTCAATCTTGGGCAGGGTCCTCTTGGACTCAACAACCTTGTGATATTCCAACAATGACCGTGACATTCCGCATCCACTCAGGAGAGGAGGGGGTGCTATGGTGCTCAAGCCGTGCAAATATCACAGGACACTGTCACGGGACCCCAAGGAAAGACCACTTAGCACCCTTTCAGTCCGATTCCTCTCAAAGAGGGGGGACATGTTTGGCTTTGGGTCGGCCCATTCCCAAGAACCTACAGGCCCCAAGAATGTAGTACACGGGACTCCACTGCCCAAAGAGAGCCTCCTCCTTGGACTCAGGCACACGTTCTCTCTGTCCAACACAAAACACAGCCACTCACCTTGAACGTGAAGGCCACGACCACCATCAGCAGAGATGGCCGCACTGCAAGACACAACCAGAGGAGAGGCCTACGTTAACAGGTGGCCTCTGGTCAGGCTCTCAGTGCGTAACAATGGGGCACCTAACACACCCGTGAACATGGACTGGCCATGTGCACGGAGCAGTGATCGGGGAGAGGCACGTGGCGTTCTCTCAAGAATCTGCCTGCCTCGAGAACCCAATCTCATCGCTGGGGAGAAACCTAAGGCTCCCCAACATGGTGCCACCAAACTGGCACCTTACTGGGCCTCAGCGTAATCCTATTGAGCATGATTTTTATGTCATCACCTCACTTCAAGATTGTGGGTTGTCATCATTGACCCAACGAAGGCACTCTGCAGGCATCGCTACAATGGCACACTAGTTTGCTCACCAGAGATGCTTCCTGGGACTGAGGGCAGAGCAAGGTGGGTGTGAGAGCTGTATGGTTCCGACTCGGGAAGGAGCCCGACAGACAGAGCCCAGGAAGCTCTAGGCCAAATGAAGGCCATTTTTTCCGGAACGTGACCTGGAGAAAGAGGAGTAACACGCCTTCTAAAGACCTGGCTCGTTCCTATGGGTCCTGAACTCTACAGAGAGTTGTTCATTTCAGCGCCAGTGACCACTCTCCCAAAACCAGAAGAAGAGTGAATGACTGAAACAATATGAACAAATAAACACATAATGAGGAATCACATAAGAAATCCACCTATAGAAATCGGGGCACAATGGATACCACACGAAAAACAAAACCTAACCAGCAATAAAATGCGAACCACACACACACCCTCAGGGTTTCCAAGAACGCTGAAGAGGAGCCATACTGCTCATGCCTGGCCGAGGTCCCCTTGGACACAGGAATCTGGCGAGATTCCAACACTGACCAGGACATTCAGCATCCATTCAGGACAGGAGACAATAGGGGAGGTGTGTTGCTCAAGCCGTGCACTTATCACATGATTATCTCATGACACTGACGCGGGCCCCCACGGAAAGGGCACTTAGCCCCCTTTCAGTAGGGTTCCTTTGACACAGGAGGGACATCTTTGGCTTTGGAGAGGCTCATTCCCACAAACTCAGAGTCACCAACAATATAGTACCAGGGCCTCTATGGCGCTAAGAGAGCGTCGCGCTTAGTCTCATGCACATGTGCTCTGTGTCCAACGCAAAAGTCATCCACTCACCTGAAACGGGAAGGCCACGACCATCATCTGGAGAGATGGTCGCACTGCAAGACACAACCAGAGGAGAAACGTTTTGTTTTAAGCGTTGGCCTCCGGTAAGGCCACATTGGAGGTGCTACTGGGCACCCAAAACACCGCTGAACGCGGAGAAGGCTACGATCAAGTACAAGCGATTGGGGAGAGGCAGGGGCCATTCTCTCAGGAAGCTGCCTGCCTTCAGTACCCAATCCCATCGCTGGGGAGAAACCTAAGACTCCCCAACATGGTGCCACCAAACTGTCACCGACAGAGGGCCTCAGGGTAATCCTATTGTGCAGGATGTTTGTCATCACCTCTCTTCAAGGCCCAGACCGCTTACACATCATTGACCCAGAGACGGAATTCCCGGTAAAGAGGAACCAGGACACACGCATATGCTCACCGGAGACGTTCCCGGGGACTGAGGACTTAGGTAGGTGGGCTTGAGAGCTGCGTGGTTGCGACTCGGGAAGGAGCCAAACAGACACAGGAAGCTCTGGGCCCATGGAAACCCCATTTTCTTCCCACAACAGGACCTGGACAAAGAGGAGAAGGACGGCTCAAAAGGACCTCTCTCTTCCCTCTTGGGAACTGAAGCTTAGGCATGATGACAGTTTATGTGCAAATGATCACGCAAAACACCAAGAAATAAAAGAGGAAAGAAATCCATAACAAAAGCAGGAAATGCTCCAATGGAAAGCGGGGCGCCATGGCTTCCATAGGAACACAAACAACCAGGCACAGGATTCTCACTACACACACACACTCACACGGCCTTTGCCAAGAAGGATGAGGAGAAGCCCTACCGCTCAATCTTGGGCAGGGTCCTCTTGGACTCAACAACCTTGTGATATTCCAACAATGACCGAGACATTCCGCATCCACTCAGGAGAGGAGGGGGTGCTATGGTGCTCAAGCCGTGCACATATCACAGGACACTGTCACGGGACCCCAAGGAAAGACCACTTAGCACCCTTTCAGTCCGATTCCTCTCAAAGAGGGGGGACATGTTTGGCTTTGGGTCGGCCCATTCCCAAGAACCTACAGGCCCCCAGAATGTAGTACACGGGACTCCACTGCCCAAAGAGAGCCTCCTCCTTGGACTCAGGCACACGTTCTCTCTGTCCAACACAAAACACAGCCACTCACCTTGAACGTGAAGGCCACGACCACCATCAGCAGAGATGGCCGCACTGCAAGACACAACCAGAGGAGAGGCCTGCTTTAACAGGTGGCCTCTGGTCATGCTCTCGGTGCGTAACAATGGGGCACCTAACACACCCGTGAACACGGACTGGCCATGTGCACGGAGCAGAGATCGGGGAGAGGCACGTGGCGTTCTCTCAAGAATCTGCCCGCCTCGAGAACCCAATCTCATCGCTGGGGAGAAACCTAAGGCTCCCCAACATGGTGCCACCAAACTGGCACCTTACTGGGCCTCAGCGTAATCCTATTGAGCATGATTTTTATGTCATCACCTCACTTCAAGATTGTGGGTTGTCATCATTGACCCAACGAAGGCACTCTGCAGGCATCGCTACAACGGCACACTAGTTTGCTCACCAGAGATGCTTCCTGGGACTGAGGGCAGAGCAAGGTGGGTGTGAGAGCTGTATGGTTCCGACTCGGGAAGGAGCCCGACAGACAGAGCCCAGGAAGCTCTAGGCCAAATGAAGGCCATTTTTTCCGGAACGTGACCTGGAGAAAGAGGAGTAACACGCCTTCTAAAGACCTGGCTCGTTCCTATGGGTCCTGAACTCTACAGAGATTTGTTCATTTCAGCGCCAGTGACCACTCTCCCAAAACCAGAAAAAGAGTGAATGATTCAAACAATATGAACAAATAAACACATAATGAGGAATCACATAAGAAATCCACCTATAGAAATCGGGGCACAATGGATACCACACGAAAAACAAAACCTAACCAGCAATAAAATGCGAACCACACACACACCCTCAGGGTTTCCAAGAAAGCTGAAGAGGAGCCATACTGCTCATGCCTGGCCGAGGTCCCCTTGGACACAGGAATCTGGCGAGATTCCAACACTGACCAGGACATTCAGCATCCATTCAGGACAGGAGACAATAGGGGAGGTGTGTTGCTCAAGCCGTGCACTTATCACATGATTATCTCATGACACTGACGCGGGCCCCCACGGAAAGGGCACTTAGCCCCCTTTCAGTAGGGTTCCTTTGACACAGGAGGGACATCTTTGGCTTTGGAGAGGCTCATTCCCACAAACTCAGAGTCACCAACAATATAGTACCAGGGCCTCTATGGCGCTAAGAGAGCGTCGCGCTTAGTCTCATGCACATGTGCTCTGTGTCCAATGCAAAAGTCATCCACTCACCTGAAACGGGAAGGCCACGACCATCATCTGGAGAGATGGTCGCACTGCAAGACACAACCAGAGGAGAAACGTTTTGTTTTAAGAGTCGGCCTCCGGTATGGCCACATTGGAGGTGCTACTGGGCACCAAAAACACCGCTGAACGCGGAGAAGGCTACGATCAAGTACAAGCGATTGGGGAGAGGCAGGGGCCATTCTCTCAGGAAGCTGCCTGCCTTCAGTACCCAATCCCATCGCTGGGGAGAAACCTAAGACTCCCCAACATGGTGCCACCAAACTGTCACCGACAGAGGGCCTCAGGGTAATCCTATTGTGCAGGATGTTTGTCATCACCTCTCTTCAAGGCCCAGACCGCTTAGACATCATTGACCCAGAGACGGAATTCCCGGTAAAGAGGAACCAGGACACACGCATATGCTCACCGGAGACGTTCCGGGGGACTGAGGACATAGGAAGGTGGGCTTGAGAGCTGCGTGGTTGCGACTCGGGAAGGAGCCAAACAGACACAGGAAGCTCTGGGCCCATGGAAACCCCATTTTTTTTCCCACAACAGGACCTGGACAAAGAGGAGAAGGACGGCTCAAAAGGACCTCTCTCTTCCCTCTTGGGAACTGAAGCTTAGGCATGATGACAGTTTATGTGCAAATGATCACGCAAAACACCAAGAAATAAAAGAGGAAAGAAATCCATAACAAAAGCAGGAAATGCTCCAATGGAAAGCGGGGCGCCATGGCTTCCATAGGAACACAAACAACCAGCCACAGGATTCTCACTACACACACACACTCACACGGCCTTTGCCAAGAAGGATGAGGGGAAGCCCTACCGCTCAATCTTGGGCAGGGTCCTCTTGGACTCAACAACCTTGTGATATTCCAACAATGACCGAGACATTCCGCATCCACTCAGGAGAGGAGGGGGTGCTATGGTGCTCAAGCCGTGCACATATCACAGGACACTGTCACGGGACCCCAAGGAAAGACCACTTAGCACCCTTTCAGTCCGATTCCTCTCAAAGAGGGGGGACATGTTTGGCTTTGGGTCGGCCCATTCCCAAGAACCTACAGGCCCCCAGAATGTAGTACACGGGACTCCACTGCCCAAAGAGAGCCTCCTCCTTGGACTCAGGCACACGTTCTCTCTGTCCAACACAAAACACAGCCACTCACCTTGAACGTGAAGGCCACGACCACCATCAGCAGAGATGGCCGCACTGCAAGACACAACCAGAGGAGAGGCCTGCTTTAACAGGTGGCCTCTGGTCATGCTCTCGGTGCGTAACAATGGGGCACCTAACACACCCGTGAACACGGACTGGCCATGTGCACGGAGCAGTGATCGGGGAGAGGCACGTGGCGTTCTCTCAAGAATCTGCCCGCCTCGAGAACCCAATCTCATCGCTGGGGAGAAACCTAAGGCTCCCCAACATGGTGCCACCAAACTGGCACCTTACTGGGCCTCAGCGTAATCCTATTGAGCATGATTTTTATGTCATCACCTCACTTCAAGATTGTGGGTTGTCATCATTGACCCAACGAAGGCACTCTGCAGGCATCGCTACAACGGCACACTAGTTTGCTCACCAGAGATGCTTCCTGGGACTGAGGGCAGAGCAAGGTGGGTGTGAGAGCTGTATGGTTCCGACTCGGGAAGGAGCCCGACAGACAGAGCCCAGGAAGCTCTAGGCCAAATGAAGGCCATTTTTTCCGGAACGTGACCTGGAGAAAGAGGAGTAACACGCCTTCTAAAGACCTGGCTCGTTCCTATGGGTCCTGAACTCTACAGAGAGTTGTTCATTTCAGCGCCAGTGACCACTCTCCCAAAACCAGAAAAAGAGTGAATGACTGAAACAATATGAACAAATAAACACATAATGAGGAATCACATAAGAAATCCACCTATAGAAATCGGGGCACAATGGATACCACACGAAAAACAAAACCTAACCAGCAATAAAATGCGAACCACACACACACCCTCAGGGTTTCCAAGAACGCTGAAGAGGAGCCATACTGCTCATGCCTGGCCGAGGTCCCCTTGGACACAGGAATCTGGCGAGATTCCAACACTGACCAGGACATTCAGCATCCATTCAGGACAGGAGACAATAGGGGAGGTGTGTTGCTCAAGCCGTGCACTTATCACATGATTATCTCATGACACTGACGCGGACCCCCACGGAAAGGGCACTTAGCCCCCTTTCAGTAGGGTTCCTTTGACACAGGAGGGACATCTTTGGCTTTGGAGCGGCTCATTCCCACAAACTCAGAGTCACCAACAATATAGTACCAGGGCCTCTATGGCGCTAAGAGAGCGTCGCGCTTAGTCTCATGCACATGTGCTCTGTGTCCAATGCAAAAGTCATCCACTCACCTGAAACGGGAAGGCCACGACCATCATCTGGAGAGATGGTCGCACTGCAAGACACAACCAGAGGAGAAACGTTTTGTTTTAAGAGTCGGCCTCCGGTATGGCCACATTGGAGGTGCTACTGGGCACCAAAAACACCGCTGAACGCGGAGAAGGCTACGATCAAGTACAAGCGATTGGGGAGAGGCAGGGGCCATTCTCTCAGGAAGCTGCCTGCCTTCAGTACCCAATCCCATCGCTGGGGAGAAACCTAAGACTCCCCAACATGGTGCCACCAAACTGTCACCGACAGAGGGCCTCAGGGTAATCCTATTGTGCAGGATGTTTGTCATCACCTCTCTTCAAGGCCCAGACCGCTTAGACATCATTGACCCAGAGACGGAATTCCCGGTAAAGAGGAACCAGGACACACGCATATGCTCACCGGAGACGTTCCCGGGGACTGAGGACATAGGAAGGTGGGCTTGAGAGCTGCGTGGTTGCGACTCGGGAAGGAGCCAAACAGACACAGGAAGCTCTGGGCCCATGGAAACCCCATTTTTTTCCCACAACAGGACCTGGACAAAGAGGAGAAGGACGGCTCAAAAGGACCTCTCTCTTCCCTCTTGGGAACTGAAGCTTAGGCATGATGACAGTTTATGTGCAAATGATCACGCAAAACACCAAGAAATAAAAGAGGAAAGAAATCCATAACAAAAGCAGGAAATGCTCCAAAGGAAAGCGGGGCGCCATGGCTTCCATAGGAACACAAACAACCAGCCACAGGATTCTCACTACACACACACACTCACACGGCCTTTGCCAAGAAGGATGAGGGGAAGCCCTACCGCTCAATCTTGGGCAGGGTCCTCTTGGACTCAACAACCTTGTGATATTCCAACAATGACCGAGACATTCCGCATCCACTCAGGAGAGGAGGGGGTGCTATGGTGCTCAAGCCGTGCACATATCACAGGACACTGTCACGGGACCCCAAGGAAAGACCACTTAGCACCCTTTCAGTCCGATTCCTCTCAAAGAGGGGGGACATGTTTGGCTTTGGGTCGGCCCATTCCCAAGAACCTACAGGCCCCCAGAATGTAGTACACGGGACTCCACTGCCCAAAGAGAGCCTCCTCCTTGGACTCAGGCACACGTTCTCTCTGTCCAACACAAAACACAGCCACTCACCTTGAACGTGAAGGCCACGACCACCATCAGCAGAGATGGCCGCACTGCAAGACACAACCAGAGGAGAGGCCTGCTTTAACAGGTGGCCTCTGGTCATGCTCTCGGTGCGTAACAATGGGGCACCTAACACACCCGTGAACACGGACTGGCCATGTGCACGGAGCAGTGATCGGGGAGAGGCACGTGGCGTTCTCTCAAGAATCTGCCCGCCTCGAGAACCCAATCTCATCGCTGGGGAGAAACCTAAGGCTCCCTAACATGGTGCCACCAAACTGGCACCTTACTGGGCCTCAGCGTAATCCTATTGAGCATGATTTTTATGTCATCACCTCACTTCAAGATTGTGGGTTGTCATCATTGACCCAACGAAGGCACTCTGCAGGCATCGCTACAACGGCACACTAGTTTGCTCACCAGAGATGCTTCCTGGGACTGAGGGCAGAGCAAGGTGGGTGTGAGAGCTGTATGGTTCCGACTCGGGAAGGAGCCCGACAGACAGAGCCCAGGAAGCTCTAGGCCAAATGAAGGCCATTTTTTCCGGAACGTGACCTGGAGAAAGAGGAGTAACACGCCTTCTAAAGACCTGGCTCGTTCCTATGGGTCCTGAACTCTACAGAGACTTGTTCATTTCAGCGCCAGTGACCACTCTCCCAAAACCAGAAAAAGAGTGAATGATTCAAACAATATGAACAAATAAACACATAATGAGGAATCACATAAGAAATCCACCTATAGAAATCGGGGCACAATGGATACCACACGAAAAACAAAACCTAACCAGCAATAAAATGCGAACCACACACACACCCTCAGGGTTTCCAAGAAAGCTGAAGAGGAGCCATACTGCTCATGCCTGGCCGAGGTCCCCTTGGACACAGGAATCTGGCGAGATTCCAACACTGACCAGGACATTCAGCATCCATTCAGGACAGGAGACAATAGGGGAGGTGTGTTGCTCAAGCCGTGCACTTATCACATGATTATCTCATGACACTGACGCGGGCCCCCACGGAAAGAGCACTTAGCCCCCTTTCAGTAGGGTTCCTTTGACACAGGAGGGACATCTTTGGCTTTGGAGCGGCTCATTCCCACAAACTCAGAGTCACCAACAATATAGTACCAGGGCCTCTATGGCCCTAAGAGAGCGTCGCGCTTAGTCTCATGCACATGTGCTCTGTGTCCAATGCAAAAGTCATCCACTCACCTGAAACGGGAAGGCCACGACCATCATCTGGAGAGATGGTCGCACTGCAAGACACAACCAGAGGAGAAACGTTTTGTTTTAAGAGTCGGCCTCCGGTATGGCCACATTGGAGGTGCTACTGGGCACCAAAAACACCGCTGAACGCGGAGAAGGCTACGATCAAGTACAAGCGATTGGGGAGAGGCAGGGGCCATTCTCTCAGGAAGCTGCCTGCCTTCAGTACCCAATCCCATCGCTGGGGAGAAACCTAAGACTCCCCAACATGGTGCCACCAAACTGTCACCGACAGAGGGCCTCAGGGTAATCCTATTGTGCAGGATGTTTGTCATCACCTCTCTTCAAGGCCCAGACCGCTTAGACATCATTGACCCAGAGACGGAATTCCCGGTAAAGAGGAACCAGGACACACGCATATGCTCACCGGAGACGTTCCGGGGGACTGAGGACATAGGAAGGTGGGCTTGAGAGCTGCGTGGTTGCGACTCGGGAAGGAGCCAAACAGACACAGGAAGCTCTGGGCCCATGGAAACCCCATTTTTTTTCCCACAACAGGACCTGGACAAAGAGGAGAAGGACGGCTCAAAAGGACCTCTCTCTTCCCTCTTGGGAACTGAAGCTTAGGCATGATGACAGTTTATGTGCAAATGATCACGCAAAACACCAAGAAATAAAAGAGGAAAGAAATCCATAACAAAAGCAGGAAATGCTCCAATGGAAAGCGGGGCGCCATGGCTTCCATAGGAACACAAACAACCAGCCACAGGATTCTCACTACACACACACACTCACACAGCCTTTGCCAAGAAGGATGAGGGGAAGCCCTACCGCTCAATCTTGGGCAGGGTCCTCTTGGACTCAACAACCTTGTGATATTCCAACAATGACCGAGACATTCCGCATCCACTCAGGAGAGGAGGGGGTGCTATGGTGCTCAAGCCGTGCACATATCACAGGACACTGTCACGGGACCCCAAGGAAAGACCACTTAGCACCCTTTCAGTCCGATTCCTCTCAAAGAGGGGGGACATGTTTGGCTTTGGGTCGGCCCATTCCCAAGAACCTACAGGCCCCCAGAATGTAGTACACGGGACTCCACTGCCCAAAGAGAGCCTCCTCCTTGGACTCAGGCACACGTTCTCTCTGTCCAACACAAAACACAGCCACTCACCTTGAACGTGAAGGCCACGACCACCATCAGCAGAGATGGCCGCACTGCAAGACACAACCAGAGGAGAGGCCTGCTTTAACAGGTGGCCTCTGGTCATGCTCTCGGTGCGTAACAATGGGGCACCTAACACACCCGTGAACACGGACTGGCCATGTGCACGGAGCAGAGATCGGGGAGAGGCACGTGGCGTTCTCTCAAGAATCTGCCCGCCTCGAGAACCCAATCTCATCGCTGGGGAGAAACCTAAGGCTCCCCAACATGGTGCCACCAAACTGGCACCTTACTGGGCCTCAGCGTAATCCTATTGAGCATGATTTTTATGTCATCACCTCACTTCAAGATTGTGGGTTGTCATCATTGACCCAACGAAGGCACTCTGCAGGCATCGCTACAACGGCACACTAGTTTGCTCACCAGAGATGCTTCCTGGGACTGAGGGCAGAGCAAGGTGGGTGTGAGAGCTGTATGGTTCCGACTCGGGAAGGAGCCCGACAGACAGAGCCCAGGAAGCTCTAGGCCAAATGAAGGCCATTTTTTCCGAAACGTGACCTGGAGAAAGAGGAGTAACACGCCTTCTAAAGACCTGGCTCGTTCCTATGGGTCCTGAACTCTACAGAGACTTGTTCATTTCAGCGCCAGTGACCACTCTCCCAAAACCAGAAAAAGAGTGAATGATTCAAACAATATGAACAAATAAACACATAATGAGGAATCACATAAGAAATCCACCTATAGAAATCGGGGCACAATGGATACCACACGAAAAACAAAACCTAACCAGCAATAAAATGCGAACCACACACACACCCTCAGGGTTTCCAAGAAAGCTGAAGAGGAGCCATACTGCTCATGCCTGGCCGAGGTCCCCTTGGACACAGGAATCTGGCGAGATTCCAACACTGACCAGGACATTCAGCATCCATTCAGGACAGGAGACAATAGGGGAGGTGTGTTGCTCAAGCCGTGCACTTATCACATGATTATCTCATGACACTGACGCGGGCCCCCACGGAAAGGTCACTTAGCCCCCTTTCAGTAGGGTTCCTTTGACACAGGAGGGACATCTTTGGCTTTGGAGAGGCTCATTCCCACAAACTCAGAGTCACCAACAATATAGTACCGGGGCCTCTATGGCGCTAAGAGAGCGTCGCGCTTAGTCTCATGCACATGTGCTCTGTGTCCAATGCAAAAGTCATCCACTCACCTGAAACGGGAAGGCCACGACCATCATCTGGAGAGATGGTCGCACTGCAAGACACAACCAGAGGAGAAACGTTTTGTTTTAAGAGTCGGCCTCCGGTATGGCCACATTGGAGGTGCTACTGGGCACCAAAAACACCGCTGAACGCGGAGAAGGCTACGATCAAGTACAAGCGATTGGGGAGAGGCAGGGGCCATTCTCTCAGGAAGCTGCCTGCCTTCAGTACCCAATCCCATCGCTGGGGAGAAACCTAAGACTCCCCAACATGGTGCCACCAAACTGTCACCGACAGAGGGCCTCAGGGTAATCCTATTGTGCAGGATGTTTGTCATCACCTCTCTTCAAGGCCCAGACCGCTTAGACATCATTGACCCAGAGACGGAATTCCCGGTAAAGAGGAACCAGGACACACGCATATGCTCACCGGAGACGTTCCCGGGGACTGAGGACATAGGAAGGTGGGCTTGAGAGCTGCGTGGTTGCGACTCGGGAAGGAGCCAAACAGACACAGGAAGCTCTGGGCCCATGGAAACCCCATTTTTTTTCCCACAACAGGACCTGGACAAAGAGGAGAAGGACGGCTCAAAAGGACCTCTCTCTTCCCTCTTGGGAACTGAAGCTTAGGCATGATGACAGTTTATGTGCAAATGATCACGCAAAACACCAAGAAATAAAAGAGGAAAGAAATCCATAACAAAAGCAGGAAATGCTCCAAAGGAAAGCGGGGCGCCATGGCTTCCATAGGAACACAAACAACCAGCCACAGGATTCTCACTACACACACACACTCACACGGCCTTTGCCAAGAAGGATGAGGGGAAGCCCTACCGCTCAATCTTGGGCAGGGTCCTCTTGGACTCAACAACCTTGTGATATTCCAACAATGACCGAGACATTCCGCATCCACTCAGGAGAGGAGGGGGTGCTATGGTGCTCAAGCCGTGCACATATCACAGGACACTGTCACGGGACCCCAAGGAAAGACCACTTAGCACCCTTTCAGTCCGATTCCTCTCAAAGAGGGGGGACATGTTTGGCTTTGGGTCGGCCCATTCCCAAGAACCTACAGGCCCCCAGAATGTAGTACACGGGACTCCACTGCCCAAAGAGAGCCTCCTCCTTGGATTCAGGCACACGTTCTCTCTGTCCAACGCAAAACACAGCCACTCACCTTGAACGTGAAGGCCACGACCACCATCAGCAGAGATGGCCGCACTGCAAGACACAACCAGAGGAGAGGCCTGCTTTAACAGGTGGCCTCTGGTCATGCTCTCGGTGCGTAACAATGGGGCACCTAACACACCCGTGAACACGGACTGGCCATGTGCACGGAGCAGTGATCGGGGAGAGGCACGTGGCGTTCTCTCAAGAATCTGCCCGCCTCGAGAACCCAATCTCATCTCTGGGGAGAAACCTAAGGCTCCCCAACATGGTGCCACCAAACTGGCACCTTACTGGGCCTCAGCGTAATCCTATTGAGCATGATTTTTATGTCATCACCTCACTTCAAGATTGTGGGTTGTCATCATTGACCCAACGAAGGCACTCTGCAGGCATCGCTACAACGGCACACTAGTTTGCTCACCAGAGATGCTTCCTGGGACTGAGGGCAGAGCAAGGTGGGTGTGAGAGCTGTATGGTTCCGATTCGGGAAGGAGCCCGACAGACAGAGCCCAGGAAGCTCTAGGCCAAATGAAGGCCATTTTTTCCGGAACGTGACCTGGAGAAAGAGGAGTAACACGCCTTCTAAAGACCTGGCTCGTTCCTATGGGTCCTGAACTCTACAGAGACTTGTTCATTTCAGCGCCAGTGACCACTCTCCCAAAACCAGAAAAAGAGTGAATGATTCAAACAATATGAACAAATAAACACATAATGAGGAATCACATAAGAAATCCACCTATAGAAATCGGGGCACAATGGATACCACACGAAAAACAAAACCTAACCAGCAATAAAATGCGAACCACACACACACCCTCAGGGTTTCCAAGAAAGCTGAAGAGGAGCCATACTGCTCATGCCTGGCCGAGGTCCCCTTGGACACAGGAATCTGGCGAGATTCCAACACTGACCAGGACATTCAGCATCCATTCAGGACAGGAGACAATAGGGGAGGTGTGTTGCTCAAGCCGTGCACTTATCACATGATTATCTCATGACACTGACGCGGGCCCCCACGGAAAGAGCACTTAGCCCCCTTTCAGTAGGGTTCCTTTGACACAGGAGGGACATCTTTGGCTTTGGAGCGGCTCATTCCCACAAACTCAGAGTCACCAACAATATAGTACCAGGGGCTCTATGGCCCTAAGAGAGCGTCGCGCTTAGTCTCATGCACATGTGCTCTGTGTCCAATGCAAAAGTCATCCACTCACCTGAAACGGGAAGGCCACGACCATCATCTGGAGAGATGGTCGCACTGCAAGACACAACCAGAGGAGAAACGTTTTGTTTTAAGAGTCGGCCTCCGGTATGGCCACATTGGAGGTGCTACTGGGCACCAAAAACACCGCTGAACGCGGAGAAGGCTACGATCAAGTACAAGCGATTGGGGAGAGGCAGGGGCCATTCTCTCAGGAAGCTGCCTGCCTTCAGTACCCAATCCCATCGCTGGGGAGAAACCTAAGACTCCCCAACATGGTGCCACCAAACTGTCACCGACAGAGGGCCTCAGGGTAATCCTATTGTGCAGGATGTTTGTCATCACCTCTCTTCAAGGCCCAGACCGCTTAGACATCATTGACCCAGAGACGGAATTCCCGGTAAAGAGGAACCAGGACACACGCATATGCTCACCGGAGACGTTCCGGGGGACTGAGGACATAGGAAGGTGGGCTTGAGAGCTGCGTGGTTGCGACTCGGGAAGGAGCCAAACAGACACAGGAAGCTCTGGGCCCATGGAAACCCCATTTTTTTTCCCACAACAGGACCTGGACAAAGAGGAGAAGGACGGCTAAAAGGACCTCTCTCTTCCCTCTTGGGAACTGAAGCTTAGGCATGATGACAGTTTATGTGCAAATGATCACGCAAAACACCAAGAAATAAAAGAGGAAAGAAATCCATAACAAAAGCAGGAAATGCTCCAATGGAAAGCGGGGCGCCATGGCTTCCATAGGAACACAAACAACCAGCCACAGGATTCTCACTACACACACACACTCACACGGCCTTTGCCAAGAAGGATGAGGGGAAGCCCTACCGCTCAATCTTGGGCAGGGTCCTCTTGGACTCAACAACCTTGTGATATTCCAACAATGACCGAGACATTCCGCATCCACTCAGGAGAGGAGGGGGTGCTATGGTGCTCAAGCCGTGCACATATCACAGGACACTGTCACGGGACCCCAAGGAAAGACCACTTAGCACCCTTTCAGTCCGATTCCTCTCAAAGAGGGGGGACATGTTTGGCTTTGGGTCGGCCCATTCCCAAGAACCTACAGGCCCCCAGAATGTAGTACACGGGACTCCACTGCCCAAAGAGAGCCTCCTCCTTGGACTCAGGCACACGTTCTCTCTGTCCAACACAAAACACAGCCACTCACCTTGAACGTGAAGGCCACGACCACCATCAGCAGAGATGGCCGCACTGCAAGACACAACCAGAGGAGAGGCCTGCTTTAACAGGTGGCCTCTGGTCATGCTCTCGGTGCGTAACAATGGGGCACCTAACACACCCGTGAACACGGACTGGCCATGTGCACGGAGCAGTGATCGGGGAGAGGCACGTGGCGTTCTCTCAAGAATCTGCCCGCCTCGAGAACCCAATCTCATCGCTGGGGAGAAACCTAAGGCTCCCCAACATGGTGCCACCAAACTGGCACCTTACTGGGCCTCAGCGTAATCCTATTGAGCATGATTTTTATGTCATCACCTCACTTCAAGATTGTGGGTTGTCATCATTGACCCAACGAAGGCACTCTGCAGGCATCGCTACAACGGCACACTAGTTTGCTCACCAGAGATGCTTCCTGGGACTGAGGGCAGAGCAAGGTGGGTGTGAGAGCTGTATGGTTCCGACTCGGGAAGGAGCCCGACAGACAGAGCCCAGGAAGCTCTAGGCCAAATGAAGGCCATTTTTTCCGGAACGTGACCTGGAGAAAGAGGAGTAACACGCCTTCTAAAGACCTGGCTCGTTCCTATGGGTCCTGAACTCTACAGAGACTTGTTCATTTCAGCGCCAGTGACCACTCTCCCAAAACCAGAAAAAGAGTGAATGATTCAAACAATATGAACAAATAAACACATAATGAGGAATCACATAAGAAATCCACCTATAGAAATCGGGGCACAATGGATACCACACGAAAAACAAAACCTAACCAGCAATAAAATGCGAACCACACACACACCCTCAGGGTTTCCAAGAAAGCTGAAGAGGAGCCATACTGCTCATGCCTGGCCGAGGTCCCCTTGGACACAGGAATCTGGCGAGATTCCAACACTGACCAGGACATTCAGCATCCATTCAGGACAGGAGACAATAGGGGAGGTGTGTTGCTCAAGCCGTGCACTTATCACATGATTATCTCATGACACTGACGCGGGCCCCCACGGAAAGAGCACTTAGCACCCTTTCAGTAGGGTTCCTTTGACACAGGAGGGACATCTTTGGCTTTGGAGCGGCTCATTCCCACAAACTCAGAGTCACCAACAATATAGTACCAGGGCCTCTATGGCCCTAAGAGAGCGTCGCGCTTAGTCTCATGCACATGTGCTCTGTGTCCAATGCAAAAGTCATCCACTCACCTGAAACGGGAAGGCCACGACCATCATCTGGAGAGATGGTCGCACTGCAAGACACAACCAGAGGAGAAACGTTTTGTTTTAAGAGTCGGCCTCCGGTATGGCCACATTGGAGGTGCTACTGGGCACCAAAAACACCGCTGAACGCGGAGAAGGCTACGATCAAGTACAAGCGATTGGGGAGAGGCAGGGGCCATTCTCTCAGGAAGCTGCCTGCCTTCAGTACCCAATCCCATCGCTGGGGAGAAACCTAAGACTCCCCAACATGGTGCCACCAAACTGTCACCGACAGAGGGCCTCAGGGTAATCCTATTGTGCAGGATGTTTGTCATCACCTCTCTTCAAGGCCCAGACCGCTTAGACATCATTGACCCAGAGACGGAATTCCCGGTAAAGAGGAACCAGGACACACGCATATGCTCACCGGAGACGTTCCGGGGGACTGAGGACATAGGAAGGTGGGCTTGTGAGCTGCGTGGTTGCGACTCGGGAAGGAGCCAAACAGACACAGGAAGCTCTGGGCCCATGGAAACCCCATTTTTTTTCCCACAACAGGACCTGGACAAAGAGGAGAAGGACGGCTCAAAAGGACCTCTCTCTTCCCTCTTGGGAACTGAAGCTTAGGCATGATGACAGTTTATGTGCAAATGATCACGCAAAACACCAAGAAATAAAAGAGGAAAGAAATCCATAACAAAAGCAGGAAATGCTCCAATGGAAAGCGGGGCGCCATGGCTTCCATAGGAACACAAACAACCAGCCACAGGATTCTCACTACACACACACACTCACACGGCCTTTGCCAAGAAGGATGAGGGGAAGCCCTACCGCTCAATCTTGGGCAGGGTCCTCTTGGACTCAACAACCTTGTGATATTCCAACAATGACCGAGACATTCCGCATCCACTCAGGAGAGGAGGGGGTGCTATGGTGCTCAAGCCGTGCACATATCACAGGACACTGTCACGGGACCCCAAGGAAAGACCACTTAGCACCCTTTCAGTCCGATTCCTCTCAAAGAGGGGGGACATGTTTGGCTTTGGGTCGGCCCATTCCCAAGAACCTACAGGCCCCCAGAATGTAGTACACGGGACTCCACTGCCCAAAGAGAGCCTCCTCCTTGGACTCAGGCACACGTTCTCTCTGTCCAACACAAAACACAGCCACTCACCTTGAACGTGAAGGCCACGACCACCATCAGCAGAGATGGCCGCACTGCAAGACACAACCAGAGGAGAGGCCTGCTTTAACAGGTGGCCTCTGGTCATGCTCTCGGTGCGTAACAATGGGGCACCTAACACACCCGTGAACACGGACTGGCCATGTGCACGGAGCAGTGATCGGGGAGAGGCACGTGGCGTTCTCTCAAGAATCTGCCCGCCTCGAGAACCCAATCTCATCGCTGGGGAGAAACCTAAGGCTCCCCAACATGGTGCCACCAAACTGGCACCTTACTGGGCCTCAGCGTAATCCTATTGAGCATGATTTTTATGTCATCACCTCACTTCAAGATTGTGGGTTGTCATCATTGACCCAACGAAGGCACTCTGCAGGCATCGCTACAACGGCACACTAGTTTGTTCACCAGAGATGCTTCCTGGGACTGAGGGCAGAGCAAGGTGGGTGTGAGAGCTGTATGGTTCCGACTCGGGAAGGAACCCGACAGACAGAGCCCAGGAAGCTCTAGGCCAAATGAAGGCCATTTTTTCCGGAACGTGACCTGGAGAAAGAGGAGTAACACGCCTTCTAAAGACCTGGCTCGTTCCTATGGGTCCTGAACTCTACAGAGACTTGTTCATTTCAGCGCCAGTGACCACTCTCCCAAAAACAGAAAAAGAGTGAATGACTGAAACAATATGAACAAATAAACACATAATGAGGAATCACATAAGAAATCCACCTATAGAAATCGGGGCACAATGGATACCACACGAAAAACAAAACCTAACCAGCAATAAAATGCGAACCACACAGTCACACCGTCAGGGTTTCCAAGAAAGCTGAAGAGGAGCCATACTGCTCATGCCTGGCCGAGGTCCCCTTGGACACAGGAATCTGGCGAGATTCCAACACTGACCAGGACATTCAGCTTCCATTCAGGACAGGAGACAATAGGGGAGGTGTGTTGCTCAAGCCGTGCACTTATCACATGATTATCTCATGACACTGACGCGGGCCCCCACGGAAAGAGCACTTAGCCCCCTTTCAGTAGGGTTCCTTTGACACAGGAGGGACATCTTTGGCTTTGGAGCGGCTCATTCCCACAAACTCAGAGTCACCAACAATATAGTACCAGGGCCTCTATGGCGCTAAGAGAGCGTCGCGCTTAGTCTCATGCACATGTGCTCTGTGTCCAATGCAAAAGTCATCCACTCACCTGAAACGGGAAGGCCACGACCATCATCTGGAGAGATGGTCGCACTGCAAGACACAACCAGAGGAGAAACGTTTTGTTTTAAGAGTCGGCCTCCGGTATGGCCACATTGGAGGTGCTACTGGGCACCAAAAACACCGCTGAACGCGGAGAAGGCTACGATCAAGTACAAGCGATTGGGGAGAGGCAGGGGCCATTCTCTCAGGAAGCTGCCTGCCTTCAGTACCCAATCCCATCGCTGGGGAGAAACCTAAGACTCCCCAACATGGTGCCACCAAACTGTCACCGACAGAGGGCCTCAGGGTAATCCTATTGTGCAGGATGTTTGTCATCACCTCTCTTCAAGGCCCAGACCGCTTAGACATCATTGACCCAGAGACGGAATTCCCGGTAAAGAGGAACCAGGACACACGCATATGCTCACCGGAGACGTTCCCGGGGACTGAGGACATAGGAAGGTGGGCTTGAGAGCTGCGTGGTTGCGACTCGGGAAGGAGCCAAACAGACACAGGAAGCTCTGGGCCCATGGAAACCCCATTTTTTTCCCACAACAGGACCTGGACAAAGAGGAGAAGGACGGCTCAAAAGGACCTCTCTCTTCCCTCTTGGGAACTGAAGCTTAGGCATGATGACAGTTTATGTGCAAATGATCACGCAAAACACCAAGAAATAAAAGAGGAAAGAAATCCATAACAAAAGCAGGAAATGCTCCAATGGAAAGCGGGGCGCCATGGCTTCCATAGGAACACAAACAACCAGCCACAGGATTCTCCCTACACACACACACTCACACGGCCTTTGCCAAGAAGGATGAGGAGAAGCCCTACCGCTCAATCTTGGGCAGGGTCCTCTTGGACTCAACAACCTTGTGATATTCCAACAATGACCGTGACATTCCGCATCCACTCAGGAGAGGAGGGGGTGCTATGGTGCTCAAGCCGTGCACATATCACAGGACACTGTCACGGGACCCCAAGGAAAGACCACTTAGCACCCTTTCAGTCCGATTCCTCTCAAAGAGGGGGGACATGTTTGGCTTTGGGTCGGCCCATTCCCAAGAACCTACAGGCCCCCAGAATGTAGTACACGGGACTCCACTGCCCAAAGAGAGCCTCCTCCTTGGACTCAGGCACACGTTCTCTCTGTCCAACACAAAACACAGCCACTCACCTTGAACGTGAAGGCCACGACCACCATCAGCAGAGATGGCCGCACTGCAAGACACAACCAGAGGAGAGGCCTGCTTTAACAGGTGGCCTCTGGTCATGCTCTCAGTGCGTAACAATGGGGCACCTAACACACCCGTGAACACGGACTGGCCATGTGCATGGAGCAGTGATCGGGGAGAGGCACGTGGCGTTCTCTCAAGAATCTGCCCGCCTCGAGAACCCAATCTCATCGCTGGGGAGAAACCTAAGGCTCCCCAACATGGTGCCACCAAACTGGCACCTTACTGGGCCTCAGCGTAATCCTATTGAGCATGATTTTTATGTCATCACCTCACTTCAAGATTGTAGGTTGTCATCATTGACCCAACGAAGGCACTCTGCAGGCATCGCTACAACGGCACACTAGTTTGCTCACCAGAGATGCTTCCTGGGACTGAGGGCAGAGCAAGGTGGGTGTGAGAGCTGTATGGTTCCGACTCGGGAAGGAGCCCGACAGACAGAGCCCAGGAAGCTCTAGGCCAAATGAAGGCCATTTTTTCCGGAACGTGACCTGGAGAAAGAGGAGTAACACGCCTTCTAAAGACCTGGCTCGTTCCTATGGGTCCTGAACTCTACAGAGACTTGTTCATTTCAGCGCCAGTGACCACTCTCCCAAAAACAGAAAAAGAGTGAATGACTGAAACAATATGAACAAATAAACACATAATGAGGAATCACATAAGAAATCCACCTATAGATATCGGGGCACAATGGATACCACACGAAAAACAAAACCTAACCAGCAATAAAATGCGAACCACACAGTCACACCGTCAGGGTTTCCAAGAAAGCTGAAGAGGAGCCATACTGCTCATGCCTGGCCGAGGTCCCCTTGGACACAGGAATCTGGCGAGATTCCAACACTGACCAGGACATTCAGCTTCCATTCAGGACAGGAGACAATAGGGGAGGTGTGTTGCTCAAGCCGTGCACTTATCACATGATTATCTCATGACACTGACGCGGGCCCCCACGGAAAGAGCACTTAGCCCCCTTTCAGTAGGGTTACTTTGACACAGGAGGGACATCTTTGGCTTTGGAGCGGCTCATTCCCACAAACTCAGAGTCACCAACAATATAGTACCAGGGCCTCTATGGCCCTAAGAGAGCGTCGCGCTTAGTCTCATGCACATGTGCTCTGTGTCCAACGCAAAAGTCATCCACTCACCTGAAACGGGAAGGCCACGACCATCATCTGGAGAGATGGTCGCACTGCAAGACACAACCAGAGGAGAAACGTTTTGTTTTAAGAGTCGGCCTCCGGTATGGCCACATTGGAGGTGCTACTGGGCACCAAAAACACCGCTGAACGCGGAGAAGGCTACGATCAAGTACAAGCGATTGGGGAGAGGCAGGGGCCATTCTCTCAGGAAGCTGCCTGCCTTCAGTACCCAATCCCATCGCTGGGGAGAAACCTAAGACTCCCCAACATGGTGCCACCAAACTGTCACCGACAGAGGGCCTCAGGGTAATCCTATTGTGCAGGATGTTTGTCATCACCTCTCTTCAAGGCCCAGACCGCTTAGACATCATTGACCCAGAGACGGAATTCCCGGTAAAGAGGAACCAGGACACACGCATATGCTCACCGGAGACGTTCCCGGGGACTGAGGACATAGGAAGGTGGGCTTGAGAGCTGCATGGTTGCGACTCGGGAACGAGCCAAACAGACACAGGAAGCTCTGGGCCCATGGAAACCCTATTTTTTTCCCAAACAACAGCAACTGGACAAAGAGGAGAAGGACGGCTGCTAAAGGACCTCTCTCTTCTCTCTTGGGAACTGAAGCTTAGGCATGATGTCAGTTTATGTGCAAATGATCATGCCAAAAACCAAGAAATGAAAGAGGAAAGAAATCCATCACAAAAGCAGGAAATGCTCCAATGGAAAGCGGGGCACCATGGATTCCACAGGAACACAAACAACCAGCCACAGGATTCTCACTACACACACACACTCACACGGCCTTTGCCAAGAAGGATGAGGAGAAGCCCTACCGCTCAATCTTGGGCAGGGTCCTCTTGGACTCAACAACCTTGTGATATTCCAACAATGACTGTGACATTCCGCATCCACTCAGGAGAGGAGGGGGTGCTATGGTGCTCAAGCCGTGCACATATCACAGGACACTGTCACGGGACCCCAAGGAAAGACCACTTAGCACCCTTTCAGTCCGATTCCTCTCAAAGAGGGGGGACATGTTTGGCTTTGGGTCGGCCCATTCCCAAGAACCTACAGGCCCCCAGAATGTAGTACACGTAACGCCACTGCCCAAAGAGAGCCTCCTCCTTGGACTCAGGCACAGGTTCTCTCTGTCCAACACAAAACACAGCCACTCACCTTGAACGCGAAGGCCACGACCACCATCAGCAGAGATGGCCGCACTGCAAGACACAACCAGAGGAGAGGCCTGCTTTAACATGTGGCCTCTGGTCAGGCTCTCAGTGCGTAAAAATGGGGCACCTAACACACCCGTGAACACGGACTGGCCATGTGCATGGAGCAGTGATCGGGGAGAGGCACGTGGCGTTCTCTCAAGAATCTGCCTGCCTCGAGAACCCAATCCAATCGCTGGGGACCAACCTAAGACTCCCCAACATGGTGCCACCAAACTGGCACCTTACTGGGCCTCAGCGTAATCCTATTGAGCATGATTTTTATGTCATCACCTCACTTCAAGATTGTGGGTTGTCATCATTGACCCAACTAAGGCAATCTGCAGGCATCGCTACAACGGCCCACTAGTTTGCTCACCAGAGATGCTTCCTGGGACTGGGGGCAGAGCAAGGTGGGCTTGAGAGCTGCATGGTTCCGACTCGGGAACGAGCCAAACAGACACAGGAAGCTCTGGGCCCATGGAAACCCCATTTCTTTCCCAAACAACAGCACCTGGACAAAGAGGAGAAGGACGGCCGCTAAAAGACCTCTCTCTTCCCTCTTGGGAACTGAAGCTTAGGCATGATGTCAGTTTATTTGCAAATGATCACGCCAAAAACCAAGAAATGAAAGAGGAAAGAAATCCATCACAAAAGCAGGAAATGCTCCAATGGAAAGCGGGGCACCATGGATTCCACAGGAACACAAACAACCAGCCACAGCATTCTGACTACACACACAAGGCTTTTGCCAAGATGGCTGAGGAGAAGCTCTACAGCTCACTCCTGGGCAGGGTCCTCTTGGACTCAACAACCTTGTGATATGCCAACACTGACCGTGACAGTCAGCATCCACTCAGGAGAGGATAGGGGTGGGATGGTGCTCAAGCCGTGCACATATCACATGACACTGTCACGGGCCCCCAAGGAAAGACCACTTTGCGCCCTTTAATCGGATTTCTTTCGAAGTGGAGGGACATGTTTGGCTTTGGGTCGGCCCATGCCCAAAGACCTACAGTCACCAAGAATGTAGTACAAGGGACTTCACTGCCCAAATAGTGCATCCCACTTGGACTCATGCTCACGTGCTCTCTGTCCAACAGAAAAGACAGCCACTCACCTTGAACGTGAAGGCCACGACCACCATCTGGAGAGATGGTCGCACTGCAAGACACAAACAGAGGAGAGGCCTGCTTTAACAGGTGGCCTCTGGTCTTCCTCTCAGTGCATAACTATGGACACCTAACACACCCGTGAACACGGAGCTGGCCATGTACTCGGAGCAGTGATCGGTGAGAGCCACATGGCATTCTGTGAAGAATCAGACCGCCTCGATAACCCAATCTCATCGCTGGGGGAATCCTTACTGGGCCTCAGCGTACTACCATTGAGAATGATTTTTAAGTCATCACCTCACTTCAGGAGTATGAGTTGTCATCATTGACCCACGAAGATACTCTGCAAGCATTGGTACAACGGTACACCCGTTTGCTCACCAGAGATGTTTCCTTAGGACTGAGGCCACAGCATGATGGGCTTGACAGCTGTATGGTTCCGACACGGGAAACAGCCTGATAGACAGAGCCCAGGAAGCTCTAGGCCAAACGAAGGCCTTTTTTTCCAGAACATGACCTGGAAAAACAGGAGTAACACGCCTTTTAAAGACGACCTTGTTCTAACGAAGCCTAGGAATTCTCGGAAAACTTGTTCATTTATGCGGGAATGACCACTCCCAAAACTAGTAAAATAGCGAACGAATGAAACAATATGGACAAGTAAACAAATAATAAAAATCACATAAATAATGCAGCAATGGAAATCGAGGCGCTATGGATTCCACATGAAAAACAAAATATAACCAGCAATCTGATTCTCACAACACACACGGGCAGGGTTTCCAGGAAAGCGGAACAGGAGCCATACTTCTCATGCTTGGGCATGGTCCCCTTGGACACAGGAATCTGGCGAGTTTTGAACACTGACTAGGATATTCAGTATCCACTCAGGAGAGGAGAGGAAAGTGGAGGTGTGGTCCTCAAGCCATGCACAGGTCACATGACACTGTCACGGGCCCCCAAGGAAAGACCACTTAGCACCCTCTCAGTCCGATTCCACACAAAGAGGGGGGACATGTTTGGCTTTGGGTCGGCCCATTCCCAAGAACCTACAGGCCCCAAGAATGTAGTACACGGGACTCCACTGCCCAAAGAGAGCCTCCTCCTTGGACTCAGGCACACGTGCTCTCTGTCCAACACAAAAGACAGCCACTCACCTTGAACGTGAAGGCCACGACCACCATCAGCAGAGATGGCCGCACTGCAAGACACAACCAGAGGAGAGGCCTGCTTTAACAGGTGGCCTCTGGTCATGCTCTCAATGCGTAACAATGGGGCACCTAACACACCCGTGAACACGGACTGGCCATGTTCACGGAGCAGTGATCGGGGAGAGGCACGTGGCGTACTCTCAAGAATCTGCCCGCCTCGTGAATCCAATCTCATCGCTGGGGACCAACCTAAGGCTCCCCAACATGGTGCCACCAAACTGGCACCTTACTGGGCCTCAGCGTAATCCTATTGAGCATGATTTTTATGTCATCACCTCACTTCAAGATTGTGGGTTGTCATCACTGACCCAACGAAGGCGCTCTGCAGGCATCGCTACAACGGCACACTCGTCTGCTCACCAGAGATGCTTCCTGGGACTGAGGGCAGAGCAAGGTCGGTGTCAGAACTGTATGGTTCCGACTCGGGAAGGAACCCGACAGACAGAGCCCAGGAAGCTCTAGGCCAAATGAAGGCCATTTTTTCCGGAACGTGATCTGGAGAAAGAGGAGTAACACGCCTTCTAAAGACCTAGCTCATTCCTATAGGTCCTGAACTCTACAGAGACTTGTTCATTTAAGCGCCAGTGACCACTCTCCCAAAACCAGAAAAAGAGTGAATGACTGAAACAATATGAACAAATAAACACATAATGAGGAATCACATAAGAAATCCACCTATAGAAATCGGGGCACAATGGATACCACACGAAAAACAAAACATAACCAGCAATAAAATGCGAACCACACACACCCTCAGGGTTTCCAAGAAAGCTGAAGAGGAGCCATACTGCTCATGCCTGGCCGAGGTCCCCTTGGACACAGGAATCTGGCGAGATTCCAACACTGACCAGGACATTCAGCATCCATTCAGGACAGGAGACAATAGGGGAGGTGTGTTGCTCAAGCCGTGCACTTATCACATGATTATCTCATGACACTGACACGGGCCCCCACGGAAAGAGCACTTAGCCCCCTTTCAGTAGGGTTCCTTTGACACAGGAGGGACATCTTTGGCTTTGGAGCGGCTCATTCCCACAAACTCAGAGTCACCAACAATATAGTACCAGGGCCTCTATGGCCCTAAGAGAGCGTCGCGCTTAGTCTCATGCACATGTGCTCTGTGTCCAACGCAAAAGTCATCCACTCACCTGAAACGGGAAGGCCACGACCATCATCTGGAGAGATGGTCGCACTGCAAGACACAACCAGAGGAGAAACGTTTTGTTTTAAGAGTCGGCCTCCGGTATGGCCACATTGGAGGTGCTACTGGGCACCAAAAACACCGCTGAACGCGGAGAAGGCTACGATCAAGTACAAGCGATTGGGGAGAGGCAGGGGCCATTCTCTCAGGAAGCTGCCTGCCTTCAGTACCCAATCCCATCGCTGGGGAGAAACCTAAGACTCCCCAACATGGTGCCACCAAACTGTCACCGACAGAGGGCCTCAGGGTAATCCTATTGTGCAGGATGTTTGTCATCACCTCTCTTCAAGGCCCAGACCGCTTAGACATCATTGACCCAGAGACGGAATTCCCGGTAAAGAGGAACCAGGACACACGCATATGCTCACCGGAGACGTTCCCGGGGACTGAGGACATAGGAAGGTGGGCTTGAGAGCTGCGTGGTTGCGACTCGGGAACGAGCCAAACAGATACAGGAAGCTCTGGGCCCATGGAAACCCCATTTTTGTCCCAAACAACAGCAACTGGACAAAGAGGAGAAGGACGGCTGCTAAAGGACCTCTCTCTTCTCTCTTGGGAACTGAAGCTTAGGCATGATGTCAGTTTATGTGCAAATGATCACGCCAAAAACCAAGAAATGAAAGAGGAAAGAAATCCATCACAAAAGCAGGAAATGCTCCAATGGAAAGCGGGGCACCATGGATTCCACAGGAACACAAACAACCAGCCACAGGATTCTCACTACACACACACACTCACACGGCGTTTGCCAAGAAGGATGAGGAGAAGCTCTACCGCTCAATCTTGGGCAGGGTCCTCTTGGACTCAACAACCTTGTGATATTCCAACAATGACCGTGACATTCCGCATCCACTCAGGAGAGGAGGAGGTGCTATGGTGCTCAAGCCGTGCACATATCACAGGACACTGTCACAGGACCCCAAGGAAAGACCACTTAGCACCCTTTCAGTCCGATTCCTCTCAAAGAGGGGGGACATGTTTGGCTTTGGGTCGGCCCATTCCCAAGAACCTACAGGCCCCAAGAATGTAGTACACGTGACTCCACTGCCCAAAGAGAGCCTCCTCCTTGGACTGAGGCACACGTTCTCTCTGTCCAACACAAAACACAGCCACTCACCTTGAACGTGAAGGCCACGACCACGATCAGCAGAGATGGCCGCACTGCAAGACACAACCAGAGGAGAGGCCTGCTTTAACAGGTGGCCTCTGGTCAAGCTATCAGTGCGTAACAATGGGGCACCTAACACACCCGTGAACACGGACTGGCCATGTGCACGGAGCAGTGATCGGGGAGAGGCACGTGGCGTTCTCTCAAGAATCTGCCCGCCTCGAGAACCCAATCCAATCGCTGAGGACCAACCTAAGGCTCCCCAACATGGCGCCCCAAACTGGCACCTTACTGGGCCTCAGCGTAATCCTATTGAGCATGATTTTTATGTCATCACCTCACTTCATGATTGTGGGTTGTCATCATTGACCCAACGAAGGCACTCTGCAGGTTCGCTACAACGGCATACTAGTTTCCTCACCAGAGATGCTTCCTGGGACTGGGGGCAGAGCAAGGTGGGCTGGAGAGCTGCATGGTTCCGACTCGGGAACGAGCCAAACAGACACAGGAAGCTCTGGGCCCATGGAAACCCCATTTCTTTCCCAAACAACAGCACCTGGACAAAGAGGAGAAGGACGGCTGCTAAAAGACCTCTCTCTTCCCCCTTGGAAACTGAAGCTTAGGCATGATGTCAGTTTATGTGCCAATGATCATGCCAAAAACCAAGAAACGAAAGAGGAAAGAAATCCATAACAAACGCAGGAAATGCTCCAATGGAAAGTGGGCACCATGCATTCCACAGGAACACAAACAACCAGCCACAGGATTCTCACTACACACACAAGGCTTTTGCCAAGATGGCTGAGGAGTAGCCCTACAGCTCACTCCTGGGCAGGGTCCTCTTGGACTCAACAACCTTGTGATATGCCAACACTGACCGTGACAGTCAGCATCCACTCAGGAGAGGATAGGGCTGGGATGGTACTCAAGCCGTGCACATATCACATGATACTGTCACGGGCCCCCAAGGAAATACCACTTTGCGCCCTTTAAGTCGGATTTCTTTCCAAGTGGAGGGACATCTTTGGCTTTGGGTCGGCCCATGCCCAAAGACCTACAGTCACCAAGAATGTAGCTCAAGGGACTGCACTGCCCAAAGAGAGCCTCCTCCTTGGACTCATGCATGCGTGCTCTCTGTCCAACAGAAAAGACAGCCACTCACCTTGAACGTGAAGGCCACGACTACCATCTGGAGTGATGGTCGCACTGCAAGACACAACCAGAGGAGAGGCCTGCTTTAACAGGAGGCCTCTGGTCTTGCTCTCAGTGCATAATATGGGGCACCTAACACACCCGTGAACACTGACTGGCCATGTGTACGGAGCAGTGATCGGGGAGAGGCATGTGGCGTTCTCTCAAGAATCTGCCTGTCACGAGAACCCAATCCAATCGCTGGGGACCAATCTAAGGCTCCCCAACATGGTGCCACCAAACTGGCACCTTACTGGGCCTCAGCGTAATCCTATTGAGCATGATTTTTATGTCATCACCTCACTTCAAGATTGTGGGTTGTCATCATTGACCCAACGAAGGCACTCTGCAGGCATCGCTACAACGGCACACTCGTCTGCTCACCAGAGATGCTTCCTGGGACTGAGGGCAGAGCAAGGTGGGCTGGAGAGCTGCATGGTTCCGTCTCGGGAAGGAGCCCGACAGACAGAGCCCAGGAAGCTCTAGGCCAAATGAAGGCCATTTTTTCCGGAACGTGACCTGGAGAAAGAGGAGTAATACGCCTTCTAAAGGCCTAGCTCGTTCCTATGGGTCCTGAACTCTACAGAGACTTGTTTATTTCAGTGCCAGTGACCACTCTCCCAAAACCAGAAAAAGAGTGAATGACTGAAACAATATGAACAAATAAACACATAATGAGGAATCACATAAGAAATCCACCTATAGAAATCGGGGCACAATGGATACCACACGAAAAACAAAACATAACCAGCAATAAAATGCGAACCACACACACCCTCAGGGTTTCCAAGAAAGCTGAAGAGGAGCCATACTGCTCATGCCTGGCCGAGGTCCCCTTGGACACAGGAATCTGGCGAGATTCCAACACTGACCAGGACATTCAGCATGCATTCAGCACAGGAGTCAATAGGGGAGGTGTGTTGCTCAAGCCGTGCACTTATCACATGATTATGTCATGACACTGACGCGGGCCCCCACGGAAAGAGCACTTAGCCCCCTTTCAGTAGGGTTCCTTTGACACAGGAGGGACATCTTTGGCTTTGGAGCGGCTCATTCCCACAAACTCAGAGTCACCAACAATATAGTGCCAGGGCCTCTATGGCCCTAAGAGAGCCTCCCGCTTAGTCTCATGCACATGTGCTCTGTGTCCAATGCAAAAGTCATCCACTCACCTGAAACGGGAAGGCCACGACCATCATCTGGAGAGATGGTCGCACTGCAAGACACAACCAGTGGAGAAACGTTTTGTTTTAAGAGTCGGCCTCCGGTATGGCCACATTGGAGGTGCTACTGGGCACCAAAAACACCGCTGAACGCGGAGAAGGCTACGATCAAGTACAAGCGATTGGGGAGAGGCAGGGGCCATTCTCTCAGGAAGCTGCCTGCCTTCGGTACCCAATCCCATCGCTGGGGAGAAACCTAAGACTCCCCAACATGGTGCCACCAAACTGTCACCGACAGAGGGCCTCAGGGTAATCCTATTGTGCAGGATGTTTGTCATCACCTCACTTCAAGGCCCAGACCGCTTAGACATCATTGACCCAGGGACAGCATTCCCGGTAAAGAGGAACCAGGACACACGCACATGCTCACCGGAGACGTTCCCGGGGACTGAGGACATAGGAAGGTGGGCTTGAGTGCTGCGTGGCTGCGACTCGGGAAGGAGCCAAACAGACACAGGACGCTCTGGGCCCATGAAAACTCCATTTTTTTCCCACAACAGGACCTGGACAAAGAGGAGAAGGACGGCCGCTGAAGGACCCATCTCTTCCCTGTGGGAACTGAAGCTCAGGCATGATGACAGTTTATGTGCAAATGATCACGCAAAACACCAAGAAATAAAAGAGGAAAGAAATCCATAACAAAAGCAGGAAATGCTCCAATGGAAAGCGGGGCGCCATGGCTTCCATAGGAACACAAACAACCAGCCACAGGATTCTCACTACACACACACACTCACACGGCCTTTGCCAAGAAGGATGAGGAGAAGCCCTACCGCTCACTCTTGGGCAGGGTCCTCTTGGACTCAACAACCTTGTGATATTCCAACAATGACCGTGACATTCCGCATCCACTCAGGAGAGGAGGGGGTGCTATGGTGCTCAAGCCGTGCACATATCACAGGACACTGTCACGGGACCCCAAGGAAAGACCACTTAGCACCCTTTCAGTCCGATTCCTCTCAAAGAGGGGGGACATGTTTGGCTTTGGGTCGGCCCATTCCCAAGAACCTACAGGCCCCAAGAATGTAGTACACGGGACTCCACTGCTCAAAGAGAGCCTCCTCCTTGGACTCAGGCACACGTGCTCTCTGTCCAACACAAAACACCGCCACTCACCTTGAACGTGAAGGCCACGACCACCATCAGCAGAGATGGCCGCACTGCAAGACACAACCAGAGGAGAGGCCTGCTTTAACAGGTGGCCTCTGGTCATGTTCTCAGTGCGTAACAACGGGGCACCTAACACACCCGTGAACACGGACTGGCCATGTGCACAGAGCAGTGATCGGGGAGAGGCATGTGGCGTTCTCTCAAGAATCTGCCCGCCTCGAGAACCCAATCCAATCGCTTGGGACCAACCTAAGGCTCCCCAACATGGTGCCACCAAACTGGCACCTTACTGGGCCTCAGCGTAATCCTATTGAGCATGATTTTTATGTCATCACCTCACTTCAAGATTGTGGGTTGTCATCATTGACCCAACGAAGGCGCTCTGCAGGCATCGCTACAACGGCACACTCGTCTGCTCACCAGAGATGCTTCCTGGGACTGCGGGCAGAGCAAGGTCGGTGTCAGAACTGTATGGTTCCGACTCGGGAAGGAACCCGACAGACAGAGCCCAGGAAGCTCTAGGCCAAATGAAGGCCATTTTTTCCGGAACGTGATCTGGAGAAAGAGGAGTAACACGCCTTCTAAAGACCTAGCTCATTCCTATAGGTCCTGAACTCTACAGAGACTTGTTCATTTAAGCGCCAGTGACCACTCTCCCAAAACCAGAAAAAGAGTGAATGACTGAAACAATATGAACAAATAAACACATAATGAGGAATCACATAAGAAATCCACCTATAGAAATCGGGGCACAATGGATACCACACGAAAAACAAAACCTAACCAGCAATAAAATGCGAACCACACACACCCTCAGGGTTTCCAAGAAAGCTGAAGAGGAGCCATACTGCTCATGCCTGGCCGAGGTCCCCTTGGACACAAGAATCTGGCGAGATTCCAACACTGACCAGGACATTCAGCATCCATTCAGGACAGGAGACAATAGGGGAGGTGTGTTGCTCAAGCCGTGCACTTATCACATGATTATCTCATGACACTGACACGGGTCCCACGGAAAGAGCACTTAGCCCCCTTTCAGTAGGGTTCCTTTGACACAGGAGGGACATCTTTGGCTTTGGAGTGGCTCATTCCCACAAACTCAGAGTCACCAACAATATAGTACCAGGGCCTCTATGGCCCTAAGAGAGCGTCGCGCTTAGTCTCATGCACATGTGCTCTGTGTCCAACGCAAAAGTCATCCACTCACCTGAAACGGGAAGGCCACGACCATCATCTGGAGAGATGGTCGCACTGCAAGACACAACCAGAGGAGAAACGTTTTGTTTTAAGAGTCGGCCTCCGGTATGGCCACATTGGAGGTGCTACTGGGCACCAAAAACACCGCTGAACGCGGAGAAGGCTACGATCAAGTACAAGCGATTGGGGAGAGGCAGGGGCCATTCTCTCAGGAAGCTGCCTGCCTTCAGTACCCAATCCCATCGCTGGGGAGAAACCTAAGACTCCCCAACATGGTGCCACCAAACTGTCACCGACAGAGGGCCTCAGGGTAATCCTATTGTGCAGGATGTTTGTCATCACCTCTCTTCAAGGCCCAGACCGCTTAGACATCATTGACCCAGAGACGGAATTCCCGGTAAAGAGGAACCAGGACACACGCATATGCTCACCGGAGACGTTCCCGGGGACTGAGGACATAGGAAGGTGGGCTTGAGAGCTGCGTGGTTGCGACTCGGGAAGGAGCCAAACAGACACAGGAAGCTCTGGGCCCATGGAAACCCCATTTTTTCCCACAACAGGACCTGGAAAAAGAGGAGAAGGACGGCTCAAAAGGACCTCTCTCTTCCCTCTTGGGAACTGAAGCTTAGGCATGATAACAGTTTATGTGCAAATGATCACGCAAAACACCAAGAAATAAAAGAGGAAAGAAATCCATAACAAAAGCAGGAAATGCTCCAATGGAAAGCGGGGCGCCATGGCTTCCATAGGAACACAAACAACCAGCCACAGGATTCTCACTACACGCACACACTCACACGGCCTTTGCCAAAAAGGATGAGGAGAAGCCCTACCGCTCAATCTTGGGCAGGGTCCTCTTGGACTCAACAACCTTGTGATATTCCAACAATGACCGTGACATTCCGCATCCACTCAGGAGAGGAGGGGGTGCTATGGTGCTCAAGCCGTGCACATATCACAGGACACTGTCACGGGACCCCAAGGAAAGACCACTTAGCACCCTTTCAGTCCGATTCCTCTCAAAGAGGGGGGACATGTTTGGCTTTGGGTCGGCCCATTCCCAAGAACCTACAGGCCCCCAGAATGTAGTACACGGGACTCCACTGCCCAAAGAGAGCCTCCTCCTTGGACTCAGGCACACGTTCTCTCTGTCCAACACAAAACACAGCCACTCACCTTGAACGTGAAGGCCACGACCACCATCAGCAGAGATGGCCGCACTGCAAGACACAACCAGAGGAGAGGCCTGCTTTAACAGGTGGCCTCTGGTCATGCTCTCAGTGCGTAACAATGGGGCACCTAACACACCCGTGAACACGGACTGGCCATGTGCACGGAGCAGTGATCGGGGAGAGGCACGTGGCGTTCTCTCAAGGATCTGCCCGCCTCGAGAACCCAATCTCATCGCTGGGGAGAAACCTAAGGCTCCCCAACATGGTGCCACCAAACTGGCACCTTACTGGGCCTCAGCGTAATCCTATTGAGCATGATTTTTATGTCATCACCTCACTTCAAGATTGTGGGTTGTCATCATTGACCCAACGAAGGCACTCTGCAGGCATCGCTACAACGGCACACTAGTTTGCTCACCAGAGATGCTTCCTGGGACTGAGGGCAGAGCAAGGTGGGTGTGAGAGCTGTATGGTTCCGACTCGGGAAGGAGCCCGACAGACAGAGCCCAGGAAGCTCTAGGCCAAATGAAGGCCATTTTTTCCGGAACGTGACCTGGAGAAAGAGGAGTAACACGCCTTCTAAAGACCTGGCTCGTTCCTATGGGTCCTGAACTCTACAGAGACTTGTTCATTTCAGCGCCAGTGACCACTCTCCCAAAAACAGAAAAAGAGTGAATGACTGAAACAATATGAACAAATAAACACATAATGAGGAATCACATAAGAAATCCACCTATAGAAATCGGGGCACAATGGATACCACACGAAAAACAAAACCTAACCAGCAATAAAATTCGAACCACACAGTCACACCGTCAGGGTTTCCAAGAAAGCTGAAGAGGAGCCATACTGCTCATGCCTGGCCGAGGTCCCCTTGGACACAGGAATCTGGCGAGATTCCAACACTGACCAGGACATTCAGCATCCATTCAGGACAGGAGACAATAGGGGAGGTGTGTTGCTCAAGCCGTGCACTTATCACATGATTATCTCATGACACTGACGCGGGCCCCCACGGAAAGAGCACTTAGCCCCCTTTCAGTAGGGTTCCTTTGACACAGGAGGGACATCTTTGGCTTTGGAGCGGCTCATTCCCACAAACTCAGAGTCACCAACAATATAGTACCAGGGCCTCTATGGCCCTAAGAGAGCGTCGCGCTTAGTCTCATGCACATGTGCTCTGTGTCCAATGCAAAAGTCATCCACTCACCTGAAACGGGAAGGCCACGACCATCATCTGGAGAGATGGTCGCACTGCAAGACACAACCAGAGGAGAAACGTTTTGTTTTAAGAGTCGGCCTCCGGTATGGCCACATTGGAGGTGCTACTGGGCACCAAAAACACCGCTGAACGCGGAGAAGGCTACGATCAAGTACAAGCGATTGGGGAGAGGCAGGGGCCATTCTCTCAGGAAGCTGCCTGCCTTCAGTACCCAATCCCATCGCTGGGGAGAAACCTAAGACTCCCCAACATGGTGCCACCAAACTGTCACTGACAGAGGGCCTCAGGGTAATCCTATTGTGCAGGATGTTTGTCATCACCTCTCTTCAAGGCCCAGACCGCTTAGACATCATTGACCCAGAGACGGAATTCCCGGTAAAGAGGAACCAGGACACACGCATATGCTCACCGGAGACGTTCCCGGGGACTGAGGACATAGGAAGGTGGGCTTGAGAGCTGCGTGGTTGCGACTCGGGAAGGAGCCAAACAGACACAGAAAGCTCTGGGCCCATGGAAACCCCATTTTTTTCCCACAACAGGACCTGGACAAAGAGGAGAAGGACGGCTCAAAAGGACCTCTCTCTTCCCTCTTGGGAACTGAAGCTTAGGCATGATGACAGTTTATGTGCAAATGATCACGCAAAACACCAAGAAATAAAAGAGGAAAGAAATCCATTAACAAAAGCAGGAAATGCTCCAATGGAAAGCGGGGCGCCATGGCTTCCATAGGAACACAAACAACCAGCCACAGGATTGTCACTACACACACACACTCACACGGCCTTTGCCAAGAAGGATGAGGAGAAGCCCTACCGCTCAATCTTGGGCAGGGTCCTCTTGGACTCAACAACCTTGTGATATTCCAACAATGACCGTGACATTCCGCATCCACTCAGGAGAGGAGGGGGTGCTATGGTGCTCAAGCCGTGCACATATCACAGGACACTGTCACGGGACCCCAAGGAAAGACCACTTAGCACCCTTTCAGTCCGATTCCTCTCAAAGAGGGGGGACATGTTTGGCTTTGGGTCGGCCCATTCCCAAGAACCTACAGGCCCCAAGAATGTAGTACACGTGACGCCACTGCCCAAAGAGAGCCTCCTCCTTGGACTCAGGCACAGGTTCTCTCTGTCCAACACAAAACACAGCCACTCACCTTCAACGTGAAGGCCACGACCACCATCAGCAGAGATGGCCGCACTGCAAGACACAACCAGAGGAGAGGCCTGCTTTAACATGTGGCCTCTGGTCAGGCTCTCAGTGCGTAACAATGGGGCACCTAACACACCCGTGAACACGGACTGGCCATGTGCATGGAGCAGTGATCGGGGAGAGGCACGTGGCGTTCTCTCAAGAATCTGCCTGCCTCGAGAACCCAATCCAATCGCTGGGGACCAACCTAAGACTCCCCAACATGGTGCCACCAAACTGGCACCTTACTGGGCCTCAGCGTAATCCTATTGAGCATGATTTTTATGTCATCACCTCACTTCAAGATTGTGGGTTGTCATCATTGACCCAACTAAGGCAATCTGCAGGCATCGCTACAACGGCCCACTAGTTTGCTCACCAGAGATGCTTCCTGGGACTGGGGGCAGAGCAAGGTGGGTGTGAGAGCTGCATGGTTCCGACTCGGGAACGAGCCAAACAGACACAGGAAGCTCTGGGCCCATGGAAACCCCATTTCTTTCCCAAACAACAGCACCTGGACAAAGAGGAGAAGGTCGGCCGCTAAAAGACCTCTCTCTTCCCTCTTGGGAACTGAAGCTTAGGCATGATGTCAGTTTATGTGCAAATGATCACGCCAAAAACCAAGAAATGAAAGAGGAAAGAAATCCATCACAAAAGCAGGAAATGCTCCAATGGAAAGCAGGGCACCATGGATTCCACAGGAACACAAACAACCAGCCACAGGATTCTCACTACACACACAAGGCTTTTGCCAAGATGGCTGAGGAGAAGCTCTACAGCTCACTCCTGGGCAGGGTCCTCTTGGACTCAACAACCTTGTGATATGCCAACACTGACCGTGACAGTCAGCATCCACTCAGGAGAGGATAGGGGTGGGATGGTGCTCAAGCCGTGCACATATCACATGACACTGTCACGGGCCCCCAAGGAAAGACCACTTTGCGCCCTTTAATCGGATTTCTTTCGAAGTGGAGGGACATGTTTGGCTTTGGGTCGGCCCATGCCCAAAGACCTACAGTCACCAAGAATGTAGTACAAGGGACTTCACTGCCCAAATAGTGCATCCCACTTGGACTCATGCACACGTGCTCTCTGTCCAACAGAAAAGACAGCCACTCACCTTGAACGTGAAGGCCACGACCACCATCTGGAGAGATGGTCGCACTGCAAGACACAAACAGAGGAGAGGCCTGCTTTAACAGGTGGCCTCTGGTCTTCCTCTCAGTGCATAACTATGGACACCTAACACACCCGTGAACACGGAGCTGGCCATGTACTCGGAGCAGTGATCGGTGAGAGCCACATGGCATTCTGTGAAGAATCAGACCGCCTCGATAACCCAATCTCATCGCTGGGGGAATCCTTACTGGGCCTCAGCGTACTACCATTGAGAATGATTTTTAAGTCATCACCTCACTTCAGGAGTATGAGTTGTCATCATTGACCCACGAAGATACTCTGCAAGCATTGGTACAACGGTACACCCGTTTGCTCACCAGAGATGTTTCCTTAGGACTGAGGCCACAGCATGATGGGCTTGACAGCTGTATGGTTCCGACACGGGAAACAGCCTGATAGACAGAGCCCAGGAAGCTCTAGGCCAAACGAAGGCCTTTTTTTCCAGAACATGACCTGGAAAAACAGGAGTAACACGCCTTTTAAAGACGACCTTGTTCTAACGAAGCCTAGGAATTCTCGGAAAACTTGTTCATTTATGCGGGAATGACCACTCCCAAAACTAGTAAAATAGCGAACGAATGAAACAATATGGACAAGTAAACAAATAATAAAAATCACATAAATAATGCAGCAATGGAAATCGAGGCGCTATGGATTCCACATGAAAAACAAAATATAACCAGCAATCTGATTCTCACAACACACACGGGCAGGGTTTCCAGGAAAGCGGAACAGGAGCCATACTTCTCATGCTTGGGCATGGTCCCCTTGGACACAGGAATCTGGCGAGTTTTGAACACTGACTAGGATATTCAGTATCCACTCAGGAGAGGAGAGGAAAGTGGAGGTGTGGTCCTCAAGCCATGCACAGGTCACATGACACTGTCACGGGCCCCCAAGGAAAGACCACTTAGCACCCTCTCAGTCCGATTCCACACAAAGAGGGGGGACATGTTTGGCTTTGGGTCGGCCCATTCCCAAGAACCTACAGGCCCCAAGAATGTAGTACACGGGACTCCACTGCCCAAAGAGAGCCTCCTCCTTGGACTCAGGCACACGTGCTCTCTGTCCAACACAAAAGACAGCCACTCACCTTGAACGTGAAGGCCACGACCACCATCAGCAGAGATGGCCGCACTGCAAGACACAACCAGAGGAGAGGCCTGCTTTAACAGGTGGCCTCTGGTCATGCTCTCAATGCGTAACAATGGGGCACCTAACACACCCGTGAACACGGAGCTGGCCATGTTCACGGAGCAGTGATCGGGGAGAGGCACGTGGCGTACTCTCAAGAATCTGCCCGCCTCGTGAATCCAATCTCATCGCTGGGGACCAACCTAAGGCTCCCCAACATGGTGCCACCAAACTGGCACCTTACTGGGCCTCAGCGTAATCCTATTGAGCATGATTTTTATGTCATCACCTCACTTCAAGATTGTGGGTTGTCATCATTGACCCAACGAAGGCGCTCTGCAGGCATCGCTACAACGGCACACTCGTCTGCTCACCAGAGATGCTTCCTGGGACTGAGGGCAGAGCAAGGTCGGTGTCAGAACTGTATGGTTCCGACTCGGGAAGGAACCCGACAGACAGAGCCCAGGAAGCTCTAGGCCAAATGAAGGCCATTTTTTCCGGAACGTGATCTAGAGAAAGAGGAGTAACACGCCTTCTAAAGACCTAGCTCATTCCTATAGGTCCTGAACTCTACAGAGACTTGTTCATTTAAGCGCCAGTGACCACTCTCCCAAAACCAGAAAAAGAGTGAATGACTGAAACAATATGAACAAATAAACACATAATGAGGAATCACATAAGAAATCCACCTATAGAAATCGGGGCACAATGGATACCACACGAAAAACAAAACATAACCAGCAATAAAATGCGAACCACACACACCCTCAGGGTTTCCAAGAAAGCTGAAGAGGAGCCATACTGCTCATGCCTGGCCGAGGTCCCCTTGGACACAGGAATCTGGCGAGATTCCAACACTGACCAGGACATTCAGCATCCATTCAGGACAGGAGACAATAGGGGAGGTGTGTTGCTCAAGCCGTGCACTTATCACATGATTATCTCATGACACTGACACGGGCCCCACGGAAAGAGCACTTAGCCCCCTTTCAGTAGGGTTCCTTTGACACAGGAGGGACATCTTTGGCTTTGGAGCGGCTCATTCCCACAAACTCAGAGTCACCAACAATATAGTACCAGGGCCTCTATGGCCCTAAGAGAGCCTCCCGCTTAGTCTCATGCACATGTGCTCTGTGTCCAACGCAAAAGTCATCCACTCACCTGAAACGGGAAGGCCACGACCATCATCTGGAGAGATGGTCGCACTGCAAGACACAACCAGAGGAGAAACGTTTTGTTTTAAGAGTCGGCCTCCGGTATGGCCACATTGGAGGTGCTACTGGGCACCAAAAACACCGCTGAACGCGGAGAAGGCTACGATCAAGTACAAGCGATTGGGGAGAGGCAGGGGCCATTCTCTCAGGAAGCTGCCTGCCTTCAGTACCCAATCCCATCGCTGGGGAGAAACCTAAGACTCCCCAACATGGTGCCACCAAACTGTCACCGACAGAGGGCCTCAGGGTAATCCTATTGTGCAGGATGTTTGTCATCACCTCTCTTCAAGGCCCAGACCGCTTAGACATCATTGACCCAGAGACGGAATTCCCGGTAAAGAGGAACCAGGACACACGCATATGCTCACCGGAGACGTTCCCGGGGACTGAGGACATAGGAAGGTGGGCTTGAGAGCTGCATGGTTGCGACTCGGGAACGAGCCAAACAGATACAGGAAGCTCTGGGCCCATGGAAACCCCATTTTTGTCCCAAACAACAGCAACTGGACAAAGAGGAGAAGGACGGCTGCTAAAGGACCTCTCTCTTCTCTCTTGGGAACTGAAGCTTAGGCATGATGTCAGTTTATGTGCAAATGATCACGCCAAAAACCAAGAAATGAAAGAGGAAAGAAATCCATCACAAAAGCAGGAAACGCTCCAATGGAAAGCGGGGCACCATGGATTCCACAGGAACACAAACAACCAGCCACAGGATTCTCATTACACACACACACTCACACGGCGTTTGCCAAGAAGGATGAGGAGAAGCTCTACCGCTCAATCTTGGGCAGGGTCCTCTTGGACTCAACAACCTTGTGATATTCCAACAATGACCGTGACATTCCGCATCCACTCAGGAGAGGAGGAGGTGCTATGGTGCTCAAGCCGTGCACATATCACAGGACACTGTCACTGACCCCAAGGAAAGACCACTTAGCACCCTTTCAGTCCGATTCCTCTCAAAGAGGGGGGACATGTTTGGCTTTGGGTCGGCCCATTCCCAAGAACCTACAGGCCCCAAGAATGTAGTACACGGGACTCCACTGCCCAAAGAGAGCCTCCTCCTTGGACTGAGGCACACGTTCTCTCTGTCCAACACAAAACACAGCCACTCACCTTGAACGTGAAGGCCACGACCACCATCAGCAGAGATGGCCGCACTGCAAGACACAACCAGAGGAGAGGCCTGCTTTAACAGGTGGCCTCTGGTCATGCTCTCAGTGCGTAACAACGGGGCACCTAACACACCCGTGAACACGGACTGGCCATGTGCACAGAGCAGTGATCGGGGAGAGGCATGTGGCGTTCTCTCAAGAATCTGCCCGCCTCGAGAACCCAATCCAATCGCTGGGGACCAACCTAAGGCTCCCCAACATGGTGCCACCAAACTGGCACCTTACTGGGCCTCAGCGTAATCCTATTGAGCATGATTTTTATGTCATCACCTCACTTCAAGATTGTGGGTTGTCATCATTGACCCAACGAAGGCGCTCTGCAGGCATCGCTACAACGGCACACTCGTCTGCTCACCAGAGATGCTTCCTGGGACTGAGGGCAGAGCAACGTCGGTGTCAGAACTGTATGGTTCCGACTCGGGAAGGAACCCGACAGACAGAGCCCAGGAAGCTCTAGGCCAAATGAAGGCCATTTTTTCCGGAACGTGATCTGGAGAAAGAGGAGTAACACGCCTTCTAAAGACCTAGCTCATTCCTATAGGTCCTGAACTCTACAGAGACTTGTTCATTTAAGCGCCAGTGACCACTCTCCCAAAACCAGAAAAAGAGTGAATGACTGAAACAATATGAACAAATAAACACATAATGAGGAATCACATAAGAAATCCACCTATAGAAATCGGGGCACAATGGATACCACACGAAAAACAAAACATAACCAGCAATAAAATGCGAACCACACACACCCTCAGGGTTTCCAAGAAAGCTGAAGAGGAGCCATACTGCTCATGCCTGGCCGAGGTCCCCTTGGACACAGGAATCTGGCGAGATTCCAACACTGACCAGGACATTCAGCATCCATTCAGGACAGGAGACAATAGGGGAGGTGTGTTGCTCAAGCCGTGCACTTATCACATGATTATCTCATGACACTGACACGGGCCCCCACGGAAAGAGCACTTAGCCCCCTTTCAGTAGGGTCCTTTGACACAGGAGGGACATCTTTGGCTTTGGAGCGGCTCATTCCCACAAACTCAGAGTCACCAACAATATAGTACCAGGGCCTCTATGGCCCTAAGAGAGCGTCGCGCTTAGTCTCATGCACATGTGCTCTGTGTCCAACGCAAAAGTCATCCACTCACCTGAAACGGGAAGGCCACGACCATCATCTGGAGAGATGGTCGCACTGCAAGACACAACCAGAGGAGAAACGTTTTGTTTTAAGAGTCGGCCTCCGGTATGGCCACATTGGAGGTGCTACTGGGCACCAAAAACACCGCTGAACGCGGAGAAGGCTACGATCAAGTACAAGCGATTGGGGAGAGGCAGGGGCCATTCTCTCAGGAAGCTGCCTGCCTTCAGTACCCAATCCCATCGCTGGGGAGAAACCTAAAACTCCCCAACATGGTGCCACCAAACTGTCACCGACAGAGGGCCTCAGGGTAATCCTATTGTGCAGGATGTTTGTCATCACCTCTCTTCAAGGCCCAGACCGCTTAGACATCATTGACCCAGAGACGGAATTCCCGGTAAAGAGGAACCAGGACACACGCATATGCTCACCGGAGACGTTCCCGGGGACTGAGGACATAGGAAGGTGGGCTTGAGAGCTGCGTGGTTGCGACTCGGGAACGAGCCAAACAGATACAGGAAGCTCTGGGCCCATGGAAACCCCATTTTTGTCCCAAACAACAGCAACTGGACAAAGAGGAGAAGGACGGCTGCTAAAGGACCTCTCTCTTCTCTCTTGGGAACTGAAGCTTAGGCATGATGTCAGTTTATGTGCAAATGATCACGCCAAAAACCAAGAAATGAAAGAGGAAAGAAATCCATCACAAAAGCAGGAAATGCTCCAATGGAAAGCGGGGCACCATGGATTCCACAGGAACACAAACAACCAGCCACAGGATTCTCACTACACACACACACTCACACGGCGTTTGCCAAGAAGGATGAGGAGAAGCTCTACCGCTCAATCTTGGGCAGGGTCCTCTTGGACTCAACAACCTTGTGATATTCCAACAATGACCGTGACATTCTGCTTCCACTCAGGAGAGGAGGAGGTGCTATGGTGCTCAAGCCGTGCACATATCACAGGACACTGTCACTGACCCCAAGGAAAGACCACTTAGCACCCTTTCAGTCCGATTCCTCTCAAAGAGGGGGGACATGTTTGGCTTTGGGTCGGCCCATTCCCAAGAACCTACAGGCCCCAAGAATGTAGTACACGGGACTCCACTGCCCAAAGAGAGCCTCCTCCTTGGACTGAGGCACACGTTCTCTCTGTCCAACACAAAACACAGCCACTCACCTTGAACGTGAAGGCCACGACCACCATCAGCAGAGATGGCCGCACTGCAAGACACAACCAGAGGAGAGGCCTGCTTTAACAGGTGGCCTCTGGTCAAGCTATCAGTGCGTAACAATGGGGCACCTAACACACCCGTGAACACGGACTGGCCATGTGCACGGAGCAGTGATCGGGGAGAGGCACGTGGCGTTCTCTCAAGAATCTGCCCGCCTTGAGAACCCAATCCAATCGCTGAGGACCAACCTAAGGCTCCCCAACATGGCGCCCCAAACTGGCACCTTACTGGGCCTCAGCGTAATCCTATTGAGCATGATTTTTATGTCATCACCTCACTTCATGATTGTGGGTTGTCATCATTGACCCAACGAAGGCACTCTGTAGGTTCGCTACAACGGCACACTAGTTTCCTCACCAGAGATGCTTCCTGGGACTGGGGGCAGAGCAAGGTGGGCTGGAGAGCTGCATGGTTCCGACTCGGGAACGAGCCAAACAGACACAGGAAGCTCTGGGCCCATGGAAACCCCATTTCTTTCCCAAACAACAGCACCTGGACAAAGAGGAGAAGGACGGCTGCTAAAAGACCTCTCTCTTCCCCCTTGGAAACTGAAGCTTAGGCATGATGTCAGTTTATGTGCCAATGATCATGCCAAAAACCAAGAAACGAAAGAGGAAAGAAATCCATAACAAACGCAGGAAATGCTCCAATGGAAAGTGGGCACCATGCATTCCACAGGAACACAAACAACCAGCCACAGGATTCTCACTACACACACAAGGCTTTTGCCAAGATGGCTGAGGAGTAGCCCTACAGCTCACTCCTGGGCAGGGTCCTCTTGGACTCAACAACCTTGTGATATGCCAACACTGACCGTGACAGTCAGCATCCACTCAGGAGAGGATAGGGCTGGGATGGTACTCAAGCCGTGCACATATCACATGATACTGTCACGGGCCCCCAAGGAAATACCACTTTGCGCCCTTTAAGTCGGATTTCTTTCCAAGTGGAGGGACATCTTTGGCTTTGGGTCGGCCCATGCCCAAAGACCTACAGTCACCAAGAATGTAGCTCAAGGGACTGCACTGCCCAAAGAGAGCCTCCTCCTTGGACTCATGCATGCGTGCTCTCTGTCCAACAGAAAAGACAGCCACTCACCTTGAACGTGAAGGCCACGACTACCATCTGGAGTGATGGTCGCACTGCAAGACACAACCAGAGGAGAGGCCTGCTTTAACAGGAGGCCTCTGGTCTTGCTCTCAGTGCATAATATGGGGCACCTAACACACCCGTGAACACTGACTGGCCATGTGTACGGAGCAGTGATCGGGGAGAGGCATGTGGCGTTCTCTCAAGAATCTGCCTGTCACGAGAACCCAATCCAATCGCTGGGGACCAACCTAAGGCTCCCCAACATGGTGCCACCAAACTGGCACCTTACTGGGCCTCAGCGTAATCCTATTGAGCATGATTTTTATGTCATCACCTCACTTCAAGATTGTGGGTTGTCATCATTGACCCAACGAAGGCACTCTGCAGGCATCGCTACAACAGCACACTCGTCTGCTCACCAGAGATGCTTCCTGGGACTGAGGGCAGAGCAAGGTGGGCTGGAGAGCTGCATGGTTCCGTCTCGGGAAGGAGCCCGACAGACAGAGCCCAGGAAGCCCTAGGCCAAATGAAGGCCATTTTTTCCGGAACGTGACCTGGAGTAAGAGGAGTAACACGCCTTCTAAAGGCCTAGCTCGTTCCTATGGGTCCTGAACTCTACAGAGACTTGTTTATTTCAGTGCCAGTGACCACTCTCCCAAAACCAGAAAAAGAGTGAATGACTGAAACAATATGAACAAATAAACACATAATGAGGAATCACATAAGAAATCCACCTATAGAAATCGGGGCACAATGGATACCACACGAAAAACAAAACATAACCAGCAATAAAATGCGAACCACACACACCCTCAGGGTTTCCAAGAAAGCTGAAGAGGAGCCATACTGCTCATGCCTGGCCGAGGTCCCCTTGGACACAGGAATCTGGCGAGATTCCAACACTGACCAGGACATTCAGCATGCATTCAGCACAGGAGTCAATAGGGGAGGTGTGTTGCTCAAGCCGTGCACTTATCACATGATTATGTCATGACACTGACGCGGGCCCCCACGGAAAGAGCACTTAGCCCCCTTTCAGTAGGGTTCCTTTGACACAGGAGGGACTTCTTTGGCTTTGGAGCGGCTCATTCCCACAAACTCAGAGTCACCAACAATATAGTGCCAGGGCCTCTATGGCCCTAAGAGAGCCTCCCGCTTAGTCTCATGCACATGTGCTCTGTGTCCAATGCAAAAGTCATCCACTCACCTGAAACGGGAAGGCCACGACCATCATGTGGAGAGATGGTCGCACTGCAAGACACAACCAGAGGAGAAACGTTTTGTTTTAAGAGTCGGCCTCCGGTATGGCCACATTGGAGGTGCTACTGGGCACCAAAAAACCGCTGAACGCGGAGAAGGCTACGATCAAGCACAAGCGATTGGGGAGAGGCAGGGGCCATTCTCTCAGGAAGCTGCCTGCCTTCGGTACCCAATCCCATCGCTGGGGAGAAACCTAAGACTCCCCAACATGGTGCCACCAAACTGTCACCGACAGAGGGCCTCAGGGTAATCCTATTGTGCAGGATGTTTGTCATCACCTCTCTTCAAGGCCCAGACCGCTTAGACATCATTGACCCAGAGACAGCATTCCCGGTAAAGAGGAACCAGGACACACGCATATGCTCACCGGAGACGTTCCCGGGGACTGAGGACATAGGAAGGTGGGCTTGAGTGCTGCGTGGCTGCGACTCGGGAAGGATCCAAACAGACACAGGACGCTCTGGGCCCATGAAAACTCCATTTTTTTCCCACAACAGGACCTGGACAAAGAGGAGAAGGACGGCCGCTGAAGTACCCATCTCTTCCCTGTGGGAACTGAAGCTCAGGCATGATGACAGTTTATGTGCAAATGATCACGCAAAACACCAAGAAATAAAAGAGGAAAGAAATCCATAACAAAAGCAGGAAATGCTCCAATGGAAAGCGGGGCGCCATGGCTTCCATAGGAACACAACCAACCAGCCACAGGATTCTCACTACACACACACACTCACACGGCGTTTGCCAAGAAGGATGAGGAGAAGCCCTACCGCTCACTCTTGGGCAGGGTCCTCTTGGACTCAACAACCTTGTGATATTCCAACAATGACCGTGACATTCCGCATCCACTCAGGAGAGGAGGGGGTGCTATGGTGCTCAAGCCGTGCACATATCACAGGACACTGTCACGGGACCCCAAGGAAAGACCACTTAGCACCCTTTCAGTCCGATTCCTCTCAAAGAGGGGGGACATGTTTGGCTTTGGGTCGGCCCATTCCCAAGAACCTACAGGCCCCAAGAATGTAGTACACGGGACTCCACTGCCCAAAGAGAGCCTCCTCCTTGGACTCAGGCACACGTGCTCTCTGTCCAACACAAAACACAGCCACTCACCTTGAACGTGAAGGCCACGACCACCATCAGCAGAGATGGCCGCACTGCAAGACACAACCAGAGGAGAGGCCTGCTTTAACAGGTGGCCTCTGGTCATGCTCTCAGTGCGTAACAACGGGGCACCTAACACACCCGTGAACACGGACTGGCCATGTGCACAGAGCAGTGATCGGGGAGAGGCATGTGGCGTTCTCTCAAGAATCTGCCCGCCTCGAGAACCCAATCCAATCGCTGGGGACCAACCTAAGGCTCCCCAACATGGTGCCACCAAACTGGCACCTTACTGGGCCTCAGCGTAATCCTATTGAGCATGATTTTTATGTCGTCACCTCACTTCAAGATTGTGGGTTGTCATCATTGACCCAACGAAGGCACTCTGCAGGCATCGCTACAACTGCACACTCGTCTGCTCACCAGAGATGCTTCCTGGGACTGGGGGCAGACTAAGGTGGGTGTGAGAGCTGTATGGTTCCGACTCGGGAAGGAGCCCGACCGACAGAGCTCGAGAAGCTCTAGGCCAAATGAAGGCCATTTTTTCCGGAACGTGACCTGGAAAAAGAGGAGTAACACGCCTTCTAAAGACCTGGCTCGTTCCTATGGGTCCTGAACTCTACAGAGACTTGTTCATTTCAGCGCCAGTGACCACTCTCCCAAAACCAGAAAAAGAGTGAATGACTGAAACAATATGAACAAATAAACACATAATGAGGAATCACATAAGAAATCCACCTATAGAAATCGGGGCACAATGGATACCACACGAAAAACAAAACATAACGAGCAATAAAATGTGAACCACACACACCCTCAGGGTTTCCAAGAAAGCTGAAGAGGAGCCATACTGCTCATGCCTGGCCGAGGTCCCCTTGGACACAGGAATCTGGCGAGATTCCAACACTGACCAGGACATTCAGCATCCATTCAGGACAGGAGACAATAGGGGAGGTGTGTTGCTCAAGCCGTGCACTTATCACTTGATTATCTCATGACACTGTCACTGGCCCCACTGAAAGAGCACTTAGCCCCCTTTCAGTCGGGTTCCTCTCACACAGGAGGGACATCTTTGGCTTTGGATCGGCTCAATCCCACGGACTTAGAATCACCAAGAATATGGTACAAGGGCCTCTCTGGCCCTAAGAGAGCCTCCCGCTTAGTCTCATGCACATGTGCTCTGTGTGCTACGCAAAAGTCATCCACTCACCTGAAATGGGAAGGCCACGACCACCATCTGCAGAGATGGTCGCACTGCAAGACACAACCAGAGTAGAAACGTTTTAAGATTCGGCCTCTGGTATGGCCACCTTGGAGGTCCTACTGGGCACCAAAAACACCGCTAAACCCGGAAAAGGCTACGATCAGGTCAAGCGATTTTGGAGAGGCAGGGGCCATTCTCTCAGGAAGCTGCCTGCGTCCAGTACCCAATCCCATCGCTGGGGAGAAACCTAAGACTCCCCAACGTGGTGCCACCAAAGTGTCATCTAATTGGGCCTCAGAGTAATCTTGTTGTGCCCGATATTGATGTCATCATCTCTTTTCAAGATGGAGACTGCCTAGACATCATTGACCCAGAGATAGCACTTTGCTCACGTAGGTACAATTGCACACTCTTATGCTCACCAGAGACGCTTCCTGAAGACTGAGCAAGGTGGCCTCGAGAGCTGCATTGTTCTGACTCTGGAAGGAGCCTCACAGACACAGGAAGCTCTGGGCCAAATGAAAATCTTTTTTTTTTTTTCCATAACATGACCTGCATAAAAATATAGCGAAGTCTGCTAAACAACTGATTTCACCCCTCTTGGGAATGACACTATTGGTCTTGATCCTTTAGATGCTAAAGGTTGTTCCAGCATTTATTAATCAATCAATGAATTGATTAACACATTATAGACTTGGAAAGTAATGATTAAAGCGAATAATGATATAAGCATATACCTTTTACTATGTGCGCACACATACTCTTAGCATTTGTGATGAATCGTGAAGGGAAACCATACTGGTCCCCCCAAGCATTGAAACAGACAGGTTTTGGACGAGACCCTGGGCTCCTCCTCTGCTTACTGTATAGTGAAGTAGAGAAAGACCGCATGATGCAACACAGAAAATACCATGTAGCCCACAGATAACAGGACACCATCCAATGTCCACATTTGCTATGTTCCATGGAAACCCTGACGTCAGGAGCTTACACACCAGAAGTAAACTTTCAGTGCCGAGTTCCTGATCATATCCCCCTCATCCGCCAAGAAGGAACGCATGTTGTTCCTCACTGGCATTTACGAGTGGAAACCTCACTTTTGTGAAAACAGAGATCAAAGTGAAGACACAACAATGACGTAGAAGTATTCTCAAGCTGGCCTGAGAGGCTCGGTGGTTAAATCGTTGGCCTGTACACAGGAGGGTCACGGGGTTGATTCCCAGACGAGGGCACTTGGCTGGGTTGCAGGTTCAATGACCGGCACCTTTGGGGGCTCGGGCAAGAGGCAACCAATTGATGTATCTCTTTCATATCAATGTTTCTCTCTCTTTCTCCATTTCCCTACCTCCTCTATTCCAACTCTCTAAAAATCAATGAATGAAGTATCCTCAGTCTTCAAGGTGAAGATTACAGGAGCATAAAAAAGAAAAGAAATCGTCTCAAAAACCTGACTATCACCTGATTTCACAAGTTGATTTCTATGCAGCACTGTTTCGGGCCATTGTAACAGGAGACAAGAACTTTCCACTGTACACCAGTGGCCTAAATCTGGTGACGGAAAAGAAGTCAATAAACCAACAGGGGGCAAGCAAGGATTTTCAAAAACCCACCACTCAGTCCATGGACATGGTAAACATTGTTTTCCGAAAGATCACATTCAGTTATCCCAAGACCAACACTGCTTGGCTACAAACGCTCACGAGCAGGGGTCGTTGTTGCAGTTCTATCTCTGGACACCACATGCATGGGACTCTGGGACACAAGAATCGTGTGAAATCCCAAGACTGACCATGACACTGAGCATCCGTTAAGGATGGGGAGGAGAGTTAGGGTCCTCAAGCTCTACGCAAACTCACGTGGCAGTTGCTCAGGACCCCACTGGAAAAAAATGGAGCCCCCTTTCTGTCCGACTCATATCAGATAGGAGGGAAATCTGTGGCTCTGATGGGTCAAAGGACTGAGAATCACAAAGAATGTTGTAGCCGCCATGACTACCGAGGTTCCGGAGAGCATACAAACGCGATTGCCTGAAAGCAAGCCTCCTCCTCGTTCTCATATACTATTTGGTCTCCATCCTAGACGGATGACATCCACTCACCTTAAACCTGAAGGCAACCACCACCACTTGGTAAGACTGTCAGACTGGAAGACACAAGGAGAGAGGAGTTTTGAAGATTAGCCTCCAGTCTGGCCTTCGTTGGAAAACTATGGGAAACCTGAGGACGCGATAAGCTTGAACAAGCCATGTTTATGGGCAAGTGATCCGGTAGAGGCACAGAGGGTTCTCTCAAGACATTAAGTTGCCTTGAGGACCCAATCCCACTGCTCTAGAGAGGGAAACAAGACTCCCAAACGTGGCGCCACAAATTTGTCACCTGTACTGGGCCTCAAGACTGATTCTGAGAATAATTTCTTAGTCATCATCTCTCTTCGAGACAATGTGTGTTCTCATCATTGACCCAAGGAAGGAACGTCACAGGCATCGGTGTAACAGCACACTCGTTTGCTCACCAGAGATGCTTCCTGGGAATGGGGACAGAGCAAGGTGGGCTTGAGAGCTGCATGGTTCCGACTCGGGAAGGAGCCTGACAGGCAGAGCCCAGGAAGCTCTAGGCCAAATGAAGACCTTTTATTTTTTTCCCCTTTCAGAACATGACCTGGGGAAAGAGGAGAAAGACGGTGGTCTACACTACCTGTTTCTTCACTCTGGGAACTGAAGCGAATGTTCTTCGCTGCTTTGTGTGGTAACGTCATTCCAAAAACGAATGGAAGAGTGAATAAATAAGTAATAGATGAAAGAAATGAACAATGTGAGGCTGAGCACTATTGACTCAAGACCAACAAACGTAATTCATCGTACTATTTTCACTTTGGACACACACAGCATTTGTCAGGACAGGTGGAGAGAAGCCGTACGCATGGTTTCTGGCATTAAAACAACTGGCTTGAGGCAGAACACCGAGGGAGCCCTACTGGTCATCGGGAAACAGAGAATGACACCATGGAATCACAGACAATGAACTCTGTGGCACGTGGATATCTGAGCACCTCTCATTTCTGTTCCAGGCAAAGACACTACAAAGAAAGAAAACTAGAGGCCGACCTCCTTGAAGAACGTAGACGCAAAAGTCCTCAACAAAGTATTAGCGCGCCCAACCCAATAAATATATTAAAATCCTCATACCCCACGATCTGGCTGGATTTATTGCCAGGAGGCAAGGATGGTTCAACCCCTGCGAATCAATTCATGTGACATACCATGCAAACAAAACGAAAAATAAAAATTATGTGATCATGCCTTTCAAGAGGGCATTGGACAAAAATCTTGCCCTCGTTTATGATTAAAATCTCTCAGCAAAGTGAAAACAGAGGGAACACACGTGGGCCATAATAAAAGCCATGTATGTCAAACCCTCAGCCAACATCAGACTCCATGAGGAAAAACTTGAAAGTGCTTCCCTTAAGATCAGAAACAAAACAGCCACGTTCACGTTCCCCACTCTTTTCCAACACAGTACCGGAAGCCCTAGCCACAGCGATCAGACAAGAAGAAGAAATAAATGAAACCCAAATTCGAAAGGAAGAGGGTAAGACTGCCATTATTTGCAGTTGACATACATATTTATTAAGAATACCAAACGCCCTAGACAGTTTGGCTCAGTGGATAGAGTGTTGGCCTGCGGACTGAAGGGTCCAAGGTTCTATTCTGGCCAAGGGGCACATGCCCGGGTTGTGGGCTCGATCCCCAGTCTGGGGCGTGTAGGAGGCAGCCGATCAATGATGTCTCTCTCATCATGGATGTTTCTCTCTCTCTTTCTCTTCCTCTCTGAAATCAATAAAAATATATTTTTTAAAAAAATACCAAAGATTACACACACACACACACAAAATAATCCTAGAACTGATTAATGAACTCATTGGTGTAGCGGGATGCAAAATAAGTACTGGGTTGGGCAAAAGTTACGTTTCCGTTATGCAGATGCAAGACACAGAGGTTAGCCTTGTGTTATTATTTATTTATTTATTTATTTTAAATATATTTTATTGATATTTTACAGAGAGGAAGGGAGAGGGATAGAGAGCTAGAAACATCGATGAGAGAGAAACATCGATCAGCCGCCTCCTGCACACCTCCCACTGGGGATGTGCCCGCAACCAAGGTACATGCCCTTGACCGGAATTGAACCCGGGACCCTTCAGTCCTCAGGCCAACGCTCTATCCACTGAGCCAAACCGGTCTCGGCTATTTTATTACTTTCCATATGAACAACTGTAAACATCCTTTTGTCCAACTCTGCATTCAGAAATCAGTTGCACTTTTGCACACCGATAATGAACTACCAGAAAGTGAAACTAATACAATAATCCCATGTACGACTGCATCAACAAAACGCCCCGAAATACCTGGGAATAAATTCAACTAAGGAGATAAAAAGACCTGTACTCAGGAAATTATGAAACAACAAAGAAAGGAAAAAAAAATGGAAGAAGATGCTAATAAATGGAAGTATATACCATGCTCATGGATAGAAAGAGTTTACATCATTAAAATGTCCACACTACTCAAACCAATCTAAAAATTAAATGCAACCCTATCAAAATACCAGAGACATGTTTTCACCGAAGTAAAACACATAATCCAAAACTTTGTATGAAAATTCAAAAGACCTTGAACAGCAACTGCTACTTATCACATATAAGGGAACTCGGAAAAGACAGGTGGATTTCTCAGCAGAAATCTTGCAGGCCAGAAGAAAAAGGGAAAAATACTGAAATAAAAAAACACCTTGCCTCCCCATAAAAAAAAAAATTAATCTCATTTACAACAGCACCAAAAGGAACAAAATACATAGGAACAAACCTAACTAAGGAAGTAAAAGACCTATACACTGAGGATTGTCAAAACACTGATGAGAACCCTCACTGGTGTGGCTCAGTGGATAGAGCATCGGCCTGCGGACTCAAGGGTCCCAGGTTCGATTCCGGTCAGGGGCATGGACCTTGGTTGCAGGCCCATACCCAGTAGGGGGTGTGCAGGAGGCAGCTGATTGATGTTTCTCATCAATGTTTCTAACTCTCTTTCCCTCTCCCTTCCTCTCTGTAAAAAGATCAACAAAATATATTAAAAAACAAAAACAAAAACAAAAAAGCACACACTGATGACAGAAATGGAAGGTGACACAATTATATGAAAATGTGTCTTATGTTAATGAGTTGACAGAATTAATATTGCTAAAATGTCCAGATGACCTATCAAGTAGATCTCCAGATTCCATGCAATCTCTATCAAAATTCCAATGACATTTTGCACAGAAGTAGAAAACAAATAAACCAAACCACCACCCCCCCCCGCCAAAAAAAAAGTCAAAATATTGAGGAACCATAGTAAAGCTGGAGGCCTCACACTTCCTGACCTCAAAACTATATTATAAAGTTATAGTAATCAAAACAGTACATTCTGCCCTGGCCAGTTTGGTTCAGCGGTTGAAGGAGGGGTCGATTTTTTTTTTCTCTCTCTCTCTCTCTCTCTCTCTCCTCCTCCCTCCCTTCCAGTCTCTCTAAAAATCAATGGAAAAAAAATATCCTGTTGTGAGGATTAAAAAAAAAATAACAAAAACAGTATCCTGCTATCATCAAACACGCAGAGCCTAGAACTAAACCCTCGAACACATACTGGCCTAGGACATGATACCCACCATAAACTGCCTTTTAATGAAAAGTTTTTCATTTCAGACCAGCCGTGGGCAAACTACGGCCTGCGGGCCGGATCCGGCTGTTCTATGCGGTTCTCTTGCTCTCCCCTCCGCTCCTTTACTTTGAATTTATATTAGTTCACACAAACACGCCATCCATGCTTTTGTTCCGGCCCTCCGGTCCAGTTTAAGAACCCATTGAGGCCCTCGAGTCAAAAAGTTTGCCCACCCCTATTTCAGACCATCTGTTGTGGTTACTTTAGGTCTGAGTTCGAAAGGCCGCCACCCAGGCCTTCCTTACGCTGGGCAGGTCAGCATGTGGTTCCTTTCCGTCCACAGCACAAAACAGGGAAAAGTCTCTTCGATAAATGAGTGCCGGGGCCCGGCTGGCATGGCTCAGTGGTTGAGGATCAACCTATGAACCAGGAGGTCACGGGTCGATTCCCGTGCAGCCATCAGGGCATATACGGATGTCGCCAGCTCTATCTGGGGTGTGCAGGAGGCAGCCGATCCAAGGGTCTCTCTCATCATGGACGTTTCTATCTCTCCCTCTTCCTTCCTCTCTCTTTTTTCTTCTTTTTTTTTTTTTTTAAAAATATATTTTTTATTGATTTCAGAGAGGAAGGAAGAGGGAGAGAGAGAGATAGAAACATCCATGATAAGAGAGAGTCATTGATTGGCTGCCTCCTGCACGACCCCACTGGAGATGTGCCCGCAACCAAGGTACATGCCCTTGACTGGAATCGAACCCGGGACCCTTCAGTCCGCAGGCCGACGCTCTATCCATTGAGCCAAACCGGTGAGGGCTCTTCCTTCCTCTCTTAACTCAATAATAAAAATATATTTAAAAATAAATAGTCCTGGGGAAACTGGATACCCATATGCAAAAAAACAACAAAAAAAACCACCAAAAAACCCACACACCAATGAAACTGGACCCATGTTACACCCTACACACACACCCTACACACACACACACACACACACACACACACACCCCACACACACACACACACTCTCTCTCTCTCTCACACATCAACTCAAAATAAACCAAAGATTTAAATGTAAGACCTGAAACTGTCCACACTGGGGAAAGCACCTTAACGTTGGTCTTGGGAACGAGAGAGAGAGAGAGAGAGAGAGAGAGAGAGAGAGAGAGAGGGAGAGAGAGAGAGAGAGAGAGAGAGGATATGACACCCAAAGCGAAGGCTTTAAGAAAAGCAAAAATAACACACCCCACCCTTCCCCGGAGCATTGTCCCAATCCCTTGAGATTTTGCTTCCCTGCAATTGTCGTCAGTTTGACTCCAATAAACTCACAAAAATTTCTTTACGAAAAGAAGGAAAAAAAGGCAAAAATAAACGAGGGGGACAGACCAAAGGGCGTGAGGCCACAGAGAAGGCCGGGAACCCGGGGCACCGGGCTGGAGGCCCAGGCGAAGGTCATTGTTTCAATTCCCCCCTGAACCCGGAGAGCAGGGAGCCGGCGCTCCCTCCAGGTTCCCTGCTCCCTGTGCACCCCCACCCCCACCCCTCCTACCAGGGCAGGGCCCTATATGTCGTCCCCCGTAGGAACAGGAGCGCCAACCGCACCGCCTCCCACTTGGCGCAGGTGCAACCATTCTAGGCGCATCGCTCCCACCTGGCTGCGCGCACGAGGGCCTGCGCTCCCTAAGGCAGGCACGGTCAGAGGGACACAGCGCTACCCACCTGCAGGGCCGCCGGAGGGACCCGGCCGTGTCCACGCGCCTGGCTGCCCTCCCGTAGAGAAAATGCGGAGCTTCGATGCCCCAACCTTCGCGGAGCTGCCACCCAAGGCCGCAGAGAGCGCACAACAGCCAGAGGGCCGTGCGCCTTAAGTGGGTGCAGCCCAGGAAAGGGCGGGGCTCATCGGGGTGGAGATGCAGGCACGCAGGGGTCCCGCCCACCGAGCACATTTGCACCAATAGGGATGCCCCCCCTGGGGGGCGTGGCTGAGCGTGCAAGGAACGCTATTGGCAGCTGAACTAGCCAAGCGCCCAGGAGACCCACTAACACGAGTTGGAGATACATGCACCCCTGTGTGCATCGCGGCGGTTATTGACAAGGGCAGGGCCAGGGCAGGAAGCATGGGTGGGTGAAGATGTGGCACCTACAGCAACGGAATATTGCGACACTCCTACCTCCCCTCCCAAGGATGGCACCCGACCTGGGTGGTCAGCCCAAATGTTTGTCATCAAATGTCCTCAGGACCCAGGCCATGACAGTCCCCTTAGAACATCTATGTGGGCCTTAAGCCCTTGTTCGAATGTGGATTGGAGTTTTGGCAGCAGATTCAGTCAAGTCAGTCTGGGCAGCCCAGCCGGGGAGGCTCCATGGTTGAGCATCCACCTAGGAACCAGGAGGTCACGGTTTGATTCCGGGTCAGGGCACAGGCCCAGATTGTGGGCTCCATCCTTAGTAGGGGGCGTGCAGGAGGCAGCCGATCCATGATTCTCTCTCATCATGGATGTTTCTCTCTCTCTCCCTCTCCCTTCTATCTCTAAAAACCAACGTCTATGCATTCATGTCTACGTATTCTAGGGCATATTTGTATGGATTTTGGTTAACTGTGTACCGGGGAGTACATCTGTTCACGGGGGACTAAGAGTATTCTAGGGATGGCCAGGATCCTTGCATATTCCTTGTCCAAACATGATTCATGAATATAACACATGGAAATAACCTGAAATCAGCCCAACTGGCATGGCTCAGTGGTTCAGCGACCACCCATGAACCCAGAGGACAGGGTTGAATTCCAGGTCAGGGCACATGCCTGGGTTGCAGGCTCCCATCCCCAGTAGGGGGCGTGCAGGAGGCAGCCTCCCTCCCTCTCTGAAATAAATAAAAAAATAGGCCCTAAATTAAAAATAGGCCAGCAGGCCTACGTACTCCTTGCAATCAGCCTGACAGTTTCCAAAGTGAGATGGTTGCATTTCATCTCTACAGTGAGTCGGGGGCAGAACGAACACCTATTATGTAATTGCATCTGCCAATCTGAGTATGTATGCTATATTCCCCCAGGTGCAAGGCGTATGGACTTCCTTTCAAGCATGCTTTCCGGTGCGCTGTGATCTTTTCCTCCCTAACTGCTATTTCTGATGTTCCTTAACACGTCGTATTTCTACGTGGTCACGTTTCATGGTACTTATTTGCTTACGAATATGGTAACTTTGCTAAATTCGCTTCCTTAATTTAATTGTGTGCAGATTATTTGGGGGGTGTCTATGTAGACAGCTCTACATATAAAACATACGAACACACACACACACACACACACACACATAGGCGTTACTTTGGTGTTTGTAAACAATAAGCTGTATGCCTTCTCATGGCTGATCCTTACCCACTGTCTATTCCTTTTCTAGGAATTATTGCGTTAGGACAACCCAGGATAGTGCTGATCAGAAATGGTGACAGAAATTTTCTGTTTTGCTCCCAATCCCAGTAGGAAAACTTTCAATAGCGGCAATATCAGTGACTTTGCAATTGATTGCTTCTGTAAATTAACTTGTATCTCTTTTTTTTAAATGCCCAATTACTAGTTTCCATGAAATTTAGGAGAAATTGGTTTTGTATTTTCTTGAATGCTTTTATTTTTGAGATGATCACCTATATGTTTCGCCTCACTTATGTTACTGTAATGAGTTACATTGATTGGTTTTAAAATTCCTTTTAAAAAGAGACTTGTTTCACCCTAGCTGGCTTGGCTTAAAGCCGACTAAAGGGTCCCGGGTTGGACTCCGGTCAAGGGCACATGCCCGGGTTGCTGGCTCGATCCCCAGTAGGGGGCGTGCAGGAGGCAGCCGATGGATGATTCTCTCTCATCATTGATGTTTCTCTCCCTCTCCCCCTCTCCCTTCCTCTCTGGAATCAATAAAAATTGTATTTAAAAGATAAATAAAAATAGACGTTATTTCATAACAGATTTAGATTTATAAAAAAGGTGAAGATGGAATAGAGGGTTTCCAAACATCTACACCCCATTTCACTTAACATCTTCTATTAGTATGGATCATTGGCCACACAATTGACGCATATGGATACACTGTTATTAATTAAAGCCTACACTTTGAGCTCTCCCTGGTTTTTACTGAATGTCCTGCTGCCATTCCAGGATCCCACTGGCATGCCTAGCTAGGGTGTTCTTGCTTGTGACACTTCTTCCGATTTGTCTTGTGACGGTCCTCCGGTTTTGAGGACAATTGCTCCTGTACTGTGTAGGCTGTCAAGTGGGATTTGTCTAAATATTTTCTTATGTTTAAATTTTTTTATATATATACGTGTTTATTGATTTCAGAGAGGAAGGGACAGGGAGGGAGAGAGAGAGAGAAACATCATCAGTGATGAGAGAGAATCCCTGATCGGCTGCCTCCTGTACACCCCACACTGGGGATCGAGCCTGCAACCCAGGCATGTGCCCTGACCAGGAATTGAACCGTGACCTCCTGGTTCATAGGTCAACGCTCACTCACTGAGCCACACTGGCTAGGCTATTTATTCAGGTTCGGTTTTTTTTAATATTTGTGTGGATTTGTGAATACTAATTATATACTTTGGGTTAGAACCCAATGCAAAGCTACCTATTTCGTTCACACTGTGCCAGCTTTAACTATTGGAAGGTCTTTGGGTTGGTTCCTGTGTAACTTCTGGCACACGTGCGTGTGCGTGTGCGTGTGCATGTGCGTGTGCGTATAGTTCTTGCGTACTTTCCGGCGCTACAAATACCCCCAGCTCGTCCTCTCCATGTTCTTCCCATTCCTAGAAGCCACCCTGACTGTCACTGGAGAGCGGTAATGGGAAGCACGACACGGCTCCTAGTAGCTGCTACCGCTGGAATGTCTGCTTCCAGGCGGTGTCAGCTGCAGGGCAGGACCTACGGACACGTCCAATCGCTGCAGGTAGACACGTATCTACACCTACTTCTGTGTAAACACATGCCCACATGGATGTTAAACATGAGAGCCCGCCCGGTGTGGCTCGGTGGGTGAGCATCAACCTAGGAACCAGGAGGTCAGGGTTCGATTCCCCGTCAGACACAGGCCCGGGTTGCGGCCTCCATCCCCAGGAGGGGGCGTGCAGGAGGCAGCCGGTCCATGATTCTCTCTCCTCATGGATGTTTCTATCTTCCTCTCCTTCTCCCTTCCTCTCTGAAATCCCTTTCTCCTCTATGAAAAGAAATACCTAACTTGTGTGGAATAAGAAGCTAAAGAATGAAGTTAAAAAATCTCTTTAGCACAGGAGTGACCCATGCATTTTCAGAGCCGAGTTGAAAAAGGAATTTTCAGAAACAACAGGGATCAAAGACAGGTAGAAATGAGCATTACTACTAAAAATAAGATTAATCTGGAAACTATCCCCCCCCGCCCCCGCCAATGGTTACAGGAGGCGGCCCATCCATCAGTGATTCTCTCGCATCACTGATGTTTCTATTCCTCTCTCCTCCTCCCTCCCGCTCTCTGAAACGAATGAAAACAGACTGCGAAAACACGTGTATATGGTGAAGCCCCCTCTGCGTGCCGTCAAGTTCAATGTCGTAGATACACCATTACAGTGTCACACAGAATAGATGCACCGGGCTTTCCCTGCTGTCCTCACCCTCCCGCTACAGACACTGGTGTTTTGATTGGATCTTTAGTTGTGTACTTTCTAGAATGTCATATAAACGGGGGGACACTCTGTGCCTCCTTTTCGGACTGGCTCCTTTCGCTGAGCAAAATGCGTTTAAAATTCCCTGTGTCTCACTGGGGGGTGGGGAGGCAGGTAAAGGCATGTACTGGGGGGTAGGGGAGGCCGGGGGAGAGGTCAATGGGGGAAAATAAAAGGAGACATATGTACTACTATTTGTAATACTTCAAACAATAAAAAAATAGATAAAAAATAATTCTAAATTAAACTTAAAAAAAAAAATAAAATTCAGCCCTAACTGGTTTGGCTCAGTGGATAGAGCGTTGGCCTGTGGACTGAAAGGTCCCAGGTTCGATTCCGGTCAAGGGCATGTACCTTGGTTGCGGGCACATCCCCAGTGGGAGGTGTGCAGGAGGCAGCTGGTCGATGTTTCTCTCTCATCGATGTTTCTAACTCTCTATCCTTCTCCCTTCCTCTCTGTGAAAAATCAATAAAATATATATTAAAAAAATAAATAAATAAAATTCACTGTGTCTCTTTCTCTACGTGGATCTACCACAGTGTATGTGGATTTCCGGCCCGCCACCCCCCCTCCCCCATCCATTCATTTCTGTAAAGATATCTTGGGTTTCTCTCGGTTTCTGGGAATGATGAATAAAGCTGTTCTAAATATTCATGTGCTGGTGTTGGTAGGGACATGCGTTTTTTTTTAACAAATGTGGGTCATGCCTAGGAGCAGAGTAGCTGGGTACATTTTCCTTGCTCAGCATTAATGATCGTTTGTCGCCTGGATCTTCCCCAGCTACGGGCACTGCCAGGTCCTTGGCTTGTGGCCGTCCTCCTGGGAGTGTAGGGCACCTGTGTGTTTAATCACCCTAAAGGAAGCATCGCCCCGTCTGGTTATCTGTCACCTGTATGTTCAGGGCTACACTCGGATCTTAGGCCCACGTTCAATGGGTTGTTGGCTTATGGCTGAGTTGTAAGCGCTCTTTGTACATGTGGGGAGGAGACCTTTGTCAGATACGCCTTGACGGTGTCTGCTCCCAATCTGTGCTGAGCTTCCCATCAACGGAACAGCGCCCGCCACTTGGATGACGTCTACCGTATGCTCTTCTCTTCGTGTTTGTGCTTTTGGCGTGGTAGCTAAAACTCGTTCACAACGCCCGAGGTCACTCAGATCTCCTCCTTTATCACTCTGCATTTCACGTGCGGTTCTGAGGTCCTACTGCGGGCGGGTTAACTTTTGGAATTAGCTTCCGATCTCTCACGAACACGGACGGGGAAGGTCTGGGGCTAGGCCCCCTTCTTGCCGGAGGACATCCTCCTGTTCCGGCAATGATCTCCTGAAAAGACTGTGTGGGCTGGATTCCCTTGGTGCTCCTGATGTCTCTGTTCCCAGCTACCGGTCTATGGGTCTATTCACGTGGCAATGCCATGCTCTCTTGATGTCTGTACGTTCACAGTGAAAGTTCTGCAATAAGGTAGGGCTGAACCCTCCAAATCGGTTCTTCAGCATCGTGCTGACGCTCCTGTCTTTCCATAAAACCTGAAGGGTTAATTGGTTGATGTCTGTCAAAGGACCTGGTGGGATTCTCAGTGAGATTGCATGGAATCTATAGATTTAATTCAATCTGAACACCAAGTGATTTGCATCTTGTCCATTACTTAAATCTACTTTGACTTCTCTCATCAGTTTTGTATTTTCTGCGTTTAAATCAAATATATATGGTGTGTGTGTGTGTGTGTGTGTGTGTATATATATATATATATATACACACACACACACTATATAAATATATATTTATGTGATATTTATATGCACTTGCACATTTTCTTGGATGTACATAGTTTTTAAAAATTTACTTCGAATTTGCATCCTTTATCCTTGTTCTATGCATTTAGATGTTTTTGTTTCATTTTGTTTTGTAGATTCTTTGGAATTTTCTACATAGACAACCTTGTCTTCTCTGGATAAAGACAATTTTATTTCCCCATTTTCTTTAATATGTTTTTATTGATTTCAGGGAAAGGGAAAGAGAGATAGAAACATCCATGATGAGAGAGAATCACCAATCGGCTGCCTCCTGCACACGCACTACCTGGGCATGTGCCCTAGCTCTCTCCCTCTCCTTTCCCCTCTGAAATCAATAAAAATATGTTTTTAAAAAAGAAAATGTTTGGAGTCTCTCTGGAAAACAGATGAGCAACAATGTGCTGGGTAAACCCAAGGCACATTCCATTAAGATCTGATTCAGTCAAGGATGGGTGGTATTTCTACAACTGGTTTGAGTGTCCTGGAAATGCCAGTCAGGGAAATTAATTAGCATAACTCAAATCAAAGGGGGCTAACAAAACCACCAATATTTGCAAAGGAATTAGTATGCACTTTGAAAAAAAATCTGAAAAGCCACAAGAAAGAGAAAGGAGATTACGTACCCACACCCAAAACAAAACTTTCCGATACCAAAATATATATAAATATATATATAGATCAAGTAAGAAAATAAGCAGAAAGAAACACCCCCTCCCAAAGTGAACATCCGAATCCGTAATTAAAAGGATAGAAGAGAAAGAAGTACCTTGTCCTCGGATAGGAAGACGGACATGATTAAAAACCACTTTTTCCCACAAATTAATTTATTACAGTTGAGGAAATTGCAGTCTAAACTGTAATTTCGTCCAATGAGAAGACACATGAGACAACAGGAGGCAGGAGAAGAGACACACAGATCACAGAACAGAAATGGAGCCACGTCACAGATGGCGATACAGCAGCAGCAGTGCGGACGGCATTACAGACAAGTGGGCGGTGATTGGCGACGAATCGCAAGTCGGGGCAGGTCGCTTGGCAACGTCCCGATTTCAAATTAAAAAAAAAATTTTTTTTTTTCTTACGATTGAAGGATTGGAATTTTAAAGAAAACAGAAAAGAATTCGAAGTTAACATAGGTGACACGCTTTATGGAATCCGTATAAACAGCTTTCTGAAATGACGTCGGACTCAGAAGCCATACAAGCGAGCATGGTTGTAGTTGGACACACAGAACAGTTGTACACAGTCTTACAGCAGAAACGAGGTTTGAGAGGGGGTGAGGAATATCTGTAATAATGCTTGACAATCGAAAGCGTACTGTCCCGATCATAAAGGAGAGCTTTGAAATAAGAAACAGATGGAATCCTCCCCCACCCCCCCCACCCCCCGCCACCAAAATTAGACAGAAAGAGGAAATGAGACGATACAGATGGCGAATCAACATATGAGAAGATGACCGAACTCAAAAACGAAAGAGATACGATCGAAGACAATAGTCTGGGCCAGGGGTGGGCAAACTTTTTGACTCGAGGGCCACCATGGGTTCTTAAACTGGACCGGAGGGCCGGAACAAAAGCATGGATGGAGTGTTTGTGTGAACTAATATAAATTCAAAGGAAAGGAGCGGAGGGGAGAGCAAGAGAACCCTCCGCTCTTTCGGCTCCGCGGGCCGGATAGAACAGCCGAACGGGCCGGATCCGGCCCGCGGGCCGTAGTTTGCCCACGGCTGCTCTAGAGGGAGGTCCCTTGTACAGAAATGTGGTGCTAACCTCGGTGTCTAAGAGAACGTGGGATTATACTCAATCTACAAAGCAGTCCGTCCATAAATGACACCGATGTCCATTACTGAAGAAGAAAAAGGGTGTTGAGGACTGTTCAAGGAAAGACAGCGTGTGGAAGAATTGTACAATATGGTCCCACTTACAGAACCCCCTCCCAAAACAGCCTGCGTGTGCGTGTGCGTGTGCGTGTGCGTGTGTGTGTATGTGTAAAACTCCCTTAATAGAGACAGAATCAGGGCCCGGCTCATGTGGCTCAGTGGTTGAGCATCCACCTATGAATCAAAAGGTTCTGGTTCGATTCCCGGTCAGGGCACATTGAGGACTCAATCCCCAGGAGGGGGCGTGCAGGAGGCAGCCGATCCATGATTCTCTCTCATCATGGATGTTTCTATCTCTCTCTCTTTCCCTTCCTCTCTGAAATCAATATTTTTTTTTTTTAAAAAAGAGAGAATTAGGGGAGAGGGGTGCACTTAATTTGTATCTTTAGATCTGCTTTGAAATTTTGAGGGGGAAGTCATGCAGCATTTCTTTGTCCTGTATCCTAATTTTTGAAAAATGTACCTCCCCCACTGGCCAATGAAAACCGTCACTTGGTACCTATGAGAGCAGTGAGGCACTCCGTCGCTGCGAGTGTCTTGTGCAAATACCATCCCCTCTTGGGACTGAGTGAAGTGGCAGCCAAGCAAAGTCACCACGCCCAAAGTAAAGTCTCAGCGATGACAGCCCAACATGACCCTTGCTCAGCTAAGCATGTCTTATCTGCAGGAGGGGTCCGCGGCGACACGGGACAGCGGGGAGGCTCCGTGCAGGATGTCGCGTGGCCGACGCTGGCGGTGAGGCGGTGAGGCGACGGCAGCACCCAGAGAAGCCAATCCACCTGCAGGGACACAGAGCGGACCTTGGCGATGGGGAGGGACACACTCTCTAAGGTCGGGAGTCTTGAGGACATCCTCACACACCTGCCTTCCGCGTGTGCCGGGGGATCCTGCCCACACACACAGGGAAAGCCACAGTATCTGGGTCCGTGCTGCGGCCAGAAAAACGCCTTTAGAAACCCCTAAGGTCAGCCTGGCTGGTGTGGCTCAGTGGTAGAGCGTTGACCCAGGAGCCAAGAGGTCCCCGGCTCGATTCCCAGTCAGGGCACGTGCCTGAGTCGTGGGCTTGATCCCCAGGAGGGGGTGTGCAGGAGGCAGCCGATCCATGTTTCCCTCCCTCCCTCTCTCCCTGCCTCCCTTCCCCTCTAAAAATCAATACAAACATGTGTATTTTTAAAAGTGAAGGAAACCCTTCAGAGTCCCAGGAAACTGTTTCCGGGCGTGGAGAAAGGCTCCGAAGACGGGAAGAGAAGACGCCTCGGTGCACCATGTGGCCCTCGGGTCCATTGGGATGAAGCCAAAGGCACCCATCTGCAGGAGGTTCACATCCACCTCTCCGCCCACACCCGGCGCTCCCGGAAGCGGAAGCGGGAGCTTCTCTGACCGAACCTCACCTGAGCAGGTGGCCCTGGAACCGCAGGCAGGCCCAACGCTCCGTCTGAGGGGTCTTGTCGCGGCGATTTATGGGTGGCATCCACGCCCCAACGCGTTCCCAAGATGTCAGGTTCTGAGGGGGAAAGGGCCAGCCAGTGTGGGTGCCGGGAAGTCACCCAATAGAACAGCACGCAAGAAAGATTTTAATAAAAATTTCGTGACTTAACTTTTACAACTTCCTGTTATACGTAATTATTAATAACGAACTACAGCGTTCGCGAGTGACTGATCTCTGTCATCGTGTTGCATTCATTTCCCTCCACTAATACCAGCAGCGAATATTTTAGCAGCCGATGGCCACGTCCTTAGTCTTGGACTGACTTGTTTGGTGTGCACCACGGAAATATTTTGCTTTTGGAGAACAAAAAAATAGGTTTATTTGCGTTACGCTTATTCATTTGTGCAGTTCTTCAGTGTCTGGTAAGTTAATGTTCAAGAAAAATATTAATTTTTATTGAAATGTCCTATTATTTTATGTTAACGATGACTCATTTATTTCAGGCCTTTGTATTCAGCATGTCTCTATCGAAATAAACCTACATTTCTATGAATATTGAAGCCTTCGTTTTCTGCGGCCCACATACACTTAAACATTATTTATTTGGCCTGTGTTAGCCTTTGAGTTTGACATGCTTGATGTACACATAAACCGTACGTGAACACACATGCGTGTAATCTCATTTCACACAAAGCATGTTGAAGTGTGGGGACCCTGTGCTGACACGCCCCGCTGTCCCTTCCCCCTGAGGTCTGACTCACACAAGAGAGGCAGGCTAACAATTATGTCAGCGAGATCAAATGTTTCCATTTTATTCAGACCAAATGTCATAAGACAATTATTTAAAATATGTATACATTGATTTTTTTTTAAAGGATCTCAGTTATTTATTTTTTAAAATATATTTTTATTGACTTCTGAGAGGAAGGGAGAGGGAGACAGAGAGAAACATTAACAATGAGAGAGAATCATCAATTGGCTGCCTCCCGCTCGCCCCCTACTGGGGATCGAGCCCATAACTCGGGCGTGTGCCCTGACGGGGAATCCAAACTGGACTTCCTGGTTCACAGGTAGATGCTCAACCACTGAGCCATCCTGGCCGGACCATAATTCCAATCTTTTTTAACGTCATTCAGACGCGTATTATTACTTGGCATAGATCTACCCTAAAGAATGTTCTAGATGTGTTTGAAAATAATTTGGGTTCTGCTGCTGCTGGGTGACCTAGATATCAGCTCACGTAGATTAGTAAGATTCTCAAGTTTTCTATAACCCCACCGATTCATTGTTTAACTGGTCTTCAACGATTGAGAAGAGGGTATTGAAGAGTCCAGTTTTTATCACTGATTTTTCCCTCTTTATCCCTTCGATCCTGTCAGATATGGTTTTCTGTAACTTCAGACGCTGGTGTAGGGTGATGATGTTGTTCGTAATTGTTGTATGTCCCAAGAACCCCAAAACCCCAATCAGAAGGAATGTATGCACCCCTAGTTCACTGCAGCGTTCTGTACAACCACCAAGAGGTGGAAGCAGCCCATGTGCCCATCCCTACACGAGTGGGTGAAAGAGCGGTGGGACCTTGAGACATGGAACACCACACAACGATAAAAAAAGAAGAAATCTCACCTTTTTGCGACAGCAGGATGGACCTGGAGAACGTTATGCTAAGTAAAATAAGCCAATCAGAGAAAGGCAAATAACGCACGGCCTCACGCGTATGTGGAATCTAATGAACTCAATGAACTAATAAACAAAGTAGAAACAAACTCAACGATACAGAGAACAGACCAACAGCTGTCAGAGGGGAGGGGCTGATGGGGTTGGGTTAAAAAAAAAATAAAAAGGTAAAGGAATTGAACAGCTAAAACCCCTCATAGACACAGACAACGGTATGGCGATTACCATGGCAAAGGGAGGTAAAGAGGAGATAAACGGTGATGAAAGGAGACTTGACTTTGAGTGGTGAACACACCATACAAGAGCCCAAGCACGTCAAACTCACGGACCACGGGCTGCACGCGGCCCACAATGAATACCTCTATGGCCCAGCCAATGAAACGGCATGGAAGAAACGTTTAAATCAGCCGTGGGCAAACTACGGTCCGCAGGCCGGATCCGGCTGTTCTATCCGGTTCTCTTGCTCTCCCCTCCGCTCCTTTACTTTGAATTTATATTCGTTCACACAAACACTCCATCCATGCTTTTGTTCCGGCCCTCCGGTCCAGTTTAAGAACCCATTGTGGCCCTCAAGTCAAAAAGTTTGCCCACCCCTGGTTTAAATAAATGTTGTGACTTAATTTTTACAATATCCTGTTATACACAGTTATTAACAACGAAATACAACGTTCGCTCATGCCTGATGACTATCACCGTGTTGCATTCATTTCCCTTACGCGCCTTACACACGCGTGCACCATTTCCCTCCACTAATACCAGCAGCGAATATTTTAGCAGCCGATGGTCACGTCATTAGTCTTGGGCTGACTTGTTTGGTGTGCGCAACAGGAAATATTTCACTTTCGGAGAACAAGAAAAATAGGTTTATTTGCGTTACGCTTATTCATTTGTGCAGTGATTCATCGTCTGGAAAGTTAATGTTCAAGAAAACTATTACTTTCTATTAAAATGTTCTATTATTTTATGCTGATGATGACTCATACATTTCAGCCCTTTGTATTGAGCATGTCTCTATCGAAATGAATCTACGTTTCGATAAAAAAGGAAGCTTTGGTTTCTTTGCGGCCCACCTACACTTAAACCTTGTTTATCTGGTTGGGATTAGCCTTTGAGTTTGACATGCTTCAAATACACAGATGATGTATTATAGAATTGTACAAACGAAACCTACATAATCTTATGAATCGACGTTACCCCAATAAATGAAATGTAAAAGAAAAACAAACATCGGTTTTGGCAAAGAAGTCTGTTTACCATCACGATATCCAGCAGCATCCCGCAGAGACTGGACTGCCTCGATCAGAGGGCTCCATCCCATCAGCGAGCCGCCCAGGTCTCCCAGAACATCCTCCCGGGCACATGTTCGCTGGCAGCATGACCTGGGATGTGACGAGAAATCACACACATAATTGAAATCCTGCCCAGGTTCTCAGGTAACAAGATCCATGTCAAACTTTCCCCCAGGGAAGCCTTGCAACTATCCATCAAGTCTCACTTTCCCTAAGGAGTGACTGCTGGCCTGTGTGATACCACCCGTGCGAGAAGGGGAACCTGTCCCTCACTCCTCCTGTCCCTGGGCTCTCAACGTGCTGGACCTCAGTTTCCGATGAGAACGACGACGGGTGTGGTTCTCACTCATTTTGTTCAGCTTTTCCAAGGAATGTTGGTTTGGTTTTTTTTTTTAGGGAGTCATCATCGATCCCAACACGTTGTAGACACAGAGCCTTGGTTCAGACACATGCTGGCCAACTGGATGACCTTGGGGCAGAGAAAGGCTTACCTTCTCGAGGGCCCCGGGGGCATGAGGCAGACACGGGGTAACACTTCTTCAAGGACTCGCCCAGGTCTGACCCCCAGGTAGAGAGAAAGTTGGTCTCTTCTATGAGGACAAAAGGCCTCTCATGACGACGCCACCTGGAGAGTGAGGAGAAATCACATGCACATTTGAGAAACTCATTCACGCTCTCAGGTCACAAGATCCACGCCAACCTTTCCCCAGGTAGAGCCTGCACCTGTCTATCAAGTCCCTCTATCCCTTAGGGGTGATCATGGCCGTGTGTGACACCCTGAGGTGGGCAGGCAGGCAGCTGCGCTTATGCCTGGAGGTGCGTACATGAGTGTGACAAAGGAAGCTGTCCCTCACTCCTCCTGTCCCTGGGGCTCTGAACGTGCTGGACCTCAGTTTCCGATGAGAACGACGACGGTATGAGTTCTCACTCATTTTGTTCAGCTCCAAGGAATGTTGGTTTGGTTTTTTTGGGGGGAATCATCATCGATCCCAGCACATTCTAAAAAATGGAGCAAGCGGACTTGTGGCTCATTGGGTGGGGCAATGCCCTCAGAGTCCTCCTGGGCCTGCAGGAACCAGGTCCCACCACTGAGCAGAGAACACTCAGTCCAGTGTTGGCGGGACAACCAGTGTGCCATCGGACACCCAAACAAGCCACCTCCAGCAGCTCAAATACCCAAAGCTAACGGCTGAGCAAGGAGCAGGGCATCGCTTACCTTCCTGAGGCATCCCGATTTGGCGCCATTCAGGCCACCCATCTTGGGGACTCTCGGGAACTGGTGCCATCCAGGCAGACAACAGTCTTCTCTTCTTGGCCGATGAATAACCTGGCACTGCAGCTCCACCTGAGAAGTGGACACAAAACACAGGTGTGTTTGAGTAATGTGCCCAGACCCTCAGGTAACCTCCCTGTTCTCCTCTTCCCTTTTGTAGGCCTTGAATCTGATTGTCCCTTCACCTCTCCCTGAGGCATGAGTGAGGGCAGGTGTGACTTCCTGTGTGCAGGTGTGTGTTGCAAATATTGATGCCTGTGGTGGCTACAGGCCTCGTCATGTGAAAAATGAAGCCCGGTGTGCAGGTTGGTGTGGCTCACTGGTTGAGCGTCGACCAATGAACCAGGAGGTCATGGTTCCATTCTTAGTCAGGGCACATGCCCATGCTGCAGCCTCGGCTGCCAGTTGGGGGCGTGCAGCAGGGAATCAATTAGTGATTCTCTCTCAGCAATGATGTTTCTCTCTCTCGCTTCTTTCCTCTCTAAAATCAATAAAAATATTTTTTAAAAAATGGCAATCAACACCAAGGGCATGCTCTCAGCTGCTAAAACACTGGGAGGTGCTTGTTTTCGTGTGAGAAGGGGAAGCTGTCCCTCACTCCTGTCCCTAGGATACGGAACGTGCTGGACCTCAGTTTCCGATGAGAACGACGACGGGTGTAGTTCTCACTCATTTTGTTCAGCTTTTCCAAGGAATGTTGGTTTGGTTTTTTTTTTAGGGAGTCATCATTGATCCCAACACGTTGTGGACACAGAGCCTTGGTTCAGACACATGCTGGCCAAATGGCTGACCTTGGGGCAGAGAAAGGCTTACCTTCTCGAGGGCCCCGGGGGCATGAGACAGAGGCGGGGTAACACTTCTTCAAGGACTCGCCCAGGTCTGACCCCCAGGTAGAGAGAAAGTTGGTCTCTTCTATGAGGACAACAGGCCTCTCATGACGACGCCACCTGGAGAGTGAGGAGAAACCACATGCACATTTGAGAATCTCATTCACGGTCTCAGGTCACAAGATCCACGCCCAATATCCCCCAGGTAGAGCCTGAACCTGTCTATCAAGTTCCTCTATCCCTTAGGGGTGATCATGGCCGTGTGTGACACCATGAGGTGGGCAGACAGCTGCGCTTATGCCCGGAGGTGCGTGCATGAGTGTGACAAAGGAAGCTGTCCCTCACTCCTCCTGTCCCTGGGGCTCTGAACGTGCTGGACCTCAGTTTTCGATGAGAACGACGACGGTATGAGTTCTCACTCATTTTGTTCAGCTCCAAGGAATGTTGGTTTGGTTTTTTTGGGGGGAATCATCATCGATCCCAGCACATTCTAAAAAATGGAGCAAGCGGACTTGTGGCTCATTGGGTGGGGCAATGCCCTCAGAGTCCTCCTGGGCCTGCAGGAACCAGGTCCCACCACTGAGCAGAGAACACTCAGTCCAGTGTTGGCGGGACAACCAGTGTGCCATCGGACACCCAAACAAGCCACCTCCAGCAGCTCAAATACCCAAAGCTAACGGCTGAGCGAGGAGCAGGGCATCGCTTACCTTCCTGAGGCATCCCGATTTGGCGCCATTCAGGCCACCCATCTTGGGGACTCTCGGGAACTGGTGCCATCCAGGCAGACAACAGTCTTCTCTTCTTGGCCGATGAATAACCTGGCGCTGCAGCTCCACCTGAGAAGTGGACACAAAACACAGGTGTGTTTGAGTAATGTGCCCAGACCCTCAGGTAACCTCCCTGTTCTCCTCTTCCCTTTTGTAGGCCTTGAATCTGATTGTCCCTTCACCTCTCCCTGAGGCATGAGTGAGGGCAGGTGTGACTTCCTGTGTGCAGGTGGGTTGCAAATATTGATGCCTATGGTGGCTACAGGCCTCGTCATGTGAAAAATGAAGCCCGGTGTGCAGGTTGGTGTGGATCAGTGGTTGAGCGTCGACCAATGAACCAGGAGGTCATGGTTCCATTCTTAGTCAGGGCACATGCCCATGCTGTAGCCTCGGCTGCCAGTTGGGGGCGTGCAGTAGGGAATCAATTAGTGATTCTCTCTCAGCAATGATGTTTCTCTCTCCCGCTTCTTTCCTCTCTAAAATCAATAAAAATATTTTTTAAAAAATGGCAACCAACACCAAGGACATGCTCTCAGCTGCTAAAACACTGGGAGGTGCTTGTTTTCGTGTGAGAAGGGGAAGCTGTCCCTCACTCCTGTCCCTAGGATACGGAACGTGCTGGACCTCAGTTTCCGATGAGAACGACGACGGGTGTAGTTCTCACTCATTTTGTTCAGCTTTTCCAAGGAATGTTGGTTTGGTTTTTTTTTTAGGGAGTCATCATCGATCCCAACACATTGTGGACGCAGAGCCTTGGTTCAGACACACCTGGCGAACTGGTTGACCTTGGGGCAGGGAAAGGCTTACCTTCTCGAGCACCCTGGGGACATGAGGCAGATGGGGGGCAACACTTCTTCCAGGATCCATTCATGTACAACCCACAGTTGAGAGTGAGGTGGTCTCTTCTATGCGGACAACAGACCTCTCATGATGACGCCACCTGGGGAGTGAGGAGAAACCACATGCACATTTGAGAATCTCATTCACGGTCTCAGGTCACAAGATCCACGCCAAATATCCCCCAGGTAGAGCCTGAACCTGTCTATCAAGTCCCTCTATCCCTTAGGGGTGATCATGGCCGTGTGTGACACCATGAGGTGGGCAGGCAGGCAGCTGCGCTTATGCCCTGGAGGTGTTTGCATGAGTGTGACAAAGGAAGCTGTCCCTCACTCCTCCTTCCCTGGGGCTCTAAACGTGCTGGACCTCAGTTTCCGATGAGAACGACGACGGTGGTAGTTCTCACTCATTTTGTTCAGCTCCAAGGAATGTTGGTTTGGTTTTTTTGGGGGGAATCATCATCGATCCCAGCACGTTCTAAAAAAATGGAGCAAGCGGACTTGCGGCTCATGGGTTAGGGCAATGCCCTCAGAGTCCTACAGGACTTGAGGGACCCAGGTACCACCACTGAGCAGAGAACACTCAGTCCAGTGTTGGAGTGACACCGGTGTCCCATTGGGACACGCAAACAAGTCGCCTCGAGCAGCTCCAAAACCCCAAGCTAGTGGCTGAGCGAGGAGCAGAGCATCGCTTACCTTCCTGAGGGATCCCGGATAGGGGCCACTGAGGCCACCCGTCTTGGGGACTCCCGAGAACTCTGGCCATCCAGGCAGACAACAGTCTTCTCTTCTTGGCCGATGCAAAACCTGGCACTGCAGCTCCACCTGAGAAGTGGACACAAGCACAGGTGTGTTTGAGTAACGTGCCCAGGCCCTCAGGTAACATCCCTGTCTTCTTCTTCCCTTTCGTAGGCCTTCTCCTGTCCCTGAGGCATAAGTGAGGGCAGGTGTGACTTTCTGTGTGCAGGTGGGTTGCAAATATGGATGCCTCTGGTGGCTACAGGCCTCCTCATGTGAAAAATGAAGCCCTGTGGGCAGGCTGGTGTGGCTCAGGGGTTGAGCGTTGACCTACAAACTAGGAGGTCATGGTTCCATCCTTAGGCAGGGCTCATGCCCAGGCTGCGGCCTCAGTCCCCAGTAGGGGGCGTGGAGCAGGCAACCAATCAATGATTCTCCCTCTCCCATCCTCTATAAAAATCAATAAAAATATTTTTGAACAACTGGAAAACAACACCAAGAACATTATCTGGGATGATGAATCACCAGGAGGTGCCTGCTTGGTTGTGAGAAGGGGAAGCTGTCCCTCACTCCTGTCCCTAGGATACGGAACGTGCTGGACCTCAGTTTCCGATGAGAACGACGACGGGTGTAGTTCTCACTCATTTTGTTCAGCTTTCCAAGGAATGTTGGTTTGGTTTTTTTTTTTAGGGAGTCATCATCGATCCCAACACGTTGTGGACACAGAGCCTTGGTTCAGACACATGCTGACCAAATGGCTGACCTTGGGGCAGAGAAAGGCTTACCTTCTCGAGGGCCCCGGGTCATGAGGCAGACCCGGGGTAACACTTCTTCCAGGATCTGCCCATGTCCGACCCCCAAGTAGAGAGGATGGTGGTCTCTTCTATGCGGACAACAGGCCTCTCATGACGATGCCACCTGGAGAGGAGAAACCGCATACACATTTGAGAAACTCATTCACACTCTCAGGTCACAAGAAACACGCAAACCATTCTCCAGGTAGAGCCTGAAACTGTCTATCAAGTCCCTCTATCCCTTAGGGGTGATCAGGCTGTGTGTGACACCATGAGGTGGGCATGCAGGCAGCTGCACTTATGCCCTGGAGGTGCGTGCATGAGTGTGACAGGGAATCTGTCCTCACTTCTCCTGTCCCTGGGGCTCTTAACGTGCTAGACCTCAGTTTCCGATGAGAACGACGACGGTTGTAGTTCTCACTCATTTTGTTCAGCTCCAAGGAATGTTGGTTTGGGTTTTTTGGGGGGGAATCATCATCGATCCCAGCACGTTCTAAAAAATGGAGCAAGCGGACTTGTGCCTCATTGGGTGGGGCAATGCCCTCAAGAGTCCTCCTGGGCCTGCAGGACCCAGGTCCCACCACTGAGCCGGGAACACTCGGTCCAGTGTTGGAAGGACACCCCATGTGCCATCGGACACCCGAACAAGCCGCCTCCAGCAGCTCCAAAACCCCCAATGCTAATGGCTGAGTGAGAATCAGAGCATCGCTTACCTTCCTGAGGGATCCTGGCTCGGCGCCCACACAGGGCCACCCTTCCTCAGGGACTCCCAGGAACTCGGGCCATCCAGGCAGACAACAGTCTCCTCTTCTTGGCCGATGCAGAACCTGGCACTGCAGCTCCACCTGAGAAGTGGACACAAAGCACAGGTGCATTTGAAAAATGTGCCCAGGTCCTGAGGATTGAACCCACATCATTCTCCTCCTCTTACTGGGCCTGTGAATCCCTCACATTTTTCTCTCCCTGAGATATGAATGGCGGGTGTTACACCACGCGTACAGGTCAGACAAATGATACATCACATGTGTTGTGGGCAGCGGCCTCCTCAAGGGAAACATGAAGCCCTGTGCCCAGCGTCCTAGGCACGATCCTGCCTCCCATCGAAAAAAAGAGTGTTTGTTCAACAAACAGAACCCCACAATCTCTTACCTCATGCGACTGCTAAATGGGCCCGGAAGTCATGACCAAAAGCACAAACGTTCTGCGAACATGCCCTTAAGAAGCAGGATGGCTCTCTACTTGGACATTTTGTCCCTGAAAACTGTCACCAGTCTAATACACGTGAAGGAGCCGCAGTGGAAACAGAAACAAACCACCCACACAGAGACAGGCACCGTGAGCACACTGGCCACATGTATGTAGCCTCCCTTAAGGAGACAAGCCACCTCAGCCAGGCACACTTCTGTGTAAACCAAGCTGAATGCCCTCAAGGGGACACAGGGAAAGCAGACGGGTGGGTGGTCCTTACTGGCCATCTCTCATCAATACTGCCGCGTGGGACGAGGCCACATTCCCAACCAGAAACCACACATTTCCCAGGCAGAGAACTCAGGCTCTGACCAGCCAGAAGACCTTCCCGCACCCACGGCTATTTTAGAAGTAGCATGCTCAGCCTGCTCCTTTGGCTCAGGGCTGGAGCCTTGACCCATGAACCAGCAGGTTGTCACGGTTTGATTCCCGTTCACGGCACATGCCTGGGATTTATGGCTCCATCCCCAGTAGGGGGTGCGCGGGAGGGAGCCAATCGATAGCTGTTTCTGCCATCTCACTGATATTTCTCTCTCCCATCCTCTTTGAAATCAATAAATGTGTATTTAAAAAAAAGTAACACCCATGGGAAGCAAAAGACCTCCCTCAAAGCAAACAGCAAGTACATAACACGGAAGGACATGGGAGTCCTCCCCAGACCTGCCCTCTTGTTGCAACTGTGCCCTGGATATCACCACCGGCAGCATCACCTCAGTGCTGGGAACCCAGCACAGTCCACATGCATGTGGACTAATAGCGAGGGTTAGGAGTAGGATGTCACAACTGCAGCACCAAGGCCTACTATCGGCAACGTACCCCCAAAACGCCGTAGGGAACTCACAATTTCTCACCAAGTCAAAAGGCAAGAACAGCTATCACTGCCCGCAGAAAAATGGGACCTAATGAGGAGCCATGCACGATTTGTCCTTTGCTGCCCAGGTCAGAGCTACAGGGGCTACCACGGCAGAGCAAACAAGACCAACGCAGACCAACACCATGAGCTCGCTGGTCCAAGACCACGGCCACACTCTCCAACTCCTACAGATGAGGTGCTCGATGGACACCGTGCCTACCCAGCACACGCATACCAATCAAAACTGTTCCGTCAAGGACATCCAATAATGGAGAAGAAGACACTGACCATAAGACAAGACAGGCTAAAATGCGGATGACCTGGGACGAGCCTGCATGAGTGTGACAAGGGAAGCTGCCGTCACTCATCCTGTCCCTGGGGCTCTGAAATTGCTGGACTTCAGTTTCCGATGAGAACGATGATGGTTTGAGTTCTCACTCATTTTGTTCAACTCCAAGGAATGTTGGTTTGGTTTCTTGAGGGAATCATCATGGATCCCAGCACGTTCTAAAAAATGCAGCCAGCGGACTTGTGGCTCATTGGGTGAGGCAATGCCCTCAGAGTCCTCTAGGGCCTGCAAGACCCAGGTCCCACTACTGAGCAGGGAACACTCAATCCAGTGTTGGAGGGACACCCCATGTGCCATCAGACACCCAAACAAGCTACCTCCAGGAGCTCCAAGGCCCAAAGCTAATGGCTGAGCGAGGAGCAGAGCATCGCTTACCTTCCTGAGGGATCCTGGCTAGGCGCCACTCAGGCTACCTGTCTCCGGGACTCCAGGAACAAGGGCCATCCAGGGAGACAACAGTCTTCTCTTCTTGGCCGATGAATAACGAGGCGCGGCAGTTCCACCTGAGAAGTAGACACAAAGCACAGGTGTGTTTGAGTAATGTGCCCAGGTCCTCAGGTAACATCCCTGTTCTCCTCTTCCCTTTTGTAGGCCTTGCATCTGATTGTCCCTTCTCCTGTCCCTGAGGCATAAGAGAGGGCAGGTGTGACTTCCTGTGTGCAGGTGTGTGTTGCAAAAGTGGATGCCTGTTGGGGCTACAGGCCTCCTCACGTGAAAAATGACGTCCGGTGTACAGAATGGTGTAGCTCAGGGGTTGAGCGTCAACCTATGAACCAGGAGGTCATGGTTCCATTCTTAGTCAGGTAACATGCCCATGCTGCAGCCGCGGCTGGCAGTTGGGGGCGTGCAGCAGGCAACCAATCAGTGATTCTCTCTCACCATTGATGTTTCTCTCTTCTCTCTCTCCCTTCCTCTCTAAAATCAATAAAAATATTTTTTTAAAAATGGCAATCAACATCAAGGACATCCTCTCAACTGCTAAAACACTGGGAGGTGCCTGCTTGGGTGTGAGAAGGGGAAGCTGTCCCTCACTCCTGTCCCTAGGATACGGAACGTGCTGGACCTCAGTTTCCGATGAGAACGACGACGGGTGTAGTTCTCACTCATTTTGTTCAGCTTTTCCAAGGAATGTTGGTTTGGTTTTTTTTTTAGGGAGTCATCATCGATCCCAACACGTTGTGGACACAGAGCCTTGATTCAGACACATGCTGGCCAAATGGCTGAACTTGGGGCAGAGAAAGGCTTACCTACTCGAGTGCCCCGGGGGCATGAGACAGATCCAGGTTAACACTTCTTCCAGGATCCGCCCATATCCGACCCCCAGGTGGAGGGGGAGGTGGTCTCTTCTATGAGGACAACAGGCCTCTCCATGACGACGCCACCTGGGGAGTGAGGAGAAACCACATGCACATTTGTGAAACTCATTCACGATCTCAGGTCACAAGATCCACGACAACCTTTCCCCAGGAACAGCCTTCTCTTGTCTACCCAGTCCCTCTATCCTTTAGGGATCACGGTCATGTGTGACACCATGAGGTGGGCAGGCAGGTAGCTGCGCTTATGCCCTGGAGGTGCGTGCATGAGTGTGACAAAGGAAGCTGTCCCTCACTCCTCCTGTCCCTGGGGCTCTGAACGTGCTGGACCTCAGTTTCCGATGAGAACGACGACGGTATGAGTTCTCACTCATTTTGTTCAGCTCCAAGGAATGTTGGTTTGGTGTTTTTTTTTAGGGAATCATCATCGATCCCAGCACGTTCTAAAAAATGGAGCAAGTGGACTTGTGGCACATGGGGTGGGGCAATGCCCTCAGATTCCTCCTGGGCCTGCAGGACCCAGGTCCCACCACTGAGCAGGGAACACTCAGTTCAGTGTTGGCGGGACAACCAGTGTGTCATCTGACACCCAAACAAGCCACCTCCAACAGCTCCAATACCCAAAGCTAATGGCTGAGCGAGGAGCAGAGCATCGCTTACCTTCCTGAGGGATCCCAGCTCGCCGCCCACACAGGGCCACCCTTCCTCGGGGACTCCCAGGAACTCAGGCCATCCGGGCAGACAACAGTCTCCTCTTCTTGGCCGATGCAGAACCTGGCACTGCAGCGCCACCTGAGAAGTGGACACAAAGCACAGGTGTGTGTGAGTAATGTGCCCCGGTCCTGTGGATTGAACCCACATCATTCTCCTCCTCTTACTGGGCCTGTGAATCCCTCACATTTTTCTCTCCCTGAGATATGAATGGCGGGTGTTACACCATGCGCGCAGGTCAGACAAATGATACATCTCATGTGTTGTGGGCAGCGGCCTCCTCAAGGGAAACATGAAGCCCTGTGCCCAGCGTCCTAGACACGCTCCCTGCCTCCCATCGAAAAAAAGAGTGTTTGTTCAACAAACAGAACCCCACAATCTCTTACCTCATGCGACTGCTAAATAGGCGAGAAGTTGTGACCAAAAGCACACACGTTCTGCGAGAAGTTGTGACCAAAAGCACACACATCCTGCCCTTAAGAAGCAGGATGGCTCTCTACTTGGACATTTTGTCCCTGAAAACTGTCACCGGGCAAATACACGTTAAGGAGCCGCAGGGGAAATAGAAACGAACCACCCACACAGAGACAGGCATCGTGAGCACACTGGCCACATGTATGTAGCCTCCCTTAAGGGGACAAGCCACCTCAGCCAGGCACACTTCTGTGTAAACCAAGCTGAATGCCCTCAAGGGGACACAGGGAAAGCAGACGGGTGGGTGGTCCTTACTGGCCATCTCTCATCAACACCGCCGCGTGGGACGAGGCCACATTCCCAACCAGAAACCACACATTTCCCAGGCAGAGAACTCAGGCTCTGACCGGCCAGGAGACCTTCCCGCACCCACGGCTCTTTTAGAAGTAGCATCCTCAGCCTGCTCCTTTGGCTCAGGGCTGGAGCCTTGACCCATGAACCAGCAGGTCGTCACGGTTTGATTCCCGTTCACGGCACATGCCCGGGATTGATGGCTCCATCCCCAGTAGGGGGTGCGCGGGAGGGAGCCAATCGATAGCTGTTTCTGCCATCTCACTGATACTTCTCTCTCCCATCCTCTTTGAAATCAATAAATGTGTATTTAAAAAAAAAGTAACACCCACGGGAAGCAAAAGACCTCCCTCAAAGCAAACAGCAAGTACATAACACGGAAGGACATGGGAGTCCTCCCCAGACCTGCCCTCTTGTTGCAACGTGCCCTGGTCATCACCACCGGCAGCATCACCTCAGTGCTGGGAACCCAGCACAGTCCACATGCATGTGGACTAATAGCGAGGGTTAGGAGTAGGATGTCACAACTGCAGCACCAAGGCCTACTATCGGCAACGTACCCCCAAAACGCCGTAGGGAACTCACAATTTCTCACCAAGTCAAAAGGCAAGAATAGCTATCACTGCCAGCAGAAAAATGGGACCTAATGAGGAGCCATGCACGATTTTTCCTTTGCTGCCCAGGTCAGAGCTACAGGGGCTACCATGGCAGAGCAAACAAGACCAACGCAGACCAACACCATGAGCTCCCTGGTTCAAGACCACGGCCACACTCTCCAACTCCTACAGATGAGGTGCTTGACGGACACCGTGCCTACACAGCACACGCATACCAATCAAAATTGTTCCGTCAAGGACACCCAACCATGGTGAAGAAGACACTGACCATAAGACAAGACAGGCTAAAATGCAGACGACATGGGACGTGCCTGCATGAGTGTAACAAGGGAAGCTGTCATCATTCATCCTGTCCCTGGGGCTCTGAAATTGCTGAATCTCAGATTCTGATGAGTACGATGATGGTATGAGTTCTCACTCATTTTGTTCAGCTCTTAGTAATGCTGGTTTGGTTTTTTTTGGGTAAATCATCATCTATCCCAGCACATTCTAAAAAATGGGGCAGCTGAAACCGCTTTGGCTCAGTGGATGGAGCATCGGCCTGCGGACTGAAGGGTCCCGGGTTCGATTAAGGTCAAGGGCATGTACCTTGGTTGCGGGCACATCCCCATTGGGAGGTGTGCAGGAGGGAGCTGATCGATGTTTCTCTCTCATCGATGTTTCTAGCTCTCTATCCCTCTCCCTTCCTCTCTGTAAAATATCAATAAAATATATTAAAAAATAAATAAATAAAAAATGGGGCAAGTGGACTTGTGGCTCATTGGGTGGGGCAATGTCCTCAGTCCTACAGGACCTACAGGACTCAAGTCCCACCACTGAGCAGGGAACACTCAGTCCAGTGTTGGAGTGACACCCATGTCCCATCGGGACACCCAAACAAGCCACCTTCAGCAGCTCAAATACCCCAAATGCTAATGCTGAACGAGGAACAGAGCATCGCTTACCTTCCTGAGGGATCCAGACTCGGCTCTACTCAGGCCACCCGTCACCGAGACGCCAGGAACAAGGGCCATTCAGGTAGACAAGTCTTCTCTTCTTGGCCAATGCAGAACCTGGCGCTGCAGCTCCACCTAAGAAGTGGAAACAAAGCACAGGTGTGTTTGAGTAATGTGCCCATGTCCTCAGGTAACATCCCTGTTCTCCTCTTCCCTTTTGTAGGCTTGCATCTGACTGTCCCTTCTCCAGTCCCTGAGGCATGAGTGAGGGCAGGTGTGATTTTGTGTGTGCAGGTGTGTGTTGCAAAAGTGGATGCCTGTGGTGGCTACAGGCCTCCTCACGTGAAAAATAAAGTCCTGTGGACAGGCTGGTGTGGCTCAGCAGTTGAGCATCGACCACTGAACCAGGAGGTCATGGTTCCATTCTTAGTCAGGGCACATGACCAGGCTGCAGCATTGGCTGCCATTGGGGGGTGTAGAGCAGGCAACCAATCAGTGATTCTCTCTCATCTTTGATGTTTCTCTCTCTCTCTCCCTTCCTCTCTAAAATCAATAAAAAGCCGAAACCGGTTTGGCTCAGTGGATAGAGCGTCGGCCTGCGGACTGAAGGGTCCCGGGTTCGAATCCGGTCAAGGGCATGTACCTTGGTTGCGGGCACATCCCCAGTGGGGGGTGTGCAGGAGGCAGCTGATCGATGTTTCTCTCTCATCGATGTTTCTAGCTCTCTATCCCTTTCCCTTCCTCTCTGTAAAATATCAATAAAATATATTAAAAAAAAATAGTTAAAAAAATAAAATAAAATAAAAAATAAAATCAATAAAAATATTTTTTAAAAACTGGCAATCAACACCAAGGACATCCTCTCAGCTGCTAAAACACTGGGAGGTGCCTGCTTGCATGTGAGAAGGGGAAGCTATCCCTCACTCCTGTCCCTAGGATACGGAACGTGCTGGACCTCAGTTTCCGATGAGAACGACGACGGGTGTAGTTCTCACTCATTTTGTTCAGCTTTTCCAAGGAATGTTGGTTTGGTTTTTTTTTTTAGGGAGTCATCATCGATCCCAACACGTTGTGGACACAGAGCCTTGGTTCAGACACATGCTGGCCAAATGGCTGAACTTTGGGCAGAAAAATGCTTACCTTCTCGTGCAGCCCAGGGGCATGAGACAGACGTGGGGTAACACTTCTTCCAGGATTCGTCCACTTCCAATCCCAAAGTAGAGAGTGAGGTGGCCTCTTCTATGTGGACAACAGACCTCTCATGACAACGCCAACTGGAGAGTGAGGAGAAACCACATGCACATTTGAGAATCTCATTCATGGTCTCAGGTCACAAGATCCACGCCCAATATCCCCCAGGTAGAGCCTGAACGTGTCTATCAAGTCCCTCTATCCCTTAGGGGTGATCATGGCCGTGTGTGACACCATGAGGTGGGCAGGCAGGCAGCTGCGCTTATGCCCTGGAGGTGCGTGCATGAGTGTGACAAAGGAAGCTGTCCCTCACTCCTCCTGTCCCTGGGGCTCTTAACGTGCTGGACCTCAGTTTCCGATGAGAACGACGACGGTAAGAGTTCTCACTCATTTTGTTCAGCTCCAAGGAATGTTGGTTTGGTTTTTTGGGGGGGAATCATCATCGATCCCAGCACGTTCTAAAAAATGGAGCAGGCGGACATGTGGGTCATTGGTTGGGGCAATGCCCTCAGCGTCCTACAGGACCTGCAGGAACCAGATCCCACCACTGAGCAGAGAACATTCAGTCCAGTGTTGGAGGGACACTCGTGTCCCATCGGGACACCCAAACAAGCCGCCTCCAGCAGCTCCAAAACTCCAAATGCTAATGGCTGAGCGAGGAGCAGAGCATCGCTTACCTTCCTGAGGGATCCCGGCTAGGGCACACACAGGGCTACCCTTGTTGGGGACTCGCGGGAACTGGTGCCATCCAGGCAGACAACAGTCTTCTATTCTTGGCCGATGCAGAACCTGGCGCTGCAGCTCCACCTGAGAAGTGGACACAAAGCACAGGTGCGTTTGAGAAATGTGCCCAGGCCCTCAGATAACATCCCTGTAATCCTCTTCCTTTTCGTAGGCCTTGAATCTGACTGTCCCTTCTCCTGTCCCTGAGGCATAAGTGAGGGCAGGTGTGACTTCCTGTGTGCAGGTGTGTTGCAAATATGGATGCCTGTGGTGGCTACAGGCCTCCTCATGTGAAAAATGAAGCCCTGTGGGCAGGCTGGTGTGGCTCAGGGGTTGAGCGTCAACCAATGAACCAGGAGGTCATGATTCCATTCTTAGTCAGGGCACAGGACCAGGCTACAGCCTCGGCTGCCAGTTGGGGGTGTGCAGCAGTCAACCAAGCAGTGACCCTCTCTCCCCATTGATGTTTCTCTCCCTCTCCACCTCTCTCAGAGATAAGTAAGAAAAAATATTTTTACAACTGGCAACCAACAGGAAGAGAATTCACTTGGATGTTAAAACACTGGGAGGTGCCTGCTTGCTTGTGAGAAGGGGAAGTTGTCCCTCACTCCTGTCCCTAAAATACAGAACGTGCTGGACCTCAGTTTCCGATGAGAACGACGACGAGTGTGGTTCTCACTCATTTTGTTCAGCTTTTCCAAGGAATGTTGGTTTGGTGTTTTTTTTTAGGGAGTCATCATCGATCCCAACACGTTGTGGACACAGAGCCTTGGTTCAGACACATACTGGCCAACTGGATGACCTTGGTGCAGGGAAAGAATTACCTTCTCGGGCACCCCGAGGGCATGAGGCTGACACGGAGTAACACTTCTTCCAAGATCCGTCCACGTCCAACCCCAAAGTAGAGAGTGAGGTGGTCTCTTCTATGCAGACAACAGACCTCTGATGACGATGCCAACTGCAGAGTGAGGAGAAACCACATGCACATTTGAGAAACTCATTCACAGTCTCAGGTAACAAGATTCATGCCAAATATCCCCCAGGTACAGCCTGAACCTTTCTATCAGGTCCCTCTATGCCTTAGGGTTGATCATGGCCGTATGTGACACTATGAGGTGGGCAGGCAGGCAGCTGCGCTTATGCCCTGGAGGTGCGAGCATGAGTGTGAAAAGGCAAGCGGTCCCTCACTCCTCCTGTCCCTGAGGTTCTTAACGTGCTGGACCTCAGTTTCCGATGAGAACGACGACGGTATGAGTTCTCACTCATTTTGTTCAGCTCCAAGGAATGTTGGTTTGGTTTTTTTTGGGGGGAATCATCATCGATCCCAGCACGTTCTAAAAAATGGAGCAAGCAGACTTGTGGCTCATTGGGTGGGGCAATGCCCTCAGGTACTACAGGACCTGCAGGACCCAGGTCCCACCACTGGACAGGGAACACTCAGTCCAGTATTGGAGGGACACCCGTGTCCCAGTGGGACACCCAAACAAGCCGCCTCGAGCAGCTCCAATACCCCAAGCTAATGGCTGAGCGACGAGCAGAGCATTGCTTACCTTCCTGAGGGATCCTGGCTAGGCACCACTCAGACCACCCGTCTTGGGGACTCCCGGGAATTCGGGCGTTCCAGGCAGTCAACAGTCTTCTCTCCTTGACTGATGAAGAAACTGGCGCTGCAGCTCTACCTGAGAAGTGAATATAAAGCACAGGTGCGTTTGAGTAATGTGCCCAGGCCTTCAGGTAACATCCCTGTCCTCTTCTTCCCATTCGTAGGCCTTGAATATGACTGTCCCTTCTCCTGTCCCTGAAGCATGAGTTAGGGCAGGTGTGATTTTGTGTGTGCAGGTGGGTTGCAAATTTGGATGCATGTTGTGGTAACAGGTCTCCTCATGTGAAAATAAAGCCCTGAGGGAGGCTGGTTTGGCTCAGCAGTTGAGCGTCGACCACTGAACCAGGAGGTCATGGTTCCATTCTTAGGGCACATGACCAGGCTGCAGCATTGGCTGCCATTTGGGGGTGTGCAGCAGGCAACTAATCAGTGATTCTCTCTCATCTTTGATGTTTCTCTGTCTGTCTCCCTTCCTCTCTAAAATCAATAAAAATATTTTTTAAAAACTGGCAATCAACACCAAGGACATCCTCTCAGCTGCTAAAGCACTGAGAGGTGCCTGCTTGCGTGTGAGAAGGTGAAGCTGTCCCTCACTCCTGTCCCTAGGATACGGAACGTGCTGGACCTCAGTTTCCGATGAGAACGACGACGGGTGTAGTTCTCACTCATTTTGTTCAGCTTTTCCAAGGAATGTTGGTTTGGTTTTTTTTTAGGGAGTCATCATCGATCCCAACACGTTGTAGATAAAGAGCCTTGGTTGAGACACATGCTGGCCAAATGGCTGACCTTAGGGCAGAAAAATGCTTACCTTCTTGGGCACCCCGGGGGCATGAGACAGACGCGGGGTAACACTTCTTCCAGGATCCGTTCACTTCCAATCCCAAAGTAAAAAGTGAGGTGGTCTCTTCTATGCGGACAACAGACCTCTCATGACGACGCCAACTGGAGAGTGAGGAGAAACCACATGCACATTTGAGAAACTCATTCACGCTCTCAGGTCACAAGATACATGCCAAATATCCCCCAGGTAGAGCCTGAACGTGTCTATCAAGTCCCTCTATCCCTTTGGGGTGATCACAGTCATGTGTGACACCCTGAGGTGGGCAGGCAGGTAGCTGCGCTTATGCCTGGAGGTGCGTGCATGAGTGTGACAAAGGAAGCTGTCCCTCACTCCTCCTGTCCCTGGGGCTCTGAACGTGCTGGACCTCAGTTTCCGATGAGAACGACGACGGTTGTAGTTCTCACTCATTTTGTTCAGCTCCAAGGAATGTTGGTTTGGTTTTTTGGGGGGGAATCATCATCGATCCCAGCACGTTCTAAAAAATGGAGCAGGCAGACTTGTGGGTCATTGGTTGGGGCAATGCCCTCAGAGTCCTACAGGACCTGCAGGAACCAGATCCCACCACTGAGCAGAGAACATTCAGTCCAGTGTTGGAGGGACACTTGTGTCCCATCGGGACACCCAAACAAGCCGCCTCCAGCAGCTCCAAAACTCCAAATGCTAATGGCTGAGCGAGGAGCAGAGCATCGCTTACCTTCCTGAGGGATCCCGGCTAGGGCACACACAGGGCTACCCTTGTTGGGGACTCGCGGGAACTGGTGCCATCCAGGCAGACAACAGTCTTCTATTCTTGGCCGATGCAGAACCTGGCGCTGCAGCTCCACCTGAGAAGTGGACACAAAGCACAGGTGCATTTGAGTAATGTGCCCAGGCCCTCAGATAACATCCCTGTAATCCTCTTCCTTTTCGTAGGCCTTGAATCTGACTGTCCCTTCTCCTGTCCCTGAGGCATAAGTGAGGGCAGGTGTGACTTCCTGTGTGCAGGTGTGTTGCAAATATGGATGCCTGTGGTGGCTACAGGCCTCCTCACGTGAAAAATGAAGCCCTGTGGGCAGGCTGGTGTGGCTCAGGGGTTGAGCGTCAACCAATGAACCAGGAGGTCATGGTTCCATTCTTAGTCAGGGCACATGACCAGGCTACAGCCTCCGCTGCCAGTTGGGTGCATGCAGCAGTGAGCCAAGCAGTGACCCTCTCTCCCCATTGATGTTTCTCTCCCTCTCCACCTCTCTCAGAGATAAGTAAGAAAAAATATTTTTACAACTGGCAACCAACAGGAAGAGAATTCACTTGGATGTTAAAACACTGGGAGGTGCCTGCTTGCTTGTGAGAAGGGGAAGCTGTCCCTCACTCCTGTCCCTAGGATACGAAACGTGCTGGACCTCAGTTTCCGATGAGAACGACGACGGGTGTTGTTCTCACTCATTTTGTTCAGCTTTTCCAAGGAATGTTGGTTTGGTGTTTTTTTTTAGGGAGTCATCATCGATCCCAACACGTTATGGACACAGAGCCTTGGTTCAGACACATACTGGCCAACTGGATGACCTTGGTGCAGGGAAAGGGTTACCTTCTCGGGCACCCCGGGGGCATGGGGCCGACACGGAGTAACACTTCTTCCAGGATCCGTCCACGTCCAACCCCAAAGTAGAGAGTGAGGTGGTCTCTTCTATGCGGACAACAGACCTCTGATGACGATGCCAACTGCAGAGTGAGGAGAAACCACATGCACATTTGAGAAACTCATTCACAGTCTCAGGTAACAAGATTCACGCCAAATATCCCCCAGGTACAGCCTGAACCTTTCTATCAGGTCCCTCTATCCCTTAGGGGTGATCATGGCCGTATGTGACACTATGAGGTGGGCAGGCAGGCAGCTGCGCTTATGCCCTGGAGGTGCGAGCATGAGTGTGAAAAGGCAAGCGGTCCCTCACTCCTCCTGTCCCTGGGGCTCTTAACGTGCTGGACCTCAGTTTCCGATGAGAACGACGACGGTATGAGTTCTCACTCATTTTGTTCAGCTCCAAGGAATGTTGGTTTGGTTTTTTTGGGGGGAATCATCATCGATCCCAGCACGTTCTAAAAAATGGAGCAAGCAGACTTGTGGCTCATTGGGTGGGGCAATGCCCTAAGCTACTACAGGACCTGCAGGACCCAGGTCCCACCACTGGACAGGGAACACTCAGTCCAGTATTGGAGGGACACCCGTGTCCCAGTGGGACACCCAAACAAGCCGCCTCGAGCAGCTCCAATACCCCAAGCTAATGGCTGAGCGACGAGCAGAGCATTGCTTACCTTCCTGAGGGATCCTGGCTAGGCGCCACTCAGACCACCCGTCTTGGGGACTCCCGGGAATTCGGGCGTTCCAGGCAGTCAACAGTATTCTCTCCTTGACTGATGAAGAAACTGGCGCTGCAGCTCTACCTGAGAAGTGAATATAAAGCACAGGTGCGTTTGAGTAATGTGCCCAGGCCCTCAGGTAACATCCCTGTTCTCTTCTTCCTTTCGTAGGCCTTGAATATGACTGTCCCTTCTCCTGTCCCTGAAGCATGAGTTAGGGCAGGTGTGATTTTGTGTGTGCAGGTGGGTTGCAAATTTGGATGCATGTTGTGGTAACAGGTTTCCTCATGTGAAAATGAAGCCCTGAGGGAGGCTGGTTTGGCTCAGCAGTTGAGCGTCGACCACTGAACCAGGAGGTCATGGTTCCATTCTTAGGGCACATGACCAGGCTGCAGCATTGGCTGCCATTTGGGGGTGTGCAGCAGGCAACTAATCAGTGATTCTCTCTCATCTTTGATGTTTCTCTATCTGTCTCCCTTCCTCTCTAAAATCAGTAAAAATATTTTTTAAAAACTGGCAATCAACACCAAGGACATCCTCTCAGCTGCTAAAGCACTGAGAGGTGCCTGCTTGCGTGTGAGAAGGTGAAGCTGTCCCTCACTCCTGTCCCTAGGATACGGAACGTGCTGGACCTCAGTTTCCGATGAGAACGACGACGGTTGTAGTTCTCACTCATTTTGTTCAGCTTTTCCAAGGAATGTTGGTTTGGTTTTTTTTTAGGGAGTCATCATCGATCCCAACACGTTGTAGATAAAGAGCCTTGGTTGAGGCACATGCTGGCCAAATGGCTGACCTTAGGGCAGAAAAATGCTTACCTTCTTGGGCATCCCGGGGGCATGAGGCAGATGTGGGGTAACACTTCTTCCAGGATCCGTTCACTTCCAATTCCAAAGTAAAAAGTGAGGTGGTCTCTTCTATGCGGACAACAGACCTCTCATGACGACGCCAACTGGAGAGTGAGGAGAAACCACATGCACATTTGAGAATCTCATTCACGCTCTCAGGTCACAAGATCCACGCCAAATATCCCCCAGGTAGAGCCTGAAGCTGTCTATCAAGTACCTCTATCCCTTAGGGGTGATCATGTCAATGTGTGACACCGTGAGGTGGGCAGGCAGGCAGCTGCGCTTATGCCCTGGAGGTGTGTGCATGAGTTTGAAACTGCTAGACCTCAGTTTCCGATGAGAACGACGACGGTTGTAGTTCTCACTCATTTTGTTCAGCTCCAAGGAATGTTGGTTTGGTTTTTTTGGGGGAAATCATCATCGATCCCAGCACGTTCTAAAAAATGGAGCAAGCGGACTTGTGGCTCATGGGGTGGGGCAATGCCCTCAGAGTCCTACAGGACCTGCAGGACACAGGTGCCACCACTGAGCAGGGAACAGTAATTCCAGTGTTCTAGTGACACTCGTGTCCCATCGGGACACCCAAACAAGCGCCTCCAACAGCTCCAATACCGCAAATGCTAATGGCTGAGCGAGGAGCACAACATCGCTTACCTTCCTTAGGGATCCCGGCTAGGCGCCACTCAGGCCACCCGTCTTGGGGACTAGTGGGAACTTGGGCTTTCCAGGCAGACAACAGTCTTCTCTTCTTGGCCGATGCAGAACTTGGTGCTGCAGCTCCACCTGAGAAGTGGACACAAAGCACAGGTGCGTTTTAATAATGTGCCCAGGCCCCCAGCTAACATGTTCTCCTCTTCCCTTTTGTAGGCTTTGCATCTGACTGTCCCTTCTCCTGTCCCTGAGGCAGAAGTGAGGGCAGGTGCGACTTCCGGTGTGCAGGTGGGTTGCAAAAACGGATGCCTGTGGTGGCTACAGGCCTCCTCATGTGAAAAATGAAGCCCTGTGGGCAGGCTGGTGTGGCTCAGTGGTTGAGCGTCGACCAATGAACCAGGACGTCATGGTTCCATTCTTAGTCAGGGCACATGACCAGGCTGCAGCATTGGCTGCCATTTGGGGGTGTGCAGCAGGCAACCAATCAGTGATTCTCTCTCATCTTTGATGTTTCTCTATCTCTCTCCCTTCCTCTCTAAAATCAATAAAAATATTTTTAAAAAACTGGCAATCAACATCAAGGACATCCTCTTAGCTGTTAAAACAGTAGGAGGTGCCTCCTTGTGTGTGAGAAGGGGAAGCTGTCCCTCACTCCTGTCCCTAGGATACGGAACGTGCTGGACCTCAGTTTCCGATGAGAACGACGACGGTTGTAGTTCTCACTCATTTTGTTCAGCTTTTCCAAGGAATGTTGGTTTGGTTTTTTTTTTAGGGAGTCATCATCGATCCCAACACGTTGTGGACACAGAGCCTTGGTTCAGACACCTGCTGGCCAAATGGCTGAACTTAGGGCAAAAAAAAGGCTTACCTTCTCAAACACCATGGGGGCATGAGGCAGACCCAGGGTAACACTTCTTCCAGAATCCGCCCACGTTCAAACCCAGGTAGAGAGCGAGGTGGTCTATTCTGCAAAGACAACAGAACTCTCGTGACGACGCCACCTGGGGAGTGAGGAGAAACCACATGCACATTTGAGAAACTCATTCACGCTCTCAGGTCACAAGATCCATGCCAAATATCCCCCAGGTAGAGCCTGAACGTGTCTATCAAGTCCCTCTATCCCTTTGGGGTGATCACGGTCATGTGTGACACCCTGAGGTAGGCAGGCAGGTAGCTGCGCTTATGCCTGGAGGTGCGTGCATGAGTGTGACAAAGGAAGCTGTCCCTCACTCCTCCTGTCCCTGGGGCTCTGAACGTGCTGGACCTCAGTTTCTGATGAGAACGACGACGGTTGTAGTTCTCACTCATTTTGTTCAGCTCCAAGGAATGTTGGTTTGGTTTTTTTGGGAGGAATAATCATCGATCCCAGCACGTTCTAAAAAATGGAGCAATCGGACTTGTGGCTCATGGGGTGGGCAATGCCCTCAGAGTCCTACAGGACTTGCAGGGCTAAGATCCCACCACTGAGCAGGGAACACTCAGTCCAGTGTTGGAGTGACACCCGTGTCCCATTGGGACACCCAAACAAGCCGCCTCGAGCAGCTCCAATACCCCAAGTTAATGGCTGAGCGAGGAGCAGAGCATCGCTTACCTTCCTGAGGGATACTGGCTTGGCGCCATTCAGACCACCCGTCTTGGGGACTCCCGGGAACTTGGGTCATCCAGGCAGACAACACTCTTCTCTTCTTGGCCGATGCAGAACCTGGTGCTGCAGCTCCACCTGAGAAGTGGACACAAAGCACAGGTGCGTTTGAGTAATGTGCCCAGGCCCTCAGGTAACATCCCTGTCCTCTTCTTCCCTTTTGTAGGCCTTGAATCTGACTACCATTCTCCTGTCCATGAGGCATAAGTGAGGGCAGGTGTGATTTTGTGTGTGCAGGTGGGTTGCAAATATGGATGCCTCTGGTGGCTACAGGCCTCCTCATGTGAAAAATGAAGTCATGTGGGCAGGCTGGTTTGGCTCAGCAGTAGAGCGTCGACCACGGAACCAGGAGGTCATGGTTCCATTCTTAGCAGGACTCATGCCCAGGCTGCAGCATTGGCTGCTATTTGGGGGTGTAGAGCAGGCAACCAATCAGTGATTCTCTCTCACCTTTGATGTTTCTCTATCTGTCTCCCTTCCTCTCTAAAATCAATAAAAATATTTTTTAAAAAGTGGCAATCAACACCAAGGACATCCTCTCAGCTGCTCTAACACTGGGAGGTGCCAGCTTGCGTGTGAGAAGGGGAAGCTGTCCCTCACTACTGTCCCTAGGACACGGAACGTGCTGGACCTCAGTTTCCGATGAGAACGACGACGGGTGTGGTTCTCACTCATTTTGTTCAGCTTTTCCAAGGAATGTTGGTTTGGTTTTTTTTTTAGGGAGTCATCATCGATCCCAACACGTTGTGGACACAGAGCCTTGGTTTAGACACATGCTGGCCAATTGGTTAACCTGGGGGCAGGGAAAGGCTTACCTTCTCGAGCGCGCCGAGGGCATCAGGCAGACCCAGGGTAACACTTCTTCCAGGTCCGCCCACGTCCAACACCAAAGTAGAGAGCTAGGTGGTCTATTCTTCAAGGACAACAGACCTCTCATGACCACGCCACCTGGAGAGTGAGGAGAAACCACATGCACATTTGAGAAGCTCTTTCACGCTCTCAGGTCACAAGATCTACGCCAACCTTTCGCCCGGTATAGCCTGACCCTGTCTATCAAGTCCCTCTATCCCTAATGGCTGATCATGGCCGTGTGTGACACCATGAGATGGGCAGGCAAGAAGCTGCGCTTATGCCCTGGAGGTGTGTGCATGAGTGTGACAAGGCAAGCTGTCCCTCACTCCTCCTGTCCCTGGGGCTCTGAACGTGCTGGACCTCAGTTTCCGATGAGAACGACGACGGTATGAGTTCTCACTCATTTTGTTCAGCTCCAAGGAATGTTGGTTTGGTTTTTTTGGGGGGAATCATCATTGATCCCAGCACGTTCTAAAAAAAGGAGAAATCGGACTTGTGGCTCATTGGGTGGGGCAATGCCCTCAGAGTCCTACAGGACCTCCAGAACCCAGGTGCCACCACTAAGCAGGGAACACTCAGTCCAGTGTTGGAGTGACACCAGTGTCCCATCGGGACACCCAAACAAGCCGCCTCCAACAGCTCCAATACCCCAAGCTAATGGGTGCCAGGAGCCGAGCATCGCTTACCTTCCTGAGGGATTCCGTCTAGGCGCTACTCAGGCCACCCGTCTTGAGGACTCGCGGGAACTCGGGCGATCCAGGCAGACAACAGTCTTCTCTTCTTGGCCAATGCAAAACCTGGCACTGCAGCTCCACCTGAGAAGTGGACACAAAGCACAGGTGTGTTTGAGTAATGTGCCCAGGCCCTCAGGTAAGATCTCTGTCCTCCCCTTCTCATTTGTAGGCTTTGTATCTGACTGTCCCTTCTCCTGTCCCTGAGGCATAAGTGAGGGCAGGTGTGACTTCCTGTGTGCAGGTGTGTTGCAAATATGGATGCCTGTGGTGGCTACAGGCCTCCTCATGTGAAAAATGAAGCCCTGTGGCAGGCTGGTGTTGCTCAGTGGTTGAACGTCAACCAATGAACAAGCAGGTCATGGTTCCTTTCTTAGTCAGTGCACATGACCAGGCTACAGCCTCGGCTGCCAGTTGGGGGCGTGCAGCAGTCAACCAAACAGTGACCCTCTCTCACCATTGATGATTCTCTCCCTCTCCATCTTTCTCAGAGATAAGTAAGAAAAAATATTTTTACAACTGGCAACCAACAGAAAGGAAATTCACATGGATGTTAAAAAACTGGGAGGTGCCTGCTTGTGTGTGAGAAGGGGAAGCTGTCCCTCACTCCTGCCCCTAAGACACGGAACGTGCTGGACCTCAGTTTCCGATGAGAACGACGACGGGTGTGGTTCTCACTCATTTTGTTCAGCTTTTCCAAGGAATGTTGGTTTGGGTTTTTTTTTTAGGGAGTCATCATCGATCCCAACACGTTGTAGATAAAGAGCCTAGGTTGAGACACATGCTGGCCAACTGGCTGACCTCAGGGCAGAAAAATGCTTACCTTCTCGGGCATCCCGGGGGCATGAGACAGAGGCGGGGTAACACTTCTTCCAGGATCCGTTCACTTCCAGTCCAAAAGTAGAGAGTGAGGTGGTCTCTTCTATGCGGACAACAGGCCTCTCATGATGACGCCAACTGGAGAGTGAGGAGAAACCACATGCACATTTGAGAATCTCATTCACGCTCTCAGGTCACAAGATCAACGCCAACCTTTCACCCTGTAGAGCCTGACCCTGTCTGTCAAGTCCCTCTATCCCTTAGGGGTGATCATGGCCGTATGTGACACTATTAGGTGGGCAGGCAGGCAGCTGCGCTTATGCCCTGGAGGTGCGTGCATGAGTGTGAAAAGGCAAGCGGTCCCTCACTCCTCCTGTCCCTGAGGCTCTTAACGTGCTGGACCTCAGTTTCCGATGAGAACGACGACGGTATGAGTTCTCACTCATTTTGTTCAGCTCCAAGGAATGTTGGTTTGGTTTTTTTGGGGGGAATCATCATCGATCCCAGCACGTTCTAAAAAATGGAGCAAGCAGACTTGTGGCTCATTGGGTGGGGCAATGCCCTCAGAGTACCACAGGACCTGCAAGACCCAGGTCCCACCACTGGACAGGAAACACTCGGTCCAGTATTGGAGGGACACCCGTGTCCCATTGGGACACCCAAACAAGCCGCCTCGAGCAGCTCCAATACCCTAAGCTAATGGCTGAGCGACGAGCAGAGCATTGTTTACCTTCCTCAGGGATCCTGGCTAGGCGCCACTCAGACCACCCGTCTTGGGGACTCCCGGGAACTCGGGCGTTCCAGGCAGTCAACAGTCTTCTCTTCTTGGCCGATGCAGAACCTGGCACTGCAGCTCCACCTGAGAAGTGGACACAAAGCACAGGTGCGTTTGAGTAATGTGCCCAGGCCCTCAGGTAACATCCCTGTCCTCTTCTTCCCTTTCGTAGGCCTTGAATCTGACTGTCCCTTCTCCTGTCCCTGAGGCATGAGTGAGGGCAGGTGTGATTTTGTGTGTGCAGGTGGGTTGCAAATTTGGATGCATGTTGTTGCTACAGGTCTCCTCATGTGAAAATGAAGCCCTGTGGGCAGACTGGTTTGGCTCAGCAGTTGAGCGTCGACTGGAGGTCATGGTTCCATTCTTAGTCAGGGCACATGACCAGGCTGCAGCATTGGCTGCCATTTCGGGGTGTGCAGCAGGCAACTACTCAGTGATTCTCTCTCATCTTTGATGTTTCTCTATCTGTCTCCCTTCCTCTCTAAAATCAATAAAAATATTTTTTAAAAAGTGGCAATCAACACCAAGGACATCCTCTCAGCTGCTAAAGCACTGGGAGGTGCCTGCTTGCGTGTGAGAAGGGGAAGTTGTCCCTCACTCCTGTCCCTAGGATACGGAACGTGCTGGACCTCAGTTTCCGATGAGAACGACGACGGTTGTAGTTCTCACTCATTTTGTTCAGCTTTTCCAAGGAATGTTGGTTTGGTTTTTTTTTAGGGAGTCATCATCGATCCCAACACGTTGTAGATAAAGAGCCTTGGTTGAGACACATGCTGGCCAACTGGCTTACCTCAGGGCAGAAAAATGCTTACCTTCTCGGGCATCCCGGGGGCATGAGACAGATGCGGGGTAACACTTCTTCCAGGATCCGTTCACTTCCAGTCCCAAAGTAGAGAGTGAGGTGGTCTCTTCTATGCGGACAACAGGCCTCTCATGACGACGCCCACTGGAGAGTGAGGAGAAACCACATGCACATTTGAGAATCTCATTCACGCTCTCAGGTCACAAGATCAACGCCAACCTTTCGCCCGGTATAGCCTGACCCTGTCTATCAAGTCCCTCTATCCCTAATGGCTGATCATGGCCGTGTGTGACACCATGAGATGGGCAGGCAAGAAGCTGCGCTTATGCCCTGGAGGTGTGTGCATGAGAGTGACAAGGCAAGCTGTCCCTCACTCCTCCTGTCCCTGGGGCTCTGAACGTGCTGGACCTCAGTTTCCGATGAGAACGATGACGGTTGTAGTTCTCACTCATTTTGTTCAGCTCCAAGGAATGTTGGTTTGGTTTTTTTGGGGGGAATCATCATCGATCCCAGCACGTTCTGAAAAATGGAGCAAGCAGACTTGTGGCTCATTGGGTGGGGCAATGCCCTCAGAGTCCTACAGGACCTGCAGGACACAGGTGCCACCACTGAGTAGGGAACAGTAATTCCAGTGTTCTAGTGACACTCGTGTCCCATCGGGACACCCAAACAAGCGCCTCCAACAGCTCCAATACCCCAAATGCTAATGGCTGAGCGAGGAGCAGAACATCGCTTACCTTCCTTAGGGATCCCGGCTAGGCGCCACTCAAGCCACCCGTCTTGGGGACTAGTGGGAACTTGGGTTTCCAGGCAGACAACAGTCTTCTCTTCTTGGCCGATGCAGAACTTGGTGCTGCAGCTCCACCTGAGAAGTGGACACAAAGCACAGGTGTGTTTAATAATGTGCCCAGGCCCCCAGCTAACATCCCTGTTATCCTCTTCCCTTTTGTAGGCTTTGCATCTGACTGTCCCTTCTCCTGTCCCTGAGGCAGAAGTGAGGGCAGGTGCGACTTCCGGTGTGCAGGTGGGTTGCAAAAACGGATGCCTGTGGTGGCTACAGGCCTCCTCATGTGAAAAATGAAGCCCCGTGGGCAGGCTGGTGTGGCTCAGTGGTTGAGCGTCGACCAATGAACCAGGACGTCATGGTTCCATTCTTAGTCAGGGCACATGACCAGGCTGCAGCATTGGCTGCCATTTGGGGGTGTGCAGCAGGCAACCAATCAGTGATTCTCTCTCATCTTTGATGTTTCTCTATCTCTCTCCCTTCCTCTCTAAAATCAATAAAAATATTTTTAAAAAACTGGCAATCAACATCAAGGACATCCGCTTAGCTGTTAAAACAGTAGCAGGTGCCTCCTTGCGTGTGAGAAGGGGAAGCTGTCCCTCAATCCTGTCCCTAGGATACGGAACGTGCTGGACCTCAGTTTCCGATGAGAACGACGACGGGTGTAGTTCTCACTCATTTTGTTCAGCTTTTCCAAGGAATGTTGGTTTGGTTTTTTTTTTAGGGAGTCATCATCGATCCCAACACGTTGTGGACACAGAGCCTTAGTTCAGACACCTGCTGGCCAAATGGCTGAACTTAGGGCAAAAAAAAGGCTTACCTTCTCAAACACCACGGGGGCATGAGGCAGACCCAGGGTAACACTTCTTCCAGAATCCGCCCACGTTCAAACCCAGGTAGAGAGCGAGGTGGTCTATTCTGCAAGGACAACAGAACTCTCGTGACGACGCCACCTGGGGAGTGAGGAGAAACCACATGCACATTTGAGAAACTCATTCACGCTCTCAGGTCACAAGATCCATGCCAAATATCCCCCAGGTAGAGCCTGAACGTGTCTATCAAGTCCCTCTATCCCTTTGGGGTGATCACGGTCATGTGTGACACCCTGAGGTGGGCAGGCAGGTAGCTGCGCTTATGCCTGGAGGTGCGTGCATGAATGTAACAAAGGAAGCTGTCCCTCACTCCTCCTGTCCCTGGGGCTCTGAACGTGCTGGACCTCAGTTTCCGATGAGAACGACGACGGTTGTAGTTCTCACTCATTTTGTTCAGCTCCAAGGAATGTTGGTTTGGTTTTTTTGGGGGGAATCATCATCGATCCCAGCACGTTCTGAAAAATGGAGCAAGCAGACTTGTGGCTCATTGGGTGGGGCAATGCCCTCAGAGTCCTACAGGACCTGCAGGACACAGGTGCCACCACTGAGTAGGGAACAGTAATTCTAGTGTTCTAGTGCCACTCGTGTCCCATCAGGACACCCAAACAAGCGCCTCCAACAGCTCCAATACCCCAAATGCTGATGGCTGAGCGAGGTGCAGAACATCGCTTACCTTCGTTAGGGATCCCGGCTAGGCGCCACTCAGGCCACCCGTCTTGGGGACTCGTGGGAACTTGGGCTTTCCAGGCAGACAACAGTCTTCTCTTCTTGGCCGATGCAGAACTTGGTGCTGCAGCTCCACCTGAGAAGTGGACACAAAGCAGAGGTGCGTTTTAATAATGTGCCCAGGCCCCCAGCTAACATCCCTGTTCTCCTCTTCCCTTTTGTAGGCTTTGCATCTGACTGTCCCTTCTCCTGTCCCTGAGGCAGAAGTGAGGGCAGGTGCGACTTCCGGTGTGCAGGTGGGTTGCAAAAACGGATGCCTGTGGTGGCTACAGGCCTCCTCATGTGAAAAATGAAGCCCCGTGGGCAGGCTGGTGTGGCTCAGTGGTTGAGCGTCGACCAATGAACCAGGACGTCATGGTTCCATTCTTAGGGCACATGACCAGGCTGCAGCATTGGCTGCCATTTGGGGGTGTGCAGCAGGCAACCAATCAGTGATTCTCTCTCATCTTTGATGTTTCTCTATCTCTCTCCCTTCCTCTCTAAAATCAATAAAAATATTTTTAAAAAACTGGCAATCAACATCAAGGACATCCGCTTAGCTGTTAAAACAGTAGCAGGTGCCTCCTTGCGTGTGAGAAGGGGAAGCTGTCCCTCAATCCTGTCCCTAGGATACGGAACGTGCTGGACCTCAGTTTCCGATGAGAACGACGACGGGTGTAGTTCTCACTCATTTTGTTCAGCTTTTCCAAGGAATGTTGGTTTGGTTTTTTTTTTAGGGAGTCATCATCGATCCCAACACGTTGTGGACACAGAGCCTTAGTTCAGACACCTGCTGGCCAAATGGCTGAACTTAGGGCAAAAAAAAGGCTTACCTTCTCAAACACCACGGGGGCATGAGGCAGACCCAGGGTAACACTTCTTCCAGAATCCGCCCACGTTCAAACCCAGGTAGAGAGCGAGGTGGTCTATTCTGCAAGGACAACAGAACTCTCGTGACGACGCCACCTGGGGAGTGAGGAGAAACCACATGCACATTTGAGAAACTCATTCACGCTCTCAGGTCACAAGATCCATGCCAAATATCCCCCAGGTAGAGCCTGAACGTGTCTATCAAGTCCCTCTATCCCTTTGGGGTGATCACGGTCATGTGTGACACCCTGAGGTGGGCAGGCAGGTAGCTGCGCTTATGCCTGGAGGTGCGTGCATGAATGTGACAAAGGAAGCTGTCCCTCACTCCTCCTGTCCCTGGGGCTCTGAACGTGCTGGACCTCAGTTTCCGATGAGAACGACGACGGTTGTAGTTCTCACTCATTTTGTTCAGCTCCAAGGAATGTTGGTTTGGTTTTTTTGGGGGGAATCATCATCGATCCCAGCACGTTCTGAAAAATGGAGCAAGCAGACTTGTGGCTCATTGGGTGGGGCAATGCCCTCAGAGTCCTACAGGACCTGCAGGACACAGTGCCACCACTGAGTAGGGAACAGTAATTCTAGTGTTCTAGTGCCACTCGTGTCCCATCAGGACACCCAAACAAGCGCCTCCAACAGCTCCAATACCCCAAATGCTGATGGCTGAGCGAGGTGCAGAACATCGCTTACCTTCGTTAGGGATCCCGGCTAGGCGCCACTCAGGCCACCCGTCTTGGGGACTCGTGGGAACTTGGGCTTTCCAGGCAGACAACAGTCTTCTCTTCTTGGCCGATGCAGAACTTGGTGCTGCAGCTCCACCTGAGAAGTGGACACAAAGCAGAGGTGCGTTTTAATAATGTGCCCAGGCCCCCAGCTAACATCCCTGTTCTCCTCTTCCCTTTTGTAGGCTTTGCATCTGACTGTCCCTTCTCCTGTCCCTGAGGCAGAAGTGAGGGCAGGTGCGACTTCCGGTGTGCAGGTGGGTTGCAAAAACGGATGCCTGTGGTGGCTACAGGCCTCCTCATGTGAAAAATGAAGCCCCGTGGGCAGGCTGGTGTGGCTCAGTGGTTGAGCGTCGACCAATGAACCAGGACGTCATGGTTCCATTCTTAGTCAGGGCACATGACCAGGCTGCAGCATTGGCTGCCATTTGGGGGTGTGCAGCAGGCAACCAATCAGTGATTCTCTCTCATCTTTGATGTTTCTCTATCTCTCTCCCTTCCTCTCTAAAATCAATAAAAATATTTTTAAAAAACTGGCAATCAACATCAAGGACATCCTCTTAGCTGTTAAAACAGTAGGAGGTGCCTCCTTGTGTGTGAGAAGGGGAAGCTGTCCCTCACTCCTGTCCCTAGGATACGGAACGTGCTGGACCTCAGTTTCCGATGAGAACGACGACGGTTGTAGTTCTCACTCATTTTGTTCAGCTTTTCCAAGGAATGTTGGTTTGGTTTTTTTTTTAGGGAGTCATCATCGATCCCAACACGTTGTGGACACAGAGCCTTGGTTCAGACACCTGCTGGCCAAATGGCTGAACTTAGGGCAAAAAAAGGCTTACCTTCTCAAACACCACGGGGGCATGAGGCAGACCCAGGGTAACACTTCTTCCAGAATCCGCCCACGTTCAAAACCAGGTAGAGAGCGAGGTGGTCTATTCTGCAAGGACAACAGAACTCTCGTGACAACGCCACCTGGGGAGTGAGGAGAAACCACATGCACATTTGAGAAACTCATTCACGCTCTCAGGTCACAAGATCCATGCCAAATATCCCCCAGGTAGAGCCTGAACGTGTCTATCAAGTCCCTCTATCCCTTTGGGGTGATCACGGTCATGTGTGACACCCTGAGGTGGGCAGGCAGGTAGCTGCGCTTATGCCTGAAGGTGCGTGCATGAGTGTGACAAAGGAAGCTGTCCCTCACTCCTTCTGTCCCTGGGGCTCTGAACGTGCTGGACCTCAGTTTCTGATGAGAACGACGACGGTTGTAGTTCTCACTCATTTTGTTCAGCTCCAAGGAATGTTGGTTTGCTTTTTTTGGGGGGAATCATCATCGATCCCAGCACGTTCTAAAAAATGGAGCAATCGGACTTGTGGCTCATGGGGTGAGCAATGCCCTCAAACTCCTACAGGACTTGCAGGGCTAAGATCCCACCACTGAGCAGGGAACACTCAGTCCAGTGTTGGAGTGACACCCGTGTCCCATTGGGACACCCAAACAAGCCGCCTCGAGCAGCTCCAATACCCCAAGTTAATGGCTGAGCGAGGAGCAGAGCATCGCTTACCTTCCTGAGGGATACTGGCTTGGCGCCATTCAGACCACCCGTCTTGGGGACTCCCGGGAACTTGGGTCATCCAGGCAGACAACACTCTTCTCTTCTTGGCCGATGCAGAACCTGGTGCTGCAGCTCCACCTGAGAAGTGGACACAAAGCACAGGTGCGTTTGAGTAATGTGCCCAGGTAACATCCCTGTCCTCTTCTTCCCTTTTGTAGGCCTTGAATCTGACTACCCTTCTCCTGTCCATGAGGCATAAGTGAGGGCAGGTGTGATTTTGTGTATGCAGGTGGGTTGCAAATATGGATGCCTCTGGTGGCTACAGGCCTCCTCATGTGAAAAATGAAGTCCTGTGGGCAGGCTGGTTTGGCTCAGCAGTAGAGCGTCGACCACGGAACCAGGAGGTCATGGTTCCATTCTTAGCAGGACTCATGCCCAGGCTGCAGCATTGGCTGCTATTTGGGGGTGTAGAGCAGGCAACCAATCAGTGATTCTCTCTCACCTTTGATGTTTCTCTATCTGTCTCCCTTCCTCTCTAAAATCAATAAAAATATTTTTTAAAAAGTGGCAATCAACACCAAGGACATCCTCTCAGCTGCTATAACACTGGGAGGTGCCAGCTTGCGTGTGAGAAGGGGAAGCTGTCCCTCACTCCTGTCCCTAGGACACGGAACGTGCTGGACCTCATTTTCCGATGAGAACGACGACGGGTGTAGTTCTCACTCATTTTGTTCAGCTTTTCCAAGGAATGTTGGTTTGGTTTTTTTTTTAGGGAGTCATCATCGATCCCAACACGTTATGGACACAGAGCCTTGGTTTAGACACATGCTGGCCAATTGGTTAACCTGGGGGCAGGGAAAGGCTTACCTTCTCGAGCGCGCCGAGGGCATCAGGCAGACCCAGGGTAACACTTCTTCCAGGATCCGCCCACGTCCAACACCAAAGTAGAGAGCTAGGTGGTCTATTCTTCAAGGACAACAGACCTCTCATGACCACGCCACCTGGAGAGTGAGGAGAAACCACATGCACATTTGAGAAGCTCATTCACGCTCTCAGGTCACAAGATGTACGCCAACCTTTCGCCCGGTATAGCCTGACCCTGTCTATCAAGTCCCTCTATCCCTTATGGCTGATCATGGCCGTGTGTGACACCATGAGCTGGGCAGGCAAGAAGCTGCACTTATGCCCTGGAGGTGTGTGCATGAGTGTGAAAAGGCAAGCTGTCCCTCACTCCTCCTGTCCCTGGGGCTCTGAACGTGCTGGACCCCAGTTTCCGATGAGAACGACGACGGTATGAGTTCTCACTCATTTTGTTCAGCTCCAAGGAATGTTGGTTTGGTTTTTTTGGGGGGAATCATCATCGATCCCAGCACGTTCTGAAAAATGGAGCAAGCAGACTTGTGGCTCATGGGGTGGGGCAATGCCCTCAGAGTCCTACAGGACCTGCAGAACCCAGGTGCCACCACTAAGCAGGGAACACTCAGTCCAGTGTTGGAGTGACACCAGTGTCCCATCGGGACACCCAAACAAGCCGCCTCCAACAGCATCAATACCCCAAGCTAATGGGTGCCAGGAGCAGAGCATCGCTTACCTTCCTGAGGGATTCCGGCTAGGCGCCACTCAGGCCACCCGTCTTGAGGACTCGCGGGAACTCGGGCGATCCAGGCAGACAACAGTCTTCTCTTCTTGGCCAATGCAAAACCTGACACTGCAGCTCCACCTGAGAAGTGGACACAAAGCACAGGTGTGTTTGAGTAATGTGCCCAGGCCCTCAGGTAAGATCTCTGTCCTCCCCTTCTCATTTGTAGGCTTTGTATCTGACTGTCCATTCTCCTGTCCCTGAGGCATAAGTGAGGGCAGGTGTGACTTCCTGTGTGCAGGTGTGTTGCAAATATGGATGCCTGTGGTGGCTACAGGCCTCCTCATGTGAAAAATGAAGCCCTGTGGCAGGCTGGTGTTGCTCAGTGGTTGAGCGTCAACCAATGACCAGGAGGTCATGGTTCCTTTCTTAGTCAGTGCACATGACCAGGCTACAGCCTCGGCTGCCAGTTGGGGGCGTGCAGCAGTCAACCAAACAGTGACCCTCTCTCACCATTGATGATTCTCTCCCTCTCCATCTCTCTCAGAGATAAATAAGAAAAAATGTTTTTACAACTGGCAACCAACAGAAATGAAATTCACATGGATGTTAAAAAACTGGGAGGTGCCTGCTTGCGTGTGAGAAGGGGAAGCTGTCCCTCACTCCTGCCCCTAGGACACGGAATGTGCTGGACCTCAGTTTCCGATGAGAACGACGGGTGTGGTTCTCACTCATTTTGTTCAGCTTTTCCAAGGAATGTTGGTTTGGTTTTTTTTTTTAGGGAATCATCATCGATCCCAACACGTTGTGGACACAGAGCCTTGGTTGAGACACATGCTGGCCAACTGGCTGACCTCAGGGCAGAAAAATGCTTACCTTCTCGGGCATCCCGGGGGCATGAGACAGAGGCGGGGTAACACTTCTTCCAGGATCCGTTCACTTCCAGTCCAAAAGTAGAGAGTGAGGTGGTCTCTTCTATGCGAACAACAGGCCTCTCATGACAACGCCAACTGGAGAGTGAGGAGAAACCACATGCACATTTGAGAATCTCATTCACGCTCTCAGGTCACAAGATCAACGCCAACCTTTCACCCTGTAGAGCCTGACCCTGTCTGTCAAGTCCCTCTATCCCTTAGGGGTGATCATGGCCGTATGTGACACTATTAGGTGGGCAGGCAGGCAGCTGCGCTTATGCCCTGGAGGTGCGTGCATGAGTGTGAAAAGGCAAGCGGTCCCTCACTCCTCCTGTCCCTGAGGCTCTTAACGTGCTGGACCTCAGTTTCCGATGAGAACGACGACGGTATGAGTTCTCACTCATTTTGTTCAGCTCCAAGGAATGTTGGTTTGGTTTTTTTGGGGGGAATCATCATCGATCCCAGCACGTTGTAAAAAATGGAGCAAGCAGACTTGTGGCTCATTGGGTGGGGCAATGCCCTCAGAGTACCACAGGACCTGCAAGACCCAGGTCCCACCACTGGACAGGGAACACTCGGTCCAGTATTGGAGGGACACCCGTGTCCCATTGGGACACCCAAACAAGCCGCCTCGAGCAGCTCCAATACCCCAAGCTAATGGCTGAGCGACGAGCACAGCATTGTTTACCTTCCTCAGGGATCCTGGCTAGGCGCCACTCAGACCACCCGTCTTGGGGACTCCCGGGAACTCGGGCGTTCCAGGCAGTCAACAGTCTTCTCTTCTTGGCCGATGCAGAACCTGGCGCTGCAGCTCCACCTGAGAAGTGGACACAAAGCACAGGTGCGTTTGAGTAATGTGCCCAGGCCCTTAGGTAACATCCCTGTCCTCTTCTTCCCTTTCGTAGGCCTTGAATCTGACTGTCCCTTCTCCTGTCCCTGAGGCATGAGTGAGGGCAGGTGTGATTTTGTGTGTGCAGGTGGGTTGCAAATTTGGATGCATGTTGTGGCTACAGGTCTCCTCATGTGAAAATGAAGCCCTGTGGGCAGGCTGGTTTGGCTCAGCAGTTGAGCGTCGACCACTGAACCTGGAGGTCATGGTTCCATTCTTAGTCAGGGTACATGACCAGGCTGCAGCATTGCTGCCATTTGGGGGTGTGCAACAGGCAACTAATCAGTGATTCTCTCTCATCTTTGATGTTTCTCTATCTGTCTCCCTTCCTCTCTAAAATCAATAAAAATATTTTTTAAAAACTGGCAATCAACACCAAGGACATCCTCTCAGCTGCTAAAGCACTGGGAGGTGCCTGCTTGCGTGTGAGAAGGGGAAGTTGTCCCTCACTCCTGTCCCTAGGATACGGAACGTGCTGGACCTCAGTTTCCGATGAGAACGACGACGGTTGTAGTTCTCACTCATTTTGTTCAGCTTTTCCAAGGAATGTTGGTTTGGTTTTTTTTTTAGGGAGTCATCATCGATCCCAACACGTTGTAGATAAAGAGCCTTGGTTGAGACACATGCTGGCCAACTGGCTGACCTTAGGGCAGAAAAATGCTTACCTTCTCGGGCATCCGGGGGGCATGAGACAGATGCGGGGTAACACTTCTTCAAGGATCCGTTCACTTCCAGTCCCAAAGTAGAGAGTGAGGTGGTCTCTTCTACGCAGACAACAGACCTCTCATGACGACGCCAACTGGAGAGTGAGGAGAAACCACATGCACATTTGAGAATCTCATTCACGGTCTCAGGTCACAAGATCCACGCCCAATATCCCCCAGGTAGAGCCTGAACCTGTCTATCAAGTCCCTCTAACCCTTAGGGTGATCATGACTGTGTGTGACACCATGAGGTGGGCAGGCAGGCAGCTGTGCTTATGCACTGGAGGTGCGTGCATGAGTGTGACAAAGGAAGCTGTCCCTCACTCCTCCTTCCCTGGGGCTCTAAACGTGCTGGACCTCAGTTTCCGATGAGAACGACAATGGTTGTAGTTCTCACTCATTTTGTTCAGCTCCAAGGAATGTTGGTTTGTTTTTTTGGGGGGGAATCATCATCAATCCCAGCACGTTCTAAAAAATGGAGCAAGTGGACTTGTGGCTCACTGGGTCGGGCAATGTCCTCAGAGTGCTACAGGACCTGCAGGACCGAGGTACCACCACGAGCAGAGAACACTCAGTGCAGTGTTGGAGGGACACCCATGTCCCATTGCGACACCCGAACAAGCCGCCTCCAGCAGCTCCAAAACCCCAAATGCTAATGGCTGAGCGAGGAGCAGAGCATCACTTACCTTCCTGAGGGATCCCGTCTAGGTGCCACTTAGGACACCCGTCTTGGGGACTCGCGGGAACTGGTGCCATCCAGGCAGACAACAGTCTTCTCTTCTTGGCCAATGCAGAACCTGGCACTGCAGCTCCACCTGAGAAGTGAACACAAAGCACAGGTGCGTTTGAGTAATGTGCCCAGGCCCTCAGGTAACATCCCTGTCGTGCTCTTCCCTTTTGTAGGCTTTGCATCTGACTGTCCCTTCTCCTGTCCCTGAGGCATAAGTGAGGGCAGGTGTGACTTCCTGTGTGCAGGTGTGTTGCAAATATGGATGCCTGTGGTGGCTACAGGCCTCCTCATGTGAAAAATGAAGCCCTGTGGGTAGGCTGGTGTTGCTCAGTGGTTGAGCGTCAAACAATGAACCAGGAGGTCATGGTTCCATTCTTAGTCAGGGCACATGACCAGGCTATAGTCTCCGCTGACAGTTGGGGCGTGCAGCAGTCAACCAAACAGTGATCCTCTCTCACCATTGATGATTCTCTCCCTCTCCATCTCTCAGAGATAAATAAGAAAAAATGTTTTTACAACCGTCAACCAACAGAAAGAAAATTCACTTGGATGTTAAAAAACTGGGAGGTGCCTGCTTGTGTGTGAGAAGGGGAAGCTGTCCCTCACTCCTGTCCCTAGGACACGGAACGTGCTGGACCTCAGTTTCCGATGAGAACGACGACAGGTGTGGTTCTCACTCATTTTGTTCAGCTTTTCCAAGGAATGTTGGTTTGGTTTTTTTTTAGGGAGTCATCATCGATCCCAACACGTTGTGGACACAGAGCCTTGGTTGAGACACATGCTGGCCAACTGGCTGACCTTAGGGCAGAAAAATGCTTACCTTCTCGGGCATCCCGGGGGCATGAGACAGATGCGGGGTAACACTTCTTCCAGGATCCGTTCACTTCCAGTCCCAAAGTAGAGAGTGAGGTGGCCTCTTCTATGCGGACAACAGGCCTCTCATGACAACGCCAACTGGAGAGTGAGGAGAAACCACATGCACATTTGAGAATCTCATTCACGCTCTCAGGTCACAAGATCAACGCCAACCTTTCGCCCTGTAGAGCCTGACCCTGTCTGTCAAGTCCCTCTATCCCTTAGGGGTGATCATGGCCGTATGTGACACTATTAGGTGGGCAGGCAGGCAGCTGCGCTTATGCCCTGGAGGTGCGTGCATGAGTGTGAAAAGGCAAGCGGTCCCTCACTCCTCCTGTCCCTGAGGCTCTTAACGTGCTGGACCTCAGTTTCCGATGAGAACGACGACGGTATGAGTTCTCACTCATTTTGTTCAGCTCCAAGGAATGTTGGTTTGGTTTTTTTGGGGGGAATCATCATCGATCCCAGCACGTTGTAAAAAATGGAGCAAGTGGACTTGTGGCTCACTGGGTTGGGCAATGTCCTCAGAGTCCTATAGGACCTGCAGGACCGAGGTAGCACCACTGAGCAGAGAACACTCAGTGCAGTGTTGGAGGGACACCCATGTCTCATTGCGACACCCGAACAAGCCGCCTCCAGCAGCTCTAAAACCCCAAATGCTAATGGCTGAGCATCACTTACCTTCCTGAGGGATCCCGTCTAGGTGCCACTTAGGACACCCGTCTTGGGGACTCGCGGGAACTGGTGCCATCCAGGCAGACAACAGTCTTCTCTTCTTGGCCAATGCAGAACCTGGTGCTGTAGCTCCACCTGAGAAGTGGACACAAAGCACAGGTGCGTTTGAGTAATGTGCCCATGTCCTCAGGTATCATACCTGTGGTCCTCTTCCCTTTTGAAGGCTTTGCATCTGACTGTCCCTTCTCCTGTCCCTGAGGCATAAGTGAGGGCAGGTGTGACTTCCTGTGTGCAGTTGTGTGTTGCAAATATGAATGCCTGTGGTGGCTACAGGCCTCCTCATGTGAAAAATGAAGTCCTGTGGGCAGGCTGGTGTTGCTCAGTGGTTGAGCGAAAACCAAAGAACCAGCAGGTCATGGTTCCATTCTTAGTCAGGGCACATGACCAGGCTACAGCCTCCGCTGCCAGTTGGGTGCATGCAGCAGTCAACCAAACAGTGACCCTCTCTCCCCATTGATGATTCTGTCCCTCTCCATCTCTCTCAGAGATAAATAAGAAAAAATATTTTTACAACTGGCAACCAACAGGAAAGAAATTCAATTGGATGTTAAAACACTGGGAGGTGCCTGCTCGCATGAGAGAAGGGGAAGCTGTCCCTCACTCCTGTCCCTAGGACACGGAACGTGCTGGACCTCAGTTTCCGATGAGAACGACGACGGGTGTGGTTCTCACTCATTTTGTTCAGCTTTTCCAAGGAATGTTGGTTTGGTTTTTTTTTTAGGGAGTCATCATCGATCCCAACACGTTGTGGACACAGAGCCTTGGTTCAGACACATGCGGGCCAAATGGCTGAATTTGGGGCAGGGAAATGCTTACCTTCTTTAGCGCCCCGAGGCCATATGGCAGATCCGGGGTTACACTTCTTCCAGGATCCGCCACGTCCAACCCCAAAGTAGAGAGCTAGGTGGTCTATTCTTCATGGACAACAGACTTCTCATGACGATGCCACCTGGAGAGTGAGGAGAAACCACATGCACATTTGAGAAACTCATTCACGGTCTCAGGTCACAAGATCCATGCCAACCTTTCGCCCTGTAGAGCCTGACCCTGTCTGTCAAGTCCCTCTATCCCTTAGGGGTGTTCATGGCCGTATGCGACACTATGAGGTGGGCAGGCAGGCAGCTGCGCTTATGCCCTGGAGGTGCGAGCATGAGTGTGAAAAGGCAAGCTGTCCCTCACTCCTCCTCTCCCTGGGGCTCTGAACGTGCTGGACCTCAGTTTCCGATGAGAACGACGACGGTATGAGTTCTCACTCATTTTGTTCAGCTCCAAGGAATGTTGGTTTGGTTTTTTTGGGGGGAATCATCATTGATCCCAGCATGTTCTAAAAAATGGAGTAAGCAGACTTGTGGCTCATTGGGTGGGGCAATGCCCTCAGAGTCCTACAGGACCTGCAGGACCCAGGTCCCACCACTGGACACGGAACACTCGGTCCAGTATTGGAGGGACACCCGTGTCCCATTGGGACACCCAAACAAGCTGCCTCGAGCAGTTCCAATACCCCTAGCTAATGGCTGAGCGACGAGCAGAGCATTGCTTACCTTCCTCAGGGATCCTGGCTAGGCGCCACTCAGACCACCTGTCTTTGGGACTCCCAGGAACTCGGGCGTTCCAAGCAGTATACAGTCTTCTCTCCTTGACCGATGCAGAACCTGGCGCTGCAGCTCCACCTGAGAAGTGGACACAAAGCACAGGTGCGTTTGAGTAATGTGCCCAGGCCCTCAGGTAACATCCCTGTCCTCTTCTTCCCTTTCGTAGGCCTTGAATCTGACTGTCCCTTCTCCTGTCCCTGAGGCATGAGTGAGGGCAGGTGTGATTTTGTGTGTGCAGGTGGGTTGCAAATTTGGATGCATGTTGTGGCTACAGGTCTCCTCACGTGAAAATGAAGCCCTGTGGGGAGGCTGGTTTGGCTCAGCAGTTGAGCGTCGACCAGTGAACCAGGAGGTCATGGTTCCATTCTTAGTCAGGGCACATGACCAGGCTGCAGCATTGGCTGCCATTTGGGGGTGTGAAGCAGGCAACCAATCAGTGATTCTCTCTCATCTTTGATGTTTCTCTATCTGTCTCCATTCCTCTCTAAAATCAATAAAAATATTTTTTAAAAAGTGGCAATCAACACCAAGGACATCCTCTCAGCTGCTAAAACTCTGGGAGGTGCCTGCTTGCGTGTGAGAAGGGGAAGTTGTCCCTCACTCCTGTCCCTAGGATACGGAACGTGCTGGACCTCAGTTTCCGATGAGAACGACGACGGTTGTAGTTCTCACTCATTTTGTTCAGCTTTTCCAAGGAATGTTGGTTTGGTTTTTTTTTTAGGGAGTCATCATCGATCCCAACACGTTGTAGATAAAGAGCCTTGGTTGAGGCACATGCTGGCCAAATGGCTGACCTTAGGGCAGAAAAATGCTTACCTTCTCGGGCACCCCGGGGGCATGAGACAGATGCGGGGTAACACTTCTTCAAGGATCCGTTCACTTCCAGTCCCAAAGTAGAGAGTGAGGTGGTCTCTTCTACGCGGACAACAGACCTCCAATGACGACGCCAACTGGAGAGTGAGGAGAAACCACATGCACATTTGAGAATCTCATTCACGGTCTCAGGTCACAAGATCCACGCCCAATATCCCCCAGGTAGAGCCTGAACCTGTCTATCAAGTCTCTATATCCCTTAGGGTGATCATGACTGTGTGTGACACCATGAGGTGGGCAGGCAGGCAGCTGTGCTTATGCACTGGAGGTGCGTGCATGAGTGTGACAAAGGAAGCTGTCCCTCACTCCTCCTTCCCTGGGGCTCTAAACGTGCTGGACCTCAGTTTCCGATGAGAACGACGACGGTTGTAGTTCTCACTCATTTTGTTCAGCTCCAAGGAATGTTGGTTTGGTTTTTTTGGGGGGAATCATCATCGATCCCAGCACGTTGTAAAAAATGGAGCAAGTGGACTTGTGGCTCACTGGGTTTGGCAATGTCCTCAGAGTCCTACAGGACCTGCAGGACCGAGGTAACACAACTGAGCAGAGAACACTCAGTGCAGTGTTGGAGGGACACCCATGTTCCATTGCGACACCCGAACAAGCCGCCTCCAGCAGCTCTAAAACCCCAAATGCTAATGGCTGAGCGAGGAGCAGAGCATCACTTACCTTCCTGAGGGATCCCGTCTAGGTGCCACCTAGGACACCCGTCTTGGGGACTCGCGGGAACTGGTGCCATCCATGCAGACAACAGTCTTCTCTTCTAAGCCAATGCAGAACCTGGTGCTGTAGCTCCACCTGAGAAGTGGACACAAGCACAGGTGCGTTTGAGTAATGTGCCCAAGTCCTCAGGTATCATACCTGTGGTCCTCTTCCCTTTTGTAGGCTTTGCATCTGACTGTCCCTTCTTCTGTCCCTGAGGCATAAGTGAGGGCAGGTGTGACTTCCTGTGTGCAGGTGTGTTGCAAATATGAATGCCTGTGGTGGCTACAGGCCTCCTCATGTGAAAAATGAAGCCCTGTGGGCAGGCTGGTGTTGCTCAGTGGTTGAGCGTCAACCAAAGAACCAGCAGGTCATGTTACCATTCTTAGTCAGGGCACATGACCAGGCTACAGCCTCCGCTGCCAGTTGGGTGCGTGCAGCAGTCAACCAAACAGTGACCCTCTCTCCCCATTGATGATTCTCTCCCTCTCCATCTCTCAGAGATAAATAAGAAAAAATGTTTTTACAACCGTCAACCAACAGAAAGAAAATTCACTTGGATGTTAAAAAACTGGGAGGTGCCTGCTTGTGTGTGAGAAGGGGAAGCTGTCCCTCACTCCTGTCCCTAGGACACGGAACGTGCTGGACCTCAGTTTCCGATGAGAACGACGACAGGTGTGGTTCTCACTCATTTTGTTCAGCTTTTCCAAGGAATGTTGGTTTGGTTTTTTTTTAGGGAGTCATCATCGATCCCAACACGTTGTGGACACAGAGCCTTGGTTGAGACACATGCTGGCCAACTGGCTGACCTTAGGGCAGAAAAATGCTTACCTTCTCGGGCATCCCGGGGGCATGAGACAGATGCGGGGTAACACTTCTTCCAGGATCCGTTCACTTCCAGTCCCAAAGTAGAGAGTGGGGTGGCCTCTTCTATGCGGACAACAGGCCTCTCATGACAACGCCAACTGGAGAGTGAGGAGAAACCACATGCACATTTGAGAATCTCATTCACGGTCTCAGGTCACAAGATCCACGCCCAATATCCCCCAGGTAGAGCCTGAACCTGTCTATCAAGTCTCTATATCCCTTAGGGTGATCATGACTGTGTGTGACACCATGAGGTGGGCAGGCAGGCAGCTGTGCTTATGCACTGGAGGTGCGTGCATGAGTGTGACAAAGGAAGCTGTCCCTCACTCCTCCTTCCCTGGGGCTCTAAACGTGCTGGACCTCAGTTTCCGATGAGAACGACGACGGTTGTAGTTCTCACTCATTTTGTTCAGCTCCAAGGAATGTTGGTTTGGTTTTTTTGGGGGGAATCATCATCGATCCCAGCACGTTGTAAAAAATGGAGCAAGTGGACTTGTGGCTCACTGGGTTTGGCAATGTCCTCAGAGTCCTACAGGACCTGCAGGACCGAGGTAACACAACTGAGCAGAGAACACTCAGTGCAGTGTTGGAGGGACACCCATGTTCCATTGCGACACCCGAACAAGCCGCCTCCAGCAGCTCTAAAACCCCAAATGCTAATGGCTGAGCGAGGAGCAGAGCATCACTTACCTTCCTGAGGGATCCCGTCTAGGTGCCACCTAGGACACCCGTCTTGGGGACTCGCGGGAACTGGTGCCATCCATGCAGACAACAGTCTTCTCTTCTAAGCCAATGCAGAACCTGGTGCTGTAGCTCCACCTGAGAAGTGGACACAAGCACAGGTGCGTTTGAGTAATGTGCCCAAGTCCTCAGGTATCATACCTGTGGTCCTCTTCCCTTTTGTAGGCTTTGCATCTGACTGTCCCTTCTTCTGTCCCTGAGGCATAAGTGAGGGCAGGTGTGACTTCCTGTGTGCAGGTGTGTTGCAAATATGAATGCCTGTGGTGGCTACAGGCCTCCTCATGTGAAAAATGAAGCCCTGTGGGCAGGCTGGTGTTGCTCAGTGGTTGAGCGTCAACCAAAGAACCAGCAGGTCATGGTTCCATTCTTAGTCAGGGCACATGACCAGGCTACAGCCTCCGCTGCCAGTTGGGTGCGTGCAGCAGTCAACCAAACAGTGACCCTCTCTCCCCATTGATGATTCTCTCCCTCTCCATCTCTCTCAGAGATAAATAAGAAAAAATGTTTTTACAACTGGCAACCAACAGAAAAGAAATTCACTTGGATGTTAAAAAACTGGGAGGTGCCTGCTCGCATGAGAGAAGGGGAAATTGTCCCTCACTCCTGTCCCTAGGACACGGAACGTGCTGGACCTCAGTTTCCGATGAGAACGACGACGGGTGTGGTTCTCACTCATTTTGTTCAGCTTTTCCAAGGAATGTTGGTTTGGTTTTTTTTTTAGGGAGTCATCATCGATCCCAACACGTTGTGGACACAGAGCCTTGGTTCAGACACATGCTGGCCAAATGACTGAATTTGGGGCAGGAAAATGCTTACCTTCTTTAGCGCCCCGAGGCTATAAGGCAGATCCGGGGTTACACTTCTTCCAGGATCCGCCACATCCAACCCCAAAGTAGAGAGCTAGGTGGTCTATTCTTCATGGACAACAGACTTCTCATGACGATGACACCTGGAGAGTGAGGAGAAACCACATGCACATTTGAGAAACTCATTCACGGTCTCAGGTCACAAGATCCATGCCAACCTTTCGCCCTGTAGAGCCTGACCCTGTCTGTCAAGTCCCTCTATCCCTTAGGGGTGATCATGGCCGTATGTGACACTATGAGGTGGGCAGGCAGGCAGCTGCGCTTATGCCCTGGAGGTGCGAGCATGAGTGTAAAAAGGCAAGCTGTCCCTCACTCACTCCTCCTCTCCCTGGGGCTCTGAACGTGCTGGACCTCAGTTTCCGATGAGAACGACGACGGTATGAGTTCTCACTCATTTTGTTCAGCTCCAAGGAATGTTGGTTTGGTTTTTTTGGGGGGAATCATCATCGATCCCAGCACGTTCTAAAAAATGGAGCAAGCAGACTTGTGGGTCATTGGGTGGGGCAATGCCCTCAGAGTCCTACAGGACCTGCAGGACCCAGGTCCCACAACTGGACACGGAACACTCGGTCCAGTATTGGAGGGACACCCGTGTCCCATCGCGACACCAAAAAAAGCCACCTGCAGCAGCTCCAAAACCCCAAATGCTAATGGCTGAGCGAGGAAGATTGCATCGCTTACCTTCCTGAGGGATCCCATCTAGGCGCCACTTAGGCCACCCGTGTTGGGGACTCGCGGGAACTTGTGTCATGCAGGCAGACAACAGTCTTCTCCTCTTGGCTCATGCAGAACGTGGCGCTGCAGCTCCACCTAAGAAGTGGACACAAAGCACAGGTGCGTTTGAGTAATGTGCCCAGGTCCTCATGTAACATCCCTGGCCTCTTCTTCCCTTTCGTAGGCCCTGAATCTCACAGTCCCTTCTCCTGTCCCTGAGGCATATGTGAGGGAAGCTGTGACTTCCTGTGTGCAGGAGTGTTGCAAATATGGATGCCTGTGGTGGCTACAGGCCTCCTCATGTGAAAAATGAAGCCCTGTGGGCAGGCGGGTGACGCTAAGGGGTTTAGCGTCAACACATGAACCAGGAGGTCAAGGTTCTATTCTTAGTCAGGGAACATGCCCATGCTGCAGTCTCGTCTGCAAGTTAGGGACATGCAGCAGGCAACCAATCAGTGATTCTCTCTCACCATTGAAGTTTCTCTCTCTCTCTCTCTCCCTTCCTATCTAAAATCAAAAAAATATTTTTCAAAAATTGGCAATCAACACCAAGGACATTCTCTCAGCTGCTAAAACAGTGGGAGGTGCCTGCTTGCTTGTGAGAAGGTGAAACTGTCCCTCACTCCTGTTCCTAGGACACGGAACGTGCTGGACCTCAGTTTCCGATGAGAACGACGACGGGTGTAGTTCTCACTCATTTTGTTCAGCTTTTCCAAGGAATGTTGGTTTGGTGTTTATTTTAGGGAGTCATCATCGATCCCAACACGTTGTGGAAACAGAGACTTGGTTGAGACACATGCTGGCCAACTGGCTTACCTTGGGGCAGGGAAAGGCTTACCTTTTCGAGCACCCTGGGGGCATGTTGCAGACCCAGGGTAATACTTCTTCCAATTTCCGTCCACGTCCAACCCCAAAGTAGAGTGAGGATGTCTCTTCTATGCGGACAACAGACCTCTCATGACAACGCCAACTGGAGAGTCAGGAGAAACCACATGCACATTTGAGAATCTCATTCATGGTCTCAGGTCACAAGATCCACACCAAATATCACCCAGTAGAGCCTGAAACTGTCTATCAAGTCCCTCTATCCCTTATGGGTGATCATGTCCGTGTGTGACACCATGAGGTGGGCAGGCAGGCAGCTGCGCTTATGCCCTGGAGGTGCGTGCATGAGTGTGACAAAGGAAGCTGTCCCTCACTCCTCCTGTCCCTGGGGCTCTAAACGTGCTGGACCTCAGTTTCCGATGAGAACGACGACGGTATGAGTTCTCACTCATTTTGTTCAGCTCCAAGGAATGTTGGTTTGGTTTTTTGGGGGGGAATCATCATCGATCCCAGTACGTTCTAAAAAATGGAGCAAGCGGACTTGTGACTCATTGGGTGGGGCAATGGCTTCAGAGTCCTACAGTACCTGCAGGACCCAGGTCCCACCACTGAGCAGAGAACACTCAGTCCAGTGTTGGAGGGACACCCGTGTCCCATCGGGACACCAAAACAAGCCGCCTCCAGCAGCTCCAAAACCCCAAATGCTAATGGCTGAGCGAGGAGCCGAGCATCACTTACCTTCCTGAGGGATCCCGTCTAGGCGCCACTTAGGCCACCCCTGTTGGGGACTCTCAGGAACTGGTGCCATGCAGGCGACAACAGTCTTTCTTCATGGCCGATGCAAAACCTGGCGCTGCAGCTCCGCCTGAGAAGTGGACACAAAGCACAGGTGCGTTTGAGTAATGTGCCCAAGTCCTCAGGTATCATACCTGTCGTGCCCTTCCCTTTTGTAGGCTTTGCATCTGACTGTCCCTTCTCCTGTCCCTAAGGCATATGTGAGGGAAGGTGTGACTTCCTGTGTGCAGGTGTGTTGCAAATATGGATGCCTGCGGTGGCTACAGGCCTCCTCATGTGAAAAATGAAGCCCTGTGGGCAGGCTGGTGTGGCTCAGTGGTTGAGCGTCAACCAATGAACCAGCAGGTCATGGTTCCTTTCTTATTCAGTGCACATAACCAGGCTATAGCCTCCGCTGCCAGTTGGGGGCGTGCAGCAGTCAACCAAATAGTGACCCTCTCTCACCATTGATGATTCTCTCCCTCTCCATCTCTCTCAGAGATAAATAAGAAAAAATGTTTTTACAACCGTCAACCAACAGAAAGAAAATTCACTTGGATGTTAAAAAACTGGGAGGTGCCTGCTTGCGTGTGAGAAGGGGAAGCTGTCCCTCACTCCTGTCCCTAGGACACGGAACGTGCTGGACCTCAGTTTCCGATGAGAACGACGACGGGTGTAGTTCTCACTCATTTTGTTCAGCTTTTCCAAGGAATGTTGGTTTGGTTTTTTTTTTTAGGGAGTCATCATCGATCCCAACACGTTGTGGACACAGAGCCTTGGTTCAGACACATGCTGGCCAAATGGCTGAATTTGGGGCAGGGAAAGGCTTACCTTCTATAGCACCCCGAGGGCATAAGGCAGACCCGGGGTAACACTTCTTCCAGGATCCGCCCATGTCCACCACCAAAGTAGAGAGCTAGGTGGTCTATTCTTCATGGACAACAGACTTCTCATGACGACGCCACCTGGAGAGTGAGGAAAAACCACATGCACATTTGAGAAACTCATTCACGCTCTCAGGTCACAAGATCTACGCCAACCTTTCGCCCGGTATAGCCTGACCCTGTCTATCAAGTCCCTCTATCCCTTAGGGGTGATCATGGCCGTATGTGACACTATTAGGTGGGCAGGCAGGCAGCTGCGCTTATGCCCTGGAGGTGCGAGCATGAGTGTGAAAAGGCAAGCTGTCCCTCACTCCTCCTCTCCCTGGGGCTCTGAACGTGCTGGACCTCAGTTTCCGATGAGAACGACGACGGTATGAGTTCTCACTCATTTTGTTCAGCTCCAAGGAATGTTGGTTTGGTTTTTTTTGGGGGAATCATCATCGATCCCAGCACGTTCTAAAAAATGGAGCAAGCAGACTTGTGGGTCATTGGGTGGGGCAATGCCCTCAGAGTCCTACAGGACCTGCAGGACCCAGGTCCCACCACTGGACAGGGAACACTCAGTCCAGTATTGGAGGGACACCCGTGTCCCATTGGGACACCCAAACAAGCTGCCTCGAACAGTTCCAATACCCCAAGCTAATGGCTGAGCGAGGAGCAGAGCATCGCTTACCTTTCTGAGGGATCCCGGCTTGGAGCCACTCAGGCCACCCGTCTTGGGGACTCTTGGGAACTCGGGCGATCCAGGCAGACAACAGTCTTCTCTTCTTGGCCGATGCAGAACCTGGCGCTGCAGCTCCACCTGAAAAGGGGACACAAAGCACAGGTGTGTTTGAGTGACGTGCCCAGGTCCTCAGGTAACGTCCTGTCCTCTTCTTCCCTTTCGTAGGCCTTGAATCTGATTTTCCCTCCTCTTGTCCCTGAGTCATGAGTGAGAGCAGGTGTGACATTGTGTGTGCAGGTCGGTTGCAAATATGGTTGCCTGTGGTAGATACAGACCTCCTCATATGAAAAATGAAGCCCTGTGGTGTGGCTCAGAGGTTGATCGTCAACCAATCAACCAGGAGGTCATGGTTCCATTGTTAGTCAGGGTACATGCCCAGGCTGCGGCCTCAGTCCCCAGTAGGGGGCGTGGAGCAGGCAACCAATCAATGATTCTCCCTCTCCCATCCTCTATAAAAATCAATAAAAATATTTTTGAACAACTGGAAAACAACACCAAGAACATTATCTGGGATGATGAATCACCAGGAGGTGCCTGCTTGGTTGTGAGAAGGGGAAGCTGTCCCTCACTCCTGTCCCTAGGATACGGAACGTGCTGGACCTCAGTTTCCGATGAGAACGACGACGGTTGTAGTTCTCACTCATTTTGTTCAGCTTTTCCAAGGAATGTTGGTTTGTGTTTTTTTTAGGGAGTCATCATCGATCCCAACACGTTTTGGACACAGAACCTTGGTTCAGACACATGGTAGCCAATTGGTTGACCTTGGGACGAGAAAGGCTTACCTTCACGAGTGCCCTGGTGGCATGAGGTAGACCTGGGGCAACACTTCTTCCAGGATCTGCCCACATCGGACCTCCCAGATAGATAGCAAAGAGGTCTCTTCTACAGGATCAACAGGCCTGTCATGATGACTCCACCTGAGAAGTGTAGAGAAATCACATAAACATTTGAGAAATGGAGCCAGGTGGCAATATCCAGGCCAACGTTTCCCCAGGTAAAACCTGTCTATCAATTACCTCTATCCCTGACCAGTGTGAGTGCACTCGTATGAGACACTATGGTTTGGGCAGATAGGCAGCTGCACTTACGCCCTGGGAGGTGCGTGCATGAGTGTGACAAGGGAATCTGTCCCTCTCCTCTCCTGTCCCTGGGTCTCTGAATGTGCTGGATCCCAGTTTTTGATGAGAACGAAACAGTATGAGTTCTCACTCATTTTTTTCAGCTTTCCAAAGAATTCAATTTTTGGGGTCATCATCGATCTGAGCACTTTCTAAAATTTGAGCCAGGCTGGTGTTACTGGTAATACGGTGAGCCAATGACCTCAACGTCCTCCAGGGCCTGCAGGATGCAGATCCCAACACTGAGCAAGAGGAATACTCAGTCCATTGTTGGAGGGAAACCCCATGTGCCATTCCGACACCCAAACCTGTGACTCTAGCAGCTCCCCAAATCAGAAAATTAATTTCTGTACTTGGAGGAGAAAAATACTTACCTTCCTCAGCAATCCACAGGCAGGGTGCACACCCAGGGACACAAAGGTTCTAGGACTCTGCATGCTGCCTATCATCAAAGGAAAGAAAGGAGGTTTCTTCATGGCTGATGATGAGTCAACACGGCCACTCCACCTGGGAAGTGTAGAGAAATCACATGCACAGTTGAGAAACCTACCCAGGTAACCATATCCAGGCCTACATTCTCCCTAGGTAAGATCTGTCTATCAGGTACCTCTCTCCCTGACCAATGACTACAGGTATATGTGTACCATGAGGGTAGACAGGAAGGCAGCTGTGCCAACACTCTAGGTGGTGCCTGCTTGAGTGTGTCAAGGGAAGCTGTCCCTCACTCCTCCTGTCCCTGGGGCTCTGAATGTGCTGGACCTCAGTTTCCGATGAGAACGACGACGGTATGAGTTCTCACTCATTTTGTTCAGCTTTCCAAGGAATGCAATTTTTGGGGTCATCATCGATCCGAGCACGTTCTAAAATTTGAGCCAGGCTGGTGTTATGGCTCATTGGGTGAGACAATGACCTCAGAGTCCTCCAGGGGCCTGCAGGATGCAGACCCCAACACTGAGCAAGAGCAATACTCAGTCCACCGTTGGAGGGAAACCCCATGTACCATTCAGACACCCCAACCTGTGACTCTAGCAGCTCCCCAAATCAGAGAATTAATTTCTGTACTTCGAGCAGGTAAATGTTTACCTTCCTCAGTGACCCACAGGCTGGGTGCACACCCAGGGACACGTGGCTTCTAGTACTCCGCACGCCACTCATCATCAAAGGAAAGGAAGGCGATTTCTTCATGTCTACATAGCCACTCCACCTGGGAAGTGTAGAGAAATCACATGCACACTTGAGAAACATACCCAGGTTCTCAGGTAACAAGACCAAATCCCCCAGGTGAGCCTTGCACCGGTCTATCTTGTATCTCTATCCCTTAAGTTGCTTGAGGACGTGTGTTACCATGAGCTTATCCAGGTAGGCAGCTGTGATGACACTGTAGGTGGTGCCTGCATGAGTGTGACAAGGGAAGCTGTCCCTCACTCCTCCTGTCCCTGGGGCTCTGAACATGCTGGACCTCAGTTTCCAATGAGAACGACGAGAGTATGAGTCCTCATTCATGCTCAACTCTCTAAGGAATGCATTTTTGGGGTCACTGATCCCAGTATGTTCTACAATTTGAGCCAGGCTTGTATTACGGCTCATTGGGTGAGGCAATGACCTCAGAGTCCTCCAGGGGCCTGCAGGATGCAGATCCCATTACTGAGCAAGAGGAATACTCAGCCCACTGTTGAAGGGAAACCCCGTGTGCCATTCAGACACCCAAACAAGCCACCTCCAGCAGCTCTAAAAATCAGGAAGGTAATTTGTCAACTTGGAGCAGGATAATGAGTACCTTCCTAAGCTGTCCCTGGGTGCGGTGTGCACTTAGGGTCACCCATTCTCGGGGGCTCCCGGGAACCTCAGGACATCCAGGCAGAGAACGGTCTTCTCTTTTGGGAAAATGCAGAACCTTGAGAGGAGGCAACTCCACCTGGGAAGTGGACAGAAATCACAGGTGCGTTTGAGTTATGTACCCAGTTGCTCTCGTAAAATCCATGTCCTCCTCTAAGGCATTTCTGTCCCTGACGTGTAGACTCAAGGAACGTGATATCATGCGTGTAGGTGGGTTTGTGAATACATGGCCTGTGTTGTGGGCAGCAGCCTCCTCATGGGAACACCGAGCCCTAGCACCGATCACCATCCACCATTCCTTCCTGGCTTCCAAGGAGGATCCATCTCGTACAAAAACATGAAAAAATGGTGACTTATTAACCTGCCAGGGCTCCTGAGGAAAGGCAAGGACTCCCTCTTCAATATCCCCTCACTCTATAAACAGAAGCAGCATGCCCTATCTTCCTACGTGCTCCTAATGACTGTGGATGTGAGGCCACCTTGAACACTGTCCCAGCAAAGTGACAAGGAGAATGGCACTTTATGTAAACACAACGACCACCAAAATATATATATTTATATATGACACCAATGGTATCATTACACACTAGCCTAGCCACACAGGGCCCGAGTTCATGTAAGGGGCAAAAGAATAAAAGAAACAATATCGAGGGGAAAATGACTCATGAAAACTAGGCCAGCCCTATCTAGTTTGGCTCAGTGGATAGAGTGTCGGCCTGCGGACTGAAAGGTTCCGGGTTCGATTCTGGTCAAGGGCACATGCCTAGGTTGCGGGCTCCATCCCCCGTAGGGTGTGTGCAAGAGGCAGCCGATCCATGATTCTCTCATCTTTGATGTTTCTCTCTCTCCCTCCCTCTCTTTTCCTCTCTGAAATCAATAAAAAATATTTTTAAAAAATTAAAAAAAAAAAAAAACTAGGCCAAATGCCCTAAGCAGGACAAAATGACACCAGAAAGGTGTTCATGGTGTTCACCCACCATGACTCCGAATCCACAAAGCTGCAGGGGCCACCACACCAGCGGAGACACGGCCAACACAGATCCATGCCATGAGCTCCCTGGGCCAAGGCCACACTCTCCAACTCTTACACGTGAAAGGCTCAATGGCCACCATGCCTACAAGGACTGCACATTATCAACCAGAATCTTCCTTCATGGACACCCAACCATGTATGAGAAGCCTCTGACCCTCAGACAGAACAGGCTGAAATGCTGAGGCCCTCGGAGGTGTTTGCATGAGTGCGACAAGGGAAGCTGTCCCTCACTCCTGTCCCTGGGCTCTGAACGTGCTGGACCTCAGTTTCCGATGAGAACGACGACGGGTGTAGTTCTCACTCATTTTGTTCAGCTTTTCCAAGGAATGTTGGTTTGGTTTTTTTTTTTAGGGAGTCATCATCGATCCCAACACATTGTGGACACAGAGCCTTGGTTCAGACACATGGTGGCCAATTGGCTGACCTTTGGGCAGAGAAAGGCTTACCTTCTCGAGTGCCCCGGGGGCATGAGGCAGACCCTGGGGTAACACTTCTTCCAGGATTCGCCCACGTCCGACCCTCAGGTAGAGAGCAAAGGTGGTCTCTTCTACGCGGACAACAGGCCTCTCATGACGACTCCACCTGGAGGGTGAAGAGAAACCACATGCACATTTGAGAAACTCATTCATGCTCTCAGGTTACTAGATCCACGCCAACCTTTCCCCAGGTACAGCCTGCACCTGTCTATCAAGTCCCTCCATCCCTTAGGGGTGATTATGGGCGTGTGTGACACCACGAGGTGGGCAGGTAGGCAGCTGCGCTTATGCCCCGAAGGTGCGTGCATGAGTGTGACAAGGGAAGCTGTCCCTCACTCCTCCTGTCCCTGGGGCTCTGAACGTGCTGGACCTCAGTTTCCGATGAGAACGACGACGGGTGTAGTTCTCACTCATTTTGTTCAGCTTTTCCAAGGAATGTTGGTTTGGTTTTTTTTTTTAGGGAATCATCATCGATCCCAGCACGTTCTGTGAAGCCAGACATCTAGGTGAAGCAGCCTAGGTAGCTCATCTCGTGAGCCAATGACCTCAGGGTCTGAAAGCAAGAGGGACACTTTGTCCACTCTTGAAGCTCAACCCCACACGCCACTGTGGACACATGGACAGGCTGCCTCTAGCACGTCGACGCGTTCCCCAAGCAAATGACAGATTGTGGGAGAGAGGAATGCTTACCTTCCTCAGCGATCCACCAGCAGGGGACACACCCAGGACACACAAGGCTTCCAGGACTCTTGCATGCCTCCTGTCATCAAAAAAAAGGAAAGTGGTCTGTTCACGGCTGGTGGGGAGCGTTGGGAGGCCACTGCACCTGGCATGTGCACAGAAATCCCATGAACAGTTGAGAAAGGTACCCAGATTGTCAAGTAGCCGCGGGTGAGAAAAACGGAGTTTGTCTGTTCCTAAAATATTCAAAACCAAGCCTCAGTGACAAAACCTTCTGCATAAAAGGGCCAAGGAATAGACAGACTTGTGTTCTTACTGATGGATGTTGCAATGTCAGCAACAAATAATGATTAATGAGTAAACCTATGAAATGTCATGGTCTCTCTACTGGATGGATACACGTGACTCATCTTTATGAGGCCACCACAATATGGAATATTGAACTTCTTTTATATTTCAAGGAAAAAATGAAAGGCTTTGTGGTTTTCATTAAAAATCTTCAGGACCTTAGAAAGGTCTCATAAATTTAACATATAATTTTCCACATCCAAAAAACTAATGTCAATCCAATAAATTCAATTTGAAAATAAGATAATTGCCCTAGCTGGTTTGCCTTAATGGATAGAGCATCAGCCTGCAGACTGAAGGGTCCCGGGTTCGATTCCGGTCAAGGGCATGTACCTTGGTTGCAGGCACATTCCGCAGTAGGAGGTGTGCAGGAGGCAGCTGATCGATGTTTCTCTCCCATTGATGTTTCTAGCTCTCTATCCCTCTCCCTTCCTCTCTGTAAAATATCAATAAAATATATTTAAAAAAAAAAAAAGAATGAAGGTCCCGCCAGGCTGGTGTGGCTCAGTTGGTTGAGCCAAGAGGTCACCCATGAACCAAGAGGTTTTGGGCTCCACCCCCAGTAGGGGGCGTGCAGGAGGCAGCCAATCTATGTTTCTCTCTCCCTCTCCATTCCCATCAATAAAAACAAAGAGGTGTTCCATCTTTGGATGGTTCCTGGAGGAAGCAATTATTGTGATTATCGTCAAAGGTTGATTGTTAGTATCCTGCCCTGGTGTTGACTAGTTTTCTGTTGTCAAGAACTTGACTTTTGACCCTACTTATCCATTCATTATTCATATGTTCATTTACCAACAGTATCAATATCTCACCATCATGAATCAGTTGCCTCATCCTTGAAGGGGTTCATCATCGCGTCCAAACGTTCCTCCATTGCTTCGAATTCAAAGCCAGAGCTGGCACACGGCTTGGCACCCATCATTCCTCTTGGACTGACGTAACCAAACCCATCACGACGGCTCTCTCTGGTTCTTCTCTTCCTCCTTCGGCTTTCTCTAGGTGAGACACTGAGTTTCTCCTATCGTCCACGTCCCTCAGAATAACAGGAGATAAAAAGAAGTTAGTGACAGCACCTTCCTGACTTTCATAAACCAGTCAAATGTCTAAAGATACGTTAGCCCCTGCTGAGACATCGTCGGGTGAAACTTACGTCTTAATTCCTCTGGTTATCATTTGGGCCGATTCAGCTGCCGGATCAGATGTCCCCATTCGTTGTCCTTGCAAGACACAATGTGTTATGTTCAGAAAAGTGCTGGAATGAATACAGAGAACTGGGGAAGGGGGCGGGGATGAATAATTATGGGAAACCTACACGAAGCGGGTAGGGAATCCAGACCGTGTGGTCATCAAGCACAATTGGAAAAATATTCCAACAGATGATGACACTGAAGTTGGTGTCGTGGGGTGGGGGTTGCGTCTTCACTCGGAGATCCTGGTCGGCTCCCCCCGCCCTCCACCGCTCTCTGCAGCATTGGCCTTGGCGTTGCCTGTCACCCTGTCTATTCCGAAGTTGGTGGTCTTCCATTTAGTGATACTCCTCTTACTGGCCATTTCTCTCGGGCTTTGACCTGTGTCCCCATGGTACCCAGGGCTCTATGGCCTGTTCTCCTGAGGAACCCAGCGGACCATCTCCTAAGCACTGCCCCCGCCCCCAGCTCTAGAGGTCATTCGTTCTTTGTAGTTTGACGCCACGAAATTTGCCACAAATCAATGCCCTGTTCCTGTCTTTCTCCCGTTCCCGCCACATCTCATTACTTACACCTCTTCGCCCGAGGGACTGCACTTGAGAATTCTCATGGGTCTGACCCTAAAGGCCAAGGGAGAATGAACACGACCTCGGAAATGTGCGTGTTTCCCCAAAGCATGGTTTCGCGCCATCCATTTAGCAAAATAGTGATGTTTTTCATGATCATCTTCCAGAGGTTGTGACGTGACATTGTAGTAAGTTGTGACGTGACATTATAGTAAGTATATCATCAAACTCAACCTCAAACTTAACCTCTATTTTTTTTTAAAAAAAGGGATAATGGTTATTTTAAGTATTCAGCATGGTTATTATAAGTATTCAATGAGGTAATCCGTGAAATAGTGTTTATCTCAGCATGTGGTACATCTACTAAGAACTCAATTAAGTGCTATCTATATAACTGAAATACATATATTTGAAATGGCGCACAACACTCCCACAAATAAAACAGTAAAAAATGAACAGAACTCAAACTATCACCATTTTTGACTATTCTTCCTATAAAGTTAGTTTATTGACCATATCCGAAGAAGCGCATACATATATCATTTCACATGAACAAAACACAATGTGGAAGCCTGAAACACAGTAACTCAATCACTGGTGGGAAAAGAAACATTTGGAAAAAAAAAAACAACCACCTGGATTTTCATATCAATTACTTAGAACACATATTACTATTAAGTAACTGAATACAAGCCAATTGGATAAATGAATCATCACTAGGTCACCAAGCATGGCGACTGGATTAAACAGGTTACTCACAAGTTCACAAGTATAACTAAGGTTGCAGGGAGTACCCTTGAGTTTACACACATTTTTGAACAATACCTATTACATCCTATAGGTAAATTTCTAAGACTAAAATTGTGAGTCAAAATGTGCTAATTTCCATCCAATACCTATTTTCCCATGGTAACATACCAGGAGTCCAAATTTCTCCACACTTTGTACCTCTTAATCTAATAGGTGAAAAAAGACAACCAATGGTAGATTTGTTTCATTGTGTGTGCGTGTATCTGTGTGTACACACATGTATTTACTTCATAATCACTTGTAATTGTTATTCGATATCTGTAATTATTTCATCAAGGTGGATGTGGTTGGGCATTGTTTTATACGCTCTTGGCCATTCACAATACTTTTTCTTTTAAGGAGTTGATCACTTACGGGCGTGGCCACACTGATACCGGGATGCTTGCCTTTTTTTTAGAATTAATTTGGGGTAGTTTTTCATAGAAGGTTAACCCTAACTTGGTCATATACGTTTCAAGGAACCATACAGCTATAGTTTAATTGACTGTCCGATAAGTAGCCCCATTTCATTTTATGTTGAGCAGGTTGTTGGTTCTCTTTCTCTCCCCGAAACCCTCCAATGTAGATAACAAGCAAACAAGAGTCAACTTGGAAAAACACAGCTTCATTGGGCTCAAGATGGCATCTGTCCATTGGCTACGTTCCAAGAGAAGGCTACGGGGTGGGCCCGTGACACCTGGGACAGTTTCTCTTCGGTCTGCACACAGGTGGTGACTGGGAATCTCCCCTTGGGAACACTGAGGAGCCTTGACACACCCACAAATACCGGGGGCCATGGAGAACAAAAGGCTTGGACCATCACCAAGGGTGGAGAGATAACCAGGAACTTGAGACAGGGCTGAAGGCCAAGGCTCCTCTCCTACATCAGACCATTCTTCTGTCAGGACCGGGAGGGTGTCTTCATTACCTAACCCACAGAAACAACACAAGAGACTCGAGGAATATTAAGAAACCAATGGCTGTATGTTCCAAACAAAAAGAACCTCCAGACACAGATCTTAATAAGATGGCGGGAAGGGACTTCTCTGGTTAAGAGTTGAAAAGTAAGATTCATGAAGAGGCTCACTAAGGTCAGAAGAGCAATACAGAGACACGAGAGTGGCCCAACGGGGATAGAAGTTTTTAAGTATCAGACAGAAATCCCAGAACAAAAGAACACGATGACTAAACTGAGATGTTCGTGAGAGGGGTTCAACAGCAGAGTAGACAACGTGGAAGAAAGGATGGGCGAAAGACAGGGCTGTGGAATTCATCCAATCGGAGAGGCCCAAAGGAAAAAAAAAAAGAATGAAAAGTGAGGACAGCTTAAGGGATTGTATGGGACACCAACCAATGGACTCATGCACATGTAACAGTAGTCCAGGAGGAAGAGATACAGAAAGGGGCATTAGGGCTATTTACATTAATATTGGCTACAGACCACAACTCACATAAGAAATAGGCATTCCCATTCAGGAATCCCGAAGGCACTGAAAAAGAGGACTCCAAAGAGACCCAACACCAAGACGTATTACAATCAGTCACAAGCGAAAGAGTAGCAGAGAATCTTAAAAGCAGCAAGAGAAAGCAACTTGTTAAGACCAGCAGCACGATTTTCAGCAAAAGCATTGCAGAACAGGAAGGCAGCGGGATGATGTAGACAAAGTGCTGAAAGAAAACACTGCCAACCAAGATCACTCTAGCCCACAAAGTCAATTTTCATAATTAAAAGAGAGGGAACAACCAATGGATCAAAGAAGAAACCAAGACATAAAAAATATCTTGAGGCAAGCAAAAACATAATGTACCAAAATGTACGGTACGCGGCAAACATAGCTCTAAGCAAGAAGTTAGTTGTAAAAAAAAAAAATTTATTGTAATAAACTCCTACATTAAGGAAAATATCTCAAACTAAGTTCACATCAAGAAACTACAAAAAATAAAAACAAATGAATCGCAAAGTTAGCAGAAGAAAGTAACAAAGGGGGTGGGGGTGGCCAGGGAGAGGTCAATGGGGGAAAAAGGAGACTTATGTAATACTTTAAACAATAAAGAATTTAAATAATAAAAAAGAAAAAGTAACAAAGATTAGAGCAGAAAAAAAAGAGAGACTAAAAAGATAATAAAGCCCTAGCCAGTTTGGCTCAGTGGATAGAGCATTGGCCTGAGGACCAAAGGGTCCTGGGTTCGATTCCGGTCAAGGGCATGTACCTCGGTTTCAGGCTCCTCCCCGGCCCGGGCCCTGGTCGAGGCTCGTGCAGGAGGCAACCAATCAATCGATGTGTTTCTCTCACATCAATATTTCTCTGTGTCTTTCCCCCGCTCTTCCACTCTCTCTAAAAATCAATGGAAACATATTCTTGGGAGAGAATTAAGAAAAAAAAGATAATAGAAAAGATCAATGAAATGAAGAGCTGGTTGTTTGTTTTTTTTTTAAAAAGATAACCAAAATAGAAAAAGGTTTACATATACTTACCAAGAAAATAAGAGAGAAGACGCAAATAAAATTATAAATGAAAAGAGGAGACACGACAACTGATAGCACGGAGGATCACAAGAGACCACGGTCATGTGCCACTTAACGAGGAGGATATGTTCTGAGACATGTGTCCTTAGGAGACTATATTATTGCGCGGACATCATGATATGGTCTACTACTATGAATGTATGCGCTATATACTTTTATGGACTGGCAGCCCAGCAGGCTTCTTTGTCAACGTCACCACCAACATGTAGTGTGAGCCCCAACAGTTGGCATTTGTTTGGGTAATGTAAGTGCCTGACATAATCCTCTTTTTAAATCCTTTTTTAAGAAACTTTCAGTTACAGGTGACATACAATATTATGAGTTTCAGGTTGTACACCCCAAAGATTATAGACATTACATAACTTACTAAGTGACCATCTGGATAAAACTCCTCACCATCTGATACTGGACCCAGTTATCAGAATGTGACTATCTGGATTCCCTATGCTGTCCTTGACCATCCCCATGACTATGCTGTTAACTCCCTTTTTCACCCATCTCCCCAACGCCCCCTCCCATCTGACAACCATCAAAACGGTCCTTGTATCTAGGAATCTGTTTCTTTTCTGCGTGTTAACTTATTTTTAAAAGACATTGCTGACCACACACTAGATAAAGACCCAGACCACCTCTCCCAATGGAGGTTCCTTTGGTTTAGGTCTTCCTTGATTCTGATAACTGACCATTTGGGCTCCTTGCTTTTTTCTCTTTCCATGCGTTAAACTTCTCACTCTGACCTTGTAGATACACCATGAAAGAGTGAGTGAGCCTGCAAAACCCTACGCCCGCAGGAAAGAACTGAAGCCCAGACTCATGCTTCTCTCTCGCTACCCTAGGACTTACTGTGGGCCCTCTCGTGGGACTTCTATGCTCTGGGGCCTGTTAAGTAACAAACTCCTTTTTCCTTCACGTGTTCTGACGCGTTACCGCAGAAAAGCATCTTGCACAAGAACCACAAGGGTCCGACCGTTGGTTTACAAGGGGAAGATACCTGTGGGAAGCTCAACGGGTCCCCAGTGAAGTACCCTCAAGGCATTTCTAGCTGAAAGTACTACTATCTGTAGGCCGAGACTGCCAGAAAACATTAATGTGTTATGCTACAATTTTAGGAAGGCTACCAGGTCACAAGGCAATAGGAATTTTCAGCTCTCCTATATTCTTAGGGGACCACCCTGTATAGGAGGGTCCATTGTTGACCAAAAGATCGTTACGAGGTACATGACTACACTACGAACAATTATACGCCACACAAATTCAGCAATCTAGAAGACATAGATAAATCCCTAGAAACATACAACCTACCAAAACTGAACCACGAAAAAACAGAAAATCTAAATAGATTGATTACTATAACAGGAGACGGAGGCAGCAATCAAAAAACTGCCCAACAAAGTCTAGAAATAGAGGGTTTCACTGGTAAATTCTATTAAACGATTAAAGAAGAATTCATAGCAATCCTTCTCAAACTCTTCCAAAAAAAAAAAAAAAAGGAAGAGAATGGAACACTTCCACCAGCATTATTCTGATACAAAAATCAGACAAGAACAATACAAGAAAATAAAATTACATGCCAATATCCCTAAGTGAACATAGGTGCAAAAACCTCAGCAATATATTAGCAAACCAAATTCAACAATACACTGAAAGGGCCATACACCACTACAAAGTGACATTTCCTTAAAGGGATGGATCATGGATGTTTTGACATCCACAAATCAATCCATGTGACACACCGCATTAACAAAATGAAGATTAAAAAACCACCGTAAAATCGTCTTCATAGACACAGAAAAAGCACTTGACCAAACACAACATCCATTTATGACAAAAATTCTCGGCAAAGTGGGTATAAAGGAATGTATGTCAACATAACGAAGGTCCTATAAGACAAGGCCACAGCTAACATGACACTCGGCAAAAATCTGAAAACCTAAATGGCACGGCCTATTACAGGAATAGTATTGCTTTACTTTTATGTAACTGCAGTGCAGTGGGTTTATTTACATGAGGATCACCACAAACACATGAGTAATGATTTGTACTATGACGTGACAACGATGACATCACTAAGTGAGGAGTTGTTCAGCTCCATTCTAATCTTATGGGACCCCCAACATATGGGTGGTCAGTTGTTAAGTGAACTGTTGTTATGTGGCACATGACCATATATAGAAAACTTCCAAGATGCCACCCCCCAAAAAAATTTTTTTTAGAATAATCTGTTTAGTTCCAGAATACAAAATTAATATACATAAACCAGTTCTGTTTCTATACACCAACCATTTGAAAAGAATGCACATAAATGGGAAGACACTCTGTGTTCGTGGACTGGGAGAATAAATATTGTTAAAATATCCATACTACCCAATGTGACCTACATTGTCGATGCAATCTATCAAAATCCCCATGGCACTTTTCACAGAAATAGAAAAAGCAATCCTGAAATTTGTATGAGACCTCAACGGACAGAGGCATCACACTTCCTAATTTCAAACGATAGGATAAAGCTACACCAATCAAAACGGTATGGTTTGCACGTGAACACAGACACAGAGATCAATGCAACACAGCAGCACGGAGAGACCAGAAATAAATGCTCTGCGCATATGGCCAGGTAATTTTTCAGCTACGGAGCCGAAAATTCATAATAGGGGAAGGGTAGTCTCTTCAATCAATGATGTTGGGAAACCTCGACAGCCACATTTAAAAAGAGTGAAAATAAATAAATAAATAAATAAATAAATAAATAAATAAATAAATAAATAAATAAAAAGAACGAGACTGGACTCTGATCTTGCACCAACGACAACAAGCAACTGGAGATCCTAATATTTAAGACTCATAGGAGAAAGCACAGGGAGTAAATTCCCTGACATTGATCTCAGCCATCATCTTTCGGATTTGACACCAAAAGCAAAAATACAAAACAAAAACAAAAACAAAAACAAAAAAAAAGAAAAGAAAAACTAAACAAGGAAGACACTATCAAACTGAAAAACATCTGCTCAGAAAAGAAGAGCATAACCACATGGAAAAGGCAACCTATAGAATGGAAGGAAATAATCTGTTAACCACAAATCTGATAAAAAGGGTTCACATCCAACATATACAAGGAACTCAACGCCATAGGCAAAACCAACAAACAATAAAAACGGACCCCGGTTTAAAAATGGACAAGGACGCAGGACCTAAGCAGACACTTTTTTCCCCAAAGACATACATATGGCCCCCAGGGACTTAAAAAGTTGCTCAACATCATTAATCGAGAGGACAATTCAAGGGCACAATGAGGTTCCATGTCACCCTTGTTAGGATGTCTATTATCAGAAAGGCAGGAGGTACATACTCACGAGTATGTAAGAGAAAACCCTTGTACAAGATTGGTGGGAATATACATGGGTACGACCACTGTGGGGAACAACACGAAGATTCCTCAAGAGATTAAAATGGAACTACCATACCATGCAGCAATCACCCTGGGCGGACAGCCACAGGAAAGGAAAGATCTCCAAGAGTTATCTGTACGACTACTATGTTCATATACACATTATTTACAACAGCCAAGGTATAGGAAAAGGTATAGGAATTCATTGGGGAGAAGATGAAATGGCTGGCCCAGGAATAAGCCAGACAGAAGGAGGACAAACACAGCCTGGTGTCACTGACATATGAAATATATACATATATATATATTTTTTAAAAGTCAAACCAATAAAAAAAAACCACACACCTCATGTATCTATGTGAATGATAATATTGCTTCTTTATTGCTATGTAGTCTCTGATTACTTCTGACCCCTCTCATTCACTCCTACACCGATTTCTTTGAACCCATGGTCACAAACTGCTTACTTTCTGACATTCCAGCATCAAATACGACAATGGGCGGGGGGGGGAAATGTCCCTGTCAATGAGGAGCTCTTAGATATATATTTTGGGAAAAGGAGGCAGAACACACCATAGGGGGAAAAAAAAAGGAATCAAAACGGGGAAATGTGTTACTGATAAGGATATAAAGACAACATTGATGTGGGCAGACAAAGCCACGGCCCCCCATTGCATCAGCTCTGCCCACTAATCCCCAAGTGACCAATCCCGAGACACTTCAGACCTCAATGCCAATCAACAACAGTCTCATCCTGGATCCATTCTGATGCCCTCTGCCCATCAGCCCTCTCTCCACTAAGAGAATGGGGTCTGGGTGGGAATGTCTCTGAGTCTTACGAATGAATGAAGGTAACTTAGAGCCGTGGTTCCCAACGTGGGGCACATGCCTCACAGGGGGGGCAGTTTGACTTTTAAGGGGGGGGTCAATTTGAGAATGAGTTATTCACAGTGAATGTTTTGCATGTCTTATGGTTCTAGGGGCCTCATAGACAGTCTATAAATATACATGGTGACGCATTTAGGCATTTGAGTTCTCGATGATGTGTTTTGAAACTTTATTTGCTATTTTGTCCTATCCCTCTTTTTTTTTTTTAACAATTCCTTAGTGATTTCTTCCTCAGGACGTCCACTGTCCTTTCGTTCTTTTGTTTTTCTCTCTCATGGATGCCATGTTCTTAGGAAGCTTGTGTAGACCAAGTTCATGGCCTTTTAGGCTTCCACCATGTGAACGGGAGTTCATTTTTTGAATAATGAGAATTCTGTGTCACGGGGGCAAGGAGGGATCAGGATTTTAGAGATGCTTAAGTGGGGCATGGCAAAAAAAAAAAAAAAAAAAAAAAGGTTGGGAACCACTGACCTACAGTCTTTATGAATGGCGATAACCATGAATCCCTATTTATTTATTTATTTTTTACAAGGCTCTGGTTGAATCTATCCCTACTCCACATAGAACCAGCAGTGGTATTTTTTTTTAAAGGTGATCAAGTCAGAAGAAGTCCCAACAAGGGATAAAGAGGCAGAAGGAAAGCAAGAGGGGGGCACATCACCTATTCACCAAAGCCCCCTTGCTGATTAGGGTCATTTTTAACCTCTTTCCCAACCTCCACAAAATCAAGTCTTCTTACTCTTCTCGCCGTTCCGAACCTGAGCGCGACGGGAAAGGCTCATGTACAATCCCGACTCCTTTTCCTGTCATCTCTCTTGGTGAAAAGCGTATGCTCTCCCATCTACCACTCATCCGTAGACTGGTCTTCCTTGACTATCAACACTAGGACGGAAGCTGGTTCTTATAGACAAGAGAACTACCATCCCTCTGGGAAACACTCATTGTACTTAGCCTACAGATACACAATGGGAGAATTCTTAAAAGTTGGGAGAGTTTGAAGATAGTAATATCAACACAGTATTCTGGGGGTACGGAGGGGGGGGGGTCTCACTGAAGTGAGCCACATAGATTGTACGATTTTGTAATCCCTTCTCATGATTGAAAGCCACGAGCCAATGACTGTATTTTTGCAACGGAATGCCTTATCAAGAATGGGCTACCATCGCACCTCTACTCTTGTTACAAGGTAAATCTAAAAACAGAGGGGTGCATGAGACAGAGAAAAGAAGTGTTTTCTAGGTAGAGAATGCACATCAAAAGAAAATGCTAGAAAGTAGGTTGGGCCCTCAGCCAGTTTGACTCAGTGGATAGAGTGTCGGCCTGTGGACGGAAGGGTCCCGGGTTCGATTCCGGTCAAGAGCACATACCTTGATTGCAGGCTTCTCCCCGGCCCGGGCCCTGGTTGAGGCGCGTGCAGGAGGCAACCAATCAATGTGTTTCTCTCACATCGATATTTCTCTCTGTCTTTCCCTCTCTCTTCCACTCTCTCTAAAAATCAATGGGAAAATATCCCCGGGTGAGGATTAAAAAATATATATATATAGAAGTTGGAGGGAAAGTAAGAGAAAGAGAACACAACACAGTAGAAAAAAATCAAGGTGGGAGGGGGGGGTTCTTCTGTATGATTCTTGAAACTCTAAATCTAGATTTCCAAACTAAAAAGTCAGAGAAATAAACACTGGCATAAGGTATACGCAGGAAGTTTATGAACTTCCAAGAAGCATCCTATTTTGAAAAGGGCAATGGATTTTACCTCTGACAACCAGGATGAGACTTGGGACTAGAGGAAAAAGATGGGCTATTTTTTTTTAGTTGGTTAATGAATCACCTGTCACCATTGGGTCTATTTGATGTATGGCCATTTACTGTTTAAAAAGTGGGCGTAACATTTTTCACCTATTAGATCGGCTAATGGTCATTAATACCCATCGTGTCCAATTCCTTATGGAAATTAGCACAGCCATCGCACCAGAGCTGGGTGCGGGCCTGGAAAACATTTCAAGGGCAATTTCACAATATCTACTGAAATCAAAAGCATGCAGAACGAAGGGTACAACAATGCCACGTCTAGAAGTCTGTTTTACGAGAATCAGGAGCACGAGCGCATTAATATAGATCTATAATTATATACATTACAACATTATATGCAGCGGCAAAAACAAAGAAACACAGTTAACCGACGTGTCCCAAAGTAGAGGAACGGATGAACCCATTATGATATGCACGACACCCAATAAAATGTCTATAGGGAAAGGAGATTTACCGGTTTGAGAATATGTCCACAATATACTTAAAAAAAAACATGAACAGTGGCCACACACAAGCCATCACACGATGGCGTATTTGTGAAATAAACCCAACATCAACGTATATATAAGCCGAGAGCAGTGACTGACCACTACGCCACAAATGATGAACTACTGTCCACCCCTTGGAACTAGAAACAGAAGGTGGACGACGAATGGCCACAGGCGACTTTAACTCGGGTAATAACCCATTCGTTCTTTTCGTTTGTTTGTTTCGTTTTAACCCACTCATTCTTGGCGGCCCCCGTTTGAATGTACGAGGCGTAAAGCTGTTACTGAGGTAAGTCGGGCGTTGCCGTTAGGTGTCCCCTTGAGACGAGGGGAGTTTATGTTCCAGAAACAAGACAATGAAAACAGACTAATAAACTCCGCCATCTCCGTTCAACCCGCGGAGGTGACGCGGACAAACCAGTGAAAATCCAGGGCCGCGGAGATCTGACCTTGAAATCGCTGCGGTACCCTGCGGTGTTCACATGGATCCCCAAAGACGACCATTCCGGGGAGACCAAGGAACCGGTCATCTACAAGATGGTATCACCACGGTCCAAAATGCCAGGGCAATGGTCTTGGCTCCCCCTGAACACAACCCAAGTGGTGGTGGCACTCACGTCTACGGGTGGGGCATTGGGGAAGAGTTGGTCAATGTCAACACCTGGTCTAAAAAAAATGCAATGTACCAGGCTCACTCAACAGGGAAAAGAACCAATTGCGTATCGCAGGAACACAAATATGAAGGGGATCTCGTTTGGGCCACCTCTTAAAAAAAAAAAAAGAAACCAAAAAAACAAAAAAAAAGAAACTGTGGGCTCCAATTCGGAACAAAGGGTATTCCAAAGGGTACCAAAATGGCCCGGGGGGAGACACGTAGCTTGTGAGAAAGCCTGACTATTGTGGGGTGGGGGTGGGAGGTGTGGGGGGTCACCAAGGTGGTGTCTACGGGTTACACAATTACATTTCCCACCCCCATTTCTAAGGTAAAACACGAATTTTTTTCCACCCCCCCCACCCCCCAAAATGCAACAGGGTCAAGAAGACAATAGAAGAAATCACATGACATATATTCGGAGCACAGAGAAGCGCGCCATAGTCCAGGCAATTACTTGCCGGCCAGCAGGTCAGTTCTAGGAAAGCCGTGCCCTTTGAGAAACAGAGACGCAGCGAGCTTCTTCTCGGAGGGGGAAACGAGACAGCATCTGGGTGATGCTGAGGGTCGGGTCCACTTCAGAAGGTGCCTAGGGTCCCGTTGTCCAAATGTCCACCACCTGGGAGAGGACAGAGGGAGATATCGTGAATGAAAACAAACAGCGTTCTCTTAAGACTAGAGGCCTGGTGCATGGATTCGTGCACCGGTGGGGTCCCTCGGCCTGGCCTGCGCCCCCTCTTGCAATTCGGGAACCCTCGGGGGATGTCGGAGAGCCGGTTTTGGCCCGATCTCCGCAGGCCAGGCCCAGGGAACCCCAACGGTGGACGAATCTGTGCACCGGGCCTCTAGTATGCATATGAGATCTTTGGTTAATCTTCCCACCCTCACCCCTCTCCCCTTCCCTCTGAGATTCATCGGTTCTGCCCCCTGGTGGTCAGTGCACGTCATAGCGACTGGTCGAATGGTTGCGTAGGCTTTTATATATATAGCTAGCCATGCCTCCTACCACAGGGGGGTCACCTGGCAGTCCAGGATGTTACTGCTAGTCCCTGGAAAACAACACCCAGGGTCTGGTACTAAGTCTCTCCAAGCTGCAAAAACTTAAGCTTGCTTCAATGCACAAAAATGATGAAACATGATTTTTGGGTCCTCCCTCCCCCCCCCAACCCCCCGCCTGTGATTTGAGTACCCACCTTCCCGTTCCTAATTATTTCCAGGTCATTCCACCACAAATGCATGGCTGAAAAACCACCATTTTCTGTGTTCCTTATTCATAATTTGTATTTCAATTTAGGGTTAAACATAAAGTAAAATGGCCCAGCTGGCATGCTTCAGCGGTTAGATGTCGACCGACCCATGAACCAGGAGGTCACGGTTTGATTCCGGTCAGGTCGCATGCCCGGGTTGCGGGCTTGATCCCCAGTAGGGGGCCTGCAGGAGGCAGCCGATCAATGATTCTCATCATTGATGTTTCTCTCTCTCTCTTCCTCTCTGAAATCAGTAAAAACATATATTTAGAAAATAAAATAAAATAATGATGATGGAACAGCTGGCTGGTGTGTGTAGCTCAGTGGTTGAGCTTTGCCCCATGAACCAGGAGGTGACAGTTCTATTCCCCATCAGGGCACATGCCCGGGTTGTGGGCTCCATCTACAGTAGGGGGCATGCGGGAGGCAGCCGATCCACGATTCTCTCTCATTATTGATGTTTCTCTCTCTCTGCCCTCTCCCTTTCTCTCTGACATCAATAAAATATATGTTTTTTAGAATGATGATGTACCATTGTACCAAGAAAATATTAATAATATCCGCTGCAAAGTATATACCATTTCATGGAAAACTTTCAAAAAAAAAAATCTAACACCATTAGGGCAATACCCACAGTATCTATTTTCCCTGCTTTCCTGAATGCCTCTTGTACAATTTGATGGTTTTCACTTGAAAAAAAGACAAACCGCTCCTTGTATTTTGATTTGTAGTCTTACTCAGTAATGTTTACTAACTAAAACCCGGGGTTAGACTATAACCTCAACATAATCACATAGGCCACACAATAGGTTGGAGCAAAACACAAATGTAATGTCAAATAACTCAGCAAAGAATCGAACCCATCACCAACAGCCAAGAGGGTATCTCAACATGAGAATATAAGTCTTCATGCTCTTACCTGCAGTCAAAATCTCTTTGGTCCTCGCTTATGGAAGATGCTTGTGAGACAAAAAAAGAAAAAAAGAAAAAGAAAAAAGGAATGCTTGACAATGTTTGGACAATCTTCGTGCACTCATCAAACGAAAAGGGTCAGAACCAACTCCCACCAAGGCAATATTCCGGAACATTCCTCAACGTCTGCCTACCCACTCCTGGCCATAGCTTAACTCAATGCACCGAGAACTAAAACTCAACTTCTGCCACTAAGGCCCATACGAACTGCATCCAATTCTACTTCCTCGTCGATTTGCTTTCTGGTATCTTTTTACACCCCCTTTTACCTTTCCCCCCCCCCAGCTGCCTGACATCCTTCCTTCTCTTCCTCGACCCATCCACCATGCACGGGTTTAACCCAAAATATCTTAACACTTGAATGAATTTAAAATTGACCGAGCATACAGAGGTAGGTGATGGTCTCTGCCTAGAGTATCACATTCTATGGTGAGGAGGTAAGAGGCTTCTTATACCTTCTAAGGTATCTGATTGGCAAGCCCTCTACAATGTGACAATCGTATGCTTTATGGAATTCACATACAGTTTTATATTTATTTTTTTAAAAATGTTATTTTATTGTTTAAAGTATTACATATAGCAGTAACATGTGTCTCCTTTTTTTCCCCATTGACCTTCCCCCCAGCCTCCCCTACCACCTGGCACAGGCCCTCATCCCACCCCACCCACCGTGTCTCATGTACAGTTTTAGGTTTTAAACGACTGCAAACAAACAAACAAAAAAAAACTGGGTTTCCACATCACACCGGACAACACAGACACGGTACACCACCGATAACTGATTCTTACCGGCACGTTCGAAGATCAAATCCACAGAACTGATCAACAAGAACTACAATTGGGATTGATCTAGGAATGTCAGCATCTAAGATGTCTCACTTCTTACACTGGGAACACCTCAGTTATAACTGTGGAAGATATGGGAAAATGTGATATATGCATACACCAACGTCACATACAAGGTAAAGTTCACTTCTGGATCCTCCCCTGGAAGATATGACAATACTTTCATATTAAAATATTTTTAAAAAAATCATTGTAGGAGAAAACTATTCTTGTGATCTTGCTACTGAGGGTTTTGGCTTCTTTTTTTCTTATCATCATATTTTGAGAACCCCCATCACTAAACTTATTTTATAAATAAAAAACGAGCTGGTATGCCTCAATAGCCCACCCACTTTTCATTCCACTTTACATGTGACTTTATTGTATCTATTTTCAATGTTGAAATTCTTATACCACCCATAAATCAATCCATTCATCAAACCTCCTGTCAGACGACCCTGAAAACCATCCATCCATGATGCGATCACTCGTGTAATTAGATGAACTAGGCACTGATTCCCATGTTCACCCATGAATACCCAGACATCTAGCAATCACACATAAATCCATACGTGGACAAGATTCACCCATCCAACATACCCTTCTGCACACCATTAACCATCTCCGCCTTCACTTGATATTGAATCTCTCAATCTGTGCATTCATCCACGCCTCCCATTGCTTTTCAAAACATTCCTTCATTGCACCCAATGGCCCCCCTGATGGATAGTTTCCTTCATGTTTACATCCACCCAATTGTGCATCCGTTTTCTAGCCTTTGATCCAATCAGACTTTCCTTAACAACTTTCAGCCTGGCTACTGGGCTAACTTCAATGACCCTTCTTGACACACGACTGTAAAATTACATGGAATCTCCCACATCTCCCGTATGCGTTGCAATATGTATTTTAAAATAACCGTAAAAAGCGCTACCCAAAATCATGGAGGGAAAATAAAAGCATAGAGGAGCTCTAGATTCGCTTTAGAAATTGTCAAAGGCCTGACAGAGACAGCTTACCCCTTCACCACTCCTCCCAGTATCCCCCCCCCTAAAAAGGTGGTTTTGTAATTACGCAAATTTTCAAGAATACCCAGTACCTTGACCACCACCTGGCTAAATTCCTCCCTCCTATTTCTGATTCCATAATCATCACACGTTCAACTCACAACTAATCCCCCTCCTTGTGTTTGACAAAACTGGTTCAAGTCCTGTACTGTTTCAGCAACCACAAAAGACATCCCAGCACACCGTAGATGCCACCTTGCTCGCTTCACTTCCTCTGTCCCCATTTGGCACTGCTTCCATTCCTACCTCCGAACGTCACCATTACATTCATCAACCCCTTTTATGGCTGCCTATCAGAGGATGTCCTCTGAAGTTACTGCAGGTTAACTCCCTGGATACTAAATTCCTATGCATGCAAGCTTTACCTGTTACACTCCCACCATCACGATTTTGTGGACTCAAGCCATCAAAACCTCTGAAATTACTGTAAATCTGAGAGCCGAGTTCATTGTATCTTGACTATATATTAATCTTTCCCGATTTGTCTACCCGCCTCCCCCCTCCCCCTCCCCCCCATGATGGTCTTTATTTTCTCATGCAATCATCCACATCTGCGTTTGGTAAAGTATTACTGTCCTATACAATTTTTTAACACTTGGTATCTATAGCCAACACCTCTTCCACGCCTACTGCATGCAAGTCTTACATCCCACCTCAATACCCTGCTTGCAGTCTTGGAGGGATCCCCCAAATGTTACCAAGGCCAGAAAAAGGCAATGTCGTCAGCTAGGCCAGGCCCTCATTTTAGCTGTTTGTGTGTAAATAAATCATTTACTACTGAGTGAACTCTGAGATGAATGCACTCTGTCCTCACAAGACTGATAAGGAAACTGCTAGTAAAAGTAGTTATCGCAAAAGGAAATTATAAAGATATAAAACGAAGAGTGGCCACATTCATGAACTAGGAACTCAATGTCGACAGTCCTATCATTTGATATTTAGGTAGACAGGGAAATAATAAACGTTCATGACTTGTTCAAAATCTAAATGCACAGATAAGTGTTCATCTTTCTAAAAAAAAAGTGTAGTGCAAATGAGCAAAGGTAACAAGTGAAAATGTAATGAAACATTTTAAAAAATATAAAAGGTAAATAAAACCAAATACTATTGGCTATATTTACATGTAAATGGGATTAAAAATGAACTTTATGCTACAAACTATGTAAGCGAACCTCAAACTTATCCTGTAATTTCATAATTGTAATACTAGTGTTTTACTAGCAAAATACCTTTGGATAGACAGTAATGTGAAATTCAATATTCTAGAATTATTAAAGGTAAAGCATTCATCCTATATATCCTTTTGAGTTTATACTGACTTTACTCTTAGAGGGAATAATGAAGATGCTAGGATTTATTTCACAGGTGATACTCTCAAGTTACTATAGTTTCTACTTTTCAGCAGATTGCTTGACGATTAAACTTGGAAGATGGGCATCCCTAAAGACTGATCTATAATATACGCAACTAGGTCTTAGATGTTATTTCTTGGGTGTGAGATTGGAAGGTATAAGTGCCCGTGCAGATTCTATCTGGGATGTATTTCAAAAAAACCCCCCATACATAGGTATTTTAAAAAGAATATGCTAATTTTGGGATTAATGACATGCCACCAGTAAAGCATACACAAATGGCTTTTATATCACAGTAAAAAAATAACTGAGCTGCATCATCACATCACTACGTAACTATGAAATGCTTGGAAATGGGCAACAGTAAGATCTACAATAGCAGTATGCCAACATATCAAATGGATTAAAAATCGAAAGACATACCTGTAGTTGTATAGGAAGTCTCACTTAAAAGATATTGTCTCCTAGTTAATCTAATTAGTTTGGTGCAAATGAAATAAAACTGCATGTTTTCCCAACTTGCAAAATAATTTTAAGCATCAAGTGACAGAAAAAGTGCGAGTACAGACAGGGAATGTTCTGAAAAAGAAAAGAAATGGGATAGAACTCAATAGACCCGATAGGAGTCACAGGCATCAGTATTTTTTGAAGCATCCATAGGAGGTCAGAAACAGAGTCAACAGACTGAATTTGGGGATTTCAACGACAGGGCAGAATTTAAAACCAGTGGTTAACTGTTTAGGTCAAGGTGCGTAATTTGAGTATGTAATGCTTTAAAACTAGCAATGATTTGTGTAAAAAGAAATAAAATGACAAAACTGATGAAAAGTAGAAGGAAATACAGACATAAATGTATACTATCGTAAACATGTTTTTAAAAAGAAAAACACCAACACAAAAGGCATAAAATAGCATATGATTATATTTAATACACAAGTTTGATACAACCAAAAAGTAAAACACCAGAGTAAAATAGTAACAAAAACATGGTATTTCATTTGCAATGCATGAGAAATGGTTAACATCTTTAGTCATAAACAAGCTCGTAAAAACCAGTGACACTATAATAATGCAAGGGAACTGGGAAAATAAAATGAAAAGGTACAGGTGACGATGAAGCAGTGAGCATGTGATTTTGCTGAGCAGGGATGGAGAAGAGCGTCTCTGCAGTGTCAGTGAGCAGAATAAAGACACTGACACCTAATAGGCCACAGCTGTGAACAGCGGGAGGCAGATTAATGAGAAGGACCTAGAAGGAGGGGAAAGCTAACTTGAGTCTATATATAAATTGAGTATTTTTAGCCAGAGCAATTCCAATTCATTGGAATTCTTCCACAAGGGAGTTGAATAAATCCAAAAGGAATGATAGAAAAGCGTGTTTAACGCAGAGAAAAGCGTGGTCAGTGGAAGCGCCTAAAGCACTACTTGAGCTGCACCACGAGGTGCGCACTAACTATTAGTAGATGATAGCGTAGGGAGTACAGTCCTTCGTACTGTGATCCGTGTATGGGGCCTGGTGGGCACCAGAAACATTGAGGGGACACGTTACTTTTCAGTATACCTGAAACTAATACAAAATAGTATTGAATGCAATCTAATTGAAAAATAAAAAGACATTATATGACATGGGGGAGGGTAAAAATTAAAAGGAAAACAAAGATACATGAAGTAGTAACTACATACTTAACAAATTTCTATGTTGCCTAAAACCTAAAAAAAAAAAGGCTATCTTTAATGAATACATTGTAAATCTATGCTATAGTAAGTAAAATAAAAATATATGGGAGCCCTGGAGGAGGCCTCGCAACGGCATGTCCAGGGCTTCGGTATTAAGGTCTCCAGCTTTCCATCTCCTGGTGCCAGTCCCACAGCAACAAGGACAACAGTCAACATGCTGCTTACAGTTCTCGCCATCACCCGCCAGGTCCCCTTGGACACGCGTGTTCTCACTCCTGTGGAGCTGGCAGGGAGTGTCCATGGCCACGCCCAAGAGGCACCTCCGAGCGGCTCCGAAGACGGCCGGCGTTTCAGGTGGCGGCAGGAGCACGGGCACGCGTCTGTCCGGCATCCCCTGGGGCCACGGGAGGAAAGGACAACAGGTGAGAGCCTCATATGGCCTCGGGTCCCAGGGCAGCTCCACCACGACCAATGTCTCTTACATGCGTATCTCCAGGACGCTCCTGGGCCGGGGATGGAAGTGGGGCATGGAGTGAGGACGGCACGGCGGTGGAGCCCTCCTGAGAACCGTCATCTCCTGGTGGGAGAGAAACACTGTAAGGCAAGGCGAGGCTCACACCCCCGTCAGTAAAAGGGCCTTTACGTTCTCTGCTCCCAGTTCTCAGGCAGAGCTGGAAATCCCGCGGTGCCCAGCTAGAGCCTCGTCCTAAAACAGTACTTCTGGTTCCGGAACCTCTTACTTGTGGTTCAGTTGAGCCTCAGGGAACAAGGAACTCCACCGAAAGACGAATGTTCCTGATGTTAGTTGTCCTCACATTATCGCAAATTCAGTTTCCTTTCCTCGTTTTCACTCCTGAGATAGTGTAGAGAAGTTTAGATACAAATTAGATAAAGGCCTACTTGAAATCCTTTTGACAAACTCAGCTGCAATAAAAAAATAAAACCATCCTCCCAATCTTGAATAGTTGCTATGAATGTTTTCTGCCTGTCTGTCAACACAAATGCGACTGTTCAGAACATACCTGCAATCTCCCTTCTTGTCTCCTTGGGTCATCGATTCTCACTCTTCCTCTCCTGACACGGCACAGCTCTGTGCTGCGTTAGTCTCCGAGTCACATGTGGTCTTCATCTCTTAAAAGCACTGATCAGGTCCAACGGCAATATGAGCCGCACATGTCCACGGTGTGGACAGGCAAGACGGACGAAAGGCACACGCTAGCTGTGCCTGTCACACTCCTGGGTTAAGCGTTCCTTTGAAAACTGTTTAAAAATCCGAATGCACAAAGTAGAAGCAGTCCTTCCATTCACCTCTGTCTGTACACTGAGATTTTGCCATAGTCTGCCAGACAACTTTCTCTTCCATACTCAGTCACTTTAGATTGTCATGTAGCAACATACAAATACATGGATGAGCGATGCTTACTATTTACCTAGCACATGCACAAAAATTCCAAAGAGTGTCGAAATCACCACCATGATAGTAACACCGATGTTGAATCATTGCCCTTAGCTTTTCTGGTAGATGACATAGAGGCACATGGACACACCTCCTTGTCAATAGGCATTTGTTGATCTTTGTTCAAAAATGACAATTTTAAGTATCAATTTAAAACACACATCCACATAAGAAAGTTTTATCAGTGTTTAAATTATATCCATTTAAGTAAACTATAATCATTATCTTTAACATGTATTTCAGTTGTTCAAAGTTTCTTTCAATTTATAATGTACTTTCAACTTTGTAAATTTGAATTGGAATAGATAAAATCACAGCAGTCAGTTTTACGCATTCACTTTTGATTGTCATTGCCAAGCTGCTATTCAAAGAGATTTATACTTTAATCAACACTGGATTGGACCTTTTTTCTAAGAAACTTTCATAATGTATATTACAGGCAACTGAGATACAATACACTTTCAACATTAAATCATGACATTCAAATATAACAATTCAGAAAAATTTTAGAGGTCTCAGAGAATTAAAATATTCATAACTAGTGAAATTCTCTCATATAGATGGCATATAAAGGAAAACATTAATAGATATGGAGTTGCTTAATTATCTTATAAAAATTAACACATTTACATGTAACATGAGGCTGGCTTTTAGAAGTGTAAGAATACGGTATCAATAATTTTCATAGCAAAATGAAAATCAAAAAGCTAATGAGAAAAAAAGCATTATCAGATCTATACCCCTAAAACTAGTTTCCTATGTGCGTATGTTCATATTTATCTAGCCTAGCAACATAGCAATTCCTTTAGCAATGTGCGTCGCTGCCGTGTCTGGTTCTGTCACTGAGAATATCTGAACGTAACAAAGTGACAGACCTTTCTCCCTAAAGCTTCACAATACATGTCTGGTGTGTCACTGCTGTTGTCCACATCCAGTGTAGCCTTTCCTTCTACACGAGAGCCTGAGATGAAGATATGAGGGCCATCTCGGGATCCCACTTCCAGGAACTCTCTGCACACCAGAATGCTTGCACAGCCTGGGAATCAAATGATCACTAACCACCACCTAGCACATTGCCAACCACACCAGAAGCCAACTTACACTAGTATGCAAAGAAATATTTACAAAATTTTGCGAATCTCCCTGCACATCTAGAAAAACTAGATGTTTAAAATGATGTTTGTGTGTATATATATATATATATATGCCTATTTACAAAATTGTCCTGACTGTGGCTGTGTAATTCTTTTAAAATACATTTCCCGTGATTAAAATACATAATGCCCTATCAGCTACACAACCACAAAGCGAGGACTGAGGTCTTTGATGTAGAATACAACACGACACAATGCCTTATTTCAAAAAGTGTAGGGCCACTCCCTCTTACCCGCCCCCTAGCAAATCCACAGAGCAAGGATATATACAGCTCGAGAAACCACCACACATCCCAAGAATATAAAAGCATGGAATTGTACAATGAATTATTTACAAGAGTATACTTTGAGAAAATATATACATCTGGAAAGACTAGATGTTGGAAATTAAAAAGTGTATCTGCCTGTTATTTACAAAGTTGTCTTGAATACTGTCATGCGACCAAGGGAACACATACACAGCTATGTATAGTTCCAAGAGGTAGTATAAAATCTGTTTAACAAAGCAACTAATTCCTTCAATGTTAAAAAAAAAAGAGAATACAGAAGGGTGAATAGGCAGAGTACAGAGGATTTAGGGTAATGAAAATAACCAATCATAATGGATAGATGCCAATGTCAAAATGTCACCTTATGGATGTAAAGGCATGATGATCACCCTACATGTTGGGTTGATTATTGCATGTGAGTGGGGACTGAGGTATATGGGAAATCTTTGTACCTTCCCCTCAATTTGCTATTAATTTAAAACCGCTTTTCAAAAAATCTTAATAAAAAATAACAGAAACCTACTGGGAAACTTGGCATACCCAAAACACACCAAATTCACACTGTATCTTAAGTTTTAAATTCATACTCGTTAGGATGGCCAGACTATTCTTCCATATTGGGGTAAATGAATTATGTTGTACATTTAATTTTATTGCCGTGTTATTATTGAAAGACAATGGTAGGAACAAATATACAATAATATTTACAGGATTATATATTTTAGAAATTCTGTAAATGTTCTTTAGAAAAAGGAATTCCATCATGAACCTCAGCACATCTGGGAAAATAATATATAACAACATGGCCCTTAAATTGAGGTATTTTCCTATAAAATGACAATTTCATGGTTACTATCTACTTTTATGTCTAAATAAAAACGTGAGGTAAAAATACTTTTCACTTAGCATACTATTCTCAAGGTCCATCCATGTTGTTGGGAAGTGGGTGGAGAGGTAGTCAAGGAAAAGGGGGCCAAATACATGGTGATGGAAGAGGATTTGACTTTGGGTGGTCCACATGCAAGGCCATAGACAGATTACGTGTCAGACATAAACCAAAAGTAGATATGAAAAAAATATTAGATGAGGTCAAAAAACATCCACTAACCTTGTTCAATATTCAGAGAAAAAAAATCTATTATACGAATAGTTTGTGATATTAGAAAGTATATCAGCAATGAACAGGCGTTTTAAAGATAAATACACAGTTTGAAGATTACAATAGGCAGGACTGGTGAACCATTTCAAAAAGCAAAATAAAAGAAAAGAGCATATGTGAAGCATATGTGCTATAATTCCAGGTGAAATAGATTTTTAAATGACAGAAATCTCTGCACATGTACAAGAGTATATGGTAGAAAAACAAAGATCTGGTCAGATTAATCACCCCCATTCACCCCAAGTGATATCATACACTAGGGGGTGAAGTAACACTTCTATTGGTAGCAAACATTTACCATAGTTCAACATTAACATAGTACTCTGTGTGTGTGCGTGTGTGTGCGTGCGCGTATGTGCGCATGGAGAGAGGGTATTTCTCCTATACACCTAGGAAGTGAAGATGGATAAGAAGCTTGTCTATTATACATACAGCAGTCAGATACCTCCCTGCTCGGCTCCAGAACTTAACATTCAAAAACTAAATTGGAAGAAAAAATTTACACGTTTAACTTATTAATGACAATGATTTCTATACTTTAACAAAGAATGTCTACTGAAAAAAAAAAACACAAAGGCAATAACCCCCCCCAAAACAATACATGTCGACTAGACATAGTATAGCAATTTAATTGCCAAAACAAAAGTCACCTTTGTCTATCAATGCAGATGTTGTAAAACAAAACATTTGTCCACCATATAACTAGCAGCGTCACAGTATCTTCCATTGTTTGTCCTATGACTTTAAAAAATATTCTGTACACTAATATACACATATGTACATGTATATATGTGTATATTTATATACACATATGAATATGTAAACAATCATTATAGTTAAAGGACTAAAAGTTTAAAGCAAAAAGATATATACAATAATCTAAAAATAAGACATGCAAATATAAAAGTTCCTATTGCTTTAAAAAACATGTAATAGCTGTATATTATATACATATAATACAAAAACATTCTTTTGTCAGCCCACATATAATGAACTTGGGTTTAATATATTCCATTGCTAACGTCCCACATCAAACATAAATCACCTACACAACTAAGAATAAGTACTAAAAACAATTCACTATTATCAATATGTCAATTTCCACTGGCAAATGAACTTTTCTAACCTAAGCTATTTTATACCACATGTAGAGATTTCTCCAAGTTATGCCAAAAACCTGTCCTATTTGTATACATATTTGAAAACCATCAATAAGAGCAGACCTACAGTTGCAATCACATTTCCAGCATGATGTCATAAAACGGAGTGCATTATACTATGTTCTACACGGAGGACAACATAAACATGGAGCCTAATGATGCAAGGAACAGAGAGGCTACATCTAACATCTCTTTGGTAAACAAAAATGCTTCTATCCCAGTAAGTTGATCATATTTATAACAAATTTACAATGATGTATATATACATGTTAAAAATTGCATGTTAGGCATTAGTAACATTGTTTATAACAAAATGTTATCAGAAATAAATTAATCACGAGGCCATTTAATAATGAAAAGAAAATTTACAAACTAAAGGTAGACGTGTGAGCATGGAGGTAAGCCATCTCCGTAAGATGGCTTTGTAACATGGCGCAACCGTTCTAATATATATATAAACAGCAATAGCACTTGGTAATAAGCATAGAGCAACATATACATTTCAAAATAAAGACCATTCACATGAACATCTACACCCACAGAGCAGCCTTTCATGTCTGTGACAGCTGTGTACAAACCACCTCGCCCCCCGTCCCACAGCGATCGTCCATTCTAATGGTTATATATATGTACATCTTTCAGAGGTATTCTGACAGTTCTATTTTCATCATCATGTATTAAAATACTTCTATACACGTAACCAAACTCCTTGTTAACAATTACAATACATTAGGAAATGGCGCAAAGCAATTATATTTGGCTTTTTTATACACATGGATATCTTATGCCTTGCTATTTCCTTTTCTGCTATCCCTGAGCACACAAACGAGTCCAGAATTGTGTATAGCTTTAAAAAACTCTAAAGTATTATCCAGAAGACAGTTTTACCAAATGTGTTATTAGAAACTTCCCTAGAAACCAGCTTGAATATCACAGCAACCGTTACAAAAATATCCAAAAATAACAGATTTGTTTACAAATGGAGGCCTCTGTGCTTGAGTTTATATTCCAAGGAAGTTTACGTAAACAAAGAATAAAATACAAGAAAATGAAACCATTATATGTTGAATTTCATTCTCTTTGTCTCCTCACATCAAGAACAGTTCATAACATTCTTTAGTCACTGAGTATTTCATATTTACATTTTAACAACATTGTCCATACCAATGTCCATCCATTGTTCAGCTTTATGTGGGCAATAAAGTACTTAGCAGGGTTAGATTCTGAGTTGTTTTTAAAATGCTAATTGGAGAAAAAACTGGAGACCTGTGCATCAGGCATCTATACAAATGTCTCAGATACACAGCTTTCAATGGTAGACCTTCTGAAGGTGAGTTGAGACTCCCCACAAAATATTGTTTTTCTCCAATGATTTCCAATGAAATGTAAGACCGGATGGTCCAGACAGTATAAATCTGTGTTTTCTTGTCCTTGTGGCTGGTAAAGCTTCTAGATCAATTAAAATGTGCTGTGTGTCCTTCCTCTCCAGATTCCTGCGGGGTTGGCTTTTGTCTACTTGATGTTGCCCTTCACACTCCTTTTGGGGAGGAATACGGAATGAGATGCTGTCCCTATGCTTTTGGCCCAGGCATCAATTCCTATTCGGTTGGGATAATGGCTCTTGATCTGGCCAAAGACCCCTTCAGTTTGCATGAGGCTTAGATGCCCACAGAGGTCCCTAGTTCAGGCAGGGCAGTTCCTCAGGCAGGGATCTTGGGCTCATCCATTGTACATCATCTTGGCTTTCAGTAACGTTGTTTCTTGCTGTACAAACTTCTGGAGATTGTTGTTAGGGGACCAGAGGTTTTGCGTGAATGAACATCCCAGATTTTGAGAATCCAAATCTTCAGAGATGACAGTGGAAGATTACCGGTTTTGAGAGTGGCAAAAGATGCTGAAAGTATCAGTCTGTGGAATCTTTCCCCTCTTCTGATTATTGCTTATCATAATACTGTTGGAACATGATGTGGTTCGTCATCTGTCAGATTCTCTGGCAGACAGACGAAAGAGAGAATCTGAAGACAGAAGTAAGGCGACGGCTGGAAGTTTAAAAAAAGTTACAAGAGGTCAAACTGCCTATTGGAAAGGTAGGTGCCGAGCAGCCATCTACAGGAGCCTAAACAGCAATCACCCGGCTACGCAGGTTCTTACTTTTGGCAAGAAACCCTTGTCCATCGTTCTCAGGCTCCAACTGTGTCCAATGCCTGCCCCTTGGTCACCCCCTCGTTGGCAGCAGCTTTTTACATTTCTATGAGATTCAGTCAAAGGTGTCATGCGATGGTTTTGAAGCGATGTTCATGATGGCATTGAGTTATTTCACATGGTCACTTGCCAGTATCTTCTTGGAGCGATCCAGACATGGTCTTGTCATTTTAAAAACAACTGTTCCAAGTGTTTTCTTTAACAGCAAGTTGTAGAAGATGTTTATGTACATTAGAAAAGCTAAACAATGATAGGTGTATTTACATAATTTTATGTGGCTACGTCCGTGGTTACCACTAATAAGTAAACAGTTGTATACTCTCAATAACAATGAACTCTTGATCTCTAAGAGGTTGCACAAGAGATTCGTTCACCTGCTTGTTTTTTTTTAACAGGTAAGTTTTATTCTCTAGTGAGCTAGACTGAAACAGATGGATGACTTTAAAAATGACCCTTTTCCTTTCCACAGAAGCCAAATTGAAATGGGAAGTATCCCTCTGATGGATAGGCAAGTTGAATTTAAGATGGTGTCAACCCAATTCTCTGCACCCAGAGGCACAACCAAATGCCATTGTGTCCCAACTTAAACCTTTAAGAATTGAGATTTAAACTGGAAGCTAAATTTTGCCTAATATTTGTCTCATTTCTTATACTTTTGGTTCCTTTATGAATAGATTTTACCCAATAACTGACAACATACCAAATATGACATACGATCTATCCTTCAAATCCATACTAAATGCCAATTACACTAGGTCTTGAAGAGAGAACAGCAATGACTTTTTAAGGCCAATGAATCAGTATTTCTCTCCATAAAACAGTATCAGAAAAGTTAGTCTATGTTTTCTTTGCAATCTAAGACAAAAATATTATTTAGGGAGTTGTTTAAATGTTTTAGTTTTCTCATTGTGGTTCCTATTTTGGAGGGATGGGAAATTTCAAATATTCCTTTGGCCTCACCTAGGACCTTAACTGACAAGGTTGAGAAAACACCCAGTCCATTCAGTCATGCTCACCAGAGAGTTACACATTAAGCAAAAGATAATTAGAAAAATATGACACATTTTTCTGCCATCCTACAAAAATAAGAAAATCCGTATCACTGCAGTAACTTATTCTCATAGAAACCATCAGTTTTTTAAAAATCCTGTGGGATTTCTCCCTATCTTCAGTCCAAGCCACAGAAAAGAGGTCTCCTTGTTTCAAATTCAGGTCCTTTTAAGTCACAACTTTAAGTCTTCCATGATTTCTCATTTTTTTGAGTCCAAACCACAGAAAAGAGGTCTTCTTGTTTGAAATTTAGGTCCCTTTCCTTTATAGGTCACATTTTTAAGTCTTCCATGATTGCTCATTTTACTGAGTCCAAACCATAGAAGAGAGGTCTCCTTGTTTCAAATTTACATCCTTTTACAAGTCACAATTAAGTCTTCCATGACTGCTCATTTTACTGAGTCCAAACCATAGAAGAGAGGTGTCCTTGTTTCAAGGTTGAGGTCCTTCATGTCACAATGTTTAAAAAAATCCTCCATGACCGCTCATTTTACTGAGTCCAACCACAGAAGAGAGGTCTCCCCTGCTTCCATCGGAGTCCCTTCGTAAGTCACAATTCTCTACAACAGCATGATTGCTCATTTGTATTCGGTCCAAGCCACAGAAGAGGTCTCTTTGTTTCTAGTCTGGGTTCCTTCTTCAGTCGCTGCAAAGTCTCTCTCTACCTCCACACTCCTCAGCACCTCCCAATACAGAGAAACCCCGACTAAAGTGGCAAAATGTCAAAGCTTGCCACTAACAGTGAACAGTCCATTGTAACACTATTCCCATTTAGAAGCATATTTACAAAAGTCCAATTTCAATACCAAATATTGCCACCATGATATTTACAGCCAAGGTATTAAATACATATTGAAATTTGCCACTAGAAAATAGCATCACCCATTAACTCATTGGTATTGCCAGTTATGGCCATTTTAAATGATTTAGGAGTGGATGCTTACAATACAACAACCATATGCAAAATAATAAAAGTTGTGCACAGTTCAGTAACCAACACAGAACACAAACTGGATTAAAACACTCCCCCAAAGTGGAAGCATCTGGCAAAATTACCATGTCTATGAAATTAGCATGCTATTGAGAATACTACTGTTTTCTGGAAACTTTACTGTTCAGTTTCATCCAAATTGAGGTCAATATTTGGGTAGTTGATTCATTATTAGAGACATTATCCAAACTAATTTGCTTCCTCAAATCAGGTACATAATTTAAATTTACTTTGGCAATTTGTTCTGATAAAAGGATTCACATTCTCAAATTTTCAGTTTCTGGCCAATTACAAATTTGGTTCCTAATTGGTTATATTTCAAGAAAAAGGCATTTTGCATTCACTTTTAGACAATTCCTCTCCAAATTAAATGCTCACAGTCCGTTTTAAATATTCCACAGTGAGTTCCACACAGGTTAGCAGCTGTGTGACGTACTGTCAGATAACGCCTCCTGAATTCTGAATCCAACCCAGCTATCTGCTCTCTGTGTGGTGCCTGAACAGGGCATGTCACCTTCTCCGCCCTATAACCACTGAATCAGCAACGGACCAACTGTACATGCCCGCAGACTGATCCCCATGTGCACGAAGGTTGGAGACAAGTTTGGTCTCATCTTAGCTGGCTACAAATGCAAACCCCTCCCCCTATTCTACTAACCCAGCTAACCGTCCTCTCAAGAAAGGACCCGGGAGCTAACCCATCAAGGCTGGCTGGGACCCAGGCGCTGAATGACACAGTGGCGGGTAAGTGGTACCTCCAACACCTAACCTCCCCACAGCCTCCCGATGCTCAAAGACTCACAAATGAAGTCACTGATGTTGCTCTCCATTTACACGGCTCCTTTCACACCTGATAGAACCCCTTTAAGCCCTTCTTTTTCCTTCTTCCCTCGCCCACCACCACTCTCTCTCCCTCTCAGCCTCTCCTGAGTCTGATCAAGTCAGCCCTCCCCGTCCGTCAAACAAGCACCTGATCACTTGCAGGGATTGTGTAGGGATTCTCTCTCCGCCACGTGCGCCTCAGGACTGGATGTACTGATGGTTCTCAGCCAGCTAGACAGTGTCCTTTCTCTCAGCAGTCAGTACCACCCTAGCTGGCACCCAACATCCAAGGTCAAAAGACCGCTAACTCCCTCCTTTCTCACTCAACTGCATGTTCCCACTGTAATTCAGTTAGTAGAAAGGGCATCTTACTTCTCTCAATTCTCTAAGAGAAACCAAACAAGTCTCTGAGGTAGTAAATATAAAAAAAATTCTGGTAGGATAACTGGAACTAAACAAGGTAAAAACTGTGGTAACACTTGTCTAACTTACTTTACAAAGAATGTAATTAATTGGAACCCCAACAGCTTTCCACTAAAAGCTGTTCACGCGCCACACCAGCCACACCCACACTGTATTTACACACACACACACACACACACACACACACACACACACGCATTAACAAATTAAGGTGACTATTTAAGGATAAGGTCTTAATACATTCAACTGTCCATGGTAACTTTTTTATACAGGTTTTCCTAAATACCTGTTCAATTACTATTCAATCCCTCACAAGAGCTACCACAAGCAAAGCACAAGCACTTAGTCATAGAAAGTCAATCTCAGGTAATAAAACCCATCACTCATCCAAGACAGATGTTGAAGAACGACGTGAAGACCCCATTCAAAGAAGGCATGGCATTTTGGCAAAACTGTCCCTCTCCTGCGCTCAGATTCACCCACTGCCATCGCCCCTTCACCCCCTGAATCTGAGCCAACCATCCAATCTCCATCTACATCTTGCCAAGATGCAGAAGGTGGTGACTTACTAAGAAAAGAATGAGAGTGCTCCCTCTGAGTGTAGGTGGAAAAAAAGTAAACTCATCTCAGACAAATGCAAGGTCTCAACCAACTGGCACGTCCTGGCTCATGTGCTAACGGGAGCTGCTCGGAGGGGCTAGGGGCCACGGTCTCAGGAAGCTCTGGTCCAAGGTGGGAACCAGTGAGGCTGCTGTCATGAGTTGTCACTTGAAATGCATGATGGGAAAGTTGAAGGTGAGACAGCAGATGCTTAGACACAAGAAACCATGTGGTGGTGGGGATCAGACCCACAGCGCCCTCCTCTCTCACTAACCTGCAGTGTTGATGGAAGCCTGGTGAAATGTACAGCCTACAAACGGATGTTAAAGAAGCGTGCGGCCCACGTGCGTGGATGGACACTTTGGCTGGACTTCAGAGTATTCATTCGGGTGACCTTCACGTCATTCAGCTCAGACAACATAGCTCATCATGAGTCAAGCCCACGTCTTACCAACAGCAAGTGCACCTGGTTGGAGGTTAATGCCTGTGGACTGTACATTTCCACTACCGGGAAGGCCCTGGCCTACAAGAGTGCATGCCTGACCATCATCTTGGACAGCAATGTCATTCAAGTGACACAGAATTAAGGTGAGAATCTAGGGGTGGGGATCAAAGACCATGAAACACCCAGAAATCTGTCAGAATCAGGTTGAGACCTTTGGTGTCTTACAAGAAAATACCTTAGAATCCACTCCCCCAAGCCAACTGCCCAACCAACTGAAAGTGGAACACCAAATACCAGACAAATGTAACCAGAGGAAGAAGTCTAACTCCCTCTCCTCCAGCAGCGTGCTGTAACCCCATCGAAGAACCCAGGGGACGTGGGAAAAACCTGAAGTATTCCAAAGCGTGAAAAAATCAAGGTGCAAAGGTCAGCGAGAATGGCCAAGTAAAAGGAGGTAAAAGGAGGTCAGACTGAACAGATGAAACCCACTGACCGCAGGTCTGTAAGATGCTGCTTGGACACTGAGGGTCTTGCCACGTGCTATGGGAACACCATCCCCACTGAGACCGAGCACGGGCTATGCTTTTCCTGATGTCTCTTCGTCAATTACTCATAGTGGGAACCCTCCTTTTTACCTTAATTCTTGCTAAGTGACAAGGATGCTGCAGGGAGATAAAGAAGCTGCAATCAGATAAAGATCCTACATGAAGACAGATGCTGAAACCAGGTAGAGAAGCTCAAGATAAGATGCTACGTTAAGACAGAAGCTCAATAAGATGCTACGTAAGACAAAGCAGCTCAATAAGAGAAGATGCTACGTAAGACAAAGCAGCTCAATAAGACAAGATGCTACATAAGACAAAGCAGCTTAATAAGACAAGATGCCACGTAAGACAAAGCAGCTCAGTAAGAGAAGATGCTACGTAAGACAGAAGCTCAATAAGAGAAGATGCTACGTAAGACAAAGCAGCTCAGTAAGAGAAGATGCTACGTAAGACAGAAGCTCAATAAGAGAAGATGCTACGTAAGACAAAGCAGCTCAGTAAGATGCTGCATGACAAAGATGCTACTGAAGGCAGGAGCCATGGGGCACAGCTACATCCCTTTAGTTAAAGGATGAAGTCACGTGAGGCTTCTTCAACTACAATTTGGAATTAAACGGCAGCCACACCTGGTGACGGCCCTCCTGACTGCCCAGAGCCTGTTGTCAGCGTGTGGCTTCCTGCAATCACCCACTCACTCCAGAATCGTCGTCCTAGGACTGCGGTCAAATGCTGCTGCTCTGCCAGGTCTCACGTCTCCCTAAGCAGGCCAGGTCCTCTCCCTGCCCTGGGACCTCAAGCAGTACTTTTGGCCACGATGGCTAGTGAGCGTCCCTGCAGGCACCACAGCTCGGCCCTGTCTGGGAGCAGCGGCTCCTTTGGAGATCAAGGATGGAGTTGGGGGAGAAAGGCCTGGATTGTCATCACAGGTTTCCACTGTAGGGGAGTCACTTTAAAGCATGTAAGGGCCTGTACTGTGAACAGTAAACATTAGTCAATGCCACACGTTTCTTGAACATTTACTGTGTAAGACCTAAACCTAGGTCAGAGATTTTCAACCTTTCTCATGTCATAGCACATAAGCCAATTAGTAAACTTCTGTGGGCACCAAAATAGACCTTTTTTGCCAATTTGACCTAGAAAATAAGTGAATTTTGACTAATTCATACTGAACAGCCATTGTTGACTCTTGTCATTTCTTATGTGACAGTTAAGGGAGGGTGCGCCACATGCTTTAAAATTCTGCAGCTCACGGGCTGAAAATCGCTGACCTAGTGACAGAGAAGCTAACTGTCCTCCCACAGGAGCTGTGTCCACGTGAAGGCATGTCCCATCCAGCTGGCATGTTGGTCAACGTGAGGCCTCCCCTCAGCCACCACGAGACCCTGAGAACGCGGGTGTCGGTGTCCATCGCAGGCGGGCGGTCGGTCTCCATGTGTCCGCTCCCTCTGCACGTGTGCCTGCCGGGGTCCGAGGGCGGGCCTCCTCTGTTGCCTCCAAAGCACAAATATGTACAGAAGAGAAAAGGACGCGCTTGAAATGTGTGTGAAGGCTTTGCAGGAGGATGTCTGAGGAATGACATGTGTTAACTGCCATTGGAAGTATGCTAAGTTGTCATGTCAAGCCAACACTTCCTGTTGACAAGGTGTGCTAGGTGTGTGGTGAGGCGCATGACTAGATTTCAGCGACATTTCCAAGCTCATGTTTTGAGATCATGATGTTCAGACAAGGTCCTGTGTCATCATGAACCCAGCCACGGCCTTTGCCATGCACGCGGACATTTCTGCGCGGTCACTTTACCTGGAGGGGTCTGTCCCACGGGCACGTGTGGCAGGGCCGGCTGAGCAGGACTCAGGGCTCGCGTCCTCCTTTTCAGGTGTCCCTGTGTGGCAGAAAGGATAGTGAGAGACTGGACACATTGTACTGTGCCAAACCCACTGGTCAGCCTTGTCCACTGACTTAATCCAATTCAAATACTAAGCATTATGGTTCGGGTGCCAGGCCCAAGGTCAGTAGAAGGCAACTGTAACTAAGAAAAAATCAGGCAACGTGTTATCATTGGGTGATAGCCTTACAAACCTCATGGTTCAGTAGCAACTATAATGAACTATAACGACCTACTTGTTGAAAGCGATAGTTTTATTGAAAATGAACACAAACCCTTGCCCAGAGATTGAAGCATTGTTGGGCTGTGATATGCTTTTATATAAAAAACAAACAAACAACTAAACACAACACCCAAAAAACCACCTTAAGGCGGACTTCTACTTGAAACTATTGAAACAGCCTGTACTTCACAGCATTGCGTGATTTTACAGACTGGAGACCCGCCCAGCAGCAGGCCTGCCTCCAGTAGCTGTGTGATCGGAGGCCAAAACCTAATGGCCCTGCCTCAGACCTCCCGCCATCAGCCCGCCATCAGCTGTCTTCCAAAGTCACAATAACCCGCACAAGGAACTCTCTGGTTCGTGCCAGAGCAGACCACACTGAACAGGGTCTCCATGCCCTGCCCACAGGTCCACGTGGCATCAGAGCTGGTCTCCCTCATCTGCTAGTGGAAGGACGCCCGGGCTTCTGTGCGCTCACCTGGCAGTCCACCCCCGGGCCTGCAGCTCCGCTGCGTTCAAGATGGAGGCCAACAAGCCTGCACTGGAAAAAGCGGACAGTCAGTCCAGTCCCAGGTAATCCCAACCCACCAGTTCCCACGCTAACTCCTACACCCCGCGGGCCCCTGGTTTCCTACCTGCAGGCTAAGCCCACATTCCTCCGTCCCCTTGTAAATAACTAGAGGCCCAGTGCACCCACAGGTGCAGTCCCTTGGCCTGGCCGGTGCCTGGGGCTGTGGGAGGCTGGCTGTAGTCTGCCCCCTGGCGGTCAGTGTGCATCCTAGTGCCTGGTTGAGTCTCTTAGGCTCTTACACGTGCAGAGGTACACGTCCATGACTACATAGTCTAACACACGTGTTACTTTTTAGCTTTCCTTCCTGGCTGCAAACTGATGCCTCGCCTCTGGGCTCCTCAGCGAACCCAAGTGACACAGTGGATATAGTTCCAACTGTCCTTCAGGGTCTGAGGAGCCCGTCCCACCCCCAGCCAGGCCCCAAGTGGAAGGGAAGTCCTTACCTGCGGGCGTGAAGCGATGGTCACTCCCAGATCGTGGCCACTGGTCACAGGCAGAGCCCTGGATAAGCATACCAGGGCGGGCTTCCTGTTCCACACGCGTGATCCCTGCCAGCTTCCTCACTACGTGGCCTCACAAGCCCTCTCGGCCCCTCCCAGCCCTGCAGGTATGTAGGCCCAGCAGGTACAGAGACCGTGTGCCTCTCAGCTCACCACCTAAACGCATGCGTGTGTGGAGGCTGTTACAACCACCAAGGCACAGCACGAAGGTTGAACGCTGGTCCGTCCTCAGAGAAAGGCCCAGAATGCACTGCTCAGCAGGCTCACCTCACGCCCACAGAATAAACCCAACAAGAGAACGATCCCAGCCTCGCTCTGACCTCAACAAAACCAACAGCAAGAACACAGTCCCTCAGTGTGACTCTATGCATTTATTAGCGAATATTAACGCAGCAGAGAGGACAGCTCACAAACACGCTACAGTTTCACGAGACAGTGCAGGAAGAGAGACTAAGGACAACAGTATCCTAGGGTCTTGGTGGACGCATTCCTGGGGGAGGTGGACCTGGAAGATAAACAAGCCTGCATGAGACAATCATCAGAGGCGCACCCGAAATGCAGGGACCTGTGAGCCAACTCACCTCGGATCCCGGGGGGCGGGGGCCTCATTCCCGGAGGAGGCATACCGATCGGGGTCCCTCGAGTAGGGGGAAGCCCAATGGGTGGGCCCATGGGCGGTCTCATTCCCGGCGGTGGAGCCATAATGCCTGGGACAGGAAAGCAGCAGGAATGACCAAGGAATAGGAAAACACCGGACCGACAGAAAGCTGAAACCAACTTGGCTGAGGAGCGACCTGCCACTCAAGCTCCCGGAGCCTCGCACTGGAGGCCAGGAGAGGGGGAGTCTGTCCCTGGCCAGACCCTGCACCGGGCCCTCCCTCTGTACCCCTGTCCGTGGTGCTCTGCTGTCAGGCCCACCCCTCTAGGAGCCGAGAGACTTTGCTTGTCATCAATTCCTTACCTGGAGGGGGGGTTGCCCGGCCCACAGGGGTGGGGGGCGTCCCCCGCCCTGGGGGGTACTGAGTCGGGGCTCCAGCAATGCTGGCCGTGGCCGCCACCGCGGCAGCCGCGACGGTGCCTCGTCCCTGTGGAGTCATCACCTGGGAAGGACGCCAGAAACACCCAGGTCAGGCACGTCCTCCCTCATTGGAACAGAAAACCGATGGGGTGACGCGCATCAGCTGCCAGCACCCAGGGCACAGCGTGCGTCTCCCATGCCCGTCTGAGAACACTGTGCTGGGCCAGCACCTCCTTTCTCGCGCCTGTGCAGCTTGTGCAGCTCCTCCCTGCGGCTGCGGTCTCTGCGCTCCCAGAGGCTGCTGTGGGGGCGGGGCCCCTCCACGCCCACTCCTCTGGCCCTGGACGCGTCCCCCAGAGCACCAGACCTTTCCCTGTTTCCTCACCTGCTGGGAGGGTCCCCCTACCCCTCGGACAGGGCCTGCTAATCCCGCAGGAGCCTGTGGAATAGGAACGCCAGCTGGTACGCCTCTGCCAGCTGCCCTGCCAACCCCAGGGCCTCCTGCAGCCCCGGCCAGGGGGACGCGAGCGATGCCAGTCTGAAACCAGGAAGAATAGCTCTAAGTCAAAGGACCATCGCAGTGATGTCCTCCTTCCTTCCATCATCCCGGATGGGCAGGTATGCCACCACTTCCCAAGCTTGGTCTCCCGCGTGTTAAAGGACACCGGCGTCACACAGTGCTATTTACAGGGCTGCCGACACCCCACACGGCAGCCCCCTTTTCTACGGGGTGCCCCGCACGGAAGGAAAGGCTGTGTCACCGCCAGACGTGAAGTCAGGCAGGGCACATGGGCCTGGGACTCGTGCTGCCGGGCCCTGCACAGCCCACCATGCTGCCCAGCTGGCTCGCCCCGCTCTGTGCTGCTTACATCCTTGGGGGGCGGGCCCTCCACTGTCATGGACACCAGGTTCTCCCCGCGCAGCAGCACGAGGCCCAGCACCCGCTTCTCCTCTCGCTCGGGCTGCTTGGCGTTCTTGGGCCTGCAAACCGGAAGTCAGCTTCAGGAGGGCGTCTGGGGCTGTGCGCCCCCCTCAAAACGAGGACACACCCTGGGTGAGGATTCACCGGAGCCCATGCAGACGCTGCTTTGCGAAGAGATGCGATTGACTTGGCTACGACCATCAGGCAAATTAAAGCCTCATCGTTCATGTTACGACAGGAAAGTCTTAAAATCATTGTAACTGAACAATCTTCACGGGTAACCAACCAGGAAGCATGGAACAGTCGTCAAAAAGGGATGTCAACAGGTAAAGAGGTTTTGAACAATAATGGTGACATCCCGGCCTCCCCACTTCCCTACAAATGGCTGTGGGAATGGGTTCCAGTTTCCTGTCAGCAACAAGACAGGGTGGGGGAAGCAGGACCCGTGTTCCTATGGGAGGCGGCCATCAGGCTCCTCTTGGAGCACAGGAAAGCTGTGACAGCGCCCCCATCAGGAAACAGAAGGCGGCCCACGTGTACGTCGCTAGGGGGGCGGTCCCTGTGCTGAGCAGCGTGCACACAGACTCCGTGTCCTCCCGTCTGGCTGGTGTGGCTCCCTGGCTGAGGGCCACCCCTGACCCTGGAGATCATGGTTCATTCCCAGGCCTGGTCCCCAGGAGGGGCGGGCGGGAGGCTCTGATCTAGGATGATCAGGGAAGTTTCTGCCTGTATCTCCCCCACCCTTCCTCTCTGACATCAACAGGAAACTAAGAAAATAGAGAGGATCCCCGTGCCCTGTGTGTGTGTGAGGCGGGGGGGGGGCTCACTTGATCTTGCGGAACTCGTCGCAGTCACAGAGGATGAGGTTCATGTGCTTGTCGAAGGCCTTGAAGGTGCCGATGAAGGTGCGGCCGTCCTGCAGGATGCAGCGCATGCGGTAGTCGATGTGCTGCAGCATCTTGCTGCTCTTGCCCACCGTCTGCGGGGACAGGTCCCAAACAGGTCACCCCGCCTGTCACCCACATTCCCTCCCCGCCCCCATGTGGACACCCTGCTGAGGACCCTCCTCCTCGGACCCTGCCTCTGCCCTGCCCTCCTGACTCACCTCCCCAGTGGGCTCTGCATCCCAGGCCCTTCCTCCTGCAGACGGGAAACCCCTCCTCCTGTCAGCACATGCTGCCGCCCGCACCCCCATCCCTCCAGTTCCTTGGAGGCTGTGCTTGTGGCATGTGACTCAAGCCCCTTCCCAAGGTTTCTCTCCATCACCCTCCTCTGACGTCTCACTGATGTGCCCACACCTCCTGCGGCCCTTTGGGGAGACCTGTCCCTCTGGATGTGCCCTCCAACAGCAGCTGCCCCAGGCTCTGGCTAACAATCCCCGGCCCTCCACACCCCCATGCCCCATGCCCCGCTCACCATGGTTGCGGTGCCACCACGTGCCCGTGCACGGCAAAGTGTGGGATCCGAGACCTAAGGAGAGGCTACAGACAAAGGGGTGACGCGGGCTCTGCTACGAACAAGCAAGCTGGCAGGAGCTCCGGCAGAGGGGGCGCCTGCAGAGGAAAGCAGGGTTGAGCTGCTGCCCTCCTTTCAGCATGGAAATCACTGAAAAAGGCACCAAGCCCCCCACAGCCCCGGCTCCCCGATTTCCTGCTCACCTTCAGCACGCTGTCAGCATGACTTTACATCGTCCCACATCCCGTGACTGTCCCTGTGCACTGCCTGCTGCCTCTGCCCCCATCTGTTCACCCCCCCCCACCCAACTTCACCCTTCAGCTCTCCAGGCCCCAGGGGAGCCTTTAGCTCTCATTCTGCAGCGACTGTCTTGCTCCCCTTACTCACAAGTGCTTCGTACTCTGGACCCGAGTTCATGACAAGTCATCTCAACTTCAGCAGATACCAGATCGCTCAAAAATTACTTCCTCCAGAACCTTGCTTCTCCCCTGCAGTGCTTCCTTAGGCACGATCCCTCAAACCAGCCCCCAAACCCCCAGTCCACGCGGCTCTAGCACCTTTAATCTAGCATCTCCCCATCACCCAGGTAGGTACGTCCTCAGAGACAAGAATGACTATGTCCCCATGTCTGATGTGTGATATTGACAAGTCTAACCAGCCAGTGAGGCCCCACAATCAATGCCGTTACTGAGCCAAACCCACGTGTGAATTAGGCAGCTCGTGACAGGATTCTCTGTGGGAATCCTCAGCTAGGCCCGCTCTTCCTTAATGGGAGGGCCTTGAACTTTCAGCCTAGTTCCCTCGACCCTAAATTTAGGTCCCCCAATCCTAACACCCTCACGAGGAGACATCACTGCACAAGGATGGACTTATGCCAATGGTGAAGGGGAACAAACGTCTGTGGAACAAGCAGACAGAGGTCATGGCGTCACCTCGCGATGCACCAGCCGGCGGCAGCTGTCTTTCCGTCCCAGGCACCTCGCCCACCATGCCCCCAGGTCCCTGATGCTAACTAACCCCCGGGGATCCTCACAGAAACAAGTTCTCGGCCTTTTGGAAAAGTGCGGGCTTTCAAATGACTGAACTGCATGAAAAACGAAAGCTTCTGCACGTCAAACATGGTCTGTTTGCCAAGACACACCCCTCAGTACTCACTGGAACCTAGAAAAAGACTCACCATGCACGTGCAAAAAAAGCTAACAATGAACCGCAAACTTTTCCCATGAAATGCCAGGTCCAACTACAAAACTTACTGATCAGGAACAGTAAGACCCCGACGTGGTCCTGCTATCAGCACCTTTCCTTCTGATGGCACCTCCTCACTCACCCTGCAGTGCCTGACAGACCCCACCCTCGTTTAAGAGGCCAATGAATCTGAACAACACACAACTAATGCTCTCACCAGGGCAAACTAGAAAAAAATAGACAAAGCATAAATCAGAGTGGACTGTCATTCACTCTATGAATGATAATCATGAGGGCTGTGTAAGAAAATGAGCATTCATGACATACACATCAGTGAAATAGGAAATAAATTAGTTTTAAGGGCAAGATCCCACCCCTACCTACATCTTCCACACAAAAGTGGGGAAAACAAATCCCAGCCTCATGCTGTGGCTGATGATGGGCATAAAGCTGGGGATTTACTTCCATTTTCTGGCTGCCACTCACATGCTTTAATCACGCAAAAGCAAGTAGGACCGCTATTCACATGCAGAACTGACGGGAAGGTGATCCTGGGCCTGACGCTGACCCCACCCCCTGCGGATTCAGGCCCTGCAGGCTTCTCGCCAGCCTTGCCTCCTGGCCACCCCTCCTCCTGCATGGCCACCAGACAGCAGCAAGCCTGTGGGTGTGGCCGTCAGGAGCGCGCATCGCCAGGCAGGCAAGCTGCTGGTCTGGGACCTGCTCCATCCACAACTAGTGTAGGTGCAGCCAGCACTGCAGTCACAGAGTGATGGCCACCTGCAGACATCAGGGTCTGACTGCCATGATCTACGTGGGCTCTGCCCTGTCTGCCTGACCAGGAGGCAGGAAGCCCCTGGTACCTGCCGTGGGCGGACCCCGTGCTCCGGGACGGCAGGCCAGGACCTGCCCACTGTCTGGTGGGTTCTGTGGTCGCAGTGCGTGTGGGCACCACTGCAGCATGCGGGTGGGCATCTATGTTGTCTCCTTTGCCTTACCACTGGAAAGACAGCCACAAACAGGCTTCGTAACTGGGGTGGAGGGATAAAATGTAGAAACAGAAAATGAAATTCTAGCAGGAAACTCACCTGTAACCCCCTTCATCTGTCTCAGTTTCTAAAAAGCACATTAAACCCTTTGCACTGAGGTCATTCCAATCTTAAAAGTCACAAAGGAAAAACAAAGCATTAAATCAGAATTAAAACATGGAATGGGTTTTTCCTAAAAATGCAAGCAGTCAACATAAACAGACAAACTGCAAATAAATGGACAGCACATGGAAATCATAGATAATGTCTTTATTACGTCGTCACCTGACGGAAATACATGGGTGCGAACAGAAAGGAAGAAAGGGCAAATCAAAAGGCAGGAGGCGGGGCCCCACTGCGAAGGGGCGGGGCGCCCCCCGGAGGCGGAGCTACGCTAAGCGGGGCGGCGCCTGCCTGGCCAGGAGGCTGGGTACCCTGGGCAGGTGCCTTAGCAACTGCGCAGCTTCCGGTCCCTGTGCACCCCCGCACCCCCGCAGTGACCGTTTAACGCAAAGCAAAGCACTGCTCTATGCAAACTGCCAGCACAAGGCTCCAATCTCACCGGCGGAGGATTCTAGAACATTCCTTAGCCAGACACTCAGCGGGCGTCTGTGTGCTTTCGCGTCATGGTCCCGTGGAGCGTGGAGCCCCGACCTGCGTGCAGGCGGCCGGAGGGACGGGGTCCTCCTCCTGCGAACCCCTCCCCAGTGCTCCTGAGGCCGACACCCGCGCCCCGCCCTGCAGCTCGCTGCTGACCGTGCCTCGCGCTTCAAACCTGGTCTCCGCTCCGCGTCGGCTCGGGGACGAGGGCTCTAGCCGCCCCGGGGCGTCTCGGCCAGGAAGGCCTGGCGCAGCTCGGCCTGGAAGTCCAGGAAGTCCACGAGGGGCGCGGGCTGCCGCGGGGAAGGCCGCGGGTTCAGCGGGCACCTGGGGAGCAGAGCAGGGTCAGGAGGCCGCACCCCCCTGGAGCGCACCCCCCCCCCGGGCTGATGCCTGGACAGCTCTGCCGTCCCACCCAGATGTGGCCACAGGACACCGGGGACCCTCCCTCCTGCCGGGCAGCCTGCGGGGGGTGGGGGGCACAGGCCCGCAGCAATGGCGGCCCAGCTGCGCAGGGCGCACGATCGGGTCTGGGGCAGGTCTGGGGCGAGGCCCACGGGCCGGGACGACGCCCTGGGCTCCCTGCGACCGAGGGTTGGAGTGGGAGGAAGGAGGGGCGCAGGGGGGCGGGAGACTCACACGCGCGCGCCCAGCGAGGCCGTCCTGCGCCGCTTCACCTGCACCGCCGCCTCGGGCGCCTGCTGCTCGGGCCGTCGCTGGGGCAGGCGGTCCCTGCAGACAGGAGGGCGTTAGCTGCGGGCCGGTCTCCGTCCGCCCCGAGGACCCTCCTCCCGCAGGAGGCCGCACGTCGGAGACCCTGGGGGCCAGAAACGAAGCCCAAGCGGACGGACACCCTCATCGCCGCGTGGGAGCCGCCGTGTAGACACAGCCCTTCCCCGCAGGCAGGGCCGGGAAAGCGCCCCGAGACCCTGTCAGAGGGGGCGCTTCTTCGGGTACAACAGGCGGCCAGCTCCCGTGACACGTCCCCGGGGGCGCCCCCTCGCAGGGCTCCTAGAGCTGCAGGGCGGAGGCGGGACAAAGGGAGGCGGGAGCAGCGGCCGCCATCTTAGGGCCTCGACTGCAGCGCTGCTCCCAAAATGGCCGCCCGAGCAGCTCCACAAAATGGCCGACACACAAAATGGCCGCCTCGGAAAATGGCCGCCTCACAAAATGGCCGCCACAGGCGCCAAATCCGCCACGTGGCCCTTCCTGTTGGAAGGCACAGGAGCCCCTCCTCACCATGGAACTTCAAAAACGCTCCTTCCCAAAGGACGGACGGACGGACGGCCCTGCCGGAGCCTGGAAGACAGCGCCCCATCTCCCGCCCTCGGCTGGTTCACACCCGTTAGCCCCAGCCTAAGCGGACAAAGGGGGCGCCAGCCACCCCTCACATCGTCCTATGGCTTCAAAGCCGTGTTCTGACCAAGGCCCTTTCACAAACTAGGGGCGCTTCCCCTCAGGTTTATTAATTTTTAACGCGTCACCGTAAAGGCCTCTGCCTCACCCACCACGTTGCGGGAACCTGCAGGGACCACCTATTGTCCAGAACTTCCTGCGCCGCAATGAAAGGACCAAACCCAGTGGAAAGCTATTCTCCCAAAAATGCAAATTTCCGTCAGCGCGAAAAATAAAGGTGCGCAGCACCGTCACTGGAAAAGCGCCCACTGAAACTGCAGAGCCTCCCGCCCCTCACACCTGGGGCGCAGATGTGGGGGGCCTCGGGCACACCCTGAAAATGTCCTCCCCGGGCGGACACGCGCTCCCCGGCGGACCGAGCCCGGCCCTGGCACAGGAAAACGGATGGAATGGCCCCTCCGCGCTCGCAGCGGCCAACCCTCGCCCCCGCCCGTGGGAACACCCGTTGGGAAATGCTGAAATGCCTTCTGGAACCTTCCTTTACTGCATCGCACCCCCAGACACCAACATTTCACATAAGCATTTAAGGGGGGAAATGTTCTACATACACAATGCAAATTTTGTTTCCAAATAAACTTTAAAAACCTATGCGGATACACAGAATAGCAGATTAAGATCCCACAATGGTTTTCCTAATTTAATATTTAACGAAACGTTTTCCCTTTATATCCACACCCCCCCCCAAAAAAAAACCCACAACTGAAATCTCAATGAAACCTAACAGCGGAAACCCCAGGGCCCGGGAGCGCGCCCGCCTGCAGCTTTTCCCACAAACGTGAGAAAACCGGTTCGCGCAGAACGAACGCGCGCGGGGGCTTCTGGGGGCCCGGCCCGAGGACAAAGAACGGCCCGCGGCTCGGCCCTCGCGGCGGGGACAAAAGGGACTCGCCACGGCGGCCAAAATAATGAGAAAACCGCACAGAACCATAAGCCTCGCCCCACAGCCACCCCGGGGCCCCTCCCACCGGCCCAGCCCCGTCCTCGGGGTCCTCCCCGGGGGCCGCCACGCGCACCGCCACGTCTCCCGCCGCGAAGCCACCAGCCAATGAGGCGGCGGGATCGGCCGCGAGTGAGATCCGGGCGCAGACCGGGCCCTGCCGTGGCCTCCCCGGGGACAGAGCGCCCAGAACAAAGCCCGGGTGCGGGCTGACGCCTTTCCCAAGGTCAATTACTTCCCAACCCGCACAACCAGCTGTACTGGGTGCGAGCGATGGGGGGGGGGAAGGGGGGAACAAACACTTCGAAATCCTGTAAAAAACAAACAAAACCCTTTCGTAAAGGCCCCCCACCAAGGTCCTCTCACCACGCGCTCTCCCGGCCCCTCCACTTCCAGAACGGTGCCGCGGAACCATGGAAGCAACAAAAACCCACTTCCAATCCCCCAGCGACCTGGACCCGGCTCCCCGCTTTTCCGATCCTCTCCTCGCCTATTCTCCTGCGTCCCCGACCCCCCCCACCCCGCCTCATACACCCATCTATAAAGGTGACGTCATGCACGGACGATCCGAAGGCTGAGGACCGCTCCCGACGCCTATGGGTGACACCGTGCGGCATTCCAGAACCTGGGAAGGGGGGAGGTCTTATAGGAAGGGGCCGCTGCGGGAAAAGGTAGCCGGATCCGCCCTGAGGAGAGAACGTGAAAGTTAGGTTGCTCGGCATGCACTCCAAGGGCAAACCTGCAAAAAGAGAAAGAAAACTTCGTGGCGTCAGAACACCGTCTTAAAAAGCCGTCCGCCCCCGACGCGGGGGGCTGCCTTACCTTTCTCTCTCGCCCTGCGGGCCTCCCCTCGCTCTTCTGGGTGCTCTTGCAGCAGGCGGACCGCCATCGCAGGCGTCGCCGCAGCACAAAGCGCCCGCCTCCTCGCCCTCCGCATTGTCCTGCGGGGAGGGGGGGGCTGCCGCGTGGCACAGGCCGCGCCGGCGGCCCGCGTCCACCCTCCGCCTCCCTCCCGCCACTGCGCCGCTGCGGGGCGGAGGCAGCGACTTTAAACCGGCGAAGGGGGGTGGCTGCGTGCCGCGCCGGGCGGAGCCTGCGCAGAACCCCTCCCCCCGAAGCCCGCCCACTGCAGCTCGCTGCGCCTGCGCAGGACCCCACCCTCTGCCACTGCGGCACTTTGGCGAGGGAGGGGGGTATCCGTCCGCCCCCGAGGGCCCACCCCCCTCTGCTCTGCGCAGGCGCAGGGCACCGCACCTCCCCCACTGCGGCACAGGGACGGGTGGGCGGAGGTCCCCCCCTGCCTTTGGCGCCTGCGCCCTGCACGCCCCGCGCCACTGCGGCGGCGGCCATCTTTGAGGCGCTGCACAAAGGCTGAGATGCGCCACCCCAAATCCGCGCACCCGGCCCCGCCGCCTTCGGACAACTTATACCAAAAGCCTGTATCCCCGAAGCGGCCAAAGACTAACCAGCGCATCGCATCCCCGAGCCGCTTGGCACGTTCTGGCGATGCCAGAAGTCAGCTCCGCACACCGAGCCCCCAATCGCACACCGAGTCCCTCTTGGCTATCCTTCCGGCCGCGGGTACCACGCGACGGGAGGACCCAGGAGCCAAACAGAAGCACGGGAACCCTTTCCCACGTTCGCGGGCCACCCCTTCTGCACAAGGTGGGGGCACCAGATAGATCATCACGCCACACAAAACAGAATGTCCCGCTGGGGTCCCCCACAATCGGACCTTCTCTCCAAAGTGACGTCAGCGCCAGGCGGGCGGCCATCCATGCGCCGCAGCCACCGCCTTGGCAACCGCTGCACCGCAATTCCACCTCCGCCACCGCGGCCCCTGCACCGCAATTCCACCTCCGCCACCGCCACCGCGGCCCCTGCACCGCAATTCCACCTCCGCCACCGCCACCGCCACCGCGGCCCCTGCACCGCAATTCCACCTCCGCCACCGCGGCCCCTGCACCGCAATTCCACCTCCGCCACCGCCATCACGGCCCTGGCACCGCAATTCCACCTCCGCCATCGCGGCCCCGGCCCCGAGCGAGCGCCTCCGCCATGGCGCCGCTGCACCAGCCCCGCCGCCACCACATCGCATTCTCCGCCGCAGCCCCGAGCCCCGTCGCCAGCCCCCTGTCCACCACCATCACGCCACCACTCCCAAAGCATCCGCTCCCGGGGCGCTCCCCCGCCGCCTGCTCGCACCTTGGCCGCAGCTGGCGTGGGGCACGCAGACCCTCCAACCGCTGCTGTGGCCGCCCCTCGCCACCGAGGCCATTATTACCACCCACGCTCCGCCCCCTCACGCCACCGCGGTCAGCCCACCCGCATCCCCCTCCCCGCGCCCGCCCACCCCTACCCCCACCCCCACTCCCACCCCTACCCCCATCCCCACCCCGCCCTTTGCAGCCGTGGCAGGGTCCCCCGCCCCCACCCCCACCCCTACCCCCGCCCCCGCCCCGGCCTGCGCTCTCAAGGACAAAGGGACACCCTGCAGAGGACCCGCTCGAAGCCGCGCTTTGCCGCAGAACGGCCGAGGCGCGCGCCTCTGGTCCAAAGGGGACCCCCGCGACTCCCCAAAACAAAGGCCTTTTCGGTCCGGGATTTCCACCCCCCGCCGCCCCCATTTAGACCAAACACACCCCGGGTCCTGCAACCTGGGAGGATGGGGCCTAGAAAGGGCCTGTTCCCCGGGCATCCGAGGCTGACCTGGCCCGGTCCATCGCGCCGCTGGCCGCAGCTCACACGGAGACGTCAGGCATCTCCGGCGGCCGCTCCGCTCTGCGCGGGGTTCGCCGCCGCAGCGCCCCCAGAACGCGCCAGCCGGTCCGGTCTGCGCATGCGCCCCCCTCCGCACCCCCGAACTCCCCCCCCGAGCCCCACGCATGCGCGGCAACTCGCCGCAGTGCCGCGTTCTTGCCGCAGTGTGGGGCGCCTGCGCCGTGCCCGCCTGCGATAACGGGGGGCTGGGGGGCTGGGGTCCACCCGCCCGCGGGGCACCCCCCGGGGTGAAAGACAATGGCTCCCTGTTTTGAAATGCGTTGTCAAACGTTCAGGAAATCATCATTCTTGCTTCCCAACAAACAAAACATCTTGCGGGCACCACCGGCCCATCGATCCTGAGGCGCCATCGCCCCCACCCTGTCCGCCCAGAGACCCCCCCAGAGAGCTGCGGCTTTGAAAACAAGTCCCATTTGGGGGGGGGGGGCGGGCAGATCAGCTAATCGATGCAAACACGCGAGCTGTTTCGAACCCCTATCCCGTAGCAGGCAGAACCCCAAGAGCCTGCGTTGTTCGCATTCCGTGAGGTCCCCCCCCCCTTTCCCTAGTTGCTACTTTAAATGGTGAAAACGAATGCCAAGACCCTCCAATTCGATCAAACTCTCCAGCAACGAATAAATGGATGATTGCATGGGTATCGGGATAGTCATTTCTTGTAAAACCACCACCACGCGCGCGCGCGCGCACACACAAGGCGCTTGGATTCCTCTTATCAAACAGCCTTTGCTTGGATCCATTTGAATGTCTACCAGCAACCCCTGATGCCTGGACTGGGGGAACACAGCACTTTGCTACAGCACTAATGAACAAGGAATTACCCCCGCCCCCCCCCAACCCCTGTGCCCTCTGCGGGTGACATGGGCCCGGGGTAACCCCAGAACTTCTGCATTTGCACGGCATGGAGTCCTTCCCCAAGCCCCAGGGGGGAAGGAAGCACCGGATGCCACAGCGCCTCTGCATCGTGTTTGCAAACCCTTCCCTTTCTCCACGGTCCCCTGATGACTGGTGATGCAGTGGCTGGAGCCCCTTCCCCATCCCCCTAAAGCTCGTTGCCAAGCATGGCACACTGGAGAGATCCTGGCAGAGGGGGCCAGTCACAGGGAGATGTTGGGGCTTCTGGGCCTCAGGGGAGATGGTGCTGTGAGAGAGGGGCAGGAGTGGGAGAGGGGGGGACCAGGCTACCAGCATAAGGAATATTATTAACCCTGCTCTGTGAACTGGGGTGCTTCTGTCCTGGTTAGAGGAAGCACGTTCTAACCCTGGACAGGGGATGGGGTGGGGAGCTCAGGTTGGAATGCAGCCCGTCCTCCTGTTCCGAGAACTGCTTATCATCAGGGAAAAATTTACAGCCTGGTGGCTGAAACCAGGGCCAGAGGCACCCGCCCTTAGCAACCCCCAGCCCCTGTGCCCTGTGATCTGGTCCTGGGACGCCCCGAGGCGCACCAACCCCTGTACAACGCCTCCACCCATCCCGCATATGCTGTAACCTGTCACCTTTATCTTTTGCCTGCTTTTCCATACCTGCAATTCCTACGGGTCGCACGTAATCTTTGTCCTTCTACCCAAAATAAGTAGCTGGCGGGTGGTGGTGTGTGTGGGGGGGGGGAGGTGGGGGGGTGCCGAGCAGGCCTTTGTGAGCCGGCGCCCACCTAGGTAGGATTCAACCCCGTCTCTGCTCAACGGCCTCAAGCAGTGACCGCAGCCTAGACCCCTGGGTTTGCCCGCTTACACCTCCGCTTCCATCCCCTGGGCTCACCCCTGAGCCCCAACCCAATGGTCATCTCCCCTCATGGATACACAGACCGTAAAATACCATACAGCCGGCGACGTAAAGAAGGAAGGTTTAGGCTGAACCGCGGGAATGGTCAATGCTGAACAGTTTTTGACAACAACAACAAAAAAGCCGTTTCTAGTCGTTCTCACATTTCATGGGAAGTAACATGAACGGGACAGAAGTGTATGTCTGGTGGTCAGTGACGGCTGACGACTAACTGAGTTAACACACCACGTATTCAGAGCAGGGTCTAGATCAGGGGTGGGCAAACTTTTTGACTCGAGGGCCACCATGGGTTCTTCAACTGGACCGGGGGGCCGGAACAAAAGCACGGATGGAGTGTTTGTGTGAACGAATATAAATTCAAAGTAAAGGAGCGGAGGGGAGAGCAAGAGAACCGGATAGAACAGCCGGATCCGGCCCGCGGGGCCGTAGTTTGCCCAAGGCTGGTCTAGATACAGACTAAACACACTCCCCGGGAAAAACAGTATGGAGTCTCCTCAAAAAACTAAAAATGGGACTCCCATTTGACCCAGGGGTCCCACGTCTAGGAATATATCCCAAGAACTCAGAAACACCCATCAGAGAGGACCTATGCACCCCCCTATGTTCATAGCGGCACCATTCACCATAGCTAAGATTTGGAAACAGCCCAAGTGCCCATCAGCAGAGGAGGGGGTGAAAAAACTGTGGTCCATCTACACAGTGGAATACCACGCTGATGTAAAAAAGAAGGAATTTTACCATTTGCAACAGCATGGATGGACCTGGAGAGCATTATGCTGAGCGAAATAAGCCAGTCGGAGAAAGATAAATATCACACGATCTCCCTCATTTGTGGGATATAATGAACAACGTAAACTGATGGACAAAAATAGAGCCAGAGTGTGGGGGGGGGGGGAATATTTGAGAATATAATAGAAGTAATCCCGTTATTGGCAGATTCTTAATTATTTCCTACAACTTTTGTGCTATGATGTCAGTACAGTTGTGGTGACATCATTATACTTAAAATCCTTTTTTTCCTTGAAATATTAATGTTTACTGCATGTAATATTATCATCTATTACTATATTTAAGACAAAAAAACACACTCCACGGAAGGGCTGGCTCTGAGGACTGTACCTGGTCTGACAGTGGTCTCCCCCCTGAACATGGCGGTTTCCCAGAGAGGGGAAATCGTGTCTGTATATTTTTCGTGATTAACGGAAGTCCATCCCTTCCTAGATCCCCTCCGTTTCACTCGAATGTCCCCTCCCTGTTGCGAAATGACTCAAATACCGCGGTCAGTCCTCAGGTTTCTTTTTTTTTTTTAAATATATATATTTTTTTGACTTCTGAAAGGGAGGGAGAGGGACAGAGAGATAGAAACATCCATGATGAGAGAGAATCATTGATCGGCTGCCTCCTGCACACCCCCCCCCCCACCACACTGGGGATTGAGCCCGCAACCCAGGCATGTGCCCTTGGCCAGGAACCGAACCCAGGACCCCTCAGTCCGCAGGCGGATGCTCTATCCACTGAGCCACACCAGCCAGGGCAGTCCTCAGGTCTCTTTCTTTTTTATTATTATTATTATTGTTTTTAAAATATGTTTTTTTTTATTGACTTCAGAAAGGAAGAGAGAGGGACAGAGAGATAGAAACATCCATGATGAGCCGAAACCGGTGTGGCTCAGTGGACAGAGCGTCGGCCTGTGGACTGAAGGGTCCCGGGTTCGATTCCGGTCAAGGGCACGTACCTTGGGTTGCGGGCACATCCCCAGTGGGAGGTGTGCAGGAGGCAGCTGATCGATGTTTCTCTCTCATTCGATGTTTCTCTCTATCCCTCTCCCTTCCTCTCTGTAAAAAATCAATAAAATATATTTTAAAAAAAAGAAAGAAACATCCGTGATGAGAGAGAATCATTGATCGGCTGCCTCCTGCACGCCCCCCCCCCACTGGGGATGGAGCCCGCAACCCAGGCACGTGCCCTTGGCCAGGAACCGAACCCAGGACCCCTCAGTCCACAGGCGGATGCTCTATCCACTGAGCCACACCAGCCAGGGCAGTCCTCAGGTCTCTTTAGGCTCCTCTTGGTGGAGGCAATGTGGATATTTTGGGGGGAGGGAGGGAGGGAGGGAGGAGGAAGGGGGGACTTCTCTTTCACTTTTCACCATGTGTGTCCTTTGTGGGCAGTGCCCAGGACATGCTCTTAGAATGAAACATCAAGGACCATGAAGATGAGACGAAACCACACTTCCTGTCCACTCCGAGGCGCCTGGCCGTCTAGTTCCTCGCCCCGTCACCTCCCACCCGTTCCAGCCGGCTGCTTTGGGTCACTCTGACCCTCTGCCCCTGCCTCCCCGGCTGCTCTGCAGCAGCGAGCCGCGGGCTTTGGAGCCTCGGACCATCGCTGCCTGCCGCGACGGCCCATTCACGTGCTCGAGTAGGAAGATGTGGGTCCGTTTTATGAGCCAGATGGGGCATGTCCTACACCGAGGAGGCGAATATACAGAAAAGGAGACTTCCTTAGGAAACGCTGCCATGAGGATGAGGCTCTTAGACGCTCAGGTGTCTCCTAACCATCCCACCCCCCCTCGCCCCACCGTGTATCAGCCTTGGGCAGACGACGGCCCCTGCGGGCCGGATCCGGCTGTTCTATCCGGTTCTCTTGCTCTCTCCTCCGCTCCTTTACTTTGAATTTATATTCGTTCACACAAACACTCCATCCATGCTTTGGTTCCGGCCCTCCGGTCCAGTTTAAGAACCCATGGTGGCCCTCGAGTCAAAAAGTTTGCCCACCCCTGGTGTAGATTCATCTCCGAGTCCAACCCTCAAGGATGTGGGTGTACAGCACCTCGAATCTGGAAGAAAAGTATATATATATATATATATTTTAAATATATTTTATTGATTTTTTACAGAGAGAAAGGGAGAGGGATAGAGCATTAGAAACATCGATGAGAGAGAAACATCGATCAGCTGCCTCCTGCACAACTTCTACTGGGGATGTGCCCGCAACCAAGGTCCATGCCCCTGACCGGAATCGAACCCGGGACCCTTGAGTCCGCAGGCCGACGCTCTCTCCACTGAGCCAAACGGTCAGGGCAGAAAAGTATACTCTTGACGCAACCGAAGTTGGAGAGTCTGCCAACACCAAAACCCATCGGAACGCCTACCTCCCATCACAGGCAAAAAATGAACTCAAAATGGAGGAGAGGCCTAAATGGGAGAGATTCCAATGTCCGTGTCTTAGAAGGAAACACAGGTGCGGGTCTGTGGGACCCTGCCTTGAGGTCGAGTCTCTTAGACACCGACACCCAAAGCACAAACCAAACAAAGCCAGCCAACCCAAGGGATCGATCGGGCTCCGTCAGAGTTACAGGAGAGATTTGCCGCGAAGCACACGACTGAGAAAGTGCGAAGACCACCCACCACGTGGCAGGAGGTTATTTGCAAGTCAAAGGCATCTTACCACGCAAAAAAAAAATCCAGAATAGCCCTGGCCGGTTTGGCTCAGTGGATAGAGCGTCGGCCTGCGGACTGAAGGGCATGGACCTTGGTTGCGGGCACATCCCCAGTGGGAGGTGTGCAGGAGGCAGCTGATCGATGTTTCTCTCTCATCGATGTTTCTAACTCTAACCCTCTCTCTTTCTCTCTGTAAAAAATCAATAAAACATATTTTTTAAAAATCCAGAATAGCCCTGACCGGTTTGGCTCAGTGGATGGAGCGTTGGCCTGCGGACTGAAGGGTCCCAGGTTCGATTCCGGTCAAGGGCATGGACCTTGGTTGCGGGCACATCCCTGGTGGCAGGTGTGCAGGAGGCAGCTGATCAATGTTTCTCTCTCATCGATGTTTCTAACTCTCTATCCCTCTCTCTTCCTCTCTGTAAAAAATCAATAAAATATATTTTTAAAAAGATCCAGAATAAATTTTAAAAATGGGCAAAGGATTTGCATAGACAATTCACACACACACACACACACACACACACACACACACACACACACACACACACACGGAGAAGCAGGTGGCCGATCAGCACACAGAAAAGATGCCCCCATCATCAGTCCTCAGGGAAGCGCCAGTGAATAGATGGATGAGATGCCAGTTGACACTCACTGCAGGGGTGGGCAAACTTTTTGACTCGAGGGCCACCATGGGTTCTTAAACGGGACCGGAGGGCCGGAACAAAAGCATGGATGGAGTGTTTGTGTGAACGAATATAAATTCAAAGTAAAGGAGCGGAGGGGAGAGCAAGAGAACTGGATAGAACAGCCGGATCCGGCCCGCGGGCCGTCGTTTGCCCACGGCTGCCTAGGGGATCGATCACGGAAAAGATGGGGACGAGTGTGGTGAGGGACGTGGACAAACTGGAACTCTCCTCCACTGCTGACAGGGGTGTGAGACGGTGCCGCCACTTGGGAAAAGAGTTTGGGAGAGCGGGATCATGGGACCGTACACTTGACGTAGGAGGCACCATTCTATTTTTATGTATATAACCCACCCCCTTCCCCTTCCCAAGTAAAAAGATACCTATGATTTCTTAACAGCAGCCTTATCGCAATGCTCAACCAAGTCGAGACACCCCAAGTAGATATCCATTGGTGAGTGGGGAAACAAATGATGGGGTGTGTGTGCCTACGTGTAAAATGAAGTCTCGTTGGGCTATAAAAAGGAACAGCGGACGTACATTCGTGCTACAGAATGAAGGAGCGCCAAGAACGTTCATGCTAAGTGGCCAGAAACACAGAAGACCACCTTTGCATTGAATCCACGTACAGGAGATGTTCACGATGGGCCAGCCCCTGGAGACAGAGAGCGGATTCGTGATCGCTGGGTCCTGGGGGGAGGGACGGGTGGGGGACCACAGACAGCTCAGGGCTCTATGGGTTTTCTTTATGGGATGGTAAGCACGGAGGGGTGGCTGTAAGACGCCGTGAGTACCCTAAACACCCTGAAGGGCGCGATTCCTAAGGAAGCAGATTTTCTGAGATGTGCATTCTAAACGCCATAGTTTCAAAATTCCACTTGAGGGACATTCTACAAAAAACCCCTGCCTTGCCAGAACCGGTGTGGCTCAGTGGCTAGAGCGTCGGCCTGCGGACTGAAGGGTCCCGGGTTCGATTCCGGTCAAGGGCATGGACCTTGGTTGGGGGCACATCCCCAGTGGGGGGTGTGCAGGAGGCGGCTGATCGATGTTTCTCTCTCATCGATGTTTCTGACTCTCTCTCCCTATTCCTTTCTCTCTGTAGAAAATCAATAAAATAGCCCTAACTGGTTTGGCTCAGTGGATAGAGCATCGGCCTGCGGACTGAAAGGTCCCAGGTTCGATTCCGGTCAAGGGCATGGACCTTGGTTGCGGGCACATCCCCAGTAGGAGGTGTGCAGGAGGCAGCTGATCGATGTTTCTCTCTCATCAATGTTTCTAACTCTCTATCCCTCTCCCTTCCTCTCTGTAAAAAAAAAAAAAAAAATCAATAAAATATATTTAAAAAAAAAAAAAAGAAAATCAATAAAATATATATATAAAAAAAAAATCCCTGCCTGGTAACTACCAAAGCCGTCAAGGCAACAACAACACCTGGTAATACTGAGGGTAGACGGTCATGGGGGAAAAAAAAGGTGAAATTAAGACCACAGAACATAAAGACGGGATCCGAGGAACTCGCCGAGTCTTCTCACAAGCAAGGAGGGACCCGAGAGGCAGCTGCGCTGAAGGTAACGTGTTACTCTGGAACAAGGAAAGGACATGATGGAGAACCAAGGACGTCGGGATGAAGGAGGAAGTTCAGCTAATAATGAGGTTCCGATATATCGGTTTAGTAACTGTAACGAAGGTACCATAGTAATGTTAACATGTTGGAGATATATACATGGAGTGGCCGGATTATGATGATCTCTGAACGCGTAATAGTCTGGCCACTCAGTGTAGACTGACCACAGAGCTGGGATTTTAAAATAAGGTTTTTCCGCCGAAACCGGTGTGGTTCAGTGGATAGAGCGTCGGCCTGCGGACTGAAGGGTCCCGGGTTCGATTCCGGTCAAGGGCATGGACCTTGGTTGCGGGCACATCCCCAGTGGGAGGTGTGCAGGAGGCAGCTAATCTATGTTTCTCTCTCATCGATGTTTCTAACTCTCTCTCCCTCTCCCTTCCTCTCTGTAAAAAATCAATAAAATATATTTTAAAAAAAAGATGTTTGAGATATATACACGGAGTGGCCGGATTATGATGATCTCTGAATGTGTAATAGTCTGGCGACTCAGTGTAGACTGACCACAGAGCTGGGATTTTAAAATAAGGTTTTTCCGCCGAAACCGGTGTGGCTCAGTGGATAGAGCGTCGGCCTGCAGACTGAAGGGTCCCAGGTTCGATTCCGGTCAAGGGCATGGACCTTGGTTGGGGGCACATCCCCAGTAGGAGGTGTGCAGGAGGCAGCTGATCGATGTTGCTCTCTCATTGATGATGTTTCTAACTCTCTCTCCCTCTCCCTTCCTCTCTGTAAAAAATCAATAAAAAATATTTTTTAAAAATAAGGTTTTTCCATGTATAAGAACTGCATGGTGGGTAGTTAGAAAGAAGCAGAGGACTTTCTAGCCACAGGCTGGGGGCCACTAGCTCCTGGTCCCTTGACATATCAAGAGTTGCAAGCTTTCCCTTCTACGTAAGTACACGGAGTGGCCAGATGATTATGCGTTCAGAGACCATCATCATCTGGCCACTCAGTGTGTGTGTGTGTGTGTGTGTGTGTGTGTGTGTGTGTGTGTGTTACGGGGGAAACTCTCTGAAATAATTATGTAAATATAAAACTGTCCTAAAATAAAAAAGTTAATTAAGGGGGACAAAATGATGAGAATAGGATTTTTAAAAATGTCCTAAGGTCACCATCCAAAGGAAAGGAAGATGAGCGGACAGGGATGGCAGGAATACAACATCCTACTGAGGAATCCCTGCAATTCTTCTTTGTAAAGGACGTTTCCAGTCCTCTGAATTTAGAGCCTGTAACAAAGAAAAAGCGGACGAGCACGTGGCTCAAGAAAAGGCGGCTGGAGAGACTCCGCCCGTCCCCACGCCACACTGTGGAAGGTTCAAGGAAAGGGGACAAGGGACTCCACTCGCGGTTTTCTTCGTTAACGAATGACGAACCTACGACATCAAGAAGCTCATAGAAACCAGGAAGGATGTCTTTGCTAAAAAAAAGGGTATTTCAGCCCGGCCGGCGTGGCTCCGTGCTTGAGCCTCGACCTAGGAACTAGGAGGTCACAGTTCGATTCCCGGTCAGGGCACACGCCGGGGTTGCAGGCTGGATCCCCAGCGTGGGGTTGAGAAGGAAAACCCCTATTTTGTAAAAACTGCTGTTTGGAATTCTCTGCTGTTTTTCTTAGACGGCCTCTTCTTATTCTAAAAAGGTAACTTTGCTTTCTAGCCTGCTTGAGCCTAATGAGGACCATAAGCTTAGCTGTCTGACCTGGTAGGCCAGAAACTAGATATGCCCATAATTTTAGCTGCCTGACCTTGTAGGCCAGAGACTTAGATGTGCCCATACCTTTTAGAACTGTGTTTGTTTTCAAAGACAGCAGTGAGAGAACCACTAATTGCACAGAGCGCTGGCTCCTTAATACAAAGGGAAGTCCTGCTTGTAGCTTTGCTTAGAATTGGAATCCGTTTTCTCTAAGCCCGCCGCAGTGAATGAAGTGTGTGACTCCAAACTCTGCTGCATTGTTTGATTATTCCGGTTTTCTGCAACAGGGTGAGCAGGAGGCAGCCGATCCAGGATTCTCTCTCATCATGGATGTTTCTCTCTCTCCCTCCCTTCCTCTCTGACATCAATAAAAAAATATATGTGTTTTTTAAAAAAAGGAAGGGTGTTTCAAAGAAAAGCGTGCCCAGTACTGCAGGAGGGTTTGCTCTCCCCCTTCTCTCCATCCTGCCCCGAACCCTGCCCTCCCTGCCCCTCGGTGGGGCCTTCCCACCGTCGGCTGCTACCTCCCTGAAGCCGGCCCAGCCTGGGGACTCACGGCTCGCATTCCTCTGGCTGCAAAGAACAAAGAAACCCAGGCTCAGACCCTGCAGAGCAAACCCATCCCCCCACCGCCCTGACCCACCCCAGCCCCCCACCGGAAGTGTGGGGCCAGACGGGGGAGGACGGGAGACGAGAAGAAAGCAGTCACATTCCGACCACCAGCTCTGCGGAGTCTCAGCCCACACGCCAGACCCCCCAGGAACATCTGCCTAGGGTGACCCCACATCGGCCGCGATGCCGAATCCTTTTCTGCTTTTCTGAAACAATGCCAAGCCACGGGGACGGCGTGCTGTGTGCCCAGACACCTGGGTTGGTCTTAGGGGGAAAGGTTGGGGGCGGGGGAAGAAAGGAGGAAGGAGGAAGTCTTCCTTCCCTTTGGTTTCGAGGGCAGACTTCTGTCCTGAGGCTTTTTCTTAAACCGTGAAAACACCCGAGGCCGCGTTCATAAACCCTCGGTGGAAGGCGAGCGATGAACTGTGTGGCGTTTGCACTGGGAAATGGCAGATATAAAAAGTCCTGCCCCATCGTGAAAAAAATAAATAAATAAATAAATTATATATATATATATATATATATACACATACATATATATATATATATGTGTAGGTGCTGCTCTTGGAAGATAGGACTTTTGGAGGGGGCGAGAAATCCTTAAAAACAAAAGCAACACAACTCTCTTACGGCACAAAGCACATCCGGCTAACGTTCGCCCAAACCAAGATGGTGTGGCGTTTTGTGTTGGTGACGCCAGGAGAACGAACCCTCAGGAATCCTCGGTCCGCCCCCCGACATGCCACTGGGAGGACATTTGTGCACGTCTTTGAAGTATATTTGTCCTAAAAAAAAAAAAACAAACACTAAAAAATGAAAAAGAAAGGTAAGAAGAAAAAAAAAACACAATAAAATGTATTTGTCTTCAACAAAAAAGCATTCCAGGCTAATACGAAAATCAACGCAATGTTTCTGTAAGACAATACCTTTGAACATCTCATTCCAACGGACCCGAAGTCAAACACATAGAGGAGAATCAAAAATTATATAAAACAAGATGGCCAACGATTTGGGTCACGGGCAGCATCCATTTTGTATGGAGGTTATGTAGCAGGTAATTCTGTGACGCGGTGCTACGTGGGTAACCCTATTGGAGATGACACCCCGGAGACACACAGGCCTTTTTGGGACAAAATGAAAAGGTCAGAAGCGGAAACGGAAGGCCGTGCAGCTGCGGGGACGGCGAGGTTGGGCGCCTGCGTGTTGTGGGAGCCCCTCGTGTTCCTGTGCGTTCGCTTAGGTCACACACACACCCCCTCTCCGTCCTGGGCGACCAGGTAACCTCCCGGGCAGGTGAACGTGAGCCCCCACCCCCCGCCTCGGCACGTCCCTTGGAGTTATCTCCCGCCCCCCACCCCTCTTGTCAGGGGCAGAAAGAGAATTAGTGGGGACCGGCGACAATGCTGAGAGAGGTGGCCCTGGCCCTGTTAACCACACACATTCTGGCCTGGCCCGGACCAGGTGGGCCCCGGGGCGTGGGCGCCCACGTCGGAATGCGGCCCGCCCTCCTGTCCCCCGAGAACTGCCATCATCACAGAGAGATTTACAGCCTCCTGGTCCCGGAGGCGCCCTGCCCTTTACTACCCCAGCCCCTATGGCCTGTGATCTGGCCCCGGAGGCAACCGCCCTCTGCAAACCTCCCCCCCCTCCCCCAGCCCGCATTGCCTGCAACCTGTAACCTTCATCCCTTGCATACTTTCCCGGGCCTGTCACTCGGACTGCTGCACGTACGCACGGACTCTTTGTCCTTCTACCCGGATAAAGCAGCTAGTTTATGGGAGGCGGTGGCGGGGGGGGGGGGGGGTGGTGGACAGATTTCCGTGGATGCCCTGCGGCTCTCCCCAGCCTGCCGGCAGGATTGGAATCAACGCTCACCTAGGATTGGACCCTGTCTCTGCTGAATGGGCTCCAGCAGTGACAGGCGGCCTGGACCCCTGGGTTGTCCGTTTATATTTTCACAGAGAGGACAGGGAGGTCCAGAGAGGTCAGTAACCACACTCAAGGTCACACGGGCCCCCCAACGGTTGAGCTCAGCCACCTGGGTCCCGTGGCCTCGCCGTTGGGGCCATCGTGACTGTCTGCTACCGGGGAGGACGCTCTTCGTCGTCAAGCTCTACCCCACGAGGGGCTTGTGCAAACCCGCGTACGCACTTCGACACACTGGCCCATCACGCAGCTGAGGTCCCTTTCTTTGCATCCAGACTACGCTTTGAACAAAGGAAACCCACCCCCACAGGCTCCTGGCGGTGGGAGAGATACAACCGCGTGCAGTCCAAGTGCAAACACCGTCCTTATCATTATAGTCCAAAGGGGTGTACATGTGTGGGGGGACACATGTTGGGGGGAGCCGGTATCCCAAAACACGTACAGGCACTTGAACGGCGGATAACTCTCTCGCTTCACGTGCGCTCCTTCTCGGGTTTCACGGATTTGAAGGAATGGGGGAAGGCAGACTCGGCTTGGAACAAAGACAATGTACCCAGCAGACTTTATTTTTTTTTTTCTCTTATGGGGATGCATCCAAGATAAGCGTTTACCGCACAAAACCGGCAAGAGCGGGTACACAGAGGGGCCACGGATACCGGAGGAAAGGGTTCTTGGTGTTTGGGATCCGGTTGCTTGATCAGCAGGGCCTGGGCCAGGCCTTGAACACTTCCCCCGCCCCCGGCCCCAAATTATTCATTTCTGTGATTTCTCTTCAGTGTGGAGAATTGACTGTATGTAACTACACACAGGGACTGGATCATCATTCGAAGTGTGTATACATTTTGGGGGAGACACATCCTTGTATATGAAATTCAAGCCCTTAGCCAGTTTGGCTCAGTGGACAGAGCGTCGGCCTACGGACCGAAGGGTCCCGGGTTCGGTTCCTGTCAAGGGCACGTACCCAGCTCCGTCCAATGTGCAGGAGGCAGCCGTTCAATGATTCTCTCTCTCTCTTCCTCTCTGACATCAATAAAATATATTTTTTTTTTAAAAAAAAGAAAGAGCCCTGGCCGGTTTGGCTCAGTGGACAGAGTGTCAGCCTGCAGACTGAAGGGTCCCGGGTTCGATTCCAGTCAAGGGCATGTACCTTGGTTGCGGGCACATCCCCAGTGGGCGGTGTGCAGGAGGCAGCTGATCGATGTTTCTCTCTCATCGATGTTTCTAACCCTCTATTTCTCTCCCTTCCTCTCTGTAGAAAATCAATAAAATATATTTAAAAAAAAAAAAAGAAAGGAAAAAACTCAAGTTCCAGGAGAGAGACCGGTGAAAAGACAACACGGGTTGCAAGCTTTCAGCACAAAAGCCTTTCCCGGGGTGCTGGGGGGCAGCCGTCCCCTGCACCCACAGTGGATCCCCGGGAAAGCTGACCAGTGGGGAGAGACGTCTCTGCTGAGGGCTCCCTCCCCCATCTGGGAGCAGCGGGAGGGGGGCTCTGCTCCGAAAATCCTGGGCCAGCTCCGGAAGAGGCCCTGCGCGGGGAGAAAGGAAGGCTCAAAGGCAGCCCAGGCCTCAGGGAAAAAAAAAAAAAAGAGAGAGAGAGAGAAGAAGAAAAAAAAACACAAAAGACATTCTTCTCTTTCTGGCTTTTCAACGTCTTCTCGCCACGTCCAGACTTGGGGCAAGAACACCCAGGATGGACAGCAAACGACGCCACATTCCACCGGCCGTCTAGACATCTTTTACTTTTATTTGTTTTGTTTTTTTAAAATATTTGTTTTTTATTTTTTTAAATATATATTTTATTGATATTTTTACAGAGAGGAAGGGAGAGGGAGAGAGAGTTAGAAACATCGATGAGTTAGAAACATCGATCAGCTGCCTCCTGCACACCTCCCACCGGGGATGTGCCCGCCACCAAGGTACATGCCCTTGACCGGAATCGAACCCGGGACCCTTCAGTCCGCAGGCCGACGCTCTATCCACTGAGCCAAACCGGTTTCGGCTTAAATATATTTTTATTGAAATTAGAGAAGAAGGGAGAGAGAGAAAGAGAGAGAGAGAGAGAGAGAGAGAGAGAGAGAGAGAGAAGCATCCATGATGAGAGAGAATCATGGACCGCTGCCTCCTGCACGCCCCCCTAACTGGGGATCAAGCCCGCAACCCGGGCAAGTGCCCTGATGGAATCATCGAACCGTGACCTCCTGGTTCATGGGTTGATGCTCAACCACTGAGCAACACCGGCCAGGCCAGACACCTGTTACATGGTTTTGAGGGGAACACAAAGAAAGACGAGTTTGGGACACCTGAGAATGACCCGCCAAGGGTAAATTTCAGTCCCACAGTGACAGTGTGATTTGCTGAGTAGAAACCCCCACATCTCCACTTCCTGTGTACTATCAAGCTACCCCCACCCTCTCACCCTGGCGTGGGCAAACTTTCTGACTCGAGGGCCACCATGGGTTCTTAAACTGGACCGGAGGGCCGGAACAAAAGCATGGATGGAGTGTTTGTGTGAACTCATATAAATTCAAAGTAAAGGAGCGGAGGGGAGAGCAAGAGAACCGGATAGAACAGCCGGATCCGGCCCGCGGGCCATAGTTTGCCCAAGGCTGCTCTAACCAAATAATTCACTCCTGAGACTGCTGTTACCGTGTGCATGTGTGTGCGTGTGCGTGTGTGTGTGTGTGTGTTTTACACTACACAATTGGCCATGCCACTAGCGAGGTGACCTACAATTTAACTCAACCCTGTCATCCACCGTGGTGGAATGTCCGCTCCCACCGGTGAAGGGCTCAGTCCCAACAGACAGATGGCTTTCGCTTCAGACGCCAATCCCAAGCCCGAGGGCCCCAAGGCTGTCCCCAGCTTCGGTCCGGCGTGGCTACTAACGGGAGGTCCCCCAGGACCGCCTACCGCGCTGGGTTGGATGGATTTGCTAGAGCGGCTCACAGGCGTCTGGGAAATCCTGACTGACCTGCACCCGCTCGTGATGGGGTCATCAAGGGTGCCAGTGGCCAGCCAGGACGACGGGAATTGGGGTGAGGTCGGGAGGCCCCGAGTGGAAGAGCTCTTGGAAATAAGCATGGTTTGAGGAGACGCATCAGGTGGGGGCCTGTGCCGCGCCAGCACAGCCAAGGGTTCGGCGAGCCTGAGGCGGGGCCGGCCAAGGATGAAGAAAAGACAGACAAAGAGAATAAGCTGGGTCTAGGTCAGCCGTGGGCAAACTACAGCCCGCGGGCCAGATCCAGCCCGTTCGGCTGTTCTATCCGGCCCGTTCGGCTGTTCTATCCGGCCCGTTCGGCTGTTCTATCCGGCCTGCGGAGCCGAAAGAGCGGAGGGTTCTCTTGCTCTCCCCTCTGCTCCTTCCCCAGCAGCAGTGTTAACATGGCAACGTCAGGAAACACGGCCGCAGCTCCTTCTTCTGAGGGGGCGGATTTATATCCCCCATTCAGTAGAAGGAACAACCTCTCCATCTTCCAGAGGCTCCTTGGAATGCCCGAGGACGGGTCCCCCGACATCACCCTGGGAATGCGTAGTCACGTTATCGTGGTGATGTAGGGAGACACGCCCCTGGAGAGCACAGGATCAGAGCATTAGCTGAAAAGGAGACCAACAACACTGTTCCCACTGAAGTGGATGTTTTAAAGACCAAAAACCTTTCAGTCGAGTCTACATTGCCATCTACATCGACGTCCTGGGCATCATTTGGAAGTTGCACTAAAGAAAATGTTTAATTTACTGTTTACACATTTTGTTCTTTTCTATTTGTTTTAGTTTTAAATTATTTTATTATATTTAAGTTTAATTTGAAAGGCTTTTGTACCTTTCCTTTGTTAGGCAATTTTATTTTGCCTTTGCCATCTTCCATAGAAGGTATGTTATTGTGCTATGATTCCTCCATTTTTTGAAGTTTCAAATTCTAATAATTAGTGTTTACATTCTTGTTAAAATGTTTGAAATGAATAAAACTATTGAAATAAAAAAAAAGACTGTACCATTTTATGTAATGATGTTTACTTTGAATTTATATTAGTTCACACAAACACTCCATCCATGCTTTTGTTCCGGCCCTCCGGTCCAGTTTAAGAACCCATTGTGGCCCTCGAGTCAAAAAGTTTGCCCACCCCTGGTTCTAGGTGGATCTTCTGTGAGTGACTGAGACCACAGAACAGATCCAGACTGCAGGCTGATGCTTTATTTTACAGTCAGAGGTAAACAACGTAATTTACAATGTTCTTGTGAGTTTCACTTGTTTTGGCAACACTAGCTGCACCTCCCACAGCCCATTAGCTACCCAGGAGAGATCTAGGGAGCAGTCACAAGATCAAGCGTAATTATGCTTAGAGGACTGTGCCCTCCAAGCTGGGACTTGTTTGTGACCTTTGCCAGAAGGTCAGTCCGAGGCTTTACCCTATAACCGCTCCCTACAGGGGCCACGTGGACAAGGGGTGGACGAGTGGTGGTAATTTCTTTTTGGGGGGGAGGTCAACTTGTTTGGACCTCAGGGCCCATCGACGTGGTCAAACACCAACCTGGATATGGCTGTGTCAGTTTTTGTGTGTGTGTGTGTTTTTTTTTTGGATGACATGAACAGCTGAAATCAGTAGACCCTGCCCTGGCCAGTTTGGCTCAGGGGATAGAGCGTCGGCCTGCGGACTGAAGGGTCCCAGGTTCGATTCCTGGTCAAGGGCACATGCCCTTGGGTTGCAGGCTCAACCCTGGGTTGCAGGCTCGATCCCCAGTGATTCTCTCTCATCATTGATGTTTCTATCTCTCTCCCTCTCCCGAAGGCCTAGCCAGTGTGGCTCAGTGGATAGAGCGTCGGCCTGCGGACTGAAGGGTCCCAGGTTCGATTCTGGTCAAGGGCATGTACCTTGGTTGCGGGCACATCCCCAGTGGGAGGTGTGCAGGAGGCAGCTGATCGATGTTTCTCTCTCATCGATGTTTCTAACTCTCTATTCCTCTCCCTTCCTCTCTGTAAAATATCAATAAAATATATTTAAAAAAATATATATTTAAAAAAAAATCCTAAACTTAGGATAAAATCACAAACGTCTTAGGAAACCATGGGGAGCACGCCGTAACATGACACCTCGCGGTGACATCTTGGCTACGACAACGGAAGTCCAGGGGACCAAGCAGAGAAGATTCTGGGGGCTCGTCGCCATCAAAAACGTCTGCGAATCCAACCCCCGACCAGAGAGAAAATATCTGCCAATTACACGTCTGGTGAGCAGTTAACACCCCACGTGGAGCAGGTGGCCGGAGCCGGTTTACCGTTGGGAGACAGACAACGCAATGACGCATAAATCGTAAGACAAGGATGAAGGGTGCTTGGCGTCCCATAACTAGAAACCCCCTTTGCCCACCCCTGTCCACAGAGAACCGGTTACAGCTCAACAAGAAACCCGATTAGGAAAAAGACGTTGGCCCGGCCGGCAGGGGTCCGTGGTTGAACGCTGACCTATGAGCCAGGAGGTCACGGTGGGATCCCCAGGTGGTCCAGGCACATGTAGACGGAGTAACGTGCCCTTGACAGGAAATCACACCGAGACCCGGGTGGCAAGGGGCGGGGGGCGGGCGGCTCCAGCCGACGCTCTAACCCAGGGGTGGGCAAACTTTTTGACTCGTGGGCCACCATGGGTTCTTAAACTGGACCGGAGGGCCGGAACAAAGGCATGGATGGAGTGTTTGTGTGAACTAATATAAATTCAAAGTAAAGGAGCGGAGGGGAGAGCAAGAGAACCCTCCGCTCTTTCGGCTCCGCGGGCCGGATAGAACAGCCGAACGGGCCCGCGTAGTTTGCCCACGGCTGCTCTAACCACTGAGCAACGAGCCAGGGCTGTGAGCCCGTCCTCTGGTTTCCGCCGACCTGCGCTCTCCTCCGTACCTACCAGAGGGCCACCCCGACGAAGGCCCTTCCCCGCGTGCCCGCCAGGCGCCCTGCACCCCGAGGCGCCCGCCCATCCCTAAGACCCGGGCCTCGCCTCCCCCTCTGCCTCCCGCCGGTTTGTGAGGCCGACCTGTCCCCTCGTTTGGAAGGACCCCGTGGACTCGGGTCCCTTGTCTGTGAACCTCCCCACCCAACCCCGCTGCGAGGGGCCAGCGAGAGGAGCGTGGGGGCCGCGACGAAGATGGGGAACAGGAATCGTGCTCTGCTGACCTCGCTGGGTCCGTTCTGCTCAGAGAAGCGCATTCTGACCCGGCTGAGGGCGGCTGAGCCCCCGGGACACGGGAGCTCGGAATGCGGCCCATCCTCCTTTTCCGAGAAAACGCCTGTCGTCAGGGAAAAGATGAACCTTGTTGTCCAAACAACCTGGTCCAGGAGGTGCCTGGAGGCGTCTGCCCGCCCGCCTGCCCCCTACCCCAGTCCGCGCTGCCTGTAACCTAACCATCACCCCGGGCCTGCCTTCCCACTTCTTCCTTGTCCACGTCCTCTTTGTCCTTCTACCCAGATGCTGACGGGGGTGGGAGGGGATGGGGGGCGCAGAGCAGATGTTCGTGTGTGACCTGCTGCTCTCCCATCCTGCGGGCACGACGGGAATCGGCGCTCACCTAGGATTCAACCCTGTCTCTCTTGCTGCATTGGCTCAAGCACTGACAGGCACTTACACCTCCACTGCCCTCCCCTGGGGTCACCCCTCGAGCCCCGATCCAATCGTTTTATCTCCCCGAAGGATCCCTACACCAGGCCCCCCCTGCCCTACACTCCTCAACACACTCTACGTAGTTAGCTCATCACCTCCTCCCTGACACCAAGGGGTCTGCTACCCCGCAAGCGAGCGCGCCAGAGCTGTGTGGCCGACGGGTCCGTCAGACCCATCCACGGGCCAGCAAAAATCCAACCGCCAGTCCATGCCATCGAATCAATGGCGCGCGGCTCAGGGTGGGGGGGAAACATTCTAGTGAAGAAAGAAGAGGGTGGAGACGCAGAAACTCACTGCGTGGACCCGGCACCCTTTGCTGGTAGAGTCGGGTGTAGGAGAGGAATGCCACCAGGTGAAACTTAAAAAAAAAAAGAAAGAAAGAAAGAAAGAAAAATCAATATCCCTGGCCGGGTAACTCAGTGGTTAGAGTGTCGTCCCCATAGGCCAAGGTTATGGGTTCCATCCCCCGTCAAGGCACACCCACAAGAAGCAACCAATGAGCCCTAACCAGTTTGGCTCAGTGGATAGAAGGGGTGGGCAAACTTTTTGACTCGAGGGCCACAATGGGTTCTTAAACTGGACCGGAGGGCCGGAACAAAAGCATGGATGGAGTGTTTGTGTGAACTAATATAAATTCAAAGTAAAGGAGCGGAGGGGAGAGCAAGAGAACCGGATAGAACAGCCGGATCCGGCCCGCGGGCCGTAGTTTGCCCACGGCAGCGTCAGCCTGCGGACTGAAGGGTCCCGGGTTCGATTCCGGTCAAGGGCATGTACCTTGGTTGCGGGCACATCCCCAGTAGAAGGTGTGCAGGAGGCAGCTGATGGATGTTTCTCTCTCATCGATGTTTCTAACTCTCTATCCCTCTCCCTTCCTCTCTGTAAAAAATCAATAAAATATAGTAAAAAAAAGAAGCAACCAATGATGCATCAATAAGCAGAACAAGAAAACAATGTTTCTTTCTCTCTAAAATATTTTTTTTTTTAAAAAAAGGGAAGAATCAACAGTTCTGTATCTGTAAGAGACGGGCTGGGGCTGGGGCTGGGGAGGCACCACCGTGATTGAAATGGGCCGGGATATGGAGCTCCAGACCCAAGGCCTAGACACTTCCCTGCTGGGAACCCCCTCGCCTGGGGTGCTGACATTTATAACAAAACATAGACAGTGGGCCCGGCCGGTCTGGCTCAGTGGTGGAGTGTCCACCCACGAACCAGGGGGTCATGGTTCGATTCCCGATCAGGGCGCATGCCCAGCGTGGGGCGTGCAGGAGGCAGCCGAGGCATGATTCTCTCTCATCATGAGTGTTTCTATCTCTACCTCTCCCTTCCTCTCCGAAGTCAATAAAAATATATTTTAAAAAAAACCCACAAAAATCAATAGCTAGCTGGTTACCATGGCCCTTTCAGGCACAGAACTCCTGTACCCTGGGACTTCCCGGGATCAGAGTGGGTGAGGTGTCCTTTGCTACGTTAATGAGGTGGCTGTGAATGGAACTTTGGATCCCACCCCCTGTCCTTGGGGGGAAGGGAGAGGGGCTCCAGGCAGAATCGGTCTTCAATGGTCAATGATTTTTTTTTTTTCCTCGCCAGAGATTATGTTCTTTGTATTTTAAAAAAATATATTTTTATTGATTTCAGAGAGAGGAAGGGAGAGGGGAGAGCGGAGAGGGAGAGAAACATCCATGCTGAGAGAGAATCATGGATCGGCTGCCTCCTGCACAGCCCCCCCCACTGGGGATCAAGCCCGCAACCAGGGCAGGTGCCCTGACCGGGACTCGAACCGTGACCTCCTGGTTCCTAGGTCGATGCTCAACCACTGAGCCACACCGGCCGGGCTCACCTAACTAAGCTTCTTGATTCTCTAACCCAGCCTTGGGCAAACTACGGCCCGCAGGCCGGATCCGGCTGTTCTATCCGGTTCTCTTGCTCTCCCCTCCGCTCCTTTACTTTGAATTGATATTAGTTCACACAAACACTCCATCCATGCTTTTGTTCCGACCCTCCGGACCAGTTGAAGAACCCATGGTGGCCCTCGAGTCAGAAAGTTTGCCCACCCCTGGGTCAGAGGCATTACTCAGTCTCTCCCATCTCCTGGGTGGGTGCTGGCACCTTCTGGATCGATAACCCTTTCCTTACTCCCAATGGATGTTGTGAGCACTGACCCGCTCGTTTTTTTCTCTTTAGTCCTCACTCAAAGGTATTTTTTTCCATTGATGTAAAAATTTTTATTGATTTCAGAGAGGAAGGGAGAGGGAGAGAGAGAGTGAGATAGAAACATCAATGATGGGGGGGCGGTGGGGGAACAGCTGGGGAGAGATCAATGCGGCGGGGAAGGAGACATATGTAATACTTTAAACAATAAAGAGTTTTAAAAAGAGAAAAACATCCATGATGACAGAGAATCATGGGTTGGTTGCCTCCAGCTTTGAGCGTCCACCTATGATCCATTGATTTTTAGAGAGAATAAAAGGGAGAGAAGAGGGAGAAAGAGAGACGTCGATGAGAGAGAGACATCTCAACTGGTTGCCTCCCACACATGCCCCGACTAGGGCCCGGGATCGAGCCTGCAACCCAGGTCCGTACCCTCGACAGGTATCAAACCCGGGACCCTTCGGTCCGTGGGCTGACACTTTAGCCGCTTGAGCAACATGGCTAGGGCCCCTAGTCCAGTGGTCGGCAAACCGCGGCTCGCGAGCCACATGTGGCTCTTTGGCCCCTTGAGTGTGGCTCTTCCACAAAATACCACGGCCTGGGCGAGTCTATTTTGAAGAAGTGGCGTTAGAAGAAGTTTAAAAAATTGGGCTCTCCAAAGAAATTTCAATTGTTGTACTGTTGGTATTTGGCTCTGTTGACTAATGAGTTTGCCGACCACTGCCCTAGTCCATCTTAATTCTCTCCGTATGATGGTACACGCTGCAGGCTAGAATTCATTTTCAAATGTTCTCTCTCACCCACCCAGTGCTTCAGCGTTTGAAATGTGACCGATGAGAAGGCAAGTCAAAAACATTCTGGCCTGCCCTGACTGGTTTGGCTCAGTGGATAGAGCGTCGGCCTGCAGACTGAAGGGTCCCAGGTTCGATTCCGGTCAAGGGCATGTACCTTGGTTGCGGGTACATCCCCAGTAGGAGGTGTGTGGGAGGCAGCTGATTGATGTTTCTCTCTCATCGATGTTTCTAACTCTCTATCCCTCTCCCTTCCATTCTTTGAAAAATCAATAAAATATATTAAAAAAAAACAAAAAACATTCTGGCCTGCCCGGCCGGCGTTGCTCAGTGGTAGAGCGTTAACCTATGGACCGGGAGGCCGCAGTTCCCTTCCTGGTCAGGGCACATGCCCGGGTGGCGGGCTCGATCCCCCAGTGTCTGGCGTCTCATCCTCTCTCTCTCTCTCCTTCTTTGAAATCTATAAAAAGGTATTTAAATATATTCTGGATTTAACATTGTGAAAATACGGGACGCACCTTCCTTTCTGCTACGTTCTTTGCGAGGTTCTCTGTTAACTGATGACACTGCTCGTACAATACTTCCCCCGTAAATTGTATGGCCGTGTCTTTCGTGGATTCTGACTTCCCCTGGGTGCTCAACCCCTTGATACATGGGGATTATCATGGAAGCGGCATCGACTTTGCAGATGGTTCTAAATGGAGGCAGCATCTGAGGCAGAAGGCAGAGGCGGCCCTGACCGGTGTGGCTCAGTGAATAGAGCGTCGGCCTGCGGACTGAAAGGTCCCGGGTTCGATTCTGGTCAAGGGCATGTACCTTGGTTGCGGGCACATCCCCAGTGGGAGGTGTGCAGGAGGCGGCTGATTGATGTTTCTCTCTCATCGATGTTTCTGACTCTATCCCTCTCCCTTCCTCTCTGTAAAAAATCAATAAAAATATATTTTTAAAAAAACGCAGAGGCATCTGTAAACATTTAGCACATCTATTCCTCATAGATTGCCTTTACTAGATTTGTCTTAAAATTAAACATAAAAGATGAATGGCTAAAAAGAGCATGAAGACTGTATTTTATAGTGCACTATACACTAGGTGACCACGTGGTGTCATACATTAAACTCTTTTTTTATTTATTGATTTGAGAGAGAGCATCCATTGGTTGATGCTTGTCTGTGCCCTGACCAGGGATCGAACCCACAAGCTTGGCCTATGGCAGGGGTGGGCAAACTGTTTGACTCGAGGGCCACAATGGGTTCTTAAACTGGACCGGAGGGCCGGAACAAAAGCATGGATGGAGTGTTTGTGTGAACTAATATAAATTCAAAGTAAAGGAGCGGAGGGAAGAGCAAGAGAACCCTCCGCTCTTTCGGCTCCGTGGGCCGGATAGAACAGCCGAACGGGCCGGATCCGGCCCGCGGGCCGTAGTTTGCCCACGGCTGGCCTATGGGGACAACCCTCTACCCAGCTGAGCTACTACCAGGCCAAGGGCTACACGCATTTTTATTTTCCATATGTTTTCCTCAGTTACAGTTCACTTTTAATATTGTTTTGTGTTGGTTCCAGGTGTGCGGCCTAACCAGGGGTCCTCAAACTTTTTAAACAGGGGGCCAGTTCACTGTCCCTCAGACCGTTGGAGGGCTGGACTATAGTTTAAAAAAAAAAAAACTATGAACAAATTCCTATGCGCACTGCGTGGCCGGGACGCGTCGGCTGCTAAGCAGAACAGGCAGCGGCACCCGGCGGGCCGGATCCATGTCCTCGGCGGGCCGCATGTGGCCCGCGGGCCGTAGTTTGAGGACCCCTGGTAGACAATCCTGCACCTTCCCGAGTGGCCCCCCCCACCCCGATATTTCCAGCGCCCGCCCGACACCATGCACAGTTAGGACGGCACTGTTGACTAACACCCCCTGCACTGTCCTTCCCGGCCCCGGCATGCTTCTGTAACCACCGACCTGCACTTCTCAGTCCCTTCCCCTGCTCCCCGCAGCCCTCTCCAACCCATCCCCTCCGGGGCCATCTGCGTGTTCTCTGTACCCATGAACCCGATACTGGACATGAAGCTGCCATCGATTCTGCTCAATACCACCCACAAAAGGGTGGGTGTTCAGAGCATTTCACGAATCCTCGGTGACTTTTCCATCCATTACATCCTCTCACCAACAAAGCCACGCAGCAGCAGCAGCAGCAGCAGAAGGGACCGAGAAGCCCCTGATAGCGCAGAGCGGTGCCGACAGACTCGAGAGAGAGAGAGAGAGAGAGAGAGAGAGAGAGAGAGAGAGAGAGAGAGATGGAGGAGAGCAGAGGGCTGCTTGGAAATGGCGGGTCCAGCCAGCCAGGACTGATGGGAACTCTGCCCAGTGAGAGCAGAAGCCACATAAGTGATCCCCCTCCACCCGCACCCCCACCCCCACCCCCACCCCCAGAGCTGAGCAGGCAGTTTCCAAGGCCGGCGGAGAACTCGGGAGGCGCCCGTAGGGGGAGGAAGGAGGGTGTGGGGCCTCTTAGGGGGAGCAGGACAGGCAGGCCTGCGAGAAGGGAGGAATTTGCAGGGAAACCTGACACGGGATTACCCCGACTTTGCAGGCCTGGAGTCTTGTCGGTGGAGGCCTCAGACAAAGGCCGGGCCGGCCGGCCAGCAAACAAGAAGGAATGTGAGGAATGAACCGCCCCTTCGGGGCCTTTACAATCCTTGGTGGGGTCCGGACGTTTCCTTCCCGTGAGGCTAAGCCATAGGGTTTCTTTTTCTTAGACTCACAACAAAGAGAAAGAAAAGAAATGAGCTGGTAGCAGCGTCCTGCCCTCTAAAATCAATTAATAAAGGTTGTTTTTTTGTTTTGTTTTTTTAAAAAGAAAAATATGGCCGAAACCGGTGTGGCTCAGTGGACAGAGCGTCGGCCTGCGGACTCAAGGGTCCCAGGTTCGATTCCGGTCAAGGGCATGGACCTTGGTTGCGGGCACATCCCCGGTGGGGGGTGTGCAGGAGGCAGCTGATGGATGTTTCTCTCTCATCGATGTTTCTAACTCTCTATCCATCTCCCTTCTTCTTTGTAAAAAAATCAATAAAATATTAAAAAAATATATCATTGCCCTGGCTGGTGTGGCTCAGTGGATAGAGCGTCGGCCTATGGACTGAAGGGTCCCGAGTTTGATTCCCGGTCAGGGCATATGCCTGGGTTGCGGGCTTGATCCCCCAGTAGGGGTCATGCAGGAGGCAACCGATCAATGATTCTCTCTCATCACTGATGTTTCTATCTCTCTCTTCCTTTCTGAAATCAATAAAAATATTTTTTAAAAATATCATTCACACACACACACACACACACACACACACACACACACACCCCACTGGTGGGTCATAGGCTGGTGAAGGCCTGGGTTGTGGAGAAGAAGCTGGGTAAGGGGCTGGGTGAAGGGGAGGGAGCTGAGGGGGAGAAGATGGAGGGCCTCCGTCACACTGTCAACACTGAGAATATAGATTTATAAAACAAATACCTAAGAAACACCTAATAGATCACCCATTCGGTGTTGACTCAGAGACCCGGCCACAGTGAAAGTCCAACCCCGAACAAACATGTTTGCATCTTCAGGCAGCCTCGCCGCCTCCCTTCCTTCCGTTTCAACTTGGGAAAATACGTAAGTCCCTGGCCGGGGAGCTCAGCTGGTCGGGGCATCGTCCTGAGACCCCAAGGCTGGGGGTCTGGTTCCCGGTCAGGACACACACAAGAGTCAACCGGTGAATGCATCGTAAGTGGGACAGATTGATGTCTCTCCCTCCTTCTCAAATCAATGAACAAAGATTAAAAAAAGAAAGAAAAACATGGATCCCAGTGGTGTGGCTCAGTGGCTGAACATCAACCTATGAACCCAGAGGTCACGGTTGGATTCCCGGTCAGGGCACATGGCCGGGTTGCACGCGGGCTCGATCCCCAGTGTGGGGCGTGCAGGAGGCGGCCCATCCATGATTCTCTCTCATCATGGATGTTTCTCTTATCTCCCCCGTCTCTTCCTCTTTGAAATAAAAATAGATACATATTTAAAAAAATAATAAGTGGAACAAAGGGACGTCTTGCTCCCTCTCTGAGATCAATTCATAAACATTTAAAAAAAAAAACAGAAAAATATGGACTTTCCCCTGGTGGCAGAGACGGGGGGTAGACAGAGAGAGCAGCACCTGACCCTGACCTCTCACCACGATCGAACGGGAAGGTACTTAGGGGGCCTGGCTCTGAAGGAAATGGACAGAGGCCTCTCCTAGGATCTGCGTGGCGGCCCCACGGAGGGGGGGGCCGGGCCCACCCAGGACCCCCGCAGGCAGGCTGCCCCCCCACCCCGTGAAGGGACACCCAACTGTTAGGAGCAGAAAACAGAGGCAGTGGGGACCTGCTACAACGATGGGAAACATGAATCCGGCTCTGTAGACGGTGATGGCTCTGTTCTGATTAGATAAAGCATGTTCTAGCCTGGCTGTACGAGGCACGCCCGGGGACACGGGGGCCCAGTCGGAATGCGGCCCGCCCTCCTGTCCCCAGAACTGCCATCATCGTGGAAAGGTTTACAGCCTCCGGATCCCAGAGGCTCCTGCCCCCTGCGACCCTGACCCCCCGACCCCCAGCCCCTCCTGCCTGTGATCTGGGCCTGGAGGCGCCCGCCCTCTGCACCCGTCCCCCCGCCCGCCCCCAGCCCGCATTGCCTGCAACCTGTAACCTTTATCCCTTGCATACTTCCCGGTGCCTGTCATGCTGACTTTTTGCACGTACCCTCCCAGGCCTGTCCTCCTGACTTCTGCACGTACTTTCCTGAGCCTGTAACCCTGACTTTTGCACGTACCCTCCCAGGCCTGTCCTCCTGACTTCTGCACGTACTTTCCTGAGCCTGTAACCCTGACTCTTGCACGTACCCTCCCAGGCCTGTCCTCCTGACTTCTGCACGTACTTTCCTGAGCCTGTAACCCTGACTTTTGCACGTACCCTCCCAGGCCTGTCATCCTGACTTCTGCACGTACTCTCCCGAGCCTGTCATCCTGACTTTCGCACGTACTCCCTGTCCTTCTGCACGATGGATGGTAGGGGTGCAGAGCAGATGTCTGTGGATGCCCTGCGGCTCTCCCCATCCTGCCCGCATTACTGGAACCAACGCTCATCTAGGATCCGGCCCTGTCTCTGCTGAAGGGGCTCAAGTGGTGGCAGGCGGCCCGGACCCCTGGGTTGTCCCGTTACCACCCAACGGGGACTCTGCCGCTGCCCTGGAGCCAAGGTCACTCGAGACCCCAGGCGCCTACACGCATTCTTTGTCCGTGGTCCTCCTAGGCAGGGGTGGGCAAACTTTTTGACTCGAGGGCCACCGTGGGTTCTTAAAATGGACCGGAGGGCCGGAACAAAAGCATGGATGGAGTGTTTGTGTGAACTAATATAAATTCAAAGTAAAGGAGCGGAGGGGAGAGCAAGAGAACCGGATAGAACAGCCGGATCCGGCCCGCGGGCCGTAGTTTGCCCACGGCTGGGCTAGGGGAAGCCCCTTTCGCGTCCCCAATGCCTGCCGACATGTCTGGGTGACATATTTGTGTGTGTGTGTGTGTGTGTGGACTTAAATTTACTTTATTGAATCAATTGTGTGCATATAAGACATAGTATATATTTCCTTTTTTTTATGAAAATGGGTGTCAGACATTCTACAAGCAACTTCATTTTTTTTACACCAGAAATACTTTTATTTATTAAAAATATATATTTTATTGATTTTTTTTTTACAGAGAGGAAGGGAGAGGGAGAGAGAGTTAGAAACATCGATGAGAGAGAAACATCGATCAGCTGCCTCCTGCACACCTCCTACTGGGGATGTGCCCGCAACCAAGGTACATGCCCTTGACCGGAATCGAACCCGGGACCTTTTAGTCCGCAGGCTGACGCTCTACCCACTGGGCCACACCGGTGAGGGCCAGAAATACTTTTAGTTTTGTTTTTATCCTTCTTGACTCTGTCCATCTGTGCATGTGTTTTTAAAAATAAATGGGTGGTGCCCTCACCGGTGTGGCTCAGTGGATAGAGCGTCGGCCTGCGGACTGAAGGGTCCCAGGTTCGATTCCTATCAAGGGCATGTACCTTGGTTGCAGTCACATCCCCAGTAGGAGGTGTGCAGGAGGCAGCTGATGGATGTTTCTCTCTCATCAATGTTTCTAACTCTCTCTCCCTCTCCCTTCCTCTCTGTAAAAAATCAATAAAATATATATATATTTTAAAAAATGTCCCTGGGTGAGGATTAATAACAAAACAAAACAGCAACAACAATGGACACATACAGAAACAAGGAAAAACACCGAGGACTGGATGGCCATGGAAAGTATGACACACCGTCACCTACACCTCTGCAGGGTGGGGCGGAAGGAACAGATCTTTACCTTCATACTCAATTGTCTGAATAGCTAACTTTGGCCCTAACCGGTTTGGCTCAGTAGATAGAGCATCGGCCTGTGGACTCAAGGGTCTCGGGTTCGATTCCGGTCAAGGGCATGTACCTTGGTTGCGGGCACATCCCCAGTAGGAGGTGTGCAGGAGGCAGCTGATGGATGTTTCTCTCTCATCGATGTTTCTGACTCTCTATCCCTCTCCCTTCCTCTCTGTAAAAAAATCAATTAAATATATTTTAAAAAAAAATAGCTAACTTTGCATTCTACTCTATGGAGATTCCAAGAATTCAGCCAGTGTCCGCTGTTCACTACGTGTATGGATATGTAGGTGGCTCCCTCCACAATTAGATGCTTACTCTACGTATGGATTGGAATAGCTAGGATCATCGCCTAGTGAACAACTCAAACGGTGAGAAATGGCGGACAGGGAGCCGTCTGCTTGCAAACCCTGATGGCCCCGTATCCCGTTTCCGGGTAAAGACGCCGTTGACAACCTCCTGGCGGAATCGTGCAAGCCCCCTCCTTCCCTGGAGAGGAGGAGGAATGATGCAGACATGATGCTTAGGCCCCTGTCCCTCACCACGCTGCCCCCGTCCCCCCCCCCCCACCGCCCCAGCCAGGACATGCAGAGGCACCCGCTGTGTCTGTGCTGGTGGACAAATGTTATGCCAACAGACGAGGAAACACATCCATAAAGTCTCTGAAAAGTTATTTGATCCAAAGACTTTTTTTTTTTTAAAAAACTGATTTTCAGTGAGAGGGAGGGAGGGAGGAAGGTTGGGAGAGGGAGAGAGAGAAAGCACTATTGATTGTTACCTCCCATGGGAGCCCCAGTTGAACCTGAATCCCAGGTATGTGCCCTGACCGGGAATCAAACCTGTGACCTCTTGGTTCATGGGTCAATGCTCAACCCCTGAGCCACACTGGCTGGGCTTTTTATTGATTTTCAGGAAGAGAGGGAGGGTGGGGGGATAGAGGGAGAGGGGGAGAGGGGGAGAGGGGGAGAGGGGGAGAGGGGGAGAGGGGGAGAGGGGGAGAGAGGGAGAGAGGGAGAGAGGGAGAGGGAGAGAGGGAGAGGGAGAGAGAGGGAGAGTGGGAGGGGGAGAGGGGGAGAGAGGGAGAGAGGGAGAGGGAGAGAGAGGGAGAGGGAGAGAGAGAAAGATGTAAGAGAGAAAGATGGATTGGTTGCCTCCCATGAGTGCCTGGACCAGGGATTGGAACAGGCAAGCTTTTAGTTTATGGGGCCAATGGAGCCCCCTGGCCAGGGTATAAATTCCATTTCTTAAAAATAACTAAACCGACGGGTACATTCGCGCTATTTTTTACGTAACTTTAATTCTGAAAAGACCTTGACCAATCGACACTGCAGGGACGCGAAAGCCTCTGTGTTCACCTGGGCACCGGCCCCCTCCTCTCTCACCCATCCTGCTAAAGGCTGTGGCAGAACGGACGTGTGGTGGGGTGGGGGGACGGATGAAGACAAGACTGAGAACTTCATCACCGGGGACACTGGCAGGAACGGTGGGAGGCCCAGGAAGTGTGGGGGGCAGACGTGGAAGAGTGGGGACCGGCTGTGAGGGTAAGAAGGATGAGTCCTGCTCTGTTCACGGCGATGGCTGTGCTGATGAGAGAGAGAGAGAGAGAGAGAGAGAGAGAGAGAGAGAGAGCACATTCTGGCCTGGCTGAGTCTCACGCCCCGGGACACGGCCGCCCACATCGGAATGCAGTCCATCCATCCTTTTCCTAGAACCGCCTACCGTCATGGAGAGAACTACCTACAACCTTGTGGCTGAAACAATCCAGTCCCGGAGGCACCCACCCCCGGCAGCGCCCCCACCCCCGTGGCCGCCCGCATGGCCTGTAACCTGTGACCTTCATACCTCGACCTACTCCCCATGCCTGTGGTTCCTACTTCCCCACGTAACCTTTGTCCTTCTACCCACGGAAGCGGCTGGTGTAGGGGTTGGGGGGGGGTGATGGGCAGGACAGGTTTCCGTGGGTGCCCCTTGCTCTGCCATCCTGTGGGCACGGTGGGACTCAGCGCTCATAGAGGGCTCCACCCCGTCTCTGCTGAGCTGGCTCACGCAGTGCCTGGCCGCCAGGACCCCTGGGTTGTTTCCTTGGTTTCAGAAGAGGGGGGTGGCGGCGGGGCAGGTGTGTGGGGGTGCGCAGGGGGGCGGGATTCGCAACCTTGATCTTGAGAATCGCAGAAATGACAAGACCCGCAGGCACACAGATGCTGTTTTCTGTGACGGACACACGACACGGGAGATACCTGGTCTCCCAGGGGCCCTGTACAAACTAAACACCAACAGGCACACCACAGACACGGAGGCCCGGGTGAAAAGAAAAAAAAGGAAAAAAATAGACCAAATGTTCGCTTTTCCTGCCTCAATCCCGAGTGACTTCCGTCCACAAGCCTTCAGACGTGACTCTGCGCAAGTCAGCCAAGAAAATAACGCTGCCCTGGCCGGTGTGGCTCAGTGGATAGAGCGTCGGCCTGCGGACTGAAGGGTCCAGGTTCGATTCCGGTCAAGGGCATGCACCTTGGTTGCGGGCACATCCCCAGGGGGAGGTGTGCAGGAGGCAGCTGATGGATGTTTCTCTCTCATCGATGTTTCTAGCTCTCTATCCCTCTCCCTTCCTCCCTGTAATAAATCAAGAAAATATATATTAAAAAATACATATATAAAAAAGGAAAATAACACGTGGATTTTGTCCTTACTGTGTTCCCAACCCAGGAAGGAGCTGGGACAAGTGGATGAAGTTTGCATTTAAGTAGCCAGGTTATCAGCACAGCTGAACGAGACACCTCAACCTCTCAGTCCCCCCACCTGAGCCTCCTGCTAGGGCAGGGGCGGGGAACCATTTTCCTTCCAAGGGCCATTGGATATTGAGGACACCATTCGCGGGCCATACCGAAGGATCCATGTAAAAACTAGCCTGCTGTGTTTGGACACACACTGGATTAACGCACCCCTGATGCCTTGGAAGGGCCAGACCCAGTGATTCCCCAGGCCTCAGACGGCCCTCCCTCGGGCCGGACATTCCCCACCCCTGCCCTAACGCGTCCTCAGAAGCATCAGGGAGGACTCACCTCCGTTGGGGAATGAGTCTCGCTAAGCGCAGAGGTCGGCAAACCGCGGCTCGCGAGCCACACGCGGCTCTTTGGCCCCTGGAGTGTGGCTCTTCCACAAAATACCACAGCCTGGGCGCATCTATTTGGAAGAAGTGGCATTAGAGGAAGTTTACGTTTAAAAAATATGTGGCTCTCCAAAGAAATGTCCATCGTTGTCCTGTGGATACTTGGCTCGGTGGACGAAGGAGTTTGCCGACCCCTGTGCTAAGGCAATGAGCCCGTCTGCATGGCGTTTTTTTTTTTTTTAAAAAATATATTTTATTGATTTTTTACAGAGAGGAAGGGAGAGGGATAGAGAATTAGAAACATCGATGAGAGAGAAACATCCATCAGCTGCCTCCTGCACACCTCCTACTGGGGATGTGCCCGCAACCAAGGTCCATGCCCTTGACCAGAATCGAACCCGGGACCCTTCAGTCCGCAGGCCGACGCTCTATCCACAGAGCCACACTGGTTTCGGCTGCATGGCGTTTTTATCACCTGGAAAACGGAATCTTCCACGGAGATCAAGACCCGTGGCTGATACAGAACGTGTGCTCGGCAGGTTCTGGGGGGCCCTGGGTAGATGGCTCTTCTCTGCTGCATTCAGCGCCCAGTAACCCCAGGCTCTCTGCTCAACGGCCAGGGGCCAGGGAAGACCACAGAGAGGTGGTCTGGATGGCTGTTGCCCCCGTTCCTGGGAATCCTCACCCGAGGATATTTCCCCCACCGATTGTAGGGAGAGTGGAAGGGAGCGGGGGAGAGACACACACAGAGAGAGAGAAACTTCGATGTGAGAGAGACACGGATGTTGTTGCCGCCCTGCGGTGCCCTGACTGGGGCAGGGGAGCCGCCTGCAACCGAGATCCGTGCCCTTGACCGGCCTCGAACCCGCCACCCTTCAGCCTGTGGGGCTGACGCTCTCACCACGGAGCGAACCAGCTGGGGCCTCAGCCACGGGACTAGACAAGGCAGAGGGGGAAGCAGGTCCAGAGCCGAACGTTAAGGGTCCTTTCCCACGCCCCAGGCAGCCTCTCTCTCGGGTAGGGGGAGGGGGACCCTGGAACCACAGCAGGACTTGTTGAAACCGACCCTGCAACGCTGCCTGGATCACAAGCACCCCACCAGCCCTGGGACCCTGCCTCCGCCACGCCCAGTGCCCTACCTGCAGAGACTCAGAGCAGGCGCTTCCCGAGGACCCGGCTTCCTCTGCGGCAATGCCCCCTGGGAGGGCCTACAGCTCCCCAGGCCTGGCTCTTTCCAGCCTCTAAAAGCCGGCAGGCACCCGCTTCCTTGAACTCGGCGCAGCTGATGAACCGCTTTCTTCTTAAAGGGTCTCGCCTCAGAAGCCTGCCCAGAGCAGGCTTGAGGTCAGAGCCCGTCATGCATGCAGTTGGAAGGGCTTCGGGCAGTCGGAACACTGTCACTGTCTTTGCATCTATGACACTCCCCCCCCACCCCGCTCCCGATCTTGTGAATGTCCCACCGGGCACACCCTGGGCTTAGAAGCTGATCGGAGGTGGGAAGGGAAGCTGGGACACCTGTGGGCATGTGCCCCTTAGCTCCCTCCTACCTGCACCTGCTCAAACAAATCTCCAACAGCTTAGCCTTAGGACAGGGCTGGGGAACGTCGGGCCTGCGGGCCATATAAGGCCCACAAAATCATGTGGTGTGGCCCTGCCAAGGCATTAGGGGGGGAGTCCATTAACTGTTTGACCCAAGAGAGCAGGCTAATTTTTTTTAAAAAATATATTTTATTGATATTTTACAGAGAGGAAGGGAGAGGGATAGAGAGCTAGAAACATCGATGAGAGAGAAACATCGATCAGCTGCCTCCTGCACACCTCCCACTGCGGATGTGCCCGCAACCAAGGTACATGCCCTTGACCGGAATCGAACCCGGGACCCTTCAGTCCGCAAGCCGACGCTCTATCCACTGAGCCAAACCGGTTTCGGCATAAAATATATATATATATATATGTTGCCCTGCCTGGTGTAGCTCAGTGGATAGAGCACAGGCCTGTGGACTGAAGGGTCCCGGGTTCAATTCCAGTCAAGGGCACATGCCCGGGTTGTGGGCTCGATCCTCAATGGGGGGATGTGTGCAGGAGGCAGCCGATCCATGATTCTCATCATTGATGTTTCCATCTCTCGCTCCCTCTCCCTTTCTCTCTGAAATCAATTAAAAAATATTAAAAAATATATATTTTTTCTTGGTTTCAGAGAGGGAGGGAGAGGGAGAGAGAGAGATAAAAACATTAATGATCAGCCCGGCCGACGTGGCTCAGTGGTTGAGCTTTGACCTATGAACCAGGAGGTCATGGTTCAATTCCTGGTCAGGGCACAGGCCCGGGTTGTGGGCTTGATCCCCAGTGTGGGGCGTGCAGGAGGCAGCTGATCCATGATTCTCTCTCATCATGGATGTTTCTATCTCCCCCTCCTTCTCCCTTCCTCTCTGAAATAGATAAAAATATATTAAAACAGCCCTAACCGGTTTGGCTCAGTGGATAGAGTGTCGGCCTGCGGACTGAAGGGTCGCAGGTTCGATTCCGGTCAAGGGCATGTACCTTGGTTGCGGGCACATCCCCAGGTGGGGGTGTGCAGGAGGCAGCTGATGGATGCTTCTCTCTCATCGATGTTTCTAACTCTCTATCCCTCTCCTTTCCTCTCTGTGAAAAATCAACAAAATATATTTAAAAATGTATATATTAAAACAAAACAAAACAACACATCAATGATCACGGATAATCATGGATGGGCTGCTTCCTACCAGGCTCATTTTTAAGTTGCTCATTTTGTATGGCCCTCGAATAGTGTCATAAATATCCAGATGGGCCCTGCCTTCGAGCATAACCACGGAGCATCAGCTATGCAGGTGGTGCCTGGGCCGAGCTCTGCTTCTGGGACTTGAGCTCTATTTGGGAGGCCGTGTAGACCAGTGCTTTGCCCACGGTAAGGAACGTGGGGGGGGGGGTGTCACTGGAGGTCTTGTTACCCTTTAGATTCTGATCCCGGAGGTCTGGGGAGGGGGCTGAGACTTGCATTTCTAACAAGACCCTGGGTGACGCCTTCGCCGCCGGTTCACCAACCTCACCAGCGTTAACAAAGGCCTGGCATACCGTGTAGGGGGCACGCTTTTCCGGGCGACGTCTCTACACGGCGTCCTCCTCTAACTGCTGTGGGACCCTGAACGAGTCCTTTCCCTCCGGAGTTGAGTCTGTGACTCACCCTCCCTCCCAATCCCTTGCAGAGAGCTGGAGACTGTAGGGCACTCATTTACCTATTAAATCAGGGTTCGGCTCCACAGGCTCAGACGTGGGGCACTTTGGTGTTTTTTTCTCCACCCCACGTGAGTCCCACGGGTGGGCTCTTAACGTTCCCCACGTGTGGGCCTCAGGTCAGCCCTGAAACTTGAAAAAGGGCCCCAAACCGGACACAGTGAATTGGAAACGCTGGCCGAGGAGCTGCTGTGTGCTGTTTTCACCAGCCCTCAGGTGACGCGAATGCTGAACCGAGAGGTGGGGACCACTGCCTTTGCCAGAGATGGACAGAGAAGAATAGCTACAGGATGCCAGGGCAACAGGAATGGGGGAAAACTGAGGCCGGAAATTCAGGACCCCGGCCCAACAGTGTGAATAGTTTGCAGCCGGCCTGCAAAGAACAAACCACTATCTCCCCCAGCCAAGGGGCGCTCTGAGAGCAAAGAGTTAAAGGCCTCCCAAATGAGAGAATGCAAAAGGGGAGGGGGAAGGGGGAAGGGGGGGGAGGGGGAGGGGGAAGGGGGAAGGAGAGATGGGGGAGGGGGGAGGGCACTTTTACTCCCGAAGTGGAGAAGCCAGAAGCCTTGGGGCTCAGCAAGATAGAGGAACCAGGATGCTGGGAAGAAAAACCTTGAGGCTTAATCTGTACCAAGATACTCGGCAAAAGAATCGTTGGAAACCTACAGACCCAGGAGGAGGGCATATGACTCCTCCAACTCGCTTTTCCGGATTAGCTGGGGGGAAAAGCCCATGTGTGCCCCAAGCCGGGTGAAACAGATTCGCTTGCTTTGCGTTTTCAATGAAGGTAGCACGCGTGCATCGCTTTAATAAACTGGCTTTTCACAACGCCGTCCAGGTCTCTCGTATTCAATTCACTTATTTGAGAAGAGACGGATCGTGGTTGGGGACAGCCCTCTCCCACTAGCTCAGGGGGCTGTCCTGTCCGGATAACACCTCTCTGATGTCCGTGAGAGGTGCCTATAGCAGAACCACTGGGGAGGAGCAAATATTCAAAAAAAAAAACAAAAAAAAACAACACAAGAGAAAAGGGCTGCCTTATGGGGTTAAATTGTTATTGAAATAATGATTGCTCGAGCAATATAAAAAAAGACTTGTGCGCCCTAACTGGTGTGGCCCAGTGGATAGAGCATCGGCCTGCAGACTGAAGGGTCCCGGGTTCCATTCCGGTCAAGGGCATGTACCTTGGTTGCGGGCACATCCCCAGTGGGGGGGGGTGTGCAGGAGGCAGCGAATCGATGTTTCTCTCTCATCAATGTTTCTAACTCTCTATCCCTCTCCCTTCCTCTCTGTAAAAAAATCAATAGAAATATTATATATTGATATATATTTTTCAAACGTGATATATATATATATATATAACTTGTGCAAGATTGTGGATGCATCTTGGACTGTATACACTGCTAACGTTCCAGGCTAACGTTCATCTTAAAAATAGAGAGAATGGACTGGTATGTGGATCAGGAAGGGTTTCAACAAGTCTTTTCTCCCATAAGCACGGTGAGAAATGTTTCTGATCCGAGGAAAGGCTTCCTAAGGGCAACAGAGAGGAGGCGGCGAATAAGACAGGGTGTGCATGTCCCTGGAGGGTAAAGACGGAGGAGAATCCAGGGGTGCAGGTTGCCACATGGGACGGAGGAAGCACCTCCAGGGACTGGGGAGCGCAGAAAACCCTCTGGAGGGAACTGTAACATCGGAGTTCAGCTTCATCAAGGCTGAAGTTGAGCATCATAAACAGAAAAGCTGTATCCTGGATCAGACCGTCCAAAATACAAATGTAGGAACCAGAAAGTAATGCAAACAAGGGGCGATACGTCCCCTGGAGAGGGGGGATCCAGGTGGGAGACGGGGAGCCTTTTTATAAAAAGTCTGATTGCCTGCACCAATCACACGCTGCCTGCTGACATGGGGGGTGAAGCTTGGTGGCAAATTGGCTGACAAGCCCTGGCTCTGCAGGGATTCATTCCTAGCAAAGCCATACAGGGATCGAATCCAAAGAAAACTGATTTAAAAAACCCGCTTTTTCATGGAGAGGGTCTCATTGAAGTCGAGACTAAAGATGAATTCTATCATCAAAATGTCTGAAAAGCCCTAACGGGTGTGGCTCCGTGGATAGAGCGTCGGCCTGCAGACTGAAAGGTCCCGGGTTCGATTCCGGTCAAGGGCATGGACCTTGGTTGGGGCACATCCCCAGTAGGAGGTGTGCAGGAGGCAGCTGATGGATGTTTCTGGCTCTCTATCCCTCTCCCTTCCTCTCTGTAAAAAATCAATAAAAATATATTAAAAAAAAAATATATATATATATACATATATATATATATATATATAAAAGACTTGTGCAAGATTGTGGATGCATCTTGGACTGTATATCAATGAAATGTATTTTTAAAAAAATGACTGAAAAAAAGAGAACAAAAACCTCTTATGTGGACAACTGTATTAAAAAGGACACAGGATTATTTTTTTAAAAGGAAGGCATACACGTTTGCTCACAGACCTCGGTGCCACAGGCTTCAGGAGAAAAGGAGGTCCCTATTGTTCCGCGTGAAACCCGAAGCCCTGTTGGGGCCACGTGTCTGCAGCCAGAACAAAAGGAAGTCCAAGATTTGGTCTTTTTTTAAAAAAAAAAACAACTCTGTTTTTAGACGGGAGTTTCTAAGAGTTGTTAGATGCCAAGTCACGTTTTCAAAAGGCAATTCCTAACCCTGAGCACGGACGTACCAAGAAATAAACAAAAATAAAAACAAACAAAGAAAACCTAAATAGGAAATGTGTAGGTTTCCCTGGGCCCCGGAGACAAACCCCTGGAGCGGAAGCGAGGCGGGTCCTACCGCGCAGGCGCGGGCCGGGCTTCCCCTCCCCTCCCCCCCGCCGCCCCAGCTGCCGGCCGCGCCCCGCCACGTCGCCCTCCCAGAGTGCCCCGCGGGCGAGCCGGCGGCGGTGCCGGGCGATGACGCAGTTCCGGCGCGCTCCTGGGCCCGAGAGGGCACTGAAGACCACAAAGGCGGAAACTGGAGGGAAACTTGTGAATTATTTTCGTTTTCAAAATGGGCAACGTGGGTCAGAGAAGCCGGTTCAGAATTACTACTTTTTTACGCGAATTCCCAGCAGCGCACGCGTTTCCCAGAGTTCAAACAGCACCACCTCGCAACGTGTCCCTTGTAAAAAGCGCGATTAAAAAAAAAACAAACACAAAAAAACAAAACAAAACGCGATTCAGACCCCAGTCCAAAAATCTGTTTAAAATTCAGACATTTAACGGAGACGAACAAAATATCCTATTTGTCATTTTTTTTTCAAACGTGATTCAGAAGTAATGGAATTATTTTTTGGGGGGAGGGGGGAGGGAAACAGTTCAAAGGGAATTTTCCTTCGTTATATTCCTATTTTCTGCAAGTTTCTGGCCTTCAAAAATTAGTTCCTCATGGAACTTTCAAAGTAGGTATCGTTTACCTCCTGAATAAGTGCGTTCTGCCATCGGGTACATTTAATACGGTTCACAGTATGTGATCTACACAGTAATACAGATGCAGAGGGATGGTATGAAATGTAGAAACGAATAGAATGAAACCAAAGTGCTGGGGTGGCAAGGGGGTGGCTGCAGAGCTCAGAAGGCTGCGGTGGGCTCTCATATCCTAGTTTTTTTTGAATTGGTTATTCTTTCAGTTTGTAACATTAGCACAACCCTTCCTTTAAAAATAAATTCAACTGTGGAATATATATATAATAGTTGAAGATCATTCCTCAGTATGCCTCTAGAAGCTTTTTCCTGTTGCAATTATTCCCTGCCTCCCCCTTAATTTTCCTGGAGTTCTAATAGTTTCTATCTTTGCATTAAAAATTTTTTTTAACTCAACTTCCAAATAATTAACAAGTAAACAAGGAAATAACTTCATAATTTTTTGGAGTAGTTTGGAGCACTGACTGCTTACACTGTGGAATGCAACAGAGAAAAGTTTTTGCTGCAATGGTAAGATAGAAGGAAGTGGGAAGCAGGAGACCAACTCTGGGGACAGGGTCCCTTGGATGGCCTCCTGGAGCAGAAGAGTGATCAGTGCCAGCTGGTGAATGCGGAAGGGACCCAACAGGCAGTGGGGTGGAAATAATGTGGTTCGCTAGCTACTTCAAAGAATTCTGAGACTTATTTCCAAAGTTTGCAAAACAAACCAAAAAAATGTCAAAAAAAGTATTTTTTACAACTTACACTCTATTTACTTGATCGAAAGCTTTCTCACGGTGTACACGCTGTTTGATGTAGTTCACACCGAGTTTTACTTGGGTCTCTGTGCTGGAGACTCTGTTCAATTGGTGTGTTTTCTTTCAGGATCAAGGAGGGAACTTTCACATAAAATCTTACTTTTTAATTCCTTCTCTTGGGGATTCTTTCTTGGATTCTTAGCTTTGCATAATCATACCTACAATGAAACCAGCATCCTAACGTTACCAAGATAAATCCCCCTACTCCAACATCACACGATGTTCTATTTAATTCTACTAGTTAACAAAAAAATGTCTGGGGCCAGCCACATCAGATCCCAATGAACCATATAACAATACCAAGTCCCGTGCACAGGGCATGTTCTTAGTATCTAAAATTCCTAGGAGACTAAGAAACTAGAAACACCAATCAGAAAGGATATATGCACCCCTATGTTCATAGCAGCACAATTTACAATAGCTAAGATTTGGAAACAGCCTAGGTGCCCGTCAGCAGATGACTGGATCAGAAAACTATGGTACATCTACACAATGGAATACTATGCTGCCATAAAAAAGAAGGAATTCTTACTATTTGTAGCAACCTGGATGGAACTGGAGAACATTATGCTAAGTGAAATAAGCCAGTCCATGAAAGAAAAATACCACATGATGTCACTCATTTGTGGATAATAAAAAAACATTATAAACTGATGAACAATAAGATAGATACAGAGGCAGTAAAGCATCAAACAGACTGTCAAATTACAGCGGGAAAGTTAGGGAGAGGTGGGGGAGATAAGAGATCAACCCAGGGGCTTATATGCATGCATATAAGAATAACCAATGGATGCAAAACATTGGGGGGTGAGGGCATGTATGGGAGTGGGGTGGGGGGGCAATGGTAAGATATGTACACATATAATACCTTAATAAAAAAATTAAAAATTAAAAATAAATAGCTGAAACCGGTTTGGCTCAGTGAATAGAGCGTCAGCCTGCGGACTGAAGGGTCCCAGGTTCGATTCCGGTCAAGGGCATGGACCTTGGTTGTGGGCACATCCCCAGTAGGGGGTGTGCAGGAGGCAGCTGATCGATGTTTCTCTCTCATTGATGTTTCTGACTCTCTCTCCCTCTCCCTTCCTCTCTGTAAAAAATCAATAAAATATATTTAAAATAAATAAAATAAAATTCCTAGGAGATTAAAGGGTCCCTTTCCAGGGCTCCCCGGTTTAGGCGCAGTGTCTATGGGACAAATTTGTCAAAAGATATTTTTTAAAGTAAAAAAAAATTCAGTTATTTCTAACATGAATCTTGAAACTCAGGTGAAGTCTTGTCCCACTCATGTAAAATATTCCTGAGTCGGTGTGATGGGATTTAAAAAAAAACCAAAAAAAAAAAAAAACAACCCAAGGAATGCAAAAACAAAAGGTAAAATTTAACTTCAGGAAACGGTATTCCTACTTAAGTAAACGAATGAAACACGGTCGTTTCTACCTAGTTTTTTAAATGCTTGTGAAAATTCCGGTCAGTGAAATGAGATGAGAAATAACCGTATTTATCAATGTTTATCAGCGTCCTTTTACAGACGACAGATAATAAAACAAAAAGCCTAGGGGAGTAAAAAAAAACAAAAAAAAAAAACACACAACACGCCACTTTCTTGATCTGAATAAAGGCCAATTACTCTGAAATCCTAATAGCAAACGCAAGAACCCTCCCCTCCCCCTCCTCGGAGGGATCCGGACCACGGGGTCTGAGGACCCGCGAAAACTACCGGAAATTCCCCAAACGGAACGGTCCTGCCGCACCCAGGGAGGCGGAGACCAGGAGGCCGGAGGGAGCGGCACCCGGCCCCGCCCTCACGCCGCGCACGCGCGCACGCGATCTCACGTGACCTCCCCGGGGCGCAGCAACGTGGCGGAACAATGGCGTCCTCCGCGTTGTCCGCAGGGCGGGGCCCACGTGCTGCTGGGCCTGGAGCGCCGGGCCTTCGGGGCGCGCCGCTGGGCTCCGGGGTCCCACCACCGCCCGCTGCCTGCAAACGGCCCCGAAAGAACAGAAATGAACAGGAAATTCAAAATCCACGCACCCTGAGATTTATGAACCTTCCCCCCCCCCAAAAAAAAAGCGTCATAAAGTCAAAGTCTGGACCAACACGCTCAGAGGAAACCGTGGATTCTAAATCCTCAAATGCTCTGCAAATGGATTTAAAACCGACAGGTTTTTTTTTATTATTATTTATTTTATGATTAAAACCTCAACGAAATCTGGGCCCAACAGGCCCCTCGCGGGGTGGGGAGGAGGGGCAGGGGCCACGCCTTATTTCCGAGAGAATAAAATAGCTAAGTTCCATGTTCTAGTCTCAGGGCGAACAAAACGTCTTTTCTTGCAAACCGAGAGTACTGCGCTTTTTTTTTTTTTTTTTTTACTATATTTTATTGATATTTTACAGAAAGGAAGGGAGAGGGATAGAGAGCTAGAAACATCGATGAGAGAGAAACATCGATCAGCTGCCTCCTGCACACTCCCTACTGGGGATGTGCCCGCCACCAAGGTCCATGCCCTTGACCGGAATCGAACCCGGGACCCTTCAGTCCGCAGGCCGACGCTCTATCCACTGAGCCACACCGGTTTTGGCGAGCCCTGCCCTTTTTAAAGAACTACAGGACATCTGGTCATGTGGAGTCCGATGTCAAAGAACTGTAGAAAAAAAAAATAAGTCAAAAGACATATAACTGCGGGGGAAAATGCGAACAAAAGTTAGCAAAGGACCGACAACCAAGGTGAGACGGTCATTCGGTGGAGACGCTCCCCAGGAGGGGAAAACAGATCAGATTGGAAAGCGTCTGAAGAGCCACCCACGGGGAATCAGGCCCTGAATGACGCCCGCCTGATGGGCTGCCCCGCACCCACGAGGAAAGGGGCACAGACGCACCCACAACCGCCGGGGGGGGCCAGGCTGGATGCAGGATGCACCCCCCGAGCCTGCTTCATAGACGAACATGAGCTGTGCGTGCCCACAACCCGCTCCCGTGGGTCAGGGAGCTCAGGGGGCCTCACAGGGTCCAACCCCACCTTCCCAAAGCGCTACCCACAGACGAGGCGGCGCGGGGAGTGAGGATGCGGGGCCAGGCTCCCCCGGCGGTTTACTGGTGGACAATTCTGAGTTGTGTTGTGTCCCTGGAAGCAAACAACGTTCTGTTTCCGGTTTGAAATCAAGATCGAGGGCAGTGGTGGGCAAACTGCGGCTCTCGAGCCACAGGCGGCTCTTTGGCCCCTTGAGTTTTTCGCAAAGGCCAGCTTAGGAGTACCCTAATGAAGTTAATAACAATGTACCTAACTATATAGTTTTAAGTTTAAAAAATTGGGCCCTCCAAAGAAATTTCAATCGTCGTCCTGTTGCTATTTGGCTCTGTTGACGGATGAGTTTGCCGACCACTGAGCTAGGGCACAGTCCTGTTGGGATGCAGGGACTTCTGGAGCCTGGACCCGTCCTTTTCCTTTTCATGGGCCTGACTTGCTCTCCTTCCCCCTCTGGGGCCTCCCTCCCATCCTCACTCGGCACCCTCCGCAGCCGAGCCCGGTAACCAGGCTGGGGGCGCTGTGCCGGGGCTGACGGGGGTCTCTGGATTTCTGGATGCCAGATGGCGCTCCAATCCTATAAACCAAGCCAAGTGTCCATTCGTGGGGCCGGACTGTGAAGGCGTGAAAGTGGCTTGTGCACGGAATATTCACGGATGACTGGGCATCCTGCCTGGGAAAATCTAAGGGGATGAAGAGAATGAGCCAACTGCAAACCCTCATTCCTGGTGGCCTCTCCCCACCGGCCTGCAGGATGGTTTCCTTCTCTGTCAAACCCTCTACTCCTTTGCGTGCCTAGACTGTCTAAAACCAAGGGTTTACATTAAGAACTTGGCAGACACCAAGAAACCAGAATTTTCCATGTACAGCCACGCCCGTGGCATTCCTATGAGAAAAATGACAAATGTAGCCGACGAACGCCTAAGAACAGAACAGCATAAAGTCAAGTAATCACACATTAAATACCCTTCCAGCCTCGCCCCATCGTGTAATCACCTTGATTCAGACCGATGAAATATTCTCTACCTATGGCGTCTCAAATACTTTGACATCTGTTCATGCTCCGTTTCCTACCTGGAACAGAAATCCTATTTTTGTCTTTCCCTATTCTATTTTTCTTAAGTTTCTACTACTTAACTCTTTATATCTCTAGTCATAACTTGCCTCCTGCTGTGAGCCTTCTCTGACCACTTAAACCTAGACCACGCTGCCCATATACTAGTACCCTCTGAAATCCTCCAGGGCTGTGTACGATGGGAAGCTTAACATTTCTGCTACAGGGGAGGAAAAAAATATTTTCCTTTCTGCCTTTCTGGGCTCCCAGCTGGGGCTCTGTAATAAAAGACAGATTAACAAGAGAAAAAGCGGGCTCTCCCTCCTGGAGCGTGCCTGTGCCTTCTCCCTCCCCCTCTCCTCCCTTCCCCCACCCCATCTGTTACCATCTGGCCTTCCTCCCTCCCAAGCTTCAAGGGCCCTTATTCTGCCTCTCCAGCGTGTGTCCTGAGCCCATTTCTTCTACCTCTGTGACTTTCTAAATAAACCTGCTCCTGTAGTTTGGGGGTGGGGGGGTAGAGAGCCCTGAACCCTGTCACTAAGAGAAAAAGCATTCAGATGTGTTTGTTTTACATGATACGGGAGGCTTTGTAAGGAAATGAGGGGCCAAAGGAATGGTGAGACCCGAGCTTTTCACACGAGGTTGGATGAAGAGGGGAAGTCGTGGGGAAATGTGATAGGACGCAGGGAAGGAGCTACGTGCAGTAAACGCAGGAACTGAACGAGGCCTGTGCCCTCCGATTCCTTGTGGTGCCCCTCTGTCTCCAGAGATAAGGACGCTCCTCCCCTCCCAGCACTCGGAGGGCGCCTCTCCTTGTGAGCTTTGTACCCGGCTTCAGGGAGGGAGGTCAAAGGTCTTCCGGCTCCTTCCTGTGAGGTCTGATCAGATAATTGAATCAACACCCCCTTCCCTGGGAACGGACCCTTAGACCACTTCACAACTGACACTCCCTTTTGCTTAGACCACATTCCACCGGCTAAGACCACATTCCACAGCTAAGAGCATTATGCTTCCCCTCGGACCTTCCCAGGACCTGCGCCCGCCCAGAGATTTCTCTGCCCAGAAACAGGCAGCCAAGAGCCCTTTAAAATCTTTGATGCCCTGGCCCTGGGTGCTGGCGCCATTTTTAAAAAATATATATTTTACTGATTTTTTACAGAGAGGAAGGGAGAGGGACAGACAGTTAGATACATCCATGAGAGAGAAACATCGATCAGCTGTCTCCTGCACACCTCCTACTGGGGATGTGCCCGCAACCAAGGTACATGCCCTTGACTGGGATCGAACCTGGGACCCTCAGTCCGCAGGCCGATGCTCTATCCACTGAGCCACACCAGTTAGGGCTACTGGCACCATTTTGGAGCTCAGCCCATCTGGTTTTCCAGAAAGACCTAATAAATTTATAATTATCTCCTACTTTTGGCCTCCATCACACTTCCCTTTATCAAATTCCTCCTGCTTAAATCCTCACTGTCCCACGGTGCTCTATGTGGGGGTAGAGAGTCCCGAACCCTGGTCACTAATCCCAACTGAATGGCCTATTCGTTTATCCGAATCCCCACGCCACTGACGTCCAACGCAGGAGGGAAGCTCTCTTTCTCCTTCACCTGCCCGATCCCTGCACGCAACGAGGAACACGCCGCCTGGTCGCCAATCCCAGTGCATTGCACGCATGCCCAGTTCCCCACAGCCGCCTTCCCGCCCCAAAGAGGCACAGCTTTGCAGGCAAGGGACACCCTAAAGTCCAAGAAGAGAACTGGACTTTTTACAGACTGTGATTCCCCAGTTCCTCCTCACTGCAGAGAGGCATGGGCAAAGAGGGCGCTCACCCCAAACCCAAGCTGGGGAGGCCTGCAGGGCAGCCTTACACTCTCACAGGCAGAAAGTAACCCCACAGGAGGTCTGGGGTGCAGACGTCCCAACCAGAAGCACATCATGGTGGGTAGTCACGTCCTCGGCCTGTGTCCTTCTGGACAAAAGCCAGCCTTCCCCTTAGCTGAGGCGGCTATTGTTTTGTGCATGTATGATGACACGCCTTTAGAAAGTCAAGAGTACCCCTTCTAGCCCTGATCGGTTCGGCTCAGTGGATAGAGCCTCAGCCTGCGGACTCAAGGGTCCCAGGTTCGATTCCGGTCAAGGGCATGTACCTTGGTTGCGGGCACATACCCAGTAGGGAGTGTGCAGGAGGCAGCTGATCGATGTTTCTCTCTCATCGATGTTTCTAACTCTCTATCCCTCTCCCTCCCTCTCTGTAAAAAATCAATAAAATATATTAAAAACAAAAAAGAGTACCCCTTCTACAGACACCACAGGGTAAAGCCTCCAACCAGAACAGACCAGACTCTCCTCATGATCTTGTGGCCCAGAGGCCATCTCCAGGTGCTGTAATGTTAACGGTTAGCTCTCCAGCACGCCGGCATGTAGAAGAAGTGTGTGTCCATCCGCGATGTGCTTTATCCACTCTCAAAGACTTCCCTGCTTGGCCTTCCCCAACCTCTCTCACCCACCACCAGTGGATTTCACGTAACCCTCGTGACACTGCTCCTTCCATTCCAAAGCATAAAACGAGGCGCAAAACTGCAATTCCCTGCAGCATTTTCCCAGTCCCTCCAGATTTTGCTTCCCGGCAACTGTCGCCAGTTTGGCTCAAATAAACTCATCAAAATTCTCTGCAGGTTTGGAGGTTTCCTATGTTGGCAGGAGTGACATGACATCAGTTCCCCCACCTGTTGGGTCCATGACCTGCCCACACCCTCACAGACAATGGTGGGAAGAGGCGCCTCTGATTCCTATGGAACCCTCCACCAGCCACGGCCCCGCTGACTTCTCCACCATGCAAATTTCCCTTCTGTTTGCACATCCCTGAAATGTGGAGTCACCATCGACAAATTAATTTGTTCCTGGTCATGCTTCAGAAATGGAAGCTCACCTCCCATGGTGCTCTAAGGTGCAGGTGATCTGAATGAACGGGGCCTCGGCATTTTCAAAACTACCTGTTGACTAAGAAGTCTTCATAACCCTACAGCCACAGGACTTCTGTGGTCGGGTCCAGGCACAAAGCATAAGCCACCCCATGGAGTAACTTACAACAGGCCCTTCTCTCTGTCAGGCACTTGGACAAGACACTTCTTGATGCCAGTCAGTTGGAAAACGTTATTGTCAATGCCACACAATAGGAAAAGCCTGTGCTCTCTGCCAGTGACTTGGAAAAGTCCGGTCACTCGGCCAGTCACTTTTACAATCACATGCTCAATGCCACTTTATATGAACAACCATGTCTCAGTCACTGAACAAGCCCCGTCTCAATGCCAGTCACATGGACAACAATATTCTCAAAGCCAGTGACATGGACAACCTTAATCTAAATGACAGTCACTTGGACAAGAACATGCTTTCTGACAGTCACTTGGACAACATTGTTCGCAATGCCAGTCACGCGGACAACCTTATTTTCAATGCCCATAACTAGGACTAGCCCCTGCTCTCTCACAGTCACTAGGACAACCTTATTCTCAATGCCAGCAACTTGGACAACCTTATTCTAAATGACAGTCACTTGGACAAGACCCTGCTCTCTCTCAGTCACTAGGAAAACCTTATTCTCAAGGCCAGTCTATTTGACAATGTTATCCTCAATGCCCGTAACTTGGACAAGCCCCTGCTCTCTCAGAGTCACGTGGATAACCTTAGTCTCAATGCCAGTCATTGGACAACCTTATTCCAATTACAGTAACTTGGACAACCTTATTCTTATTGGCAGTCACGTGGACAACCTTATTCTCAATGCATGTCATTGGACAAGACCCTGCTCTCTCACAGTCACTTGGACAACCTTCTTCTCAATGCCTTGTACTTGGACAACCTTATTCTCAACTCAGTCACTTGGAAAAGCCCCTGTTCTCTGACAGTCACTTAGACAACCATATTCTCAATTCCAATAACGTGGGCAACATTACTCTCAACATCAGTCTCTTGGACAATTTTATTCTCAATGCCTATAACTTGGACAACCCCCTGATCTCTCACAGTCACTTGGACAACCTTATTCTCAATGCCATTAATTTGGACAACCTTATTCTCAATGCCAGTCACTTTGACAAGGCCCTGCTCTCTGATAGTCACTTGGACAACCATATACTCTATGCCAGTCATTGGACAACGCTTTTCTTAATGGCAGTCACTTGGACAACCTTCCTTTCAATGCCAGTGACATGGCCAACCTTATTCTCAATGCCAGTCATGTTGACAACATTATTCTCAATGCCAGTCACTTGGAAAACCTTATTCTCAATGCGGGTAACTTCTATAAGCCCCTGCTCACTCACAGTCACTTGGACGACCTTATTCTCAATGCCAGTGACTTGGACAACCTTATTCTCAATGTCTGTTTTCTGGACATTCTTATTCTCAAAGCCAGTCAATTGGACAAGCCCCTGCTCTCTGACAGTCGCTTAGACAAGCTTCTGCTCTCTCACAGTCACTTGGACAACCTTATTCTCAAAGCCAGTCACTTGGACAAGGCCCTGCTCTCTGAAAGTCACTTGGACAACCATATACTCAATGCAAGTCAAATGGACAAGACCCTGCTCTCTCACAGTCACTTGGACAATCTTATTCTCAATTCCAGTCACTTGGACAAACTTTTTTTCAAATCCAGTCACTTGGACAAGCCCCTGCTCTCTGACAGTCACTTAGTCAACCATATTCTCAATGTCAGTCTTGGACAACCTTTGTCTAAATGCCAGTGACTTGGACTACCTTATTCTCAATGCCAGTCAATTTACAATATTATTCTCAATGACAGTCACTTGGACAACCTTATTCACAATGGAAGTCACTTGGACAAACTTACTCTCAAATACAGTCACTTGGAGAAGGCCATGCTCCCTCACAGTCACTTAGACAAGCTCCTGCAATCTCACAGTCATATAGACAACCTTATTCTCAATTCCAGGCACATTGACAACCTTATTCCCAATGGTAGTCACTTGCACAACCTTATTCTCAATGTCAGTCTTTTGGACAACTTTATTCTCAATGCCCATAACTAGAACAACCTGCTGTTCACTCACAGTCACTTGGACAACCTTATTCTCAATGCCAGTCACTTGGACAACCTTCCTTTCAATGCCAGTGACATGGCCAACCTTATTCTCAAAGCCAGTCACTTGGACAAGGCCCTGCTCTCTGATAGTCAATTGGAAAACCATATACTCAATGCCAGTCCCATGGACAACCCTTTTCTCAATGGCAGTCACTTGGACAACCTTCCTTTCAATGCCAGTGACATGGCCAACATTATTCTCAATTCCAGACACTTTGACAACCTTATGCTCAATGCCAGTCACTTGGACAAGACCCTGCTCTCTCACAGTCACTTGGACAACCTTATTCTCAATGCCAGTAAATTCTATAAGCCCCTGCTCACTCACAGTCCCTTGACAATCTTATTCACAATGCCGGTGACTTGGACAACCTTATTCTCAATGCCTGTTATTTGGACAATCTTATTCTCAAAGCCAGTCACTAAGAATAGCTTCAGCTCTGTCACAGTCACTTGGACAACCTTATTCTCAATGCCAGTCACTTGGACAAGGCCCTGCTCTCTGAAAGTCACTTGCACAACACTATACTCAAGGCCAGTCACTTGGACAACCCTTTACTCAATGGCAGTCACTTGGACAACTTACCTTTCAATGACAGTGACATGGCCCACCTTATTCTCAAAGCCAGTCACTTGTACAAGGCCCTGCTCTGTGACACTCACTTGTACAACCTTATTCTCAATGCCAGTCACTTAGACAACCTTATTCCCAATGGCAGTCACTTGGAGAACCTTAATCGTAAAGCCAGTCACTTGGACAAGGCCCTGCTCTCTGACAGTCACATGGACAACCCTTTTATCAAAGGCAGTCTCTTGGACAAGCCCCTGCTGTCTGGCAGTTACATAGACAAGCTCCTGCTCTCTCACAGTCACATGGACAACCTTCCTCTTGTGGTAAATTCTATAAGCCACTGCTCACTCACAGTCACTTGGACAACCTTATTCTCAATGCGAGTGACTTGGACAACTTTATTCTCAATGCCTGTTATTTGGACAATCTTATTCTCAGAGCCAGTCACTTGGAGAAGGCCCTGCTCTCTGAAAGTCACTTGGACATCATTATTCTCAATGCAAGTCACAACCACAAGGCCCTGCTCCCTCACAGTCATGTGGACAATCTATTGCTCAATGCCTGTCACCTGGACAACCTTATTCTCAAAACCTGTCACTTGGAAAATCCCCTGTTCTCCGACAGTCACTTGGACAACATTCGTCTCAATTCCCGTGATTTGGACTACCTTATCCTCAAAGGCAGTTACTTGGACAGCCTTATTGTAAATGACAGTCACTTGGACAAGCCCCAGTTCTCTCACAGTTACTTGGACTAACTTCTTCTCAGTGCATTTTACTTGGACAACCTTATTCTCAACTCAGTAACTTGGAAAAGACCCTGTTCTCTGACAGTCCCTTAGAAAACTATATTCTCAATTCCAGTCACTTGGACAACCTTATTCTCAATGCCAGTCAGTAAGAAAACTATATTCTCAATTCCCGTAACTTGGACAACCTCCTGCTCTCTCACAGTCACTTGGACAACCTTATTCTCAATGACAGTGACATGGCCATCCTTACTCTCAGAGACAGTTACTTGGGCAAGGCCCTGCTCTCTGATAGGCACTTGGACAACCATATACTCAATGCCAGTCACTGGGACAACACTTTTCTCAATGGAAGTCACTTGGACAACCTTCCTTTCATGTCAGTGACATGGCCAAACTTATTCTCCATGCCAGAGACTTTTACAACCTTATTCTCAATGCCAGTCACTTGTACAAACTTATTCTCAATGCCTGTCACTGATACAAGACCCTGCTCTCTCACAGTCACTTGGACAACCTTATTTTCAATGCTGGTAACTTCCATAAGACTCTGCTCACTCACAATCACTTGGACAACGTTATTCTCAATGCCAGTGACTAGAATAGCTAATTCTCAATGCCTGTTATTTGGACAATCTTATTCTTAAAGCCAGTCACTTGGAAAAGCCTCTGCTCTCTCACAGTCACTTGGACAAACATATTCTCAATGCCAGTCACTTGTACAAGGCCCTGCTCTCTGACAGTCACTTGGACAACCATATAATAAATGCAAGTCACTTGGACAACGCTTTTCTCAATGGCAGTCACTTGGATAACCTTCCTTTCAATGCCAGTGACATGGCCAACCATATTCTCAATACCAGTCACTTTGACAACCTTATTCTCAATGCCAGTCATTTGGACAACCTTATTCTCAAAGGCATTCACTAGGACAAGGCCCTGCTTCTGACACTCACTTAGACAACCATATACTCAATGCCAGTCACTTGGACAACCCTTTTCTCAATGGCAGTCACTTGGACAACCTTCCTTTCAATGCCAGTGACATGGCCAACATCATTCTCATTACCAGTCACTTTGACAACCTTATTCTCAATGCCAGTCACTTGGACAATCTTATTCTCAATGCCAGTCACTTGGACAACATTATTCTCAATGCCAATCACTTGGACAACATTATTCTCAATGCCAGTCACTTGGACAACCTTATTATCAAAGCCAGTCTCTTCGATAAGCCCCTGCTCTCTTACAGTCACTTAGACAAGCTCCTGCTCCTCACAGTCACTTGGACAACCTTATTCTCAATGCAAGTCACATGGAGAAGACCCTGCTCTCTCACAGTAACTCGGACAACCTTATTCTCAATTCCAGGCACTTGGACAACCTTATTCCCAATGGCAGTCACTTGCACAACTTTATTCTCAACGTCAATCATTTGGACAGCTTTATTTTCAATGCCCATAACTAGGACAACCCGCTGCTCTCTCACAGTCACTTGGAAAACCTAATTCTAAATGCCATTAACTTGGACAACCTTATTCTCAAAACCAGTCACTTGGACAAGACCCTGCTCTCCCTCAGTCACTTGGACAACCTTATACTCAATGCCGGTAAATTTTATGTCACTGCTCACTCACAGTCACTTGGACTACCTTATTCTCAATGCCATTAATTTGGACAACCTTATTCTCAAAGCCAGTCACTGGGAGAAGGTCCTGCTCTCTGACAGTCACTTGGACATCATTATTCTCAATGCAAGTCACAACCACAAGGCCCTGCTCCCTCACAGTCATGTGGACAACCTTATCCTCAATTCCTGTCACTTTGACAACCTTATTCTCAAACCCTGTCACTTGAAAAATCCCCTGTTCTCCGACAGTCACTTGGACAACATTCGTCTGAATTCCAGTGATTTGGACTACCTTATCCTCAAAGGCAGTTACTTGCACTACCTTATTCTAAATGACAGTCACTTGGACAAGCCCCAGTTCTCTCACAGTCACTTGGACTAACTTCTTCTCATTGCATTTTACTTGGACAACCTTATTCTCAACTCAGTAACATGGAAAAGACGCTGTTCTCTGACAGTCCCTTAGACAACCATATTCTCAATTGCAGTCACTTGGACAACCTTATTCTCAATGCCTGTCAGTAAGAAAACTTTATTCTCAATTCCCGTAACTTGGACAACACCCTGCTCTCTCACAGTCACTTGGATAACGTTATTCTCAATGACAGTGACATGGCCAACCTACTCTGTAAGAGTTAATTGGACAAGGCCCTGCTCTCTGATTGTCACTTGGACAACCATATACTCAATGCCAGTCACTGGGACAACACTTTTCTCAATGGAAGTCACTTGGACAACCTTCCTTTGAATGCCAGTGACATGGCCAACCTTATTCTCCATGCCAGACACTTTGACAACCTTATTCTCAATGCCAGTCACTTGGACAAACTTATTCTCAATGCCTGTCACTGGGACAAGACCCTGCTCTCTCACAGTCACTTGGACAACCTTATTATCAATGCCAGTAACTTCTATAAGACCCTGTTCACTCACAGTCACTTGGACAACCTTCCTTTCAATTCCAGTGACATTACCAACATCATTCTCAATACCAGTCTCTTTGACAACCTTATTCTCAATGGCAGTTATTTGGACAAGACCCTGCTCTCTCACAGTCACTTGGACAACCTTATTCTCAATGCCTGTTTCTTGGACAACCTTATTCTCAATGCCTGTTATTAGGACAATCTTATTCTCAAAGCCAGTCACTTGAAAAAGCTTCTGCTCTCTCACAGTCACTTGGACAACCGTATTCTCTGTATTCTCAATGCCAGTCACTTGGACAACCTTTTTCTCAATGGCAGACACTTGGACTAACTTATTCTCAATGCCAGTCACTTGGACAAGTCCCTGCTCTCTGTCAGTCACTTGGACAACCTTATTCGCAATGCCAGTTACGTGGACAACCTTATTCTCAATGCCAGTCAGTTGGACAACTTCATTCTCAATGCCCGTAACTTTGACAACTCCCTGCTCTCTCACAGTCACGTGGACAACCTTATTCTCAATGACAGTGATATGGCCAACCTTATTCTCAAAGACAGTCACTTGAACAAGGCCCTGCTCTCTCTCAGTCACTTGGACAACCTTATACTCAATGTCAGTCACTTGAACAACCATATCCTCAATGCCAGTCATTTGGACAACCTTATTCTCAATGCCAGTGACTTGGACAAGCCCTGCTTTCTGACAGTCACTTGGACAACCATATACTGAATGCCAGTCACTTGGACAACCTTCCTTTCAGATGAGATCGGGTGCCTTCAGGGTGGTATGGCCATAGACTGGACAACCTTTCTTTCAATTCAAGTTACATGTCCAAGATCATTCTCAATAACAGTCACTTTGACAATCTTATTCTCAATGCCAGTCACTTGGACAACCTTATTCTCAATTCCTGTCACTTGGACAGGACCCTGCTCTCTCAACATAACTTGGACAACCTAATTCTCTATGCCGGTAAATTCTATAAGCCACTGCTCACTCACAGTCACTTGGACAACTTTATTCTCAATGTCAGTGATTTGGACAACCTTATTTTCAATGCCTGTTATTTGGAAAATCTCATTCTCAAATTCTGTCACTTGGAAAAGCTTCTGCTCTCTCACAGTCATTTGGACAACCGTATTCTCAATGCCTGTCAATTGGACAACCTTATTCTCAATGCCAGTCACTTTCACAAGGGCTTGCTCCCTGACAATAACTTTGAAAACCATATACTCAAGGGCAGTCACTTGGACAACGCTTTTCTCAATGGCAGTCACTTGGATAACCTTCCTTTCAATGCCAGTGACATGGCCAACCTTATTCTCAATGCCAGACATTTTGACAACCTTATTCTCAATGCCTGTCACTTGGACAAGACCCTGCGCTCTCACAGTCACTTGGACAACCTTATTCTCAATGCCAGTGCCTTGGACAACCTTATTCTCAAAGGCAGTCACTTGGATAAGGCCCTGCTCTCCGATAGTCTCTTGGACAACCATATACTCAATACCAGACATTTGGACAACCCTTTTCTCAATGGCAGTCACTTGGACAACCTTCCTTTCAATGCCAGTGACGTGGCCAACATTCTCAATACCGTAACTTGGAAAACCTTATTCTCACTGCCTGCCACTTCGACAAGACGCTGCTCTCTCACAGTCACTTGGACAACCTTATTCTCAATGCTGGTAACTTCTATAAGCCACTGTTCAATCACAATCACTTGGACAACCTTATTCTCAATGCCAGTGCCTAGGACAACCTTTTTCTCAATGCCTGTTATCTGCACAATCTTATTCTCAAAGCAAGTCAATTGGAAAAGCTTTTGCTCTCTCACAGTCACTTGAACAACTGTATTCTCAATGACAGTCACCTGGACAACCATATTCGCAAAGGCAGTCACTTGGACAACCTTATTCTCAAAGGCAGTCTCTTGGACAAGCCCCTGTTCTCTGACAGTCACTTCGACCAGCTCCTGCTCTCTCACAGTCACTTGGACAACCTTATTCTCAATGCCATTCTTTTTGGACAACCTTATTCTGAAAGCCAGTCACTTAGACAACGCCCTGCCCTCTGACAGTCAGTTGTACAACCATATTCTGAATGCCAGTCACTTAGACAATCATTTTCTCAATGGCAGTACTTGGACAACCTTCCTTTCAATGCCAGTGACATGGCCAACGTTATTCTCAATGCCAGACATTTGGACAACCTTATTCTCAATGCCAGTCACTTGGACAACCTTATTCTCACTGCCAGTAACTTCTATAAGCCCCTGCTCACTCACAGTCACTTGGACAACCTTATTTTCAATGACAATGATATGGCCAACATTATTCTCAAAGACAGTCACTTGGACAAGGCCCGGCTCTCTGATAGTAACTTGGACAACCATATACTCAATGCCAGTCATTTGGACAACGCTTTTCTCAATGGCAGTCACTTAGATAACCTTCCTTTCAATGCCAGTGACATGGCCAACCTTATTCTCAATGCCAGACATTTTGACAACCTTATTCTCGATGCCTGTCACTTGGACAAGACCCTGCGCTCTCACAGTCACTTGGAAAACCTTATAGTCAATGCCATTAATTTGGACAACCTTATTCTCAAAGCCAGTCACTTGGACAAGGCCCTGCTCTCTGACAGTCACTTGGACAACCCTTTTCTCAAAGGCAGTCACTTGTACAACCTTCCTTTCAAGGCCAGTGACATGGCCAAAATTCTCAATACCAGTCACTTGGACAACCTTAATCTCAATGCTTGCCACTGCGACAAGACGCTGCTCTCTCACAGTCATTTGGATAACCTTATTCTCAATGCCAGTGACTAAGACAAACTTTTTCTCAATGCCTGTTATTTGGACAATCTTATTCTCAAAGCCAGTCACTTGGAAAAGCTTCTGCTCTCTTACAGTCACTTGAACAACCGTATTCTCAATGCCAATCACTTGGAAACCTTATTCTTAAAGGCAGTCACTTGGACAACCTTATTCTCAAAGGCAGTCTCTTGGAGAAGCCCCTGCTCTCTGAAAATCACTTAGACAACCTCCTGCTCTCTTTCAGTCACTTGGACAACCTTATTCTCAACGACAGTGACATGGCTAACCTTATTCTCAAAGACAGTCACTTGGACAATGCCCTGCTCTCCGATAGACACTTGGACAACTATATACTCAATGCTAGTCACTTGGACAACCCTTTTCTCAAATGCAGTCACTTGGACAACCTTCCTTTCAATGCCAGTGACATGTCCAACCTTATTCTCAATGCCAGACATTTTGACAACCTTATTCTCAATGCCTGTTACTTGGACAAGACCCTGTGCTCTCACAGTCACTTGGACAACCTTATTGTCAATGCCAGTGAATTCTATAAGCAACTGCTCACTCACAGTCACTTGGACAACCGTATTCACAATACCAGCGCCATGGACAACCTTATTCTCAATGCCTGTTATCTGGACAATCTTATTCTCAAAGCGAGTCACTTGGAAAAGCTTTTGATCTCTCAAAGTCACTTGAACAACAGTATTCTCAAGGGTAGTCACTTGGACAAGGTTCTGCTCTCTGGTAGTCTTTTGGACAACGATATACTCAAGGGCAGTCACTTGTACAACCCTTTTCTCATTGCCAATCACTTGGACAACCTTCCTTTCAATGAAAGTGACATGGCCAAACTTATTCTCAAAGCCAGTCCATTGGACAAGGCCCTGCTCTGTGACAGTCACTTGGACAACCATATTCTCAATGCCAGTCACTTCGACAACCTTTTCTCAATGGAAGCCACTTGGATTAACTTATTCTGAATTCCAGTCAATTGGGGAAGACCTTGCTCTCTCTCAGTCACTTGGACAAACTTATTCTCAATTCCCATCACTTGGAAAACCTTATTCCCAATGGCAGTCAATCGGACAACCTTATTCTTAAAGGCAGTCACTTGGACAACCTTATTCTCTAAAGCAGTCTCTTGGACAGGCCCCTGCTCTCTGACAGTAACTTAGACAAGCTTCTGCTCTCTCACAGTCACTTGAACAACCGTATTCTCAATGCCAGTCACTTGGACAACCTTATTCTCATAAGGCAGTCACTTGGGCAACCTTATTCTTAAAGGCAGTCACTGGGACAACCTTATTCTCAAGGGCAGTCACTTGGACAACCCTTTTCTCAACGGCAATCACTTGGACAACCTCCCTTTCAATGAAAGTGACATGTCCAAAATTATTCTCAAAGCCAGCCCATTGGACAAGGCCTTGCTCTCAGACAGTCACTTGGACAACCATATTCTCAATGCCAGTCACTTGTACAAACATTTTATCAAAGGAAGACACCTGGATTAACTTATTTTGTATGCCAGTCACTTGGACAAGACCCTGCTCTCTGACAGTCACTTGGACAACCGTTTTTTCAACGGCTGTCACTTGCCAACCTGCCTTTCAAATCCAGTGACATGGCCAACATTATTCTCAAAGACAGTCACTTGGACAAGGACCTGCTCTCCGATAGTCACTTGGACAACCATATACTCAATGCCAGACACTTGGACAACCCTTTTCTCAATGGCAGTCAACTGGACAACCTTCCTTTCAATGCCAGTGACATATGGCCAACCTTATCCTCAATGCCAGACATTTTGACAACCTTATTCTCAATGCCTGTCACTTTGACAAGACCCTGCGCCCTCACAGTCCCTTGGACAACCTTATTCTCAATGCCAGTAAATTCTATAAGTCACTGCTCACTCACAGTCACTTGGACAACCTTATTCTAAATACCAGTGCCATGGACAACCTTATTTTCAATGCCTGTTATCTGGACAATCTTATTCTCAAAGCGAGTCCCTTGGAAAAGCTTTGTTCTCTCACAGTCACTTGAAAAAACGTATTCTCAATGCAAGTCCCCTGAACAACCTTATTCTCAAAGGCAGTCACTTGGACAACCTTATTCTCAAAGGCAGTCTCTTGGACAAGCCCCTGTTCTCTGATAGTCACTTAGACAAGCTCCTGCTCTCTCACAGTCACTAGGACAACCTTATTCTCAATGCCAGTCACTTGGACAACCTTATTCTCAATGCCGGTAACTTATATAAACCCATGCTCATTCACAGTCATTTGGACAACCTTATTCTCAATGCCAGTCACTTTGACAAGGCCCTGCTCTCTGACAGTCACTTGGACAACCATATACTGAAGGGCAGTCACTTGGACAACGCTTTTCTCAATGGACACTTGGACAACCTTCCTTTCAATGACAATGACATGGCCAAAGTTATTCTCAAAGCCAGTCCATTGGACAAGGCCTTGCTCTCTGATAGTCAGTTGGACAACCATATTCTCAATGCCAGTCTCATGGAAAACCTTTTTCTGAATGGAAGACACATGGATAAACTTATTTTAAATGGCAGTCACTTGGACAAGACCCTGCTCTCTCTCAGTCACTTGGACAACCACATTCTCAATGCCCGTCAGTTGGACAACCTTATTCCCAATGGCAGTCAATTGGACAACCTTATTCTTAAAGGCAGTCACTTGGACAACCTTATTCTCAAAGCCAGTCACTTGGACAAGGCCCTGATCTCTGACAGTCACTTGGACAACCATATACTCAATGGCAGTCACTTGGACAACCTTCCACTAAATGCCAGTGTCAGGGCCAACATCATTGAAATACCAGTCATTTGGACAAACTTATTCTCAATGCCTGTCACTGCGATAAGACCCTGCTCACTCACAGTCACTTGGACAACCTTATTCTCAATGCCAGTGACTAGGTCAACCTTATTCTCAATGCCTGTAATTTGAACAATCTTATTCTCAAAGCCGGTCACTTGGAAATGCTTCTGCTCTCTCAGTCACTTGAACAACCGTATTCTCAATGAGAGTCATTTGGATAACCTTATTCTCAAAGGCAGTCACTTGGACAACTGTATTCTCAAAGGCAATCTCTTGGAGAAGCCCCTGCTATCTGACAGTCATTTAGAGAAGCTCCTGCTCTCTCACAGTCACTTGAACAATCTTATTCTCAATGACAGTGACATGGCCAACCTTATTCTCAAAGACAGTCACTTGGACAAGGCCCTGCTGTCCAATAGTCACTTAGACTACGATATACTCAATGCCAGTCACTTGACAACCCTTTTCTCAAGGGCAATCACTTGGACAACCTTCCTTTCAATCCCAGTGACATGGCCAACCTTATTCTTAATGCCAGACATTTTGACAACCTTATTCTCAATGCCTGTCACTTGGACAACCTATTCTCAATGCCGGTAACTTTTATAAGCCCCTACTCACTCACAGTCACTTGGACAACCTTATTCTCAATGCCAGTGCCTTGGACAACCTTATTCTCAATGCCTGTTACCTGGACAATCTTATTCTCCTAGCCAGTCACTTGAAAAAGCTTTTGCTCTCTCACAGTCACTTCAACAACCGTATTCTCAATGCCAGTCACCTGGACAACCATAAATCAAAGGTAGTCACTTGGACAAACTTATTCTCAAAAGCAGTTTCTTGGACAAGTCCCTGCTTTCTGACAGTCACTTAGAGAAGCTTCTGCTGACTCACAATCACTTGGACAATCTTATTCTCAAAGCCAGTCACTTGGACAAGGCCCTGCTCTCTGACAGTCACTTGGCCAACCATATACTCAAGGCCAGTCACTTGGACAACCCTTTTCTCAATGGCATTACTTGGTCAACCTTCCTTTCACTGCCAGTGACATGGCCAACCTTATCCAAAATGCCAGACATTTTGACAACCTTATTCTCAATGGCAGTCACTTGGACAACCTATTCTCAATGCCGGTAACTTTTATAAGCCCCAACTCACTCACAGTCACTTGGACAACCTTATTCTCAGTGCCAGTCACTTTCACAAGGCCCTGATCTCTGACAGTGACTTGGACAACCATATACTGAAGGGCAGTCACTTGGACAACCCATTTCTCAACGGCAGTCACTTGGACAACCTTTCTTTTAATGACCGTGACATGGCCAAACTAATTCTCAAAGCCAGTCAATTAGACAAGGCCTTGCTCTCTGACAGTCACTTGTACAACCATATACACAATGCCAGTCACTTGGACAACCATTTTCACAAGAGAAGACACTTGGATTAACTTATTCTCAATGCCAGTCACTTGGATTAGTCCCTGCTCTCTCTCAGTCACTTGGACCACCTTATTCTCAATGCTCGTCACTTGGACAACCTTATTCTCAAAAGCAGTCTCGTGGACAAGCCCCTGGTCTCTGACAGTCACTTAGACAAGCTGCTGCTCTCTCACAGTCACTTGGACAACCTTATTCTCAATGCCATTAACTTAGACAACCATTTTCTAAAAGCCAGTTTTTGGACAAGGACCTTCTCTCTGACAGACACTTGGACAACCATATACTCAAGGCTAGTCACTTGGTCAACCCTTTACTCAACGGCAGTCACTTGGACAAACTCCGTTTCAATTCACGTGACATGGCCAACGTCATTCTGAACGCCAGTCACTTGGACAAGGCCCTGCTCTCTGACAGTCACTTAGACAACCATATACTCAATGCCAGTCACTTGGACAACCCTATTCTCAATAGCAGTCACTTGGAAAACCTTCCTTTCAATGCCAGTGACATGGCCAAACTTATTCTCAAAGCCAGTCACTTGAACAAGTCCCTACTCAGTGACAGTCACTTGGCCAACCATATACTCAATGCCAGTCATTTGAACAACCCTTTTCTTAAAGACCTTCACTTGGACAACCTTCCTTTCAATGCCAGTGACATGGACAACCACATTCTCAATGCCAGTCACTTGGACAACCTTATTCTCAATGCCGGTAAATTCGATAAGCCACTGCTCACTCACAGTCACTTGGACAATCTTATTCTCAATGCCAGTGACTTGGACAACCTTATCCTCAATGCCTGTTATTTGGAGAATCTTATTCTCAAAGCCAGTCACTTGGAAAAGCCTCTGCTCTCTTACAGTCACTTGGACAACCGTATTCTCAATGCCAGTCACTTGGACAACCTTTTTCTCAATGCCAATCACTTGGACAGCCTTATTGTCAATGCCTGTCCCTTGGACAAGACCCTGCTCTCTCACAGTCACTTGGACAACCTTCTTTTCAATACCAGTTACATGGCCAACCTTATACTCCATGCCAGACATTTTGACAGCCTTATTCTCAATGCCTGTCACTTGGACAAGACCCTACACTCTCACAGTCTCTTGGACAACCTTATAGTCAATCCCATTAATTTGGACAACCTTATTCTCAAAGCCAGTCACTTGGACAAGGCCCTGCTCTCTGACAGTCACTTGGACAACCCTTTTCTCAATGGCAGTCACTTGAAAAACCTTCCTTTAAATGCCAGTGACATGGCCAACATTCTCAATGCCAGTCACTTGGACAACCTTTTTCTCAATGGCAGACACTTGGACTAACTTATTGTCAATGCCAGTCACTTGGACAAGACCCTGCTCTCTCTCAGTCACTTGGACAACCTTATTCTCAATGCCCGTCACTTGGTCAACCTTATTCCCAATGGCAGTTAATTGGAAAACCTAATTCTCAAAGGCAGTCTGTTGGACAAGCCCCTACTCTCTGACAGTCACTTAGAGAAGCTTCTGCTCTCTCTCAGTCATTTGGACAACCTTATTCTCAATGCCATTAATTTGGACAACATTATTCTCAAAGCAAGTCAATTGGACAATGTTATTCTCAAAGGCAGTCTCTTGGACAAGACCCTGCTCTCTCACAGTCACTTGGACAACCTTATTCTCAATGCCAGTGACTTCAACATCCTTATTCTCAATGCCTGTTATTTGGACAATCTTATTCTAAAAGCCAGTCACTTGGACAACCTTATTCTCAAAGGCAGTCTCTTGTACAATCCCTGCTCTCTGACAGTCACTTAGAAAACGTCCTGCTGTCTCACAGTCACTTGGACAACCTTATTCTCAATGCCATTAATGCGGACAACCTTATTCTCAAAACCAGTCAATTGGACAACCCTTTTCTCAATGGCAGTCACATGCACAACCTTCTTGTCAATGCCAGTGACATGCCCAACCTTACTCTCAATGCCAGACATTTTGACAACCCTATTCTCAATGCCAGTCACTTGGACAACTTTATTCTCAATGCCGGTAACTTCTATAAGGCCCTGCTCACGTACTGTCTCTTGGACAACCTTATTCTCAAAGCCAGTCACTTGGACAAGGCCCTGCTCTCTGACAGTCACTTGGCCAACCATATACTCAAGGCCAGTCACTTGGACAACCCTTTTCTCACTGGCGTTACTTGGACAACCATCCTTTCAATGCCAGTGACATGGCCAACCTTATTCGAAATGCCAGACATTTTGACAACCTTTTTCTCAATGGCAGTCACTTGGACAACCTATTCTCAATGCCGGTAACTTTTATAAGCCCCTACTCACTCACAGTCACTTGGACAACCTTATTCTCAGTGCCAGTCACTTTCACAAGGCCCTGGTCTCTGACAGTGACTTGGACAACCATATACTGAAGGGCAGTCACTTGGACAACCCTTTTCTCAATGGCAATCACTTGGACAACCTTCCTTTCAATGCCAGTGACATGGCCAACCTTATTGTCAATGCCAGACATTTTGACAACCTCATTCTCAATGCCTGTCACTTGGACAAGACCCTGTGCTCTCACAGTCACTTGGACAACCTTATTGTCAATGCCAGTGAATTCTATAAGCAACTGCTCACTCACAGTCACTTGGACAACCGTATTCACAATACCAGCGCCATGGACAACCTTATTCTCAATGCCTGTTATCTGGACAATCTTATTCTCAAAGCAAGTCACTTGGAAAAGCTTTTGATCTCTCAAAGTCACTTGAACAACCGTATTCTCAATGCCAGTCACCAGGACAACCTTATTCTAAAAGGCAGTCACTTGGACAACCTTATACTCAAAGGCAGTCTCTTGGAGAAGCCCCTGTTCTCTGACAGTCACTGCGACAAGCTCCTGCTCTCTCACAGTCACTTGGACAACCTTATTCTCAATGCCATTCTTTTGGACAACCTTATTCTCAAAGCCAGTCACTTGGACAACACTTTTCTCAATGGCAGTATTTGGAAAACCTTCCTTTCAATGCCAGTGACATTGCCAACCTTATTCTCAATGCCAGACATTTTGACAACCTTATTCTCAATACCAGTGACTTGGACAACCTTATTCTCATTGCCGGTAACTTCTATAAGCCCCTACTCACTCACAGTCACTTGGACAACCTTATTCTCAATGCCAAACACTTTCACAAAGCCCTGCTCTCTGACAGTCACTTGGACAACCATATACTCAAGGGCAGTCACTTGGACAAGGTTCTGCTCTCTGGTAGTCTTTTGGACAACGATATACTCAAGGGCAGTCACTTGTACAACCCTTTTCTCATTGCCAATCACTTGGACAACCTTCCTTTCAATGAAAGTGACATGGCCAAACTTATTCTCAAAGCCAGTCCATTGGACAAGGCCCTGCTCTGTGACAGTCACTTGGACAACCATATTCTCAATGCCAGTTACTTCGACAACCTTTTCTCAATGGAAGCCACTTGGATTAACTAATTCTGAATTCCAGTCAATTGGGGAAGACCCTGCTCTCTCTCAGTCACTTGGACAACCTTATTCTCAATGGCAGTCAATTGGACAACCTTATTCACAAATGCAGTCACTTGGACAACCTTATTCTCTAAAGCAGTCTCTTGGACACGCCCCTGCTCTCTGACAGTAACTTAGACAAGCTTCTGCTCTCTCACAGTCACTTGAACAACAGTATTCTCAATGCCAGTCACTTGGACAACCTTATTCTCATAAGGCAGTCACTTGGACAACCTTATTCTTAAAGGCAGTCACTGGGACAACCTTATTCTCAAAGGCAGTCTCTTGGACAAGCCCCTGCTCTCTGACAGTCACTTTGACAACCTTATGCTCAAGTGCAGTCACTTGGACAACCCTTTTCTCAACGGCAATCACTTTGACAACCTCCCTATCAATGAAAGTGACATGTCCAAAATTATTCTCAAAGCCAGCCCATTGGACAAGGCCTTGCTCTCTGACAGTCACTTGGACAACCATATTCTCAATGCCAGTCACTTGTACAAACATTTTATCAAAGGAAGACACCTGGATTAACTTATTTTGTATGCCAGTCACTTGGACAAGACCCTGCTCTCTGACAGTCACTTGGACAAACATTTTATCAAAGGAAGACACTTGGATTAACTTATTCTCAATGCCAGTCACTTGGATTAGTCCCTGCTCTCTCTCAGTCACTTGGACCACCTTATTCTCAATGCTCCTCACTTGACAACCTTATTCTCAAAAGCAGTCTCGTGGACAAGCCCCTGGTCTCTGACAGTCACTTAGACAAGCTGCTGCTCTCTCACAGTCACTTGGACAACCTTATTCTCAATGCCATTAACTTAGACAACCATTTTCTAAAAGCCAGTCATTTGGACAAGGACCTTCTCTCTGACAGACACTTGGACAACCATATACTCAAGGCTAGTCACTTGGTCAACCCTTTACTCAACGGCAGTCACTTGGACAAACTCCGTTTCAATTCACGTGACATGGCCAATGTCATTCTGAACGCCAGTCACTTGGACAAGGCCCTGCTCTCTGACAGTCACTTAGACAACCATATACTCAATGCCAGTCACTTGGACAACCCTATTATCAATAGCAGTCACTTGGAAAATCTTCCTTTCAATGCCAGTGACATGGCCAAACTTATTCTCAAAGCCAGTCTCTTGAACAAGTCCCTGCTCAGTGACAGTCACTTGGCCAACCATATACTCAATGCCAGTCATTTTGACAACTCTTTTCTTAAAGACCTTCACTTGGACAACCTTCCTTTCAATGCCAGTGACATGGACAACCACATTCTCAATGCCAGTCACTTGGACATCCTTATTCTCAATGCCGGTAAATTCGATAAGCCACTGCTCACTCACAGTCACTTGGACAATCTTATTCTCAATGCCAGTGACTTGGACAACCTTATCCTCAATGCCTGTTATTTGGAGAATCTTATTCTCAAAGCCAGTCACTTGGAAAAGCCTCTGCTCTCTTACAGTCACTTGCACAACCGTATTCTCAATGCCAGTCACTTGGACAACCTTTTTCTCAATGGCAGACACTTGGACTAACTTATTGTCAATGCCAGTCACTTGGACAAGACCCTGCTCTCTCTCAGTCACTTGGACAACCTTATTCTCAATGCCAGTCAGTTGGACAACTTCATTCTCAGTGCCCGTAACTTTGACAATTCCCCGCTCACGCACAGTCACGTGGACAACCTTATTCTCAATGACAGTGATATGGCCAACCTCATTCTCAAAGACAGTCACTTGAACAAGGCCCTGCTCTCTCTCAGTCACTTGGACAACCTTATACTCAATGTCAGTCACTTGAACAACCATATCCTCAATGCCAGTCATTTGGACAACCTTATTCTCAATGCCATTAATTTGTACAACCTTATTCTCAAAGCCAGTGACTTGGACAAGCCCTGCTCTCTGACAGTCACTTAGACAACCATATACTGAATGCCAGTCACTTGGACAACACTTTCCTCAATGGCAGTCACTTGGACAACCTTCCTTTCAGACGAAATCGGGCGTGTTCAGGGTGGTATGGCCATAGACTGGACAACCTTTCTTTCAATTCAAGTTACATGTCCAAGATCATTCTCAATAACAGTCACTTTGACAATCTTATTCTCAATGCCAGTCACTTGGACAACCTTATTCTCAATGCCTGTCACTTGAACAGGACCCTGCTCTCTCAACATAACTTGGACAACCTAATTCTCTATGCCGGTAAATTCTATAAGCCACTGCTCACTCACAGTCACTTGGACAACTTTATTCTCAATGTCAGTGATTTGGACAACCTTATTTTCAATGCCTGTTATTTGGAAAATCTCATTCTCAAATTCTGTCACTTGGAAAAGCTTCTGCTCTCTCACAGTCATTTGGACAACCGTATTCTCAATGCCTGTCAATTGGACAACCTTATTCTCAATGCCAGTCACTTTCACAAGGGCTTGCTCCCTGACAATCACTTTGACAACCATATACTCAACCATATACTCAAGGGCAGTCACTTGGACAACGCTTTTCTCAATGGCAGTCACTTGGATAACCTTCCTTTCAATGCGAGTTACATGGCCAACCTTATTCTCAATGCCAGACATTTTGACAACCTTATTATCAATGCCTGTCACTTGGACAAGACCCTGCACTCTCACAGTCACTTGGACAACCTTATTCTCAATGCCGGTAAGTTCTATAAGCCAATGCTCACTCACAGTCACTTGGATAACCTTATTCTCAATGCCAGTGATATGGACAACCTTATTCTCAAAGGCAGTCACTTGGATAAGGCCCTGCTCTCTGATAGTCTCTTGGACAACCATATACTCAATACCAGACATTTGGACAACCCTTTTCTCAATGGTAGTCACTTGGACAACCTTCCCTTCAATGCCAGTGACGTGGCCAACATTCTCAATACCAGTCACTTGGAAAACCTTATTCTCAATGCCTGCCACTTCGACAAGATGCTGCTCTCTCACAGTCACTTGGACAACCTTATTCTCAATGCTGGTAACTTTTATAAGCCACTGCTCACTCACAGTCACTTGGACAACCTTATTCTCAATGCCAGTGCCTAGGACAACCTTTTTCTCAATGCCTGTTATCTGCACAATCTTATTCTCAAAGCAAGTCAATTGGAAAAGCTTTTGCTCTCTCACAGTCACTTGAACAACCGTATTCTCAATGACAGTCACCTGGACAACCTTATTCTCAAAGGCAGTCATTTGGACAACCTTATTCTCAAAGGCAGTCTCTTTGACAAGCCCCTGTTCTCTGACAGTCACTTCGACAAGCTTCTGCTCTCTCACAGTCACTTGGACAACCTTCCTTTCAATGCCAGTGACATGGCCAACGTTATTCTCAATGCCAGACATTTTGACAACCTTATTCTCAATGCCAGTCACTTGGACAACCTTATTCTCACTGCCAGTAACTTCTATAAGCGACAACCTTATTCTCAAAGCCAGACACTTGGACAAGGCCCTACTCTCTGACAGTCACTTGGACAACACTTTACTCAAAGGCAGTCACTTGGACAACCTTCCTTTCAAGGCCAGTGACATGGCCAAAATTCTCAATACCAGTCACTTGGACAACCTTAATCTCAATGCTTGCCACTGCAACAAGACGCTGCTCTCTCACAGTCATTTGGACAACCTTATTCTCAATGCTAGTAACTTCTATAAGCCACTGCTCACTCACAGGCCCTTGGACAACCATATTCTAAATGCCAGTGACTAAGACAACCTTTTTCTCAATGCCTGTTATTTGGACAATCTTATTCTCAAAGCCAGTCACTTGGACAAGCTTCTGCTCTCTCACAGTCAATTGAACAACCGTATTCTCAATGCCAATCACTTGGAAACCTTATTCTTAAAGGCAGTCACTTGGACAACCTTATTCTCAAAGGCAGTCTCTGGAGAAGCCCCTGCTCTCTGACAGTTACTTAGACAAGCTCCTGCTCTCTCACAGTCACTTGGACATCCTTATTCTCAACGACAGTGACATGGCTAACCTTATTCTCAAAGACAGTCACTTGGACAATGCCCTGCTCTCCGATAGACACTTGGACAACCATATACTCAATGCCATTCACTGGGACAACACTTTTCTCAATGGAAGTCACTTGGACAACCTTCCTTTCAATGCCAGTGACATGGCCAACCTTATTGTCAATGCCAGACATTTTGACAACCCTATTCTCAATGCCTGTCACTTGGACAAGACCCTGTGCTCTCACAGTCACTTGGACAACCTTATTGTCAATGCCAGTGAATTCTATAAGCAACTGCTCACTCACAGTCACTTGGACAACCGTATTCACAATACCAGCGCCATGGACAACCTTATTCTCAATGCCTGTTATCTGGACAATCTTATTCTCAAAGCAAGTCACTTGGAAAAGCTTTTGATCTCTCAAAGTCACTTGAACAACCGTATTCTCAATGCCAGTCACCAGGACAACCTTATTCTAAAAGGCAGTCACGTGGACAACCTTATACTCAAAGGCAGTCTCTTGGAGAAGCCCCTGTTCTCTGACAGTCACTGCGACAAGCTCCTGCTCTCTCACAGTCACTTGGACAACCGTATTCTCAATGCCATTCTTTGGGACAACCTTATTCTCAAAGCCAGTCACTTGGACAACCCTTTTCTCAATGGCAGTATTTGGAAAACCTTCCTTTCAATGCCAGTGACATTGCCAACCTTATTCTCAATGCCAGACATTTTGACAACCTTATTCTCAATACCAGTGACTTGGACAACCTTATTCTCATTGCCGGTAACTTCTATAAGCCCCTACTCACTCACAGTCAGTTGGACAACCTTATTCTCAATGCCAAACACTTTCACAAAGCCCTGCTCTTTGACAGTCACTTGGACAACCATATACTCAAGGGCAGTCACTTGGACAAGGTTCTGCTCTCTGGTAGTCTTTTGGACAATGATATACTCAAGGGCAGTCACTTGTACAACCCTTTTCTCATTGCCAATCACTTGGACAACCTTCCTTTCAATGAAAGTGACATGGCCAAACTTATTCTCAAAGCCAGTCCATTGGACAAGGCCCTGCTCTGTGACAGTCACTTGGACAACCATATTCTCAATGCCAGTTACTTCGACAACCTTTTCTCAATGGAAGCCACTTGGATTAACTAATTCTGAATTCCAGTCAATTGGGGAAGACCCTGCTCTCTCTCAGTCACTTGGACAACCTTATTCTCAATGGCAGTCAATTGGACAACCTTATTCACAAATGCAGTCACTTGGACAACCTTATTCTCTAAAGCAGTCTCTTGGACATGCCCCTGCTCTCTGACAGTAACTGAGACAAGCTTCTGCTCTCTCACAGTCACTTGAACAACCGTGTTCTCAATGCCAGTCACTTGGACAACCTTATTCTCATAAGGCAGTCACTTGGACAACCTTATTCTTAAAGGCAGTCACTGGGACAACCTTATTCTCAAAGGCAGTCTCTTGGACAAGCCCCTGCTCTCTGACAGTCACTTTGACAACCTTATACTCAAGTGCAGTCACTTGGACAACCCTTTTCTCAACGGCAATCACTTGGACAACCTCCCTATCAATGAAAGTGACATGTCCAAAATTATTCTCAAAGCCAGCCCATTGGACAAGGCCTTGCTCTCTGACAGTCACTTGGACAACCATATTCTCAATGCCAGTCACTTGTACAAACATTTTATCAAAGGAAGACACCTGGATTAACTTATTTTGTATGCCAGTCACTTGGACAAGACCCTGCTCTCTGACAGTCACTCGGACAACCATATTCTCAATGCCAGTCACTTGGACAAACATTTTATCAAAGGAAGACACTTGGATTAACTTATTCTCAATGCCAGTCACTTGGATTAGTCCCTGCTCTCTCTCAGTCACTTGGACCACCTTATTCTCAATGCTCCTCACTTGGACAACCTTATTCTCAAAAGCAGTCTCGTGGACAAGCCCCTTGGTCTCTGACAGTCACTTAGACAAGCTGCTGCTCTCTCACAGTCACTTGGACAACCTTATTCTCAATGCCATTAACGTAGACAACCATTTTCTAAAAGCCAGTCATTTGGACAATGACCTTCTCTCTGACAGACACTTGGACAACCATATACTCAAGGCTAGTCACTTGGTCAACCCTTTACTCAACGGCAGTCACTTGGACAAACTCCGTTTCAATTCACGTGACATGGCCAATGTCATTCTGAACGCCAGTCACTTGGACAAGGCCCTGCTCTCTGACAGTCACTTAGACAACCATATACTCAATGCCAGTCACTCGGAAAACCCTATTCTCAATAGCAGTCACTTGGAAAATCTTCCTTTCAATGCCAGTGACATGGCCAAACTTATTCTCAAAGCCAGTCTCTTGAACAAGTCCCTGCTCAGTGACAGTCACTTGGCCAACCATATACTCAATGCCAGTCATTTTGACAACTCTTTTCTTAAAGACCTTCACTTGGACAACCTTCCTTTCAATGCCAGTGACATGGACAACCACATTCTCAATGCCAGTCACTTGGACAACCTTATTCTCAATGCCGGTAAATTCGATAAGCCACTGCTCACTCACAGTCACTTGGACAATCTTATTCTCAATGCCAGTGACTTGGACAACCTTATCCTCAATGCCTGTTATTTGGAGAATCTTATTCTCAAAGCCAGTCACTTGGAAAAGCCTCTGCTCTCTTACAGTCACTTGCACAACCGTATTCTCAATGCCAGTCACTTGGACAACCTTTTTCTCAATGGCAGACACTTGGACTAACTTATTGTCAATGCCAGTCACTTGGACAAGACCCTGCTCTCTCTCAGTCACTTGGACAACCTTATTCTCAATGCCAGTCAGTTGGACAACTTCATTCTCAATGCCCGTAACTTTGACAATTCCCCGCTCACTCACAGTCACGTGGACAACCTTATTCTCAAGGACAGTGATATGGCCAACCTCATTCTCAATGACAGTCACTTGAACAAGGCCCTGCTCTCTCTCAGTCACTTGGACAACCTTATACTCAATGTCAGTCACTTGAACAACCATATCCTCAATGCCAGTCATTTGGACAACCTTATTCTCAATGCCATTAATTTGTACAACCTTATTCTCAAAGCCAGTCACTTGGACAAGCCCTGCTCTCTGACAGTCACTTAGACAACCATATACTGAATGCCAGTCACTTGGACAACACTTTCCTCAATGGCAGTCACTTGGACAACCTTCCTTTCAGACGAGATCGGGCGTGTTCAGGGTGGTATGGCCATAGACTGGACAACCTTTCTTTCAATTCAAGTGACATGTCCAAGATCATTCTCAATAACAGTCACTTTGACAATCTTATTCTCAATGCCAGTCACTTGAACAACCTTATTCTCAATGCCTGTCACTTGAACAGGACCCTGCTCTCTCAACATAACTTGGACAACCTAATTCTCTATGCCGGTAAATTCTATAAGCCACTGCTCACTCACAGTCACTTGGACAACTTTATTCTCAATGTCAGTGATTTGGACAACCTTATTTTCAATGCCTGTTATTTGGAAAATCTCATTCTCAAATTCTGTCACTTGGAAAAGCTTCTGCTCTCTCACAGTCATTTGGACAACCGTATTCTCAATGCCTGTCAATTGGACAACCTTATTCTCAATGCCAGTCACTTTCACAAGGGCTTGCTCCCTGACAATCACTTTGACAACCATATACTCAACCATATACTCAAGGGCAGTCACTTGGACAACGCTTTTCTCAATGGCAGTCACTTGGATAACCTTCCTTTCAATGCGAGTTACATGGCCAACCTTATTCTCAATGCCAGACATTTTGACAACCTTATTCTCAATGCCTGTCACTTGGACAAGACCCTGCGCTCTCACAGTCACTTGGACAACCTTATTCTCAATGCCGGTAAGTTCTATAAGCCAATGCTCACTCACAGTCACTTGGACAACCCTATTCTCAATGCCAGTGCCTTGAACAACCTTATTCTCAAAGGCAGTCACTTGGACAAGGCCCTGCTCTCCGATAGTCTCTTGGACAACCATATACTCAATACCATACATTTGGACAACCCTTTTCTCAATGGCAGTCATTTGGACAACCTTCCTTTCAATGCCAGTGACGTGGCCAGCATTCTCAATACCAGTCACTTGGAAAACCTTATTCTCAATGCCTGCCACTTCGACAAGACGCTGCTCTCTCACAGTCACTTGGACAACCTTATTCTCAATGCCGGTAACTTCTCTATGCCACTGCTCACTCACAGTCACTTGGACAACCTTATTCTCAATGCCAGTGCCTAGGACAACCTTTTTCTCAATGCCTGTTATCTGCACAATCTTATTCTCAAAGCGAGTCAATTGGAAAAGATTTTGCTCTCTCACAGTCACTTGAACAACCGTATTCTCAATGACAGTCACCTGGACAACCTTATTCGCAAAGGCAGTCACTTGGACAACCTTATTCACAAAGGCAGTCTCTTGGACTAGCCCTTGTTCTCTGACAGTCACTTCGACAAGCTCCTGCTCTCTCACAGTCACTTAGACAACCTTATTCTCAATGCCATTCTTTTTGGACAACCTTATTCTGAAAGTCAGTCACTTAGACAATGCCCTGCCCTCTGACAGTCAGTTGTACAACCATATACTGAATGGCAGTCACTTAGACAATCCTTTTCTCAATGACACTACTTGGACAACCTTCCTTTCAATGCCAGTGACATGGCCAACGTTATTCTCAATGCCAGACATTTTGACAACCTTATTCTCAATGCCAGTCACTTGGACAACCTTATTCTCACTGCCAGTAACTTCTATAAGCCCCTGCTCACTCACAGTCACTTGGCAACTTTATTTTCAATGACAATGACATGGCCAACATTATTCTCAAAGACAGTCACTTGGACAAGGCCCTGCTCTCTGATAGTCACTTGGACAACCATATACTCAATGCCAGTCACTTGGACAACCCTTTTCTCAATGGCAGTCACTTGGATAACCTTCCTTTCAATGCCAGTGACATGGCCAACCTTATTCTCAATGCCAGACATTTTGACAACCTTATTCTCGATGCCTGTCACTTGGACAATACCCTGCGCTCTCACAGTCACTTGGAAAACCTTATAGTCAATGCCATTATTTTGTACAACCTTATTCTCAAAGCCAGACACTTGGACAAGGCCCTACTCTCTGACAGTCACTTGGACAACCCTTTTCTCAAAGGCAGTCACTTGGACAACCTTCTTTTCAAGGCCAGTGACATGGCCAAAATTCTCAATACCAGTCACATGGACAACCTTAATCTCAATGCTTGCCACTGCAACAAGACGCTGGTCTCTCACAGTCATTTGGACAACCTTATTCTCAATGCTAGTAACTTCTATAAGCCACTGCTCACTCACAGGCCCTTGGACAACCTTATTCTAAATGCCAGTGACTAAGACAACCTTTTTCTCAATGCCTGTTATTTGGACAATCTTATTCTCAAAGCCAGTCACTTGGACAAGCTTCTGCTCTCTCACAGTCAATTGAACAACCGTATTCTCAATGCCAATCACTTGGAAACCTTATTCTTAAAGGCAGTCACTTGGACAACCTTATTCTCAAAGGCAGTCTCTGGAGAAGCCCCTGCTCTCTGACAGTCACTTAGACAAGCTCCTGATCTCTCACAGTCACTTGGACAACCTTATTCTCAACGACAGTGACATGGCTAACATATTCTCAAAGACAGTCACTTGGACAATGCCCTGCTCTCAGATAGACACTTGGACAACCATATACTCAATGCCATTCACTGGGACAACACTTTTCTCAATGGAAGTCACTTGGACAACCTTCCTTTCAATGCCAGTGACATGGCCAACCTTATTGTCAATGCCAGACATTTTGACAACCTTATTCTCAATGCCTGTCACCTGGACAAGACCCTGTGCTCTCACAGTCACTTGGACAACCTTATTGTCAATGCCAGTGAATTCTATAAGCAACTGCTCACTCACAGTCACTTGGACAACCGTATTCACAATACCAGCGCCATGGACAACCTTATTCTCAATGCCTGTTATCTGGACAATCTTATTCTCAAAGCAAGTCACTTGGAAAAGCTTTTGATCTCTCAAAGTCACTTGAACAACCGTATTCTCAATGCCAGTCACCAGGACAACCTTATTCTAAAAGGCAGTCACGTGGACAACCTTATACTCAAAGGCAGTCTCTTGGAGAAGCCCCTGTTCTCTGACAGTCACTGCGACAAGCTCCTGCTTTCTCACAGTCACTTGGACAACCGTATTCTCAATGCCATTCTTTGGGACAACCTTATTCTCAAAGCCAGTCACTTGGACAACCCTTTTCTCAATGGCAGTATTTGGAAAACCTTCCTTTCAATGCCAGTGACATTGCCAACCTTATTCTCAATGCCAGACATTTTGACAACCTTATTCTCAATACCAGTGACTTGGACAACCTTATTCTCATTGCTGGTAACTTCTATAAGCCCCTGCTCACTCACAGTCACTTGGACAACCTTATTCTCAATGCCAAACACTTTCACAAAGCCCTGCTCTCTGACAGTCACTTGGACAACCATATACTCAAGGGCAGTCACTTGGACAAGGTTCTGCTCTCTGGTAGTCTTTTGGACAACGATATACTCAAGGGCAGTCACTTGTACAACCCTTTTCTCATTGCCAATCACTTGGACAACCTTCCTTTCAATGAAAGTGACATGGCCAAACTTATTCTCAAAGTCAGTCCATTGGACAAGGCCCTGCTCTGTGACAGTCACTTGGACAACCATATTCTCAATGCCAGTTACTTCGACAACCTTTTCTCAATGGAAGCTACTTGGATAAACTAATTCTGAATTCCAGTCAATTGGGGAAGACCCTGCTCTCTCTCAGTCACTTGGACAACCTTATTCTCAATGGCAGTCAATTGGACAACCTTATTCACAAATGCAGTCACTTGGACAACCTTATTCTCTAAAGCAGTCTCTTGGACACGCCCCTGCTCTCTGACAGTAACTTAGACAAGCTTCTGCTCTCTCACAGTCACTTGAACAACCGTATTCTCAATGCCAGTCACTTGGACAACCTTATTCCCATAAGGCAGTCACTTGGACAACTTTATTCTTAAAGGCAGTCACTGGGACAACCTTATTCTCAAAGGCAGTCTCTTAGAAAAGCCCCTGCTCTCTGACAGTCACTTGGACAACCTTATACTCAAGTGCAGTCACTTGGACAACCCTTTTCTCAACGGCAATCACTTGGAAAACCTCCCTATCATTGAAAGTGACATGTCCAAAATTATTCTCAAAGCCAGCCCATTGGACCAGGCCTTGCTCTCTGACAGTCACTCGGACAACCATATTCTCAATGCCAGTCACTTGGACAAACAATTTATCAAAGGAAGACACTTGGATTAACTTATTCTCAATGCCAGTCACTTGGATTAGTCCCTGCTCTCTCTTAGTCACTTGGACCACCTTATTCTCAATGCTCCTCACTTGGACAACCTTATTCTCAAAAGCAGTCTCGTGGACAAGCCCCTTTGTCTCTGACAGTCACTTAGACAAGCTGCTGCTCTCTCACAGTCACTTGGACAACCTTATTCTCAATGCCATTAACGTAGACAACCATTTTCTAAAAGCCAGTCATTTGGACAAGGACTTCTCTCTGACAGTCACTTGGTCAACCATATACTCAATGCCAGTCATTTGGACAACCCTTTTCTTAAAGACCTTCACTTGGACAACCTTCCTTTCAATGCCAGTGACATGGACAACCACATTCTCAATGCCAGTCACTTGGACAACCTTATTCTCAATGCTGGTAAATTCGATAAGCCACTGCTCACTCACAGTCACTTGGACAATCTTATTCTCAATGCCAGTGACTTGGACAACCTTATCCTCAATGCCTGTTATTTGGAGAATCTTATACTCAAAGCCAGTCACTTGGAAAAGTCTCTGCTCTCTTACAGTCACTTGCACAACCGTATTCTCAATGCCAGTCACTTGGACAACCTTTTTCTCAATGGCAGACACTTGGACTAACTTATTGTCAATGCCAGTCACTTGGACAAGACCCTGCTCTCTCTCAGTCACTTGGACAACCTTATTCTCAATGCCATTAATGCGGACAACCTTATTCTCAAAACCAGTGAATTGGACAACCATTTTCTCAATGGCAGTCACATGCACAACCTTCTTGTCAATGCCAGTGACATGTCCAACCTTATCCTCCATGCCAGACATTTTGACAGCCTTATTCTCAATGCCTGTCACTTGGAAAAGACCCTGCTCTCTCAAGGTCACTTGGTCAACGTTATGCTCAATGTCAGTGACTTAGACAACCTAATTCTCAATGCCTGTATTTGGACAAGTCACTTGGACAACCTTATTCTCAATTGCAGACACTTCAAAGGCCCTGCTCTGACAGTCAGTTGGAGAACTTCATTATCAATGCCAGTCACTTGGACAAGGCCCTGCTCAGTGACAGTCATTTGGACAACCATATTCTCAATGCCAGTCACTTAGACAAAGCCCTGCTCAGTGACAGTCACTTGTACAATCATATTCTCAATGCCAGTCACTTGGACAAACTTATTCACAACGACTGTCTCTTGGACATGCCCATTCTCTCTGATAGTCACTTTGACAAGCTCCTGCTCTCTCACAGTCACTTGGTCAACATTATTCTCAATGCCAATAATTTGGAGAACCTTATTCTCAAAGCCAGTCACGTGGACAAGGCCCTGCTCACTGACAGTTACTTGGGCAACCATATACTCAATGGCAATCACTTGGACAACCTTCCTTACAATACCAGTGACATGGCCAACATCATTCTCAATACCAGTCACTTTGACAACCTTATTCTCAATGCCAGTCACTTGGACAGCCTTATTCTCAATGCCTCTCCCTTGGACAAGACCCTGCTCTCTCACAGTCAATTGGACAACCTTATTCTCAATGCCAGTAAATTCTATAAGCCACTGCTCACTCACAGTCACTTGGACAACCTTATTGTCAATGCCAGTTACTTGGACAACCTTATTCTCAATGCCTGTTATTTGGACAATCTTAATCTCAAAGGCAGCCACTTGGAAAAGCTTCTGCTCTCTCACAGTCACTTGGACAACCGTATTTTCAATGCTAGTAGAATGGCCAACCTTATTTTCTAAGCCAGTCACTTCGACAAGGCCCTGCTCTCTGACAGTCACTTGGACAACCATATACTCAATGCCAGTAACTTAGACAACACTTTTCTCAATGGCAGTCACAAGGACAACCTTCCTTTCAATTCCAGTGACATGGCCAAAATCTTTCTCAATACCAGTCATTTTGACAACCTTATTCTCAATGCCTGTCACTTGGAAAAGACCCTGCTCTCTCATAGTCACTTGGACAACCTTCTTTTCAATACCAGTGACATGGCCAACCTTATTCTCCATGCCAGACATTTTGACAGCCTTATTCTCAATGCCTGTCACTTGGACAAGACCCTGTACTCTCACAGTCACTTGGACCTCTTATAGTCAATGCCATTAATTTGGACAACCTTATTCTCAAAGCCAGTCACTTGGACAAGGCCCTGCTCTCTGACAGTCACTTGGACAACCCTTTTCTCAAAGGCAGCCACTTGGAAAACCTTCCTTTAAATGCCAGTGACATGGCCAACATTCTCAATACCAGTCACTTGGACAACCTTATTCTCAATGCTTGCCACTTCGACAAGACGCTGCTCTCTCAGTCACTTGGACAACCTTATTCTCAATGCTGGTAGTTTCTATAATCCACTGCTCAATCACAGTCTCTTGGACAACCTTATTCTCAATGCCAGTTACTAGGAAAACCTTTTTCTCAATGCCTGTTATTTGGAAAATCTTATTCTCAAAGCCAGTCACTTGGAAAAGCTTTTGCTCTCTCACAGTCACTTGTACAACCTTATTATCAATGCCATTAATTTGGACAACCTTATTCTCAAAGCAAGTAAATTGGACAATGTTATTCTCAAAGGCAGTCAGTCTCTTGGACAAGACCCTGCTCTCTCACAGTCACTTGGACAACCTTATTCTCAATGCCAGTGACTTCGACATCCTTATTCTCAATGCCTGTTATTTGGACAATCTTATTCTAAAAGCCAGTCAATTGGACAACCTTATTCTCAAAGGCAGTCTCTTGTACAATCCCTACTCTCTGACAGTCACTTAGAAAACGTCCTGCTCTCTCACAGTCACTTGGACAACCTTATTCTCAATGCCATTAATGCGGACAACCTTATTCTCAAAACCAGTCAATTGGACAACCCTTTTCTCAATGGCAGTCACATGCACAACCTTCTTGTCAATGACAGTGACATGTCTCACCTTATTCTCCAAGCCAGACATTTTGACAGCCTTATTCTCAATGCCTGTCACTTTGAAAAGACCCTGCTCTCTCACAGTCACTTGGACAACGTTATGCTCAATGCCAGTGACTTAGACAACCTTATTCTCAATGCCTGTATTTGGACAAGTCACTTGGACAACCTTATTCTCAATTGCAGACACTTTCAAAGGTCCAGCTCTCTGACAGTCACTTGGAGAACTTTATTATCAATGCCATTCACTTGGACAAGGCCCTGCTCAGTGACAGTCACTTGGACAACCATATTCTCAATGCCAGTCACTTGGACAATCATATTCTCAATGCCAGTCACTTGGACAAACTTATTCTCAACGTCTGTCTCTTGGACATGCCCATGCTCTCTGATAGTCACTTTGACAAGCTCCTGCTCTCTCACAGTCACTTGGACAACATTATTCTCAATGCCAATAATTTGGAGAACCTTATTCTCAAAGCCAGTCATGTGGACAAGGCCCTGCTCACTGACAGTCACTTGGGCAACCATATACTCAATGGCAATCACTTGGACAACCTTTCTTACAATACCAGTGACATGGCCAACATCATTCTCAATACAGGTCACTTTGACAACCTTATTCTCAATACCAGTCACTTGGACAATCTTATTCTCAACTCCAGTCACTTGCACAATCTTATTCTCAATGTCAGTCACTTGGACAACATTATTCTCAATGCCAGTCACTTGGACAACCTTATTCTCAATGCCAGTTTTTTGTACAACCTTATTATCAAAGCCAGTCTCTTCAATAAGCCCCTGCTCTCTTACAGTCACTTAGACAAGCTCCTGCTCCTCACAGTCACTTGGACAACCTTATTCTCAATGATAGTCACATGGAGAAGACCCTGCTCTCTCACAGTAACTCGGACAACTTTATTCTCAATTCCAGGCACTTGGACAACCTTATTCCTAATGGCAGTCAGTTGCACAACTTTATTCTCAATGTCAATCATTTAGACAGCTTTATTTTCAATGCCCGTAACTAGGACAACCCGCTGCTCTCTCACAGTCACTTGGAAAACCTAATTCTAAATGCCATTAACTTGGACAACCTTATTCTCAAAACCAGTCACTTGGACAAGACCCTGCTCTCTCTCAGTCTCTTGGACAACCTTATACTCAATGCCGGTAAATTTTATAAGTCACTGCTCACTCACAGTCACTTGGACTACCTTATTCTCAATGCCATTAATTTGGACAACCTTATTCTCAAAGCCAGTCACTGGGAGAAGGCCCTGCTCTCTGACAGTCACTTGGACATCATTATTCTCAATGCAAGTCACTACCACAAGGCCCTGCTCCCTCACAGTCACGTGGACAACCTTAGTCTCAATGCCTGTCACTTGGACAAGACCGTGCGCTCCCACAGTCCCTTGGACAACCTTATTCTCAATGCCAGTAAATTCTATAAGCACTGCTCACTCACAGTCACTTGGACAACCTTATTCTAAATGCCAGTGCCATGGACAACCTTATTCTCAATGCCTGTTACCTGGACAATCTTATTCTCAAAGCCAGTCACTTCGAAAAGCTTTTGCTCTCTCACAGTCACTTGAACAACCGTATTCTCAATGCCAGTCACCTGGACAACAATAACTCAAAGGTAGTCACTTGGACAAACTTATTCTCAAAAGCAGTTTCTTGGACAAGTCCCTGCTCTCTGACAGTCACTTAGAGAAGCTTCTGCTGTCTCACAATCACTTGGACAACCTTATTCTCAAAGCCAGTCACTTGGACAAGGCCCTGCTCTCTGACAGTCACTCGGCCAACCATATACTCAAGGCCAGTCACTTGGACAACCCTTTTCTCAATGGCATTACTTGGTCAACCTTCCTTTCAATGCCAGTGACATGGCCAACGTTATCCAAAATGCCAGACATTTTGACAACCTTATTCTCAATGGTAGTCACTTGGACAACCTATTCTCAATGCCGGTACCTTTTATAAGCCCCAACTCACTCACAGTCACTTGGACAACCTTATTCTCAGTGCCAGTCACTTTCACAAGGCCCTGCTCTCTGACAGTGACTTGGACAATCATATACTAAAGGGTAGTCACTTGGACAACCCATTTCTCAATGGCAGTCACTTGGACAACCTTTCTTTCAATGACAGTGACATGGCCAAACTTATTCTCAAAGCCAGTCACTTAGACAAGGCCTTGCTCTCTGACAGTCACTTGGACAACCATATACTCAATGCCAGTCACTTGGACAAGACCCTGCTCTCTCTCAGTCACTTGGACAACCTTATTCTCAATGCCCGTCACTTGGTCAACCTTATTCCCAATGGCAGTTAATTGGAAAACCTTATTCTCAAAGGCAGTCTCTTGGACAAGCCCCTGCTATCTGACAGTCACTTAGAGAAACTTCTGCTCTTTCTCAGTCACTTGGACAACCTTATTCTCATTGCCATTAATTTGGACAACCTTATTCTCAATGCCAGTGCCTTCGACATCCTTATTCTCAATGCCTGTTTTTTGGACAATCTTATTCTAAAAGCCAGTCACTTGGACAACCTTATTCTCAAAGGCAGTCTCTTGTACAATACCTAATCTCTGAAGTCACTTAGAAAACATCCTGCTCTCTCACAGTCACTTGGACAACCTTATTCTCAATGCCATAAATGCGGACAACCTTATTCTCAAAACCAGTGAATTGGTCAACCCTTTTCTCAATGGTAGTCACATGCACAACCTTCTTGTCAATGCCAGTGACATGTTCAACCTTATCCTCCATGCCAGACATTTTGACAGCCTTATTCTCAATGCCTGTCACTTGGAATAGACCCTGCTCTCTCAAGGTCACTTGGTCAACGTTATGCTCAATGTCAGTGACTTAGACAACCTAATTCTCAATGCCTGTATTTGGACAAGTCACTTGGACAACCTTATTCTCAATTGCAGACACTTCAAAGGCCCTGCTCTCTGACAGTCACTTGGAGAACTTTATTATCAATGCCAGTCACTTGGACAAGGCCCTGCTTAGTGACAGTCACTTGGACAACCATATTCTCAATGCCAGTCACTTGGACAAAGCCCTGCTCAGTGACAGTCATTTGGACAATCATATTCTCAATGCCAGTCACTTGGACAAACTTATTCTCAACAGCTGTCTCTTGGACATGCCCATGCTCTCTGATAGTCACTTTGACAAGCTCCTGCTCTCTCACAGTCACTTGGACAACATTATTCTCAATGCCAATAATTTGGAGAACCTTATTCTCAAAGCCAGTCACGTGGACAAGGCCCTGCTCACTGACAGTCACTTGGGCAACCGTATACTCAATGGCAATCACTTGGACAACCTTCCTTACAATACCAGTGACATGGCCAAAATCATTCTCAATACCAGTCACTTTGACAACCTTATTCTCAATGCCAGTCACTTGGACAGCCTTATTCTCAATGCCTGTCCCTTAGACAAGACCCTGCTCTCTCACAGTCAATTGGACAACCTTATTCTCAATGCCGGTAAATTCTATAAGCCACTGCTCACTCACAGTCAATTGGACAACCGTATTTTCAATGCTAGTAGAATGGCCAACCTTATTTTCTAAGCCAGTCACTTCGACAAGGCCCTGCTCTCTGACAGTCACTTGGACAACCATATACTCAATGCCAGTAACTTAGACAACACTTTTCTCAATGGCTGTCACAAGGACAACCTTCCTTTCAATTCCAGTGACATGGCCAAAATCTTTCTCAATACCAGTCATTTTCACAACCTTATTCTCAATGCCTGTCACTTGGAAAAGACCCTGCTCTCTCACAGTCACTTGGACATCCTTCTTTTCAATACCAGTGACATGGCCAACCTTATTCTCCATGCCAGACATTTTGACAGCCTTACTCTCAATGCCTGTCACTTGGACAAGACCCTGCACTCTCACAGTCACTTGGACCTCTTATAGTCAATTCCATTAATTTGGACAACCTTATTCTCAAAGCCAGTCACTTGGACAAGGACCTGCTCTCTGACAGTCACTTGGACAACCCTTTTCTCAAAGGCAGCCACTTGGAAAACCTTCCTTTAAAAGCCAGTGACATGGCCAACATTCTCAATACCAGTCACTTGGACAACCTTATTCTCAATGCTTGCCACTTCGACAAGACGCTGCTCTCTCAGTCACTTGGACAACCTTATTCTCAATGCTGGTAGTTTCTATAATCCACTGCTCAATCACAGTCTCTTGGACAACCTTATTCTCAAAGCCAGTTACTAGGAAAACCTTTTTCTCAATGCCTGTTATTTGGAAAATCTTATTCTCAAAGCCAGTCACTTGGAAAAGCTTCTGCTCTCTCACAGTCACTTGAACAACCGTAATCTCAATGCCAGTCACTTGGAAACCTTATTCTCAAAGGCAGTCACTTGGACAACCTTATTCTCAAAGGCAGTCTGTTGGACAAGCCCCTGCTCTCTGAAAATCACTTAGACAAGCTCCTGCTCTCTCACAGTCACTTGGACAATCTTATTCTCAATGACAGTGACATGGCCAACCTTATTCTCAGTGCCAGTCACTTTAACAAGGCCCTGCTCACTCACAGTCTCTTGGACAATCATATACTAAAGGGCAGTCACTTGGACAACCCATTTCTCAATGGCAGTCACTTTGACAACATTCCTTTCAATTACAGTGATATGGCCAAACTTATTCTCAAAGCCAGTCAATTAGAAAAGGCCTTGCTCTCTGACAGTCACTTGGACAACCATATACTCAATGCCAGTCACTTGGACAACCATTTTCTCAAGAGAAGACACTTGGATTAACTTATTCTCAATGCCAGTCACTTGGATTAGACGCTGCTCTCTCAGTCACTTGGACCACCTTTTTCTCAATGCTTGTCACTTGGACAACCTTATTCATAAAAAGCAGTCTCGTGGACAAGCTCCTGGTCTCTGACTGTCACTTAGACAAGCTTCCGCTTTCTCACAGTCACTTGGATAACCTTATTCTCAATGCTATTAACTTAGACAACCATATTCTAAAAGCCAGTCATTTGGACAAGGACCTGCTCTCTGACAGCCACTTGGACAACCATATACTCAAGGCTAGTCACTTGGTCAACCCTTTTCTCAACGGCAGTCACTTGGACAACCTCCGTTTCAATTCACGTGACATGGCCAATGTCATGCTGAACGCCAGTCACTTGGACAAGGCCCTGCTCTCTGACATTCACGTAGACAACCATATACTCAATACCAGTCACTTGGATAACCCTATTCTCAATAGTAGTCACTTGGAAAACCTTCCTTTCAATTCCAGTGACATGGCCAAACTTATTCTCAAAGGCAGTCAGTTGAACAAGTCCCTGCTCAGTGACAGTCACTTGGCCAACCATATACTCAATGCCAGTCATTTGGACAACCCTTTTCTTAAAGACCTTCACTTGGACAACATTCCTTTCAATGCCAGTGAGATGGACAACCACATTCTCAATGCCAGTCACTTGGACAACCTTATTCTCAATGCCGGTAAATTCGATAAGCCACTGCTCACTCACAGTCACTTGGACAATCTTATTCTCAATGCCAGTGACTTGGACAACCTTATCCTCAATGCCTGTTATTTGGAGAATCTTATTCTCAAAGCCAGTCACTTGGAAAAGCCTCTGCTCTCTTACAGTCACTTGCACAACCGTATTCTCAATGCCAGTCACTTGTACAACCTTTTTCTCAATGGCAGACACTTGGACTAACTTATTGTCAATGCCAGTCACTTGGACAAGACCCTGCTCTCTCTCAGTCACTTGGACAACCTTATTCTCAATGCCCGTCACTTGGTCAACTTTATTCCCAATGGCAGTTAATTGGAAAACCTTATTCTCAAAGGCAGTCTCTTGGACAAGCCCCTGCTCTCTGACAGTCACTTAGAGAAGCTTCTGCTCTTTCTCAGTCACTTGGACAACCTTATTATCAATGCCATTAATTTGGACAACCTTTTTCTCAAAGCAAGTCAATTGGACAATGTTATTCTCAAAGGCAGTCAGCCTCTTGGACAAGACCCTGCTCTCTCACAGTCACTTGGACAACCTTATTCTCAATGCCAGTGACTTCGACATCCTTATTCTCAATGCCTGTTATTTGGACAATCTTATTCTAAAAGCCAGTCACTTGGACAACCTTATTCTCAAAGGCAGTCTCTTGTACAATCCCTACTCTCTGACAGTCACTTAGAAAACGTCCTGCTCTCTCACAGTCACTTGGACAACCTTATTCTCAATGCCATTAATGCGGACAACCTTATTCTCAAAACCAGTCAATTGTACAACCCTTTTCTCAATGGCAGTCATATGCACAACCTTCTTGTCAATGCCAGTGACATGTCCAACCTTATTCGCCAAGCCAGACATTTTGACAGCCTTATTCTCAATGCCTGTCACTTTGAAAAGACCCTGCTCTCTCACAGTCACTTGGACAACGTTATGCTCAATGCCAGTGACTTAGACAACCTTATTCTCAATGCCTGTATTTGGACAAGTCACTTGGACAACCTTATTCTCAATTGCAGACACTTTCAAAGGTCCAGCTCTCTGACAGTCACTTGGAGAACTTTATTATCAATGCCATTCACTTGGACAAGGCCCTGCTCAGTGACAGTCACTTGGACAACCATATTCTCAATGCCAGTCACTTGGACAACCTTATTCTCAAAGGCAGTCACTTTAACAACCTTATTCTCAACGTCTGTCTCTTGGACATGCCCATGCTCTCTGATAGTCACTTTGACAAGCTCCTGCTCTCTCACAGTCACTTGGACAACATTATTCTCAATGCCAATAATTTGGAGAACCTTATTCTCAAAGCCAGTCACGTGGACATGCCCCTGCTCTCTGAAAATCACTTAGACAAGCTCCTGCTCTCTCACAGTCACTTGGACAACCTTATTCTCAATTACGGTGATATGGCCAACCTTATTCTCAAAGACAGTCACTGGGACAAGGCCCTGCTCTCAGATAGTTACTTGGACAACTATATACTCAATGCGAGTCACTTGGACAACCCTTTTCTCAATGGCAGTCACTTGGAAAACCTTCCTTTCAATCCCAGTGACATGGCCAACCTTATTCTCAAAGCCAGACATTTTGACAACCTTATTCTCAATGCCTGTCATTTGGACAAGACCCTTTGCTCTCACAGTCCCTTGGACAACCTTATTCTCAATGCCAGTGAATTCTATAAGCCACTGCTCACTCATAGTCACTTGGACAACCGTATTCTCCATGCCAGTGCCTTGGACAACCTTATTGTCAATGCTTGTTATCTGGATAATCTTATTCTCAAAGCAAGTCACTTGGAAAAGCTTTTGCTCTCTCACAGTCACTTGAACAACCGTATGCTCAATGCCAGTCACCTGGACAGCCTTATTCTAAAAGGCAGTCACTTGGACAACCTTATTCTCAAAGGCAGTCTCTTGGAGAAGACCCTGTTCTCTGACAGTCACTTGGACAAGCTCCTGCTCTCTCACAATCACTTGGACAACCTTATTCTCAATGCCATTCTTTTAGGACAACCTTATTCTCTAAGCCAGTCACTAGGATAAGGCCCTGCTCTCTAGTCTCCGTTGCACAACCATATACCCAATGCCAGTCACTTGGACAACCCCTTTCTCAATGGCAGTCACTTGGACAACCTTCCTTTCAATTCCTTGACATGGCCAACCTTATTCTCAATGCCAGACATTTTGACAACCTGATTCTCATTGCCGGTAACTTCTATAAGCCCCTGCTCACTCACAGTCACTTGGACAACCTTATTCTCAATGTCAGTCACTTTCACAAAGCCTGCTCTCTGACAGTCACTTGAATAACCATATACTCAAAGGCAGTCATTTGGACAACCCTTTTCTCATCGGCAATCACTTGGACAACCTTCCTTTCAATGAAAGTGACATGGCCAAACTTATTCTCAAAGCCAGTCCATTGGACAAGGCCCTGCTCTGTGACTGTCACTTGGACAACCATATTCTCAATGCCAGTTACTTCGACAACCTTTTCTCAATGGATTCCACTTGGATTAACTTATTCTGAATTCTAGTCAATTGGAGAACACCCTGCTCTCTCTCATTCACTTGGAAAACCTTATTCCCAATGGCAGTCAATTGGACAACCTTATTCTCAAAGGCAGTCACTTGGATAACCTTATTCTCTAAAGCAGTCTTATGGACAAGCCCCTGTTCTCTGACAGTCACTTAGACAAGCTTCAGCTCTCTTAAAGGCACTTGGACAACCTTATTCTCAATGCCAGTCACTTGGACAGCCTTATTCTCAATGCCAGTTATCTGGACAATCTTATTCTCAAAGGCAGTCACTTGGAAAAGCTTTTACTCTCATACAGTCACTTTAACAACCGTATTCTCAATGCCAGTCACTTGGACAACCTTATTCTCATAAGGCAGTCACTTGGACAACCTTATTCTTAAAGGCAGTCACTGGGACAACATATTCTCAAAGGAAGTCTCTTGGAAAAGCCCCTGTTCTCTGACAGTCACTTAGACAAGCTCCTGCTCACTCACAGTCACTTGGACAACCTTATTCTCAATGACAGTCACTTTCACAAGGCCCTGCTCCCTGACAGTCACTTGGACAACCATATACTCAGGGGCAGTCACTTGGACTACCCTTTTCTCAACGGCAATCACTTGGACAACCTCCCTTTCAATGAAAGTGACATGTCCAAAATTATTCTCAAAGCCAGTCCATTGGACAAGGCCTTGTTCTCTGACAGTCACTTGGACAACCATATTCTCAATGCTAGTCACTTGGACAAACATTTTATCAAAGGATGACACCTGGATTAACTTATTTTGTATGCCAGTCACTTGGACAAGACCCTGCTCTCTGACAGTCACTTTGACAACCCTTTTTTCAACGTTAGTCACTTGCCAACCTGCCTTTCAAATCCAGTGACATGGCCAATTTTATTCTGAAAGCCAGTTACTTGGACAAGGCCTCGGTCTCTGACAGTCACTTGGACAACCATATACTCAATGCCAGTCACTTGGACAACCCTTTTCCCAATGGCAGTCACTTGGACAACCTTCCTTTCAATGCCAGTAAAATGGCCAACCTTATTTTCAAAGCCAGTCACTTGGACACGACCCTGCTTTCTGACAGTCATTTTGACAAGCTCCTGCTCTCTCACAGTCACTTGGAAAACTATTCACAATGCCATTAATTTGGACAACCTTATTCTCAAAGTCAGACACTTGGACAAGGCCCTGCTCTCTGATAGTCAGTTGGACAACCATATACTCAATGCCAGTCACTTGGACAACCCTTTTCTCAATGGCAGTCACTTGGACAACCTTCCGTTAAATTCCAGTGACATGGCCAACATCATTATCAATAACAGTCACTTTAACAACCGTATTCTCAATGCCATTGACTAGGACAACCTTATTCTCAATGCCAGTCACTTGGACAACCTTATTCTCAAAGGCAGTCATTGGACAACATTATTCTCAATGCCTCTCACTGCGATAAGACCCTGCTCACTCACAGTCACTTGGACAACCTTATTCTCAATGCCAGTGACATGGCCAACATTATTTTCATAGACAGTCACTTGGACAAGGACCTGCTCTCTGATAGTCACTTGGACAACCATATACTCAATGCCAGTCACTTTGACAACCCTTTTCTTAATGGCAGTCACTTGGACAACCTTCCTTTCAATGCCAGTGACATGGCCAACCTTATTTTCAATGCCTGTTATCTGGACAATCTTATTCTGAAGGCGAGTCACTTGGAAAAACTTTTTCTCTCTCACAGTCACTTGAACAACTGTATTCTCAATGCCAGTCACCTGGACAACCTTATTCTCAAAGGTAGTCACTTCGACAAACTTATTCTCAAAAGCAGTTTCTTGGACAAGCCCCTGCTTTCTGACAGTCACTTAGAGAAGCTTCTGCTATCTCACAATCACTTGGAAAACCTTATTCTCAAAGCCAGTCACTTGGACTAGGCTCTGCACTCTGACAGTCACTTGGCCAACCATATACTGAAGGCCAGTCACTTGGACAACCCTTTTCTCACTGGCATTACTTGGACAACCTTCCTTTCAATGCCAGTGACATGGCCAACCTTATTCAAAATGCCAGACATTTTGACAACCTTATTCTCAATGGCAGTCACTTGGACAACCTATTCTCAATGCCGGTAACTTTTATAAGCCCCTACTCACTCACAGTCACTTGGACAACCTTATTCTCAGTGCCAGTCACTTTCACAAGGCCCTGCTCTCTGACAGTGACTTGGACAATCATATACTAAGGAGAAGTCACTTGGAAAACCCATTTCACAATGGCAGTCACTTGGACAACCTTCTTTTCAATGACAGTGACACGGCCAAACTTATTCTCAAAGCCAGTCAATTGGACAAGGCCTTGCTCTCTGATGGTCACTTGGACAATCATATACTCAATGCTAGTCACTTGGACAACCTTTTTCTCAATGGTAGATACTTGAATAAACTTATTTTGAATGCCAGTCACTTGGACAAGACCCTGCTCTCTCTCAGTCACTTGGACAACCTCATTCTCAATGCCCATCACTTGGACAACCTTATTCCCAATGGCAGTCAATTGGACAACCTTATTCTCAAAGGCAGTCTCTTGGACAACCTTATACTCAAAGGCAGTCTCTTGGACAACCTTCCTTTCAATGCCAGTAAAATGGCCAACCTTATTTTCAAAGCCAATCACTTGGACAAGGCCCTGCTCTGTGACAGTCACTTGGACAGTCATATACTCAATGCCCGTCACTTGCACAATCTTATTCTCAAAGGCAGTCACTTGTATAACCTTATTCTAAAAGGCAGTCACTTGGACAAGCTTATTCTCAAAGGCAGTCTCTTGTCAAGACCCTGCTCTGATAGTCACTTGGACAACCATATACTCAATGGCAGTCACTTTGACAACCTTATTCTCAATGCCTCTCACTGCGATAAGACCCTGCTCACTCACAGTCACTTGGACAACCTTATTCTCAATGCCAGTGACTAGGACAACCTTAATCGCAATGCCTGTTATTTGAACAATCATATTCTCAAAGCCAGTCACTTGGAAATGCTTCTGCTCTCTCAGTCACTTGAACAACTGTATTCTCAATGCCAGTCATTTGGATAACCTTATTCTCAAAGGTAGTCACTTGGACAACCTTATTCTCAAGGGCAGTCTCTTGGACAAGCCCCTGCTCTCTGACAGTCATTTAGAGAACTCCTGCTCCCTCACAGTCACTTGGACAATCTTATTCTGAATGACAGTGACATGGCCAACCTTATTCTCAAATACAGTCACTTGGACAAGGCCCTGCTCTCCGATAGTCACTTGGACTACCATATACTCAATTCCAGACACTTGGACAACACTTTTCTCAAGGGCAGTCACTTGGACAACCTTCCTTTCAATCCCAGTGACATGGACAAACTTATTCTCAATGCCAGACATTTTGGCAACCTTTTTCTCAGTGCCTGTCACTTGGACAAGATCCTGCGCTCTCACATTCACTTGGACAACCTTATTCTCAATGCTGGTAAATTTTATAAGCCACTGCTCACTCACAGTCACTCGGACAAACTTATTCTCAATGCAGTGCCCTGGACAACCTTATTCTCAATGCCTGTTACCTGGACAATCTTATTCTCAAAGCCAGTCACTTGGAAAAACTTTTTCTCTCTCACAGTCACTTGAACAACTGTATTCTCAATGCCAGTCACCTGGACAACCTTATTCTCAAAGGTAGTCACTTGGACAAACTTATACTCAAAACCAGTTTCTTGGACAAGGCCCTGCTCTCTGACAGTCACTTAGAGAAGCTTCTGCTATCTCACAATCACTTGGACAACCTTATTCTCAAAGCCAGTCACTTGGACAAGGCCCTGCTCTCTGACAGTCACTTGGCCAACCATATACTCAATACCAGTCACTTTGACAACCCTATTCTCAATAGCAGTCACTTGGAAAATCTTCCTTTCAATGCCAGTGACATGGCTAAACTTATTCTCAAAGCCAGTCACTTGTACAAATCCCTGCTCAGTGACAGTCACGTGGCCAACCATATACTCAATGCCAGTCATTTGGACAACCCTTTTCTTAAAGACCTTCACTTGGACAACCGTCCCTTCAATGCCAGTGACATGGACAACCACATTCTCAATGCCAGTCACTTGGACAACCTTATTCTCAATGCCGGTAAATTCGATAAGCCACTGCTCACTCACAGTCACTTGGACAACCTTATTGTCAATGCCAGTGACTTGGACAACCTTATTCTCAATGCCTGTTATCTGGACAATCTTAATGTCAAAGGCAGCCACTTGCAAAAGCTTCTGCTATCTCACTGTCACTTGGACAACCGTATTTTCAATGCTAGTAGAATGGCCAACCTTATTTTCTAAGCCAGTCACTTCGACAAGACCCTGCTCTCTGACAGTCACTTGCACAACCATATACTCAATGCCAGTAACTTAGACAACACTTTTCTCAATGGCAGTCACAAGGACAACCTTCCTTTCAATTACAGTGACATGGCCAAAATCTTTCTCAATACCAGTCATTTTGACAACCTTATTCTCAATGCCTGTCACTTGGAAAAGACCCTGCTCTCTCACAGTCACTTGGACAACCTTCTTTTCAATACCAGTGACATGGCCAACCTTATTCTCCATGCCAGACATTTTGACAGCCTTATTCTCAATGCCTGTCACTTGGACAAGACCCTGCACTCTCACAGTCACTTGGACCTCTTATAGTCAATGCCATTAATTTGGACAACCTTATTCTCAAAGCTAGTCACTTGGACAAGGCCCTGATCTCTGACAGTCACTTGGACAACCCTTTTCTCAAAGGCAGCCACTTGGAAAACCTTCCTTTAAATGCCAGTGACATGGCCAACATTCTCAATACCAGTCACTTGGACAACCTTATTCTCAATGCTGATAGCTTCTATAATCCACTGCTCACTCACAGTCTCTTGGACAACCTTATTCTCAATGCCAGTGACTAGGAAAACCTTTTTCTCAATGCCTGTTATTTGGAAAATCTTATTCTCAAAGCCAGTCACTTGGAAAAGCTTCTGCTCTCTCACAGTCACTTGAACAACCGTAATCTCAATGCCAGTCACTTGGAAACCTTATTCTCAAAGGCAGTCACTTGGACAACCTTATTCTCAAAGGCAGTCTGTTGGACAAGCCCCTGCTCTCTGAAAATCACTTAGACAAGCTCCTGCTCTCTCACAGTCACTTGGACAACCTTATTGTCAATGCCGGTAAATTCGATAAGCCACTGCTCACTCACAGTCACTTGGACAATCTTATTCTCAATGCCAGTGACTTGGACAACCTCATTCTCAATGCCTGTTATTTGGAGAATCTTATTCTCAAAGCCAGTCACTTGGAAAAGCCTCTGCTCTCTTACAGTCACTTGCACAACCGTATTCTCAATGCCAGTCACTTGGACAACGTTTTTCTCAATGGCAGACACTTGGACTAACTTATTCTCAATGCCTGTCACTTGGAAAAGACCCTGCTCTCTCACAGTCACTTGGACAACATTATGCTCAATGCCAGTGACTTAGACAACCTTATTCTCAATGCCTGTATTTGGACAAGTCACTTGGACAACCTTATTCTCAATTGCAGACACTTTCAAAGTTCCAGCTCTCTGACAGTCACTTGGAGAACTTCATTATCAATGCCAGTCACTTGGACAAGGCCCTGCTCAGTGACAGTCACTTGGACAACCTTATTCTCAAAGGCAGTCACTTGGACAACCTTATTCTCAACGTCTGTCTATTGGACATGCCCATGCTCTCTGATAGTCACTTTGACAAGCTCCTGCTCTCTCACAGTCACTTGGACAACCTTCTTCTCAATGCCAGTCACTTGGACAACCTTATTCTCAATTTATGTAACTTATATAAGCCCCTGCTCATTCACAGTCATTTGGACAACCTTATTCTCAATGCCAGTCACTTTGATAAGGCCCCGCCTTCTGACAGTCACTTGGACAAACATATTCTCAATGCCAGTCTCTTGGACAACCTTTTTCTCAATGGAAGCCACTTGGATAAACTTATTTTGAATGCCAGTCACTTGGACAAGACCCTGCTCTCTCTCAGTCACTTGGACAACCTCATTCTCAATGCCAGTCAAATGGACAACCTTATTCCCAATGGTAGTCAATTGGACAACCTTATTCTCAAAGGCAGTCACTTGGACAACCTTATTCTCAAAAGCAGTCTCTTGGACAAGCCCCTACTCACTGACAGTCACTTGACAAGCTTCTGCTCTCTCATAGTCACGTGGACACCCTTATTCTCATTGCCATTAATTTGGACCACCTTATTCTCAAAGCCAGTCACTTGGACAAGGCCCTGATCTCTGACAGTCACTTGGACAACCATATACTCAATGGCAATCACTTGAACAACCTTCCTTTCAATGCCAGTGACAGGGCCAACATCATTCTCAATACCAGTCACTTGGACAACCTTATTCTCAATGCCTGTCACTGCGATAAGACCCTGCTCACTCACAGTCACTTTTACAACCTTATTCTCAATGCCAGTTACTAGGACAACCTTAATCTCAATGCCTGTTATTTGAACAATCATATTCTGAAAGCCAGTCACTTGGAAATGCTTCTGCTCTCTCAGTCACTTGAACAACCGTATTCTCAATGCCAGTCATTTGGATAACCTTATTCTCAAAGGCAGTCACTTGGACAGCCTTATTCTCAAAGGCAGTCTCTTGGACAAGCCCCTGCTCTCTGACAGTCATTTAGAGAAGCTCCTGCTCTCTCACAGTCACTTGGACAATCTTATTCTGAATGACAGTGAAAGGCCAACCTTATTCTCAAAGACAGTCACTTGGAAAAGGCCCTGCTCTCCGATAGTCACTTGGACTACCATATACTCAATTCCAGACACTTGGACAACACTTTTATCAAGGGCAGTCACTTGGACAACCCTTTTCTCACTGGCATTACTTGGACAACCTTCCTTTCAATGCCAGTGACATGGCCAACCTTATTCAAAATGCCAGACATTTTGACAACCTTATTCTCAATGGCAGTCACTTGGACAACCTATTCTCAATGCATGTAACTTTTATAAGCCCCTACTCACTCACAGTCACTTGGACAATCTTATTCTCAGTGCCAGTCACTTTCACAAGGCCCTGCTCTCTGACAGTGACTTGGACAATCATGTACTAAAGGGCAGTCACTTGGACAACCCATTTCTCAATGGCAGTCACTTGGACAACCTTCTTTTCAATGACAGTGACACGGCCAAACTTATTCTCAAAGCCAGTCAATTGGACAAGGCCTTGCTCTCTGATGGTCACTTGGACAATCATATACTCAATGCTAGTCACTTGGACAACCTTTTTCTCAATGGAAGACACTTGGATAAACTTATTTTGAATGCCAGTCACTTGGACAAGACCCTGCTCTGTCTCAGTCACTTGGACAACCTCATTCTCAATGCCCGTCACTTGGACAACCTTATTCACAATGGCAGTCAATTGGACAACCTTATTCTCAAAGGCAGTCACTTAGAGAATTTCTGCTGTATCACAATCACTTGGACAACCTTATTCTCAAAGCCAGTCATGTGGACAAGGCCCTGCTCTCTGAAAGTCATTTGGACAACCTATGCCAGTCACTTGGACAACACTTTTCTCACTGGCATTACTTGGACAACCTTCCTTTCAATGCCAGTGACATGGCCAACCTTATTTAAAATGCCAGACATTTTGACAATCTTATTCTCAATGGCAGTCACTTGGACAACCTATTCTCAATGCATGTAACTTTTATAAGCCCCAACTCACTCACAGTCACTTGGACAACCTTATTCTCAATGCCATTAACTTAGACAACCATTTTCTAAAGGCCAGTCATTTGGACAAGGACCTTCTCTCTGACAGACACTTGGACAACCATATACTCAAGGCTAGTCACTTGGTCAACCCTTTACTCAACGGCAGTCACTTGGACAAACTCCGTTTCAATTCACATGACATGGCCAACGTCATTCTGAACGCCAGTCACTTGGACAAGGCCCTGCTCTCTGACAGTCACTTAGACAACCATATACTCAATGCCAGTCACTTGGACAACCCTATTCTCAATAGCAGTCACTTGGAAAATCTTCCTTTCAATGCCAGTGACATGGCCAAACTTATTCTCAAAGCCAGTCACTTGAACAAGTCCCTGCTCAGTGACAGTCACTTGGCCAACCATATACTCAATGCCAGTCATTTGGACAACCCTTTTCTTAAAGACCTTCACTTGGACAACCTTCCTTTCAATGCCAGTGACATGGACAACCACATTCTCAATGCCTGTCACTTGGACAACCTTATTCTCAATGCCGGTAAATTCGATAAGCCACTACTCACTCACAGTCACTTGGACAATCATATTCTCAATGCCAGTGACTTGGACAACCTTATCCTCAATGCCTGTTATTTGGAGAATCTTATTCTCAAAGCCAGTCACATGGAAAAGCCTCTGCTCTCTTAAAGTCACTTGCACAACCGTATTCTCAATGCCAGTCACGTGGACAACCTTTTTCTCAATGGCAGACACTTGGACTAACTTATTGTCAATGCCAGTCACTTGGACAAGTCCCTGCTCTCTCTCAGTCACTTGGACAACCTTATTGTCAATGCCCGTCACTTGGTCAACCTTATTCCCAATGGCAGTTAATTGGAAAACCTTATTCTCAAAGGCAGTCTCTTGGACAAGCCCCTGCTCTCTGACAGTCACTTAGAGAAGCTTCTGCTCTCTCTCAGTCACTTGGACAACCTTATTCTCAATGCCATTAATTTGGACAACCTTATTCTCAAAGGCAGTGTCTTGTACAATCCCTACTCTCTGACAGTCACTTAGAAAACTTCCTGATCTCTCACAGTCACTTGGACAACTTTCTTTTCAATACCAGTGACATGGCCAACCTTATTCTCCATGCCAGACATTTTGACAGCCTCATTCTCAATGCCTGTCACTTGGACAAGACCCTGCACTCTCACAGTCACTTGGACCTCTTATAGTCAATGCCATTAATTTGGACAACCTTATTCTCAAAGCTAGTCACTTGGACAAGGCCCTGCTCTCAGACAGTCACTTGGACAACCCTTTTCTCAAAGGCAGCCACTTGGAAAACCTTCCTTTAAATGCCAGTGACATGGCCAACATTCTCAATACCAGTCACTTGGACAACCATATACTCAATGCCAGTCACTTGAACAACCCTTTTCCCAATGGCAGTCACTTGGACAACCTTCCTTTCAATGCAAGTAAAATGGCCAACCTTATTTTCAAAGCCAGTCACTTGGACAAGGCCCTGCTCTGTGACAGTCACTTGGACTACGGTATTCTCAATGCCAGTCATTTGGACAACCTTATTCTCAAAGGCAGTCACTTGGACAACCTTATTTTCTAAGGCAGTCTCTTGGACACGACCCTGCTCTCTGACAGTCACTTTGACAAACTCCTGCTCTCTCACAGTCACTTGGAAAACCTTATTCACAATGCCATTATTTTGGACAACCTTATTCTCAAAGTCAGACACTTGGAAAAGGCCCTGCTCTCTGACAGTCAGTTGGACAACCATATACTCAATGCCAGTCACTTGGACAACCCTTTTCTCAAGTGCAGTCACTTGGACAACCTTCCTTTCAATCCCAGTGACATGGCCAACCTTATTCTCAATGCCAGACATTTTGACAACCTTATTCTCAATGCCTGTCACTTGGACAAGACCCTGTGCTCTCACAGTCACTCGGACAACCTTATTCTCAATGCTGGTAATTTCTATAAACCACTACTCTTAACAGTCACTTGAACAACCTTATTCTCAGTGCCAGTGACCTGTACAACCTTATTCTCAAAGGTAGTCACTTGGACAAACTTATTCTCAAAAAGCAGTTTCTTGGACAACCCCCTGCTCTCTGACAGTCACGTAGAGAAGCTTCTGCTGTCTCAGAATCACTTTGACAACCTTATTCTCAAAGCCAGTCACTTGGACAAGGCCCTGCTCTCTGACAGTCACTTGGCCAACCATATACTCAAGGGCAGTCACTTGGACAACCCTTTTCTCACTGGCGTTACTTGGACAACCATCCTTTCAATGTCAGTGACATGGCCAACCTTATTCAAAATGCCAGACATTTGGACAACCTTAATCTCAATGGCAGTCACTTGGACAACCTATTCTCAATGCCGGTAACTTTTATAAGCCCCTACTCACTCACAGTCACTTGGACAACCTTATTCTCAGTGCCAGTCACTTTCACAAGGCCCTGCTCTCTGACAGTGACTTGGACAACCATATACTGAAGGCCAGTCACTTGTACAACCCTTTTCTCAATGGCAATCACTTGGACAACCTTCCTTTCAATGCCAGTGACATGGCCAACATCATTCTCAATGCCAGTAAATTCTATAAGCCACTGCTCACTCACAGTCACTTGGACAACCTTATTCTAAATGCCAGTGCCATGGACAACCTTATTTTCAATGCCTGTTATCTGGACAATCTTATTCTGAAGGCGAGTCACTTGGAAAAGCTTTGCTCTCTCACAGTCACTTGAAAAAACACATTCTCAATGCAAGTAACCTGAACAACCTTATTCTCAAAGGCAGTCTCTTGGACAAGCCCCTGGTCTCTGACAGTCACTTAGACAAGCTTCTGCTCTCTCACAGTCAGTTGGACAACTTTATTCTCAATGCCATTAATGCGGACAACCTTATTTTCAAAACCAGTCAATTGGACAACCCTTTTCTCAATGGCATTCACATGCACAACCTTCTTTTCAATGCCAGTGACATGTCCAACCTTATCCTCCTGCCAGACATTTTGACAGCCTTATTCTCAATGCCTGTCACTTGGAAAAGACCCTGCTCTCTCTCACAGTCACTTGGACAACGTTATTCTCAATGCTTGTGACTAGGAAAACCTTTTTCTCAAAGCCTGTTATTTGGAAAATCTTATTCTCAAAGCCAGTCACTTGGACAAGGCCCTGCTCTCAGACAGTCACTTGGACAACCCTTTTCTCAAAGGCAGCCACTTGGAAAACCTTCCTTTAAATGCCAGTGACATGGCCAACATTCTCAATACCAGTCACTTGGACAACCATATACTCAATGCCAGTCACTTGAACAACCCTTTTCCCAATGGCAGTCACTTGGACAACCTTCCTTTCAATGCAAGTAAAATGGCCAACCTTATTTTCAAAGCCAGTCACTTGGACAAGGCCCTGCTCTGTGACAGTCACTTGGACTACGGTATTCTCAATGCCAGTCATTTGGACAACCTTATTCTCAAAGGCAGTCACTTGGACAACCTTATTTTCTAAGGCAGTCTCTTGGACACGACCCTGCTCTCTGACAGTCACTTTGACAAACTCCTGCTCTCTCACAGTCACTTGGAAAACCTTATTCACAATGCCATTATTTTGGACAACCTTATTCTCAAAGTCAGACACTTGGAAAAGGCCCTGCTCTCTGACAGTCAGTTGGACAACCATATACTCAATGCCAGTCACTTGGACAACCCTTTTCTCAAGTGCAGTCACTTGGACAACCTTCCTTTCAATCCCAGTGACATGGCCAACCTTATTCTCAATGCCAGACATTTTGACAACCTTATTCTCAATGCCTGTCACTTGGACAAGACCCTGTGCTCTCACAGTCACTCGGACAACCTTATTCTCAATGCTGGTAATTTCTATAAACCACTACTCTTAACAGTCACTTGAACAACCTTATTCTCAGTGCCAGTGACCTGTACAACCTTATTCTCAAAGGTAGTCACTTGGACAAACTTATTCTCAAAAAGCAGTTTCTTGGACAACCCCCTGCTCTCTGACAGTCACGTAGAGAAGCTTCTGCTGTCTCAGAATCACTTTGACAACCTTATTCTCAAAGCCAGTCACTTGGACAAGGCCCTGCTCTCTGACAGTCACTTGGCCAACCATATACTCAAGGGCAGTCACTTGGACAACCCTTTTCTCACTGGCGTTACTTGGACAACCATCCTTTCAATGCCAGTGACATGGCCAACCTTATTCAAAATGCCAGACATTTGGACAACCTTAATCTCAATGGCAGTCACTTGGACAACCTATTCTCAATGCCGGTAACTTTTATAAGCCCCTACTCACTCACAGTCACTTGGACAACCTTATTCTCAGTGCCAGTCACTTTCACAAGGCCCTGCTCTCTGACAGTGACTTGGACAACCATATACTGAAGGCCAGTCACTTGTACAACCCTTTTCTCAATGGCAATCACTTGGACAACCTTCCTTTCAATGCCAGTGACATGGCCAACATCATTCTCAATGCCAGTAAATTCTATAAGCCACTGCTCACTCACAGTCACTTGGACAACCTTATTCTAAATGCCAGTGCCATGGACAACCTTATTTTCAATGCCTGTTATCTGGACAATCTTATTCTGAAGGCGAGTCACTTGGAAAAGCTTTGCTCTCTCACAGTCACTTGAAAAAACACATTCTCAATGCAAGTAACCTGAACAACCTTATTCTCAAAGGCAGTCTCTTGGACAAGCCCCTGGTCTCTGACAGTCACTTAGACAAGCTTCTGCTCTCTCACAGTCAGTTGGACAACTTTATTCTCAATGCCATTAATGCGGACAACCTTATTTTCAAAACCAGTCAATTGGACAACCCTTTTCTCAATGGCATTCACATGCACAACCTTCTTTTCAATGCCAGTGACATGTCCAACCTTATCCTCCTGCCAGACATTTTGACAGCCTTATTCTCAATGCCTGTCACTTGGAAAAGACCCTGCTCTCTCTCACAGTCACTTGGACAACGTTATTCTCAATGCTTGTGACTAGGAAAACCTTTTTCTCAAAGCCTGTTATTTGGAAAATCTTATTCTCAAAGCCAGTCACTTGGAAAAGGCCCTGATCTCTGACAGTCACTTGGACAACCGTATTCTCAATGCCAGTCCCTTGGACATCCTTTTTCTCAATGGCAGACACTTGGACTAACTTATTGTCAATGCCAGTCACTTGGACAAGACACTGCTCTCTCTCAGTCACTTGGACAACCTTATTCTCAATGCCTTGTCACTTGGTCATCCTTATTCCCAATGGCAGTTAATTGGAAAATCTTATTCTCAAAGGCAGTCTCTTGGACAAGCCCCTGCTCTCTGACAGTCACTTAGAGAAGCTTCTGCTCTCTCTCAGTCACTTGGACAACCTTATTCTCAATGCCATTAATTTGGACAACCTTATTCTCAAAGCAAGTCAATTGGACAATGTTATTCTCAAAGGCAGTCTCTTGGACAAGACCCTGCTCTCTCACAGTCACTTGGACAACCTTATTCTCAATGCCAGTGACTTCGACATCCTTATTCTCAATGCCTGTTATTTGGACAATCTTATTCTAAAAGCCGGTCACTTGGACAACCTTATTCTCAAAGACAGTCTCTTGTACAATCCCTACTCTCTGACAGTCACTTAGAAAACATCCTGCTCTCTCACAGTCACTTGGACAACCTTATTGTCAATGCCAGTTACTTGGACAACCTTATTCTCAATGCCTGTTATCTGGACAATCTTAATCTCAAAGGCAGCCACTTGGAAAAGCTTCTGCTCTCTCACAGTCACTTGGACAACCGTATTTTCAATAATAGTAGCATGCCCAACCTTATTTTCAAAGCCAGTCACTTCGACAAGGCCCTGCTCTCTGACAGTCACTTGGACAACCATATACTCAATGCCAGTAACTTGGACAAAACTTTTCTCAATGGCAGTCACAAGGACAACCTTCCTTTCAATTCCAGTGACATGGCCAACATCTTTCTCAATACCAGTCATTTTCACAACCTTATTCTCAATGCCTGTCACTTGGACAAGACCCTGCACTCTCACAGTCACTTGGACCACTTATAGTCAATCCCATTAATTTGGACAACTTTATTCTCAAAGCCAGTCCCTTGGACAATGCTCTGCTCTCTGACAGTCACTTGGACAACCCTTTTCTCAAAGGCAGTCACTTGGAAAACCTTCCTTTAAATGCCAGTGACATGGCCAACATTCTCAATACCAGTCACTTGGACAACCTTATTCTCAATGCTTGCCACTTCAAAAAGGCGCTGCTCTGTCACAGTCACTAGGACAACCTTATTCTCAATGCTGGTAACTTCTATAAGCCACTGCTCACTCACAGTCCCTTGGACAACCTTATTCTCAATGTCATTGACTAGGAAATCCTTTTTCTCAATGCCTGTTATTTGGAAAATCTTATTCTCAAAGCCAGTCACTTGGAAAAGCTTCTGCTCTCTCACAGTCACTTGGACAACCTTATTCTCAATGCCCGTCATTTGCAAACCTTATTCTCAAAGGCAGTCACTTTGACAACCTTATTCTCAAACGCAGTCTGTTGGACAAGCCCCTGCTCTCTGTCAGTCACTTAGAGAAGCTTCTGCTCTCTCAGTCACTTGGACAACCTTATTCTCAATGCCATTAATTTGGACAACCTTATTCTCAAAGCAAGTCAATTGGACAATGTTATTCTCAAAGGCAGTCTCTTGGACCAGACCCTGCTCTCTCACAGTCATTTGGACAATCTTACTCTCAATGCCAGTGAATTCGACATCCTTATTCTCAATGCCTGTTATTTGGACAATCTTATTCTAAAAGCCAGTCACCTGGACAACCTTATTCTCAAAGGCAGTCTCTTGTACAATCCCTACTCTCTGACAGTCACTTAGAAAACCTCCTGCTCTCTCACAGTCACTTGGACAACCTTATTCTCAATGCCATTAATGCGGACAACCTTATTCTCAAAACCAGTCAATTGGACAACCCTTTTCTCAATGGCAGTCACATGCACAACCTTCTTGTCAATGCAGGTGACATGTCCAACCTCATTCTCCAAGCCAGACATTTTGACAGCCTTATTCTTAATGCCTGTCACTTGGAAAAGACCCTGCTCTCTCACAGTCACTTGGACAACGTTATGCTCAATGCCAGTGACTTAGACAACCTTATTCTCAATGCCTGAATTTGGACAAGTCACTTGGACAACCTTATTCTCAATTGCAGACACTTTCAAAGGTCCAGCTTTCTGACAGTCACTTGGAGAACTTTATTATCAATGCCAGTCACTTGGATAAGGCCCTGCTCAGTGACAGTCACTTGGACAACCATATTCTCAATGCCAGTCACTTGGACAAGACCCTGCTCTCTCTCAGTCACTTGGACAACCTTATTCTCAATGCCCGTCACTTGGTCAACCTTATTCCCAATGGCAGTTAATTGGAAAACCTTATTCTCAAAGGTAGTCTCTTGGACAAGCCCCTGATCTGACAGTCACTTAGAGATGTTTCTGCTCTCTCTCAGTCACTTGGACAACCTTATTCTCAATGCCATTAATTTGGACAACCTTATTCTCAAAGCAAGTCAATTGGACAATGTTATTCTCAAAGGCACTCACTTGGACAAGACCCTGCTCTCTCACAGTCACTTGGACAACCTTATTCTCAATGCCAGTGACTTCGACATCCTTTTTCTCAATGCCTGTTATTTGGACAATCTTATTCTAAAAGCCAGTCACTTGGACAACCTTATTCTCAATGGCAGCCTCTTGTACAATCCCTACTCTCTGACAGTCACTTAGAAAACGTCCTGCTTTCTCACAGTCACTTGGACAACCTTATTCTCAATGACATTAATGCGGACAACCTTATTCTCAAAACCAGTCAATTGGACAACCCTTTTCTCAATGGCAGTCACATGCACAACCTTCTTGTCAATGCCAGTGACATGTCCAACCTTATTCTCCAAGCCAGACATTTTGACAGCCTTATTCTCAGTGCCTGTCACTTGGACAAGGCCCTGCTCAGTGACATTCACTTGGACAACCATATTCTCAATGCCAGTCACTTGGACAACCTTATTCTCAAAGGCAGTCACTTGGACAACCTTATTCTCCACGGCTGTCTCTTGGACGTGCCCATGCTCTCTGATAGTCACTTTGACAAGCTCCTGCTCTCTCACAGTCACTTGGACAACATTATTCTCAATGCCAATAATTTGGAGAACCTTATTCTCAAAGCCAGTCACGTGGACAAGGCCCTGCTCACTGACAGTCACTTGGGCAACCGTATACTCAATGGCAATCACGTGGACAACCTTCCTTAAATACCAGTGACATGGCCAACATCATTCTCAATACCAGTCACTTTGACAACCTTATTCTCAATGCCAGTCACTTGGACAGCGTTATTCTCAATGCCTGTCCCTTGGACAAGACCCTGCTGTCTCACAGTCAATTGAACAAACTTATTCTCAATGCTGGTAAATTCTATAAGCCACTGCTCACTCACAGTCACTTGGACAACCTTATTGTCAATGCCAGTTACTTGGACAACCTCATTCTCAATACCTGTTATTTGGACAATCTTAATCTCAAAGGCAGCCTCTCGGAAAAGCTTCTGCTCTCTCACAGTCACTTGGACAACCTTATTCTCAATGCCATAAATGCGGACAACCTTATTCTCAAAACCAGTCAATTGGATAACCCTTTTCTCAATGGCAGTCACATGCACAACCTTCTTGTCAATGCCAGTGACATGTCCAACCTCATTCTCCAAGCCAGACATTTTGACAGCCTTATTCTTAATGCCTGTCACTTGGAAAAGACCCTGCTCTCTCACAGTCACTTGGACAACATTATGCTCAATGCCAGTGACTTAGACAACCTTATTCTCAATGCCTGTATTTGGACAAGTCACTTGGACAACCTTATTCTCAATTGCAGACACTTTCAAAGGTCCAGCTTTCTGACAGTCACTTGGAGAACTTTATTATCAATGCCAGTCACTTGGACAAGGCCCTGCTCAGTGACAGTCACTTGGGCAACCATATTCTCAATGCCAGTCACTTGGATAAGACACTGCTCTCTCTCAGTCACTTGGACAACCTTATTCTCAATGCCCATCACTTGGTCAACCTTATTCCCAATGTCAGTTAATTGGAAAACCTTATTCTCAAAGGCAGTCTCTTGGACAAGCCCCTGCTCTCTGACAGTCACTTAGAGAAGCTTCTGCTCTCTCAGTCACTTGGACAACCTTATTCTCAATGCCATTAATTTGGACTTTATTCTCAAAGCAAGTCAATTGGACAATGTTATTCTCAAAGGCAGTCTCTTGGACAAGACCCTGCTCTCTCACAGTCACTTGGACAACCTTATTCTCAATGCCAGTGACGTCGACATCCTTATTCTCAATGCCTGTTATTTGGACAATCTTATTCTAAAAGCCAGTCACTTGGACAACCTTATTCTCAAAGGCAGTCTCTTGTACAATCCCTACTCTCTGACAGTCACTTAGAAAACGTCCTGCTCTCTCACAGTCACTTGGACAACCTTATTCTCAATGCCATTAATGCGGACAACCTTATTCTCAAAACCAGTCAATTGGACAACCCTTTTCTCAATGGCAGTCACATGCACAACCTTCTTGTCAATGCCAGTGACATGTCCAACCTTATTCTCCAAGCCAGACATTTTGACAGCCTTATTCTCAGTGCCTGTCACTTGGAAAAGACCCTGCTCTCTCACAGTCACTTGGACAACGTTATGCTCAATGCCAGTGACTTAGACAACCTTATTCTCAATGCCTGTATTTGGACAAGTCACTTGGACAACCTTATTCTCAATTGCAGACACTTTCAAAGATCCAGCTCTCTGACAGTCACTTGCAGAACTTTATTATCAATGTCAGTCACTTGGACAAGGCCCTGCTCAGTGACATTCACTTGGACAACCATATTCTCAATGCCAGTCACTTGGAAAACCTTATTCTCAAAGGCAGTCACTTGGACAACCTTATTCTCCATGGCTGTCTCTTGGACGTGCCCATGCTCTCTGATAGTCACTTTGACAAGCTCCTGCTCTCTCACAGTCACTTGGACAACATTATTCTCAATGTCAATAATTTGGAGAACCTTATTCTCAAAGCCAGTCACGTGGACAAGGCCCTGCTCACTGACAGTCACTTGGGCAACCGTATACTCAATGGCAATCACGTGGACAACCTTCCTTAAATACCAGTGACATGGCCAACATCATTCTCAATACCAGTCACTTTGATAACCTTATTCTCAATGCCAGTCACTTGGACAGCGTTATTCTCAATGCCTGTCCCTTGGACAAGACCCTGCTCTCTCACAGTCAATTGGACAACCTTATTCTCAATGCTGGTAAATTCTATAAGCCACTGCTCACTCACAGTCACTTGGACAACCTTATTGTCAATGCCAGTTACTTGGACAACCTTATTCTCAATGCCTGTTATTTGGATTATCTTAACCTCAAAGGCAGCCCCTTGCAAAAGCTTCTGCTCTATCATAGTCACTTGGACAACCTTATTCTCAATGCCATTAATGCGGACAACCTTATTCTCAAAACCAGTCAATTGGACAACCCTTTTCTCAATGGCAGTCACATGCACAACCTTCTTGTCAATGCCAGTGAGATGTCCAACCTTATTCTCCAAGCCAGACATTTTGACAGCCTTATTCTCAATGCCTGTCACTTGGAAAAGACCCTGCTCTCTCACAGTCACTTGGACAACGTTATGCTCAATGCCAGTGACTTAGAGAACCTTATTCTCAATTGCAGACACTTTCAAAGGTCCAGCTCTCTGACAGTCACTTGCAGAACTTTATTATCAATGCCAGTCACTTGGACAAGGCCCTGCTCAGTGACATTCACTTGGACAACCATATTCTCAATGCCAGTCACTTGGACAACCTTATTCTCAAAGGCAGTCACTTGGACAACCTTATTCTCCACGGCTGTCTCTTGGACGTGCCCATGCTCTCTGATAGTCACTTTGACAAGCTCCTGCTCTCTCACAGTCACTTGGACAACATTATTCTCAATGCCAATAATTTGGAGAACCTTATTCTCAAAGCCAGTCACGTGGACAAGGCCCTGCTCACTGACAGTCACTTGGGCAACCGTATACTCAATGGCAATCACGTGGACAACCTTCCTTAAATACCAGTGACATGGCCAACATCATTCTCAATACCAGTCACTTTGACAACCTTATTCTCAATGCCAGTCACTTGGACAGCGTTATTCTCAATGCCTGTCCTTTGGACAAGACCCTGCTCTCTCACAGTCAATTGGACAACCTTATTCTCAATGCTGGTAAATTCTATAAGCCACTGCTCACTCACAGTCACTTGGACAACCTTATTGTCAATGCCAGTTACTTGGACAACCTTATTCTCAATGCCTGTTATTTGGACTATCTTAACCTCAAAGGCAGCCCCTTGCAAAAGCTTCTGCTCTATCATAGTCACTTGGACAACCTTATTCTCAATGCCATTAATGCGGACAACCTTATTCTCAAAACCAGTCAATTGGACAACCCTTTTCTCAATGGCAGTCACATGCACAACCTTCTTGTCAATTCCAGTGACATATCCAACCTTATTCTCCAAGCCAGACATTTTGACAGCCTTATTCTCAATGCCTGTCACTTGGAAAAGACCCTGCTCTCTCACAGTCACTTGGACAACGTTATGCTCAATGCCAGTGACTTAGACAACCTTATTCTCAATTGCAGACACTTTCAAAGATCCAGCTCTCTGACAGTCACTTGCAGAACTTTATTATCAATGCCAGTCGCTTGGACAAGGCCCTGCTCAGTGACATTCACTTGGACAACCATATTCTCAATGCCAGTCACTTAGACAACCTTATTCTCAAAGGCAGTCACTTGGACAACCTTATTCTCCATGGCTGTCTCTTGGACGTGCCCATGCTCTCTGATAGTCACTTTGACAAGCTCCTGCTCTCTCACAGTCACTTGGACAACATTATTCTCAATGTCAATAATTTGGAGAACCTTATTCTCAAAGCTAGTCACGTGGAAAAGGCCCTGCTCACTGACAGTCACTTGGGCAACCATATACTGAATGGCAATCACTTGGACAACCTTCCTTAAATACCAGTGACATGGCCAACATCATTCTCAATACCAGTCACTTTGACAACCTTATTCTCAATGCCAGTCACTTGGACAGCCTTATTCTCAATGATTGTCCCTTGGACAAGACCCTGCTCTCTCACAGTCAATTGGACAACCTTATTCTCAATGCTGGTAAATTCTATAAGCCACTGCTCACTCAAGTCACTTGGAATACCTTATTGTCAATGCCAGTTTCTTGGACAACCTTATTCTCAATGCCTGTTATTTGGACAATCTTAATCTCCAAGGGAGTCACTTAGAAAAGCTTCTGCTTTCTCACAGTCACTTGGACAACCGTATTTTCAATAATAGTAGCATGGCCAACCTTATTTTCATAGCCAGTCACTTGGACAAGGCCCTGCTCTCTGACAGTCACTTGGACAACCATATACTCAATGCCAGTAACTTGGACAACACTTTTCTCAATGGCGGTCACAAGGACAACTTCCTTTCAATTCCAGTGACATGGCCAACATCTTTCTCAATACCAGTCATTTTCACAACCTTATTCTCAATGCCTGTCACTTGGACAAGACCCTGCACTCTCACAGTCACTTGGACCTCTTATAGTCAATCCCATTAATTTGGACAACCTTATTCTCTAAGCAGTCCCTTGGACATGGCCCTGCTCTCTGACAGTCACTTGGACAACCCTTTTCTCAAAGGCAGTCACATGGAAAACCTTCCTTTAAATGCCAGTGACATGGCCAACATTCTCAATACCAGTCACTTGGACAACCTTATTCTCAATGCTTGCCACTTTGACAAGGCGCTGCTCTCTCACAGTCACTGGGACATCCTTATTCTCAATGCTGGTAACTTCTATAAGTCACTGCTCACTGACAGTCCCTTGGACAACCTTATTCTCAATGCCAGTGACTAGGAAAAGCTTTTTCTCAATGCCTGTTATTTGGAAATTCTTATTCTCAAAGCCAGTCACTTGGAAAAGCTTCTGCTCTCTCACAGTCACTTGAACAACCGTATTCTCAATGCCAGTCACTTGGAAACCTTATTCTCAAAGGCAGTCACTTGGACAACCTTATTCTCAAAGGCAGTCTGTTGGACAAGCCCCTGCTCTCTGAAAATCACTTAGACAAGCTCCTGCTCTCTCACAGTCACTTGGACAGCTTATTCTCATTTACAGCGATATGGCCAACCTTATTCTCAAAGACAGTCACTTGGACAAGGCCCTGCTCTCAGATAGTCACTTGGACAACTATATACTCAATGCTAGTCACTTGGACAACCCTTTTCTCAATGGCATTCACTTGGACAACCTTCCTTTCAATGCCAGTGACATGGCCAAACTTATTCTCAAAGCCAGTCCATTAGACAAGGCCCTGCTCTGTGACAGTCACTTGGGCAACCATATTCTCAATGCCAGTCACTTTGACAACCTTTACTCAGTGGATTCCACTTGGATTAACTTATTCTGAATTATAGTGAACTGGAGAAGACCCTGCTCTCTCTCAGTCACTTGGACAACCTTATTCTCAATGCACATCACTTGGAAAACCTTATTCCCAATGGCAGTCAATTGGACAACCTTATTCTCAAAGGCAGTCACTTGGATAACCTTATTCTCTAAAGAAGTCTCATGGACAAGCCCCTGTTCTCTGACAGTCACTTAGACAAGCTTCAGCTCTCTTACAGGCACTTGGACAACCTTATTCTCAATGCCAGTCACTTGCACAGCCTTATTCTCAATGCCAGTTATCTGGACAATCTTATTCTCAAAGCCAGTCACTTGGAAAAGCTTTTACTCTCTCACAGTCACTTGAACAACCGTATTCTCAATGCCAGTCACTTGGACAACCTTATTCTCAAAGCCAGTCACTTGGAAAAGCTTTTACTCTCTCACAGTCACTTGAACAACCGTATTCTCAATGCCAGTCACTTGGACAACCTTATTCTCATAAGGCAGTCACTGGGACAACCTTATTCTCAAAGGCAGTCACTTGGAAAAGCTTTTACTCTCTCACAGTCACTTGAACAACCGTATTCTCAATGCCAGTCACTTGGACAACCTTATTCTCAAAGCCAGTCACTTGGAAAAGCTTTTACTCTCTCACAGTCACTTGAACAACCGTATTCTCAATGCCAGTCACTTGGACAACCTTATTCTCATAAGGCAGTCACTGGGACAACCTTATTCTCAAAGGCAGTCTCTTGGAAAAGCCCCTGCTCTCTGACAGTCACTTAGACAAGCTCCTGCTCACTCACAGTCACATGGACAACCGTATTCTCAATGCCAGTCACTTTCACAAGGCCCTGCTCCGTGACAGTCACTTGGAGAACCTTATACTCAAGTGCAGTCACTTGGACAACCTTCCTTTCAATGCCAGTAAAATGGCCAACCTTATTTTCAAAGCCAGTCACTTGGACAAGGCCCTGCTCTCTGACAGTCACTTGGACTACGGTAATCTCTATGCCAGTCATTTGGACAACCTTATTCTCAAAGGCAATCACTTGGACAACCTTATTCTCAAAGGCAGTCTCTTGGACATGAACCTGCTCTCTGACAGTCACTTTGACAAGCTCCTGCTCTCTCACAGTCACTTGGAAAACCTTATTCACAATGCCATTAATTTGGACAACCTTATTCTCAAAGTCAGACACTTGGACAAGGCCCTTCTCTCTGACAGTCAGTGGGACAACCATATACTCAATGCCAGTCACTTGGACAACCCTTTTGTCAATGGCAGTCACTTGGACAACCTTCCGTTCAATTCCAGTGACATGGCCAACATCATTATCAATACCAGTCACTTTGACAACCTTAGTCTCTATGCCAGTGACTAGGACAACCTTTTTCTCAATGCCAGTGACTTGGACAACCTTATTCTCAAAGGCAGTCACTTGGACAACCTTATTCTCAAAGGAAGTCACTTGGACAACCTTATTCTCAAAGGCAGTCACTTGGACAACCTTATTCTCAAAGGTAGTCACTTGGACAACCTTATTCTCAAAGGCAGTCTCTTGGACAAGCCCCTGATCTCTGACAGTCACTTAGACAAGCTCCTGCTCTCTCACACTCATTTGGACAACCTTATTCTCAATGCCAGTGACATGGCCAACAGTATTCTCATAGACAGTCACTTGGACAAGGACCTGCTCTCCGATAGTCACTTGGACAACCATATACTCAATGCCAGTCACTTTGACAACCCTTTTCTCAATGGCAGTCACTTGGACAACCTTCCTTTCAATGCCAGTGACATGGCCAACATCATTCTCAATGGCAGTAAATTCTATAAGCCACTGCTCACTCACAGTCACTTGGACAACCTTATTCTAAATGCCAGTGCCATGGACAACCTTATTTTCAATGCCTGTTATCTGGACAATCTTATTCTGAAGGCGAGTCACTTGGAAAAGCTTTGCTCTCTCACAGTCACTTGAAAAAACATATTCTCAATGCAAGTCCCCTGAACAACCTTATTCTCAAAGGCAGTCTCTTGGACAAGCCCCTGTTCTCCGATAGTCACGTAGACAAGCGCCTGCTCTCTCACAGTCACTTGGACAACCTTCTTCTCAATGCCAGTCACTTGGACAACCTTATTCTCAATTTATTTAACTTATATAAGCCCCTGCTCATTCACAGTCATTTGGACAACCTTATTCTCAATGCCAGTCACTTTGATAAGGCCCTGCTCTCTGACAGTCACTTGGACAAACATATTCTCAATGCCAGTCTCTTGGACAACCTTTTTCTCAATGGAAGACACTTGGATAAACTTATTTTGAATGCCAGTCACTTGGACAAGACCCTGCTCTCTCTCAGTCACTTGGACAACCTCATTCTCAATGCCAGTCAAATGGACAACCTTATTCCCAATGGTAGTCAATTGGACAACCTTATTCTCAAAAGCAGTCTCTTGGACAAGCCCCTATTCTCTGACAGTCACTTGACAAGCTTCTGCTCTCTCATAGTCACTTGGACACCCTTATTCTCATTGCCATTAATTTGGACCACCTTATTCTCAAAGCCAGTCACTTGGACAAGGCCCTGCCCTCTGATAGTCACTTGGACTACCATGTACTCACTTCTAGACACTTGGACAACCCGTTTCTCAAGTGCAGTCACTTGGACAACCTTCCTTTCAATCCCAGTGACATGGCCAACCTTATTCTCAATGCCAGACATTTTGACAACCTTATTCTCAATGCCTGTCACTTGGACAAGACCCTGTGCTCTCACAGTCACTTGGACAACCTTATTCTTAATGCCGGTAAATTCTATAAGCCACTGCTCACTCACAGTCACTTGAACAACCGTATTCTCAATGCTAGTCACCTGGACAACCTTATTCTCAAAGGTAGTCACTTGGCCAACCATATACTCAAGGCCAGTCACTTGGACAACCCTTTTCTCACTGGCGTTACTTGGACAACCATCCTTTCAATGCCAGTGACATGGCCAACCTTATTCAAAATGCCAGACGTTTGGACAACCTTAATCTCAATGGCAGTCACTTGGACAACCTATTCTCAATGCCGGTAACTTTTATAAGCCCCTACTCACTGACAGTCACTTGGACAACCTTATTCTCAGTGCCAGTCACTTTCTCAAGTCCCTGCTCTCTGACAGTGACTTGGACAACCATATACTGAAGGGCAGTCACTTGTACAACCCTTTTCTCAATGGCAATCACTTGGACAACCTTCCTTTCAATGACAATGACATGGCCAAACTTATTCTCAAAGCCAGTCAATTGGACAAGGCCCTGCTCTCTGACAGTCACTTGGACAAACATATTCTCAATGCCAGTCTCATGGACAACGTTTTTCTCAATGTTAGACACTTGGATAACTTATTTTGAATGCCAGTCACTTGGACAAGACCCTGCTCTCTCTCAGTCACTTGGACTACCTCATTCTCAATGGCAGTCAATTGGATTAGTCCCTGCTCTCTCTCAGTCACTTGGACAACCTTATTCTCAAAAGCAGTCTCGTGGATAAGCCCCTGGTCTATGACTGTCACTTAGACAAGCTTCTGCTCTCTCACAGTCACTTGGACAACCTTATTCTCAATGCCATTAACTTAGACAACCATTTTCTAAAAGCCAGTCATTTGGACAAGGACCTTCTCTCTGACAGACATTTGGACAACCATATACTCAAGGCTAGTCACTTGGTCAAACATTTACTCAACGGCAGTCACTTGGACAAACTCCGTTTCAATTCACGTGACATGGCCAATGTCATTCTGAACGCCAGTCACTTGGACAAGGCCCTGCTCTCTGACAGTCACTTAGACAATGATATACTCAATGCCAGTCACTTGAACAACCCTATTCTCAATAGAAGTCACTTGGAAAATCTTCCTTTCAATGCCAGTGACATGGCCAAACTTATTCTCAAAGCCAGTCACTTGAACAAGTCCCTGCTCTCCCACAGTCACTTGAACAACCTTATTCTCAATGCCAGTCACTTGGAAACCTTATTCTCAAAGGCAGTCACTTGGACAACCTTATTCTCAAAGGCAGTCTGTTGGACAAGCCCCTGCTCTCTGAAAATCACTTAGACAAGCTCCTGCTCTCTCACAGTCACTTGGACAGCTTATTCTCATTTACAGCGATATGGCCAACCTTATTCTCAAAGACAGTCACTTGGACAAGGCCCTGCTCTCAGATAGTCACTTGGACAACTATATACTCAATGCTAGTCACTTGGACAACCCTTTTCTCAATGGCAGTCACTTGGACAACCTTCCCTTCAATGCCAGTGACATGGCCAACCTTATTCTCAAAGCCAGACATTTTGTCAACCTTATTCTCAATGCCAGTCACTTGGACAACCTTATTCTCCATGCCAGTGCCTTGGACAACCTTATTCTCAATGCCTGTTATCTGGACAATCTTATTCTCAAAGCAAGTCACTTGGAAAAGCTTTTGCTCTCTCACAGTGTCTTGAACAATCGTATTCTCAATACCAGTAACCAGGACAGCCTTATTCTAAAAAGCAGTCACTTGGACAACCTTATTCTCAAAGGCAGTCTCTTGGAGAAGACCCTGTTCTCTGACAGTCACTTCGACAAGCTTCTGCTCTCTCACAATCACTTGGACAACCTTATTCTCAATGCCATTGTTTTAGGACAACCTTATTCTCTAAGCCAGTCAATAGGATAAGGCCCTGCTCTCTAGTCTCAGTTGGACAACCATATACTCAATGCCAGTCACTTGGACAACCCCTTTCTCAATGGCAGTCACTTGGACAACCTTCCTTTCAATTCCAGTGACATGGACAACCACATTCTCAATGCCAGACATTTTGACAACCTTATTCTCATTGCCGGTAACTTGTATAAGCCCCTGATTACTCACAGTCACTTGGACAACCTTATTCTCAATGCCAGTCACTTTCACAAAGCCTACTCTCTGACAGTCACTTGGAAAACCATATACTCAAGGGCAGTTACTTGGACAACCCTTTTCTCATTGGCAATCACTTGGACAACCTTCCTTTCAATGAAAGTGACATGGCCAAACTTATTCTCAATGCCAGTCCATTGGACTAGGCCCTGCTCTGTGACAGTCACTTGGACAACCATATTCTCAATGCCAGTCACTTGGACAACACTTTTCTCAATGGAAGTCACTTGGACAACCTTTGTTTCAATGCCAGTGACATGGCCAACCTTATTCTCAATGCCAGACATTTTGACAACCTTATTCTCAATGCATGTCACTTGGACAAGACCCTGCGCTCTCACAGTCACTTGGACAACCTTATTGTCAATGCTGGTAAATTCTATAAGCCAATGCTCACTCACAGTCACTTGGCCAACCTTATTCTCAATGCCAGTGCCTTGGACAAACTTATTCTCAATGCCAGTTATCTGGACAATCTTATTCTCAAAGCCAGTCACTTGGAAAAGCTTTTGCTCTCTCACAGTCACCTGAACAACCGGATTCTCAATGCCAGTCACATGGACAATCTTATTCTCAAAGCCAGTCCCTTAGAAAGGCTTCTGCTCTCTCACAGTAATTTGAAAAACCATATTTTCAATGCCCGTCACTTGGACAACCTTATTATCAAAGGCAGTCACTTGGACAACCTTATTCTCAATGACAGTGACATGGCCAACCTTATTCTCAAAGACAGTCACTTGGACAAGGCCCTGCTCTCCGATAGTCACTTTGACAACCATATACTCAATGCCAGTCACTTGGACAACCCTTTTCTCAATGGCAGTCACTTGGACTACCTTATTGTCAATGGCAGTCTCTTGGACAAGACCCTGTTCTCTGACAGTCACTTCGACATGCTCTTGCTCTCTCATAGTCACTTGGACAACCTTATTCTCAAAGCCAGTCACTTGGACAACCCTTTTCTCAATAGCATTACTTGAAAAACCGTCCTTTCAATGCCAGTGACATGGCCAACCTTATTCTCAATGCCAGACATTTTGACAACCGTATTCTCAATGCCAGTCACTTGGACAACCTTATTCTCAAAGGCAGTCTCTTGGACAAGCCCCTGTTCTCTGACAGTCACTTCGACAGGCTCCTGCTCTCTCACACTCAGTTGGCCAACCTTATTCTCAATGCCATTCTTTTTGGACAACCTTACTCTCAAAGCCAGTCACTAGGACAAGGCCCTACTCTTTGAAGTCAGTTGGAAAACCATATACTCAATGCCAGTCACTTGGACAACCATTTTCTCAATGGCAGTCACTTGGACAACCTTCCTTTCAAAGCCAGTGACATGTACAACCTTATTCTCAATGCCAGACATTTTGACAACCTTATTCTCAATGTCAGTCACTTGGACAAACTTATTCTCAATGCCAGTAACTTCTCTAAGCCCCTGCTCAATCACAGTCACTTGGACAACCTTATTGTCAGTGCAAGTCACTTGGAAAACCCCTGATTTCTCTCATTCACTTGGACAACCATATTGTGATTGCCAGTCTCTTTGACAACCTTGTTCTCAATGCCAGTCACTTGGACAACCTTATTTGCAATGCCAGTCACTCTCACAAGGCCCTGTTCTCTGACAGTGACTTGGAAAACCATATATTCAAGGCCAGTCACTGGGACAACCTTCCTATCAATGACAGTGACATGGCCAAACTTATTTCCACAGCCAGTCAATTGGACAAGGCCCTGCTCTCTGACAGTCATTTGGTCAAGCATATACTTAATGCCAGTCACTTGGACAACCCTTTATTCAATGTCAGTCACTTGGACAACATTCCTTTCAATGCCAGTGACATGGCCAACCTTATTGTCAAAGTCAGTCACTTGGACAATGTCCTGCTCTGTGACAGTCACTTAGACAACCATATACTCAATGCCAGACATTTGGACAACCTTATTCCCAAAGGCAGTCTCTTGGACAAGGCCCTGCTCTGTGACAGTCAGCTGGACAACCATATACTAAATGCCAGTCACTTGGAAAACCCATTTCTCAATGGCAGTACTTGGACAACCTTCCATTCAATGACAGTGACATGCCCAACCTTACTCTCAATGCCAGACATTTTGACAACCTTATTCTCAATGCCAGTCACTTGGACAACCTTATTCTCAATGCCGGTAACTTCTATAAGGCCCTGCTCACGCACTGTCTCTTGGACAACCTTATTCTCAAGCCACTCACTTGGACAAGGCCCTGCTCTCTGACAGTCAATTGGACAACCAAATACTCAAGGGCAGTCACTTGGACACAACCCTGCTCTCTGACAGTCACTTGGACAACCTTATTTTCAATGCGGGTAACTTCTATAAGCCCCTGTTCTCTCACAGTAACTTCGACAACCTTTTTCTCAATGCCGGTAAATTCTATAAGCCACTGCTCACTCACAGTCACTTGGACAACCTTATTCAAAATGCCAGTGACATTGCCAACATCTTTCTCAATACCAGTCACTTTGACAACCTTCTTCTCAATGCCAGCCACTTGGAAAACCTTCTTCTCAATGCCACTCACTTTCACAATGCCCTGCTCCCCCACACTCACTTGGATAACCATATACTCAAGGGCAGTCACTTGGACAATCCTTTTCACAACGGCAATCACTTGGACAACCTTCCTTTCAATGACAGTGACATGGCCAAACTTATTCTCAAAGCCAGTCCATTGTAAAAGGCCTTGCTCTCTGACAGTCACTTGGACAACCATATTCTCAATGCCAGTCTCTTGAACAACGTTTTTCTCAAAGGAAGACACTTGGATTAACTTATTCTCAATGCCTGTCACTTGGACAAGACCCTGCTCTCTCACAGTCACTTGGACAACCATATACTGAATGCCAGTCACTTGGACAACACTTTTCTCAATGGCAGTCACTTGGACAACCTTCCTTTCAATGCCAGTCACTTGGACAACTTTATTCTCAATGCCTGTGACTTGGACAGGACTCTGCTCTCTTACAGTAACATGGACAATCTTATTCTCAATGCTGGTAAATTCTATAAGCCATTGCTCACTCACAGTCACTTGGACAACCTTATTCTCAATGTCAGTGTCTTGGAAAACCATATTCTCAATTCCTGTTATTTGGACAATCTCATTCTCAAAGGCAGTCACTTGGAAAGCCTTCTGCTCTCTCACAGTCATTTGGACTACCGTATTCTCAATGCAAGTCACTTGGACAACGTTATTCCCAAAGCCATTCACTTGGACAACCTTATTTTCAAAGGCAGTCACTTAGACAACCTTATTCTCAAAAGCAGTCTCTATGACAAGCCCCTGCTCTCTGACAGTTATTTAGATAAGCTCCAGCTCTCTCACAGTCACTTGGAAACCATATACTCAATGCCAGTCACTTGGACAACCCCTTTCTCAATGGCAGTACTTGGACAACCTGCTTTTCAATGCCAGTGACATGGCCAACGTTATTCTCAATGCCAGACATTTTGACAACCTTTTTATCGATGACAGCCACTTGGGCAACCTTAATCTCAATGCCGGTAACTTCTATAAGCCCCTGCTCACTCACAGTCACTTGGACAACCTTATTCTCAATGCCAGTCACTTTCAAAAGGCCCTGATCCCTGACAGTCACTTGGACAACCATATACTCAAGGGAAGTCACTTGGAAAATCCTTTTCTCAATCGCGATCACTTGGACAACCTTCCTTTCAATGACAGTGACATGGCCAAATTTATTCTCAAAGCCAGTAAATTGGACAAGGCCCAGCTCTCTGACAGTCACTTGAACAACCATATACTCAAGGCCAGTCACTTGGACAAGGCCCTGCTCTCTCACAGTCACTTGGACAATCATATACTCAATGCCAGTCACTTGGAAAATCTTCCTTTCAATGGCAGTGACATTGCAAACATCATTCTCAATACCAGTCACTTGGACAACCTTATTCTCAAAGGAAGTCACTTGGACAACATTTTTCTCAAGGGCAGACACTTGGACAACCTTATTCTCAAAGGCAGTCTCTTGGACAAGCCCCTGTGCTCTGACCGTCACTTTGACAAGCTCCGGCTCTATCACAGTCACTTGGAAAACCTTATTCAGAATGCCATTAATTTGGACAACCTTATGCTCAAAGTCAGACACTTGGACAAGGCCCTGCTCTCTGACAGTCACTTGGACAACCGTATACTCAATTGCAATCACTTGGACAACCTTCCGTTCAATCCCAGTGACATGGCCAACATCATTATCAATACCAGTCACTTTGACAACCTTATTCTCAATGCCAGTGACTAGGACAACCTTATTCTCAATGCCTGTTATTTGGACAATCTTATTCTCAAAACCATTCACTTGGAAAAGCTTCTGCTCTCCCACAGTCACTTGAACAACCGTATTCTCAAAGGCAGTAACTTTGACAACCTTATTCTCAAGGCAGTCACTTGGACAACCTTATTCTCAAAGGAGGTCTCTTGGACAAGCCCCTGCTCTCTGACAGTCACTTAGACTAGCTCCTGCTCTCTCACACTCATTTGGACAACCTTAATCTCAATGACAGTGACATGGCCAACATTATTCTCAAAGACAGTCACTTGGACAAGGACCTGCTCTCCGATAGTCACTTGGACAACCATATACTCAATGCCAGTCACTTGGACAACGCTTTTCTCAATGGCAGTCACTTGGACAACCTTCCTTTCAATGCCAGTGACATGGCCAACCTTATTCTCAATGCCAGACATTTTGACAACCTTATTCTCAATGCCTGTCACGTGGACAAGATCCTGCCCTCTCACAGTCCCTTGGACAACCTTATTCTCAATGCCAGTTAATTCTATAAGCCTCTGCTCACTCACAGTCACTTGGACAACCTTATTCTAAATGCCAGGGCCATGGACAACCTTATTTACAATTCCTGTTATCTGGACAATCTTATTCTCAAAGCGAGTCACTTGGAAAAACTTTGCTCTCTCACAGTTACTTGAAAAAACATATTCTCAATGCAAGTCCCGTGAACAACCTTATTCTCAAAGGCAGTCACTTGGACAACCTTATTCTCAAAGGCAGTCTCTTGGACCACCCCTGTTTTCTGATAGTCACTTAGACAAGCTCCTGCTCTCTCACAGTCACTTGGACAACCTTCTTCTCAATGCCAGTCACTTGGACAAACTTATTCTCAATTTATGTAACTTATATAAGACCCTGCTCATTCACAGTCATTTGGACAACCTTATTCTCAATGCCAGTCACTATTACAAGGCCCTGCTCTCTGACAGTCACTTGGACTACCATATACTGAAGGGCAGTCACGTGGACAACCCTTTTCTCAATGGTAATCACTTGGACAACCTTCCTTTCAATGACAGTGACATGGCCAAACTTATTCTCAAAGCCAGTCCATTGGACAAGGCCCTACTCTCTGACAGATACTTGGACAACCATATTCTCAATGCCAGTCTTTTGGATAACCATATTCTCAAAGGCAGTCACTTGAACAACCTTATTCTCAAAGGCAGTCTCTTGGACAAGCCCCTGCTCTCTGACAGTCACTTAGACAAGCTCCTGCTCTCTCACAGTCACTTTTAAAACCTTATTCTCAAAGCCAGTCACTTGGACAAGGCCCTCATCTCTGACAGTAACTTGGACACCATATACTCAATGGCAGTCACTTTGTCAACCTTATTCTCAATGCCTGTCACTGCGATAAGACCCTGCTCACTCACAGTCACTTGGACAACCTTATTCTCAATGCCAGTGACTAGGACAACCTTATTCTCAGTGCCATTAATTTGGACAACCTTATTCTCAAAGCCAGTCACTTGGACAAGGCCCTGATCTCTGACAGTCACTTGGACAACCATATACTCAATGGCAGTCACTTGGACAACCTTCCTTTCAATTATAGTGACAGGACCAACATCATTCTCAATACCAGTCACTTGGACAACCTTATTCTCAATGGCTGTCACTGCGATAAGACCCTGCTCACTCACAGTCACTTGGACAACCTTATTCTCAATGCCAGTGACTAGGACATCCTTAATCTCAATGCCTGTTATTTGAACAATCATATTCTCAAAGCCAGTCACTTGAAAATGCTTCTGCTCTCTCAGTCACTTGAACAACCGTATTCTCAATGCCAGTCATTTGGATAACCTTATTCTCAAAGGCAGTCACTTGGACAACCTTATTCTCAGTGCCAGTCACTTTCACAAGGCCCTGCTCTCTGACAGTCATTTAGAGAAGCTCCTGCTCTCTCACAGTCACTTGGACAATCTTATTCTGAATGACAGTGACATGGCCAAACTTATTCTCAAAGACAGTCACTTGGACAAGGCCCTGCTGTCCGATAGTCACTTGGACTACCATATACTCAATTCTATACACTTGTACAACACTTTTCTCAAGGGCAGTCACTTGGACAACCTTCCTTTCAATCCCAGTGACATGGCCAGCCTTATTCTGAATGCCAGACATTTTGACAACCTTATTCTCAGTGCCTGTCACTTGGACAAGACCCTGCGCTCTCACATTCACTTGGACAACCTTATTCTCAATGCTGGTAAATTTTATAAGCCACTGCTCACTCACAGTCACTTGGACAACCTTATTCTCAATGCAGTACCCTGGACAACCTTATTCTCAATGCCTGTTACCTGGACAATCTTATTCTCAAAGCCGTTCACTTGGAAAAACTTTTGCTCTCTCACAGTCATTTGAACAACCGTATTCTCAATGCCAGTCACGTGGACAACCTTATTCTCAAAGGTAGTCACTTGGACAAACTTATTCTGAAAAGCAGTTTCTTGGACAAGCCCCTGCTCTCTGACAGTCACTTAGAGAAGCTTCTGCTTTCTCACAATCACTTGGACAACCTTATTCTCAAAGCCAGTCACTTGGATAAGGCCCTGGTCTCTGACAGTCACTTGGCCAACCATATACTCAAGGCCAGTCACTTGGACAACACTTTTCTCACTGGCATTACTTGGACAACCTTCCTTTCAATGCCAGTGACATGGCCAACCTTATTCAAAATGCCAGACATTTTGACAACCTTATTCTCAATGGCAGTCACTTGGACAACCTATTCTCAATGCCGGTAACTTTTATAAGCCCCTACTCACTCACAGTCACTTAGACAACCTTTTCTCAGTGCCAGTCACTTTCACAAGGCCCTGCTCTCTGACAGTGACTTGGACAATCATATACTAAAGGGCAGTCACTTGGACAACCCATTTCTCAATGGCAGTCACTTGGACAACCTTCTTTTCAATGACAGTGACCCGGCCTAACTTATTCTCAAAGCCAGTCAATTGGACAAGGCCTTGCTCTCTGATGGTCACTTGGACAATCATATACTCAATGCTAGTCACTTGGACAACCTTTTTCTCAATGGAAGACACTTGGATAAACTTATTTTGAATGCCAGTCACTTGGACAAGACCCTGCTCTCTCTCAGTCACTTGGACAACCTCATTCTCAATGCCCATCACTTGGACAACCTTATTCCCAATGGCAGTCAATTGGACAACCTTATTCTCAAAGGCAGTCTCTTGGACAACCTTATACTCAAGGGCAGTCTCTTGGACAACCTTCCTTTCAATGCCAGTAAAATGGCCAACCTTATTTTCAAAGCCAATAACTTGGACAAGGCCCTGCTCTGTGACAGTCACTTGGACAGTCATATACTCAATGCCAGTCACTTGGACAACCTTTTTCTCAATGGAAGACATTTGGATAAACTTTTTTTGAATGCCAGTCACTTGGGCAAGACCCTGCTCTCTCTCAGTCACTTGGACAACCTCATTATCAATGCCCGTCACTTGGACAACCTTATTCTCAAAGGCAGTCTCTTGGACAAGACCCTGCTCTCTGACAGTCACTTTGACAAGCTCCGGCTCTCTCACAGTCACTTGGAAAACCTTATTCAGAATGCCATTAATTTGGACAACCTTATGCTCAAAGTCATACACTTGGACAAGGCCCTGCTCTCTGACAGTCACTTGGACAACCATATACTCAATTGCAATCACTTGGACAACCTTCCGTTCAATCCCAGTGACATGGTCAACATCATTATCAATACCAGTCACTTTGACAACCTTATTCTCAATGCCAGTGACTAGGACAACCTTATTCTCAATGCCTGTTATTTGGACAATCTTATTCTCAAAACCATTCACTTGGAAAAGCTTCTGCTCCCCCACAGTCACTTGAAAAACCGTATTCTCAATGGCAGTAACTTGGACAACCTTCTTCTCAAAGGCAGTCACTTGGACAAGCCCCTGCTCTCTGACAGTCACTTAGACTAGCTCCTGCTCTCTCACACTCATTTGGACAACCTTAATCTCAATGACAGTGACATGGCCAACATTATTCTCAAAGACAGTCACTTGGACAAGGACCTGCTCTCCGATAGTCACTTGGACAACCATATACTCAATGCCAGTCACTTGGACAACCCTTTTCTCAATGGCAGTCACTTGGACAACCTTCCTTTCAATGCCAGTGACATGGCCAACCTTATTCTCAATGCCAGACATTTTGACAACCTTATTCTCAATGCCTGTCACTTGGACAAGGTCCTGCCCTCTCACAGTCCCTTGGACAACCTTATTCTCAATGCCAGTTAATTCTATAAGCCTCTGCTCACTCACAGTCACTTGGACAACCTTATTCTAAATGCCAGGGCCATGGACAACCTTATTTACAATTCCTGTTATCTGGACAATCTTATTCTCAAAGCGAGTCACTTGGAAAAGCTTTGCTCTCTCACAGTCACTTGAAAAAACATGTTCTCAATGCAAGTCCCCTGAACAACCTTATTCTCAAAGGCAGTCTCTTGGACAAGCCCCTGTTCTCTGATAGTCACTTAGACAAGCTCCTGTTCTCTCACAGTCACTTGGACAACCTTCTTCTCAATGCCAGTCACTTGGACAAACTTATTCTCAATTTATGTAACTTATATAAGCCCCTGCTCATTCACAGTCATTTGGACAACCTTATTCTCAATGCCAGTCATTTTGACAAGGCCCTGCTCTCTGACAGTCACTTGGACTACCATATACTGAAGGGCAGTAACTTGGACAACCCTTTTCTCAATGGTAATCACTTGGACAACCTTCCTTTCAATGACAATGACATGGCCAAACTTATTCTCAAAGCCAGTCCATTGGACAAGGCCCTACTCTCTGACAGATACTTGGACAACCATATTCTCAATGCCAGTCTTTTGGATAACCATATTCTCAAAGGCAGTCTCTTGGACAAGCCCCTGCTCTCTGACAGACATTTAGACAAGCTCCTGCTCTCTCACAGTCACTTTTAAAACCTTATTCTCAAAGCCAGTCACTTGGACAAGGCCCTGATCTCTGACAGTCACTTGGACAACCATATACTCAATGGCAGTCACTTTGACAACCTTATTCTCAATGCCTGTCACTGCGGTAAGACCCTGCTCACTCACAGTCACTTGGACAACCTTATTCTCAAAGCCAGTCACTTGGAACAGGCCCTGGTCTCTGACAGTCACTTGGCCAACCATATACTCAAGGCCAGTCACTTGGACAACACTTTTCTCACTGGCATTACTTGGACAACCTTCCTTTCAATGCCAGTGACATGGCCAATCATATTCAAAATGCCAGACATTTTGACAACCATATTCTCAATGGCAGTCACTTGGACAACCTATTCTCAATGCCGGTAACTTTTATGAGCCCCTACTCACTCACAGTCACTTGGACAACCTTATTCTCAGTGCCAGTCACTTTCACAAGGCCCTGCTCTCTGACAGTGACTTGGACAATCATATACTAAAGGGCAGTCACTTGGACAACCCATTTCTCAATGGCAGTCACTTGGACAACCTTCTTTTCAAAGACAGTGACACGGCCAAACTTATTCTCAAAGCCAGTCAATTGGACAAGGCCTTGCTCTCTGATGGTCACTTGGACAATCATATACTCAATGCTGGTCACTTGGACAACCTTTTTCTCAATGGAAGACACTTGGATAAACTTATTTTGAAAGCCAGTCACTTGGACAAGACCCTGCTCTCTCTCAGTCACTTGGACAACCTCATTCTCAATGCCCGTCACTTGGACAACCTTATTCCCAATGGCAGTCAATTGGACAACCTTATTCTCAAAGGCAGTCTCTTGGACAATCTTATACTCAAAGGCAGTCTCTTGGACAACCTTCCTTTCAATGCCAGTAAAATGGCCGACCTTATTTTCAAAGCCAATCACTTGGACAAGGCCCTGCTCTGTGACAGTCACTTTGACAGTCATATACTCAATGCCAGTCACTTGGACAACCTTTTTCTCAATGGAAGACACTTGGATAAACTTTTTTGAATGCCAGTCACTTGGACAAGACCCTGCTCTCTCTCAGTCACTTGGACAACCTCATTATTAATACCCGTCACTTGGACAACCTTATTCTCAAAGGCAGTCACTTGCATAACCTTATTCTAAAAGGCAGTCACTCGGACAAGCTTATTCTCATAGGCAGTCTCTTGGACAAGACCCTGCTCTCTGACAGTCACTTGGATAACCTTATTCAGTATGCCATTAATTTGGACAACCTTATTCTCAAAGTCAGGCACTTGGACAAGGCCCTGCTCTCTGACAGTCACTTGGACAACCATATACTCAATTGCAATCACTTGGACAACCTTACGTTCAATCCCAGTGACATGGCCAACATCATTATCAATACCAGTCACTTTGACAACCTTATTCTCAATGCCAGTGACTAGGACAACCTTATTCTCAATGCCTGTTATTTGGACAATCTTATTCTCAAAACCATTCACTTGGAAAAGCTTCTGCTCTCCCACAGTCACTAGAACAACCGTATTCTCAATGGCAGTAACTTGGACAACGTTATTCTCAAAGGCAGTCACTTGGACAACCTTATTCTCAAAGGAGGTCTCTTGGAAAAGCCCCTGCTCTCTGAGAGTCACTTAGACTAGCTCCTGCTCTCTCACACTCATTTGGACAACCTTATTCTCAATGACAGTGACATGGCCAACATTATTTTTAAAGACAGTCACTTGGACAAGGACCTGCTCTCCGATAGTCACTTGGACAACCATATACTCAATGCCAGTCACTTGGACAACGCTTTTCTCAATGGCAGTCACTTGGACAACCTTCCTTTCAATGCCAGTGACATGGCCAACCTTATTCTCAATGCCAGACATTTTGACAACCTTATTCTCAATGCCTGTCACTTGGACAAGATCCTGCCCTCTCACAGTCCCTTGGACAACCTTATTCTCAATGTCAGTAAATTTTATAAGCCACTGCTCAATCACAGTCACTTGGACAACCTTATTCTAAATGCCAGGGCCATGGACAACCTTATTTACAATTCCTGTTATCTGGACAATCTTGTTCTCAAAGCGAGTCACTTGGAATAACTTTGCTCTCTCACAGTCACTTGAAAAAACATATTCTTAATGCAAGTCCCCTGAACAACCTTATTCTCAAAGGCAGTCTCTTGGACAAGCCCCTGTTCTCTGATAGTCACTTAGACAAGCTCCTGCTCTCTCACAGTCACTTGGACAACCTTCTTCTCAATGCCAGTCACTTGGACAAACTTATTCTCAATTTATGTAATTTATATAAGCCCCTGCTCATTCACAGCCATTTGGACAACCTTATTCTCAATGCCATCACTTTGACAAGGCCCTGCTCTCTGACAGTCACTTGGACAACCATATAATGAAGGGCAGTCACTTGGACAACCCTTTTCTCAATGGTAATCACTTGGACAACCTTCCTTTCAATGACAATGACATGGCCAAACTTATTCTCAAAGCCAGTCCATTGGACAAGGCCCTACTCTCTGACAGATACTTGGACAACCATATTCTCAATGCCAGTCTCATGGACAACCTTTTACTCAATGGAAGACACTTGGATAAACTTATTTTGAATGCCAGTCTCTTGGACAAGCCCCTGCTCTCTGACAGTGACTTAGACAAGCTCCTGCTCTCTCACAGTCACTTTTAAAACCTTATTCTCAAAGCCAGTCGCTTGGACAAGGCCCTGATCTCTGACAGTCACTTGGACAACCATATACTCAATGGTAGTCACTTTGACAACCTTATTCTCAATGCCTGTCACTGCGATTAGACCCTGCTCACACACAGTCACTTGGACAAACGTATTCTCAATGCCAGTGACTAGGACAACCTTATTCTCAATGCCATTAATTTGGACAACCTTATTCTCAAAGCCAGTCACTTGGACAAGGCCCTGATCTCTGACAGTCATTTGGACAACCATATACTCAATGGCAGTCACTTGGACAACCTTATTCTCAATGGCTGTCACTGTGATAAGACCCTACTCACTCACAGTCACTTGGACAACCTTATTCTCAATGCCAGTGACTAGGACAACCTTAATCTCAATGCCTGTTATTTGAACAATCATATTCTCAAAGCCAGTCACTTGGAAATGCTTCTGCTCTCTCAGTCACTTGAACAACCGTATTCTCAATGCCAGTCATTTGGATAACCTTATTCTCAAAGGCAGTCACTTGGACAACATTATTCTCAGTGCCAGTCACTTTCACAAGGCCCTGCTCTCTGACAGTCATTTAGAGAAGCTCCTGCTCTCTCACAGTCACTTGGACAATCTTATTCTGAATGACAGTGACATGGCCAACCTTATTCTCAAAGACAGTCACTTGGACAAGACCCTGCTGTCCGATAGTCACTTGGACTACCATATACTCAATTCTATACACTTGTACAACACTTTTCTCAAGGGCAGTCACTTGGACAACCTTCCTTTCAATCCCAGTGACATGGCCAGCCTTATTCTGAATGCCAGACATTTTGACAACCTTATTCTCAGTGCCTGTCACTTGGACAAGACCCTGCGCTCTCACATTCACTTGGACAACCTTATTCTCAATGCTGGTAAATTTTATAAGCCACTGCTCACTCACAGTCACTTGGACAACCTTATTCTCAATGCAGTACCCTGGACAACCTTATTCTCAATGCCTGTTACCTGGACAATCTTATTCTCAAAGCCGTTTACTTGAAAAAACTTTTGCTCTCTCACAGTCACTTGAACGACCGTATTCTCAATGCCAGTCACGTGGACAACCTTATTCTCAAAGGTAGTCACTTGGACAAACTTATTCTGAAAAGCAGTTTCTTGGACAAGCCCCTGCTCTCTGACAGTCACTTAGAGAAGCTTCTGCTTTCTCACAATCACTTGGACAACCTTATTCTCAAAGCCAGTCACTTGGATAAGGCCCTGGTCTCTGACAGTCACTTGGCCAACCATATACTCAAGGCCAGTCACTTGGACAACACTTTTCTCACTGGCATTACTTGGACAACCTTCCTTTCAATGCCAGTGACATGGCCAACCTTATTCAAAATGCCAGACATTTTGACAACCTTATTCTCAATGGCAGTCACTTGGACAACCTATTCTCAATGCCGGTAACTTTTATAAGCCCCTACTCACTCACAGTCACTTGGACAACCTTTTCTCAGTGCCAGTCACTTTCACAAGGCCCTGCTCTCTGACAGTGACTTGGACAATCATATACTAAAGGGCAGTCACTTGGACAACCCATTTCTCAATGGCAGTCACTTGGACAACCTTCTTTTCAATGACAGTGACCCGGCCTAACTTATTCTCAAAGCCAGTCAATTGGACAAGGCCTTGCTCTCTGATGGTCACTTGGACAATCATATACTCAATGCTAGTCACTTGGACAACCTTTTTCTCAATGGAAGACACTTGGATAAACTTATTTTGAATGCCAGTCACTTGGACAAGACCCTGCTCTCTCTCAGTCACTTGGACAACCTCATTCTCAATGCCCATCACTTGGACAACCTTATTCCCAATGGCAGTCAATTGGACAACCTTATTCTCAAAGGCAGTCTCTTGGACAACCTTATACTCAAGGGCAGTCTCTTGGACAACCTTCCTTTCAATGCCAGTAAAATGGCCAACCTTATTTTCAAAGCCAATAACTTGGACAAGGCCCTGCTCTGTGACAGTCACTTGGACAGTCATATACTCAATGCCAGTCACTTGGACAACCTTTTTCTCAATGGAAGACATTTGGATAAACTTTTTTTGAATGCCAGTCACTTGGGCAAGACCCTGCTCTCTCTCAGTCACTTGGACAACCTCATTATCAATGCCCGTCACTTGGACAACCTTATTCTCAAAGGCAGTCTCTTGGACAAGACCCTGCTCTCTGACAGTCACTTTGACAAGCTCCGGCTCTCTCACAGTCACTTGGAAAACCTTATTCAGAATGCCATTAATTTGGACAACCTTATTCTCAAAGTCATACACTTGGACAAGGCCCTGCTCTCTGACAGTCACTTGGACAACCATATACTCAATTGCAATCACTTGGACAACCTTCCGTTCAATCCCAGTGACATGGTCAACATCATTATCAATACCAGTCACTTTGACAACCTTATTCTCAATGCCAGTGACTAGGACAACCTTATTCTCAATGCCTGTTATTTGGACAATCTTATTCTCAAAACCATTCACTTGGAAAAGCTTCTGCTCCCCCACAGTCACTTGAAAAACCGTATTCTCAATGGTAGTAACTTGGACAACCTTATTCTCAAAGGCAGTCAATTGGACAAGCCCCTGCTCTCTGACAGTCACTTAGACTAGCTCCTGCTCTCTCACACTCATTTGGACAACCTTAATCTCAATGACAGTGACTTGGCCAACATTATTCTCAAAGACAGTCACTTGGACAAGGACCTGCTCTCCGATAGTCACTTGGACAACCATATACTCAATGCCAGTCACTTGGACAACCCTTTTCTCAATGGCAGTCACTTGGACAACCTTCCTTTCAATGCCAGTGACATGGCCAACCTTATTCTCAATGCCAGACATTTTGACAACCTTATTCTCAATGCCTGTCACTTGGACAAGGTCCTGCCCTCTCACAGTCCCTTGGACAACCTTATTCTCAATGCCAGTTAATTCTATAAGCCTCTGCTCACTCACAGTCACTTGGACAACCTTATTCTAAATGCCAGGGCCATGGACAACCTTATTTACAATTCCTGTTATCTGGACAATCTTATTCTCAAAGCGAGTCACTTGGAAAAGCTTTGCTCTCTCACAGTCACTTGAAAAAACATGTTCTCAATGCAAGTCCCCTGAACAACCTTATTCTCAAAGGCAGTCTCTTGGACAAGCCCCTGTTCTCTGATAGTCACTTAGACAAGCTCCTGTTCTCTCACAGTCACTTGGACAACCTTCTTCTCAATGCCAGTCACTTGGACAAACTTATTCTCAATTTAGGTAATTTATATAAGCCCCTGCTCATTCACAGTCATTTGGACAACCTTATTCTCAATGCCAGTCACTTTGACAAGGCCCTGCTCTCTGACAGTCACTTGGACTACCATATACTGAAGGGCAGTAACTTGGACAACCCTTTACTCACTGGCATTACTTGGACAACCTTCCTTTCAATGCCAGTGACATGGCCAATCTTATTCAAAATGCCAGACATTTTGACAACCTTATTCTCAATGGCAGTCACTTGGACAACCTATTCTCAATGCCGGTAACTTTTATGAGCCCCTACTCACTCACAGTCACTTGGACAACGTTATTCTCAGTGCCAGTCACTTTCACAAGGCCCTGCTCTCTGACAGTGACTTGGACAATCATATACTAAAGGGCAGTCACTTGGACAACCCATTTCTCAATGGCAGTCACTTGGACAACCTTCTTTTCAATGACAGTGACCCGGCCTAACTTATTCTCAAAGCCAGTCAATTGGACAAGGCCTTGCTCTCTGATGGTCACTTGGACAATCATATACTCAATGCTGGTCACTTGGACAACCTTTTTCTCAATGGAAGACACTTGGATAAACTTATTTTGAAAGGCAGTCACTTGGACAAGACCCTGCTCTCTCTCAGTCACTTGGACAACCTCATTCTCAATGCCCGTCACTTGGACAACCTTATTCCCAATGGCAGTCAATTGGACAACCTTATTCTCAAAGGCAGTCTCTTGGACAATCTTATACTCAAAGGCAGTCTCTTGGACAACCTTCCTTTCAATGCCAGTAAAATGGCCGACCTTATTTTCAAAGCCAATCACTTGGACAAGGCCCTGCTCTGTGACAGTCACTTTGACAGTCATATACTCAATGCCAGTCACTTGGACAACCTTTTTCTCAATGGAAGACACTTGGATAAACTTTTTTTGAATGCCAGTCACTTGGACAAGACCCTGCTCTCTCTCAGTCACTTGGACAACCTCATTATCAATGCCCGTCACTTGGACAACCGTATTCTCAAAGGCAGTCACTTGCATAACCTTATTCTAAAAGGCAGTCACTCGGACAAGCTTATTCTCATAGGCAGTCTCTTGGACAAGACCCTGCTCTCTGACAGTCACTTGGATAACCTTATTCAGTATGCCATTAATTTGGACAACCTTATTCTCAAAGTCAGGCACTTGGACAAGGCCCTGCTCTCTGACAGTCACTTGGACAACCATATACTCAATTGCAATCACTTGGACAACCTTACGTTCAATCCCAGTGACATGGCCAACATCATTATCAATACCAGTCACTTTGACAACCTTATTCTCAATGCCAGTGACTTGGACAACCTTATTCTCAATGCCTGTTATTTGGACAATCTTATTCTCAAAACCATTCACTTGGAAAAGCTTCTGCTCTCCCACAGTCACTAGAACAACCGTATTCTCAATGGCAGTAACTTGGACAACGTTATTCTCAAAGGCAGTCACTTGGACAACCTTATTCTCAAAGGAGGTCTCTTGGAAAAGCCCCTGCTCTCTGAGAGTCACTTAGACTAGCTCCTGCTCTCTCACACTCATTTGGACAACCTTATTCTCAATGACAGTGACATGGCCAACATTATTTTTAAAGACAGTCACTTGGACAAGGACCTGCTCTCCGATAGTCACTTGGACAACCATATACTCAATGCCAGTCACTTGGACAACGCTTTTCTCAATGGCAGTCACTTGGACAACCTTCCTTTCAATGCCAGTGACATGGCCAACCTTATTCTCAATGCCAGACATTTTGACAACCTTATTCTCAATGCCTGTCACTTGGACAAGATCCTGCCCTCTCACAGTCCCTTGGACAACCTTATTCTCAATGTCAGTAAATTTTATAAGCCACTGCTCACTCACAGTCACTTGGACAACCTTATTCTAAATGCCAGGGCCATGGACAACCTTATTTACAATTCCTGTTATCTGGACAATCTTGTTCTCAAAGCGAGTCACTTGGAATAACTTTGCTCTCTCACAGTCACTTGAAAAAACATATTCTTAATGCAAGTCCCCTGAACAACCTTATTCTCAAAGGCAGTCACTTGGACAACCTTATTCTCAAAGGCAGTCTCTTGGACAAGCCCCTGTTCTCTGATAGTCACTTAGACAAGCTCCTGCTCTCTCACAGTCACTTGGACAACCTTCTTCTCAATGCCAGTCACTTGGACAAACTTATTCTCAATTTATGTAATTTATATAAGCCCCTGCTCATTCACAGTCATTTGGACAACCTTATTCTCAATGCCATCACTTTGACAAGGCCCTGCTCTCTGACAGTCACTAGGACAACCATATAATGAAGGGCAGTCACTTGGACAACCCTTTTCTCAATGGTAATCACTTGGACAACCTTCCTTTCAATGACAATGACATGGCCAAACTTATTCTCAAAGCCAGTCCATTGGACAAGGCCCTACTCTCTGACAGATACTTGGACAACCATATTCTCAATGCCAGTCTCATGGACAACCTTTTACTCAATGGAAGACACTTGGATAAACTTATTTTGAATGCCAGTCTCTTATTCTCAATGCCTGTCACTGCGATTAGACCCTGCTCACACACAGTCACTTGGACAACCGTATTCTCAATGCCAGTGACTAGGACAACCTTATTCTCAATGCCATTAATTTGGACAACCTTATTCTCAAAGCCAGTCACTTGGACAAGGCCCTGATCTCTGACAGTCATTTGGACAACCATATACTCAATGGCAGTCACTTGGACAACCTTATTCTCAATGGCTGTCACTGTGATAAGACCCTACTCACTCACAGTCACTTGGACAACCTTATTCTCAATGCCAGTGACTAGGACAACCTTAATCTCAATGCCTGTTATTTGAACAATCATATTCTCAAAGCCAGTCACTTGGAAATGCTTCTGCTCTCTCAGTCACCTGAATAACCAGTCAGGTCATTTGAATAAGTCACCTGAATAAGTCAGTCATTTGGATAACCTGATTCTCAAAGGCAGTCAATTGGACAACCTTATTTTCAAAGGCAGTCTCTTGGACAAGCCCCTGCTCTCTGTCAGTCATTTAGAGAAGCTCCTGCTCTCTCACAGTAACTTGGACAATCTTATTCTGAATGACAGTGACATGGCCAACCTTATTCTCAAAGACAGTCACTTGGACAAGGCCCTGTCTCCGATAGTCACTTGGACTACCATATACTCAATTCCAGACACTTGGATAACACTTTTCTCTAGGGCAGTCACTTGGACAACCTTCCTTTCAATCCCAATGACATGGCCAACCTTATTCTCAATGCCAGACATTTACAACCTTATTCTCAGTGCCTGTCACTTGGACAAGACCCTGCGCTCTCACATTCACTTGGACAACCTTATTCTCAATGCTGGTAAATTTTATAAGCCACTGCTCACTCACAGTCACTTGGACAACCTTATTCTCAATGCCTGTTACCTGGACAATCTTATTCTCAAAGCCATTCACTTGGAAAAACTTTTGCTCTCTCACAGTCACTTGAACAACCGTATTCTCAATGCCAGTCATGTGGACAACCTTATTCTCAAAGGTAGTCACTTGGACAAACTTATTCTGAAAAGCAGTTTCTTGGACAAGCCCCTGCTCTCTGACAGTCACTTAGAGAAGCTTCTGCTATCTCACAATCACTTGGACAACCTTATTCTCAAAGCCAGTCACTTGGATAAGGCCCTGGTCTCTGACAGTCACTTGGCCAACCATATACTCAAGGCCAGTCACTTGGACAACACTTTTCTCACTGGAATTACTTGGACAACCTTCCTTTCAATGCCAGTGACATGGCCAACCTTATTCAAAATGCCAGACATTTTGACAACCTTATTCTCAATGGCAGTCACTTGGACAACCTATTCTCAATGCCGGTAACTTTTATGAGCCCCTACTCACTCACAGTCACTTGGACAACCTTATTCTCAGTGCCAGTCACTTTCACAAAGCCCTGATCTCTGACAGTGACTTGGACAATCATATACTAAAGGGCAGTTACTTGGACAACCCATTTCTCAACGGCGGTCACTTGGACAACTTTCTTTTTAATGACAGTGACATGGCCAAACTTATTCTGAAAGCCAGTCAATTGGACAAGGCCTTGCTCTCTGACAGTCACTTGGACAATCATATACTCAATGCTAGTCACTTGGACAACCTTTTTCTCAAGAGAAGACACTTGGATTAACTTATTCTCAATGCCAGTCACTTGGATTAGACCCTGCTCTCTCTCAGTCACTTGGACAACCTTATTCTCAATGCTCGTCACTTGGACAACCTTATTCTCAAAAGCAGTCTCGTGGACTAGCCCCTGGTCTCTGACAGTCACTTAGACAAGCTTCTACTCTCTCACAGTCACTTGGACAACCTTTTCTCAATGCCAGTGACTTCGACATCCTTATTCTCAATGCCTGTTATTTGGGAAATCTTAATCTAAAAGCCACTCACTTGGAAAAGCTTTTGATCTCTCACAGTCACTTGGACAACCGTATTCTCAATGCCAGTCACTTGGACAACCTTATTCTCAAAGGCAGTCTCTTGTACCATCCCTAATCTCTGACAGTCACTTAGAAAACATACTGCTCTCTCACAGTTACTTGGACAACCTTATTCTCAATGGCATTAATGCGGACAAACTTATTCTCAAAGCCAGTCACTTGGACAACCCTTTTCTCAATGGCAGTCATATGGACAACATTCTTTCCAATGCCAGTGACATGTCCAGCCTTATTCTCCATGCCAGACATTTTGACAGCCTTATTCTCAATGCCTGTGACTTGGAAAAGACCCTGCTCTCTCACAGTCACTTGGATAACCTTCTTCTCAATGCCGGTAACTTCTATAAGCCACTGCTCACTCACAGTCACGTGGACAACCTTATGCTCAATGCCTGTATTTGGACAATCTTATTCTCAAAGATATTCACTTCGAAAAGCTTCTGCTCTCTCACTGTCATTTGTACAACCGTATTCTCAATCCCAGTCACTTGGACAAGGCCCTGCTCTGTGACAGTCACTTGGACAACCATATTCTCAATGCCAGTCACTTGGACAACCTTATTCTCAAAGGCAGTCACTTTAACAACATTATTCTCAACGTCTGTCTCTTGGACATGCCCATGCTCTCTGATAGTCACTTTAACAAGCTTCTGCTCTCTCACAGTCACTTGGACAACATTATTCTCAATGCAAATAATTTGGAGAACCTTATTATCAAAGCCAGTCACGTGGACAAGGCCCTGCTCACTGACAGTCACTTGGGCACCCATATACTCAATGGCAATCACTTGGACAACCTTCCTTTCAGTGCCAGTTCATGGCCAACATCATTCTCAATACCAGTCACTTTGACAACCTTATTCGATGCCAGTCATTTGGACAGCCTTGTTCTGAAAGTCTGTCCCTTGGACAAGATCCTGCTCTCTCACAGTCAATTGGACAACCTTATTCTCAATGCCGGTAATTTCTATAAGCCACTGCTCAATCACAGTCACTTGGACAACCTTATTGTCAATGCCATATACTTGGACAACCTTATTCTCAATGCCTGTTATTTGGACAATCTCAATCTGAAAGGCAGCAACTTGGAAAAGCTTCTGCTCTCTCACAGTCAATTGGACAACCGTATTTTCAATGCCAGTAGCATGGCCAACCTTATTTTCAAAGCCAGTCACTTGGACAAGGCCCTGCTCTCTGACAGTCACTTGGACAACCATATACTCAATGACAGTAACTTGGACAACACGTTTCTCAATGGCAGTCACAAGGACAACCTTCCTTTCAATTCCAGTGACATGGCCAACATCTTTCTCAATACCAGTCATTTTGACAACCTTATTCTCAATGCCTGTCACTTGGAAAAGACCCTGCTCTCTCACAGTCACTGGGACAACATTATGCTCAATGCCAGTGACTTAGACAACCTTATTCTCAATGCCTGTATTTGGACAATCTTATTCTAAAGGCCAGTCACATGGAAAAGCTTCTGCTCTCTCACTGTCATTTGTATAACCGTATACTCAATGCCAGTCACTTAGACAACCTTATTCTTAAAGGCAGTCACTTGGACAACCTTATTCTCAAAGGCAGTCTCTTGGACAAGCCCCTGCTCTGTGACAGTCACTTAGACAAGCTCCTGCTCTCTCACAATCACTTGGACAACCTTATTCTCAATTCCAGACACTTTCACAAGGCTGGTCTCTGACAGTCACTTGGAGAACCATATACTCAATGCCAGTCACTTGGAAAAGGCCCTAATCTCTGACAGTCACTTGGACAACCATATACTCCATGCCAGTCACTTGGACAACCTCATTCTCAAAGGCAGTCACTTGGACAAACTTATTCTAAACGGCTGTCTCTTGTATATGTCCATGCTCTCTGATAGTCACTTTGACAAGATCCAGCTCTCTCACAGTCACTTGGACAATATTATTTTCAATGACAATAATTTGGAGAACCTTATTCTCACAGGCAGTCACATTGACAAGGCCCTGGTCATTGACAGTCACTTGGGCAACCATATACTCAATGGCAATCACTTGGACAACCTTCCTTACAATGCCAGTAACATGGCCAACATCATTCTCAATACCAGTTATTTTGACAACCTTATTCTCAATGCCAGTCACTTGGACAACCTTATTCTCAATGCCAGTTATCTGGACAATCTTATTCTCAAAGCCAGTCACTTGGAAAAGCTTTTGCTCTCTCACAGTCACTTGAACAACCGTAATCCCAATGCCAGTCACTTGGACAACCTTATTCTCAAATGCAGTCTCTTGGACAAGCCCCTGCACACTGACAGTCACTTAGACAAGCTCCTGCTCACTCACAGTCATTTGCACAACCGTATTCTCAATGCCTGTCTTTAGACAACCTTATTCTCAAAGCCACTCACTGGGACAAGGCCCTGCTTTCCGACAGTCAGTTGGACAACCATATACTCAATGCCAGTCACTTGTAAAACCCTTTCTTCAATGGCAGTACTTGGACAACCTTCCTTTCAATGCCAGTGACATGTCCAACTTTATTCTCAATGCCAGTCACTTGGACAACCTTATTCTTAATGCCGTTAACTTCTATAAGCCCCTGCTCACGCACTGTCACTTGGACAACCTTCTTCACAATGCCAGTCACTTTCACAAGGCCCTGCTCTCTGACAGTCACTTGGACAACCATATACTCAATGCCAGTCACTTGGACAACGCTTTTCTCAATGGCATTACTTGGACAACCTTCCTTTCAATGACAGTGACACGGCCAACGTTATGCTCAATGCCAGATATTTTGACAACGATATTCTCAATGACCATCACTTGGACAACCTTATTCTCAATGTCCGTGACTTGGACAACCTTATTCCCAATGCCTGTTATTTGGACAATCTCATTCTCAAAGCCAGTCACTTGGAAAGCCTTCTGCTCTCTCACACTCATTTGGACAACCGTATTCTCAATGTTTGTCTCTTGGACAACCTTATTCTCAAAGGCAGTCACTTGGATTACCTTATTCTCAACAGCAGTCTCTTTGAAAAGCCCCTGCTCTCTGACAGTCATTTAGACAAGCTCCTGCTCTCTCAGTCACTTGGACAATCATATACTCAATGCCAATCACTTGGACAACCCTTTTCCCAATGGCAGTCACTTGGACAACCTTCCTCTCAATGCCAATAACTTCGCCAACCTTATTTTCAAAGCCAGTCACTTGGACAAGGCCCTAAACTGTGACAGTCACTTGGACAAACATATTCTCAATGCGAGTCACTTGGACAACCTTATTCCCAAAGGCAGTCTCTTGGACAAGCCCCTGCTCTGTGAAAGTCACTTCGACAAGCTCCTGCTATCTCACAGTAACTTGGACAACCTTATTCTCAATGCCATTCTTTTTGGACAACCTTATTCTCAAAGCCAGTCACTCGGACAAGGCCCTACTCTCTGAAGTCAATTGGAAAACCATATACTCAATGCCAGTCACTTGGACAACCCTTTTGTCATTGGTAATCACTTAGACAAAGTTCCTTTCAATGACAGTGACATGGCCAAACTTATTCTCAAAGCTAGTCCATTGGACAAGGCCCTGCTCTGTGACAGTCACTTGGACAACCATATTCTCAATGCCAGTCACTTGGACAACCTTTTCTCAATGTAAACCACTTGGATTAACTTATCCTCAATGCCAGTCACTTGGACAAGACCCTGCACTCTCTCAGTCACTTGGACAACCTTATTCTCAAAAGCAGTCTCTTGGAAAAGCCCCTGCTCTCAAACAGTCAATTAGAGAAGCTTCTGCTCTTACAATCACTTGGACAACCTTATTCTCAATGCCAAAAATTAGGACAACCATATTCTCAAAGTCAGTCACTTGGACAAGTCCCTGCTCTGTGACAGTCACTTGGACAACCCTTTTCCCAATGGTAGTCAATTGGACAACCTTACTTTCAATGCCAGTAACATGGCCAACCTTATTTTCAAAGCCAGTCACTTGGAAAAGACCCTGCTCTGTGACAGTCACTTGGACAACCATATTCTCAATGCCAGTCACTTGGACAACGCTTTTCTCAATGGAAGTCACTTGGACAACCTTTGTTTCAATGCCAGTGACATGGCCAACGGTATTCTCAATACCAGTCACTTGGACAACCTTATTCTTAATGCTGTTAACTTCTATAAGCCCCTGCTCACACACTGTCACTTGGACAACCTTCTTCACAATGCCAGTCACTTTCACAAGGCCCTGCTCTCTGACAGTCACTTGGACAACCATATACTCAATGCCAGGCACTTGGAAAACGCTTTTCTCAATGGCAGTACTTGGACAACCTTCCTTTCAATGACAGTGACATGGCCAACGTTATTCTCAATGCCAGACATTTTGACAACCATATTCTCAATGACAGTCACTTGGACAACCTTATTCTCAATGCCGGTAACTTCTATAAGCCCCTGCTCTCTCACAGTAACTTGGACAACCTTATTCTCAATGTCGTAAACTTCTATAAGCCCCTGCTCACTCACAGTAACTTGGACAACCTTATTCTCAATGTCCGTGACTTAGACAACCTTATTCTCAATGCCTGTTATTTGGACAATCTCATTCTCAAAGCCAGTCACTTGGGAAAGCTTCTGCTCTCTCAAAGTCATTTGGACAACCGTATTCTCTATGCTTGTCACTTGGACAACCTTATTCTCAAAGGCAGTCACTTGGATTACCTTATTCTCAATAGCAGTCTCTTTGAAAAGCCCCTGCTCTCTGACAGTCATTTAGACAAGCTCCTGCTCTCTCAGTCACTTGGACAATCATATACTCAATGCCAATCACTTGGACAACCCTTTTCCCAATGGCAGTCACTTGGACAACCTTCCTTTCAATGCCAGTAACTTCGCCAACCTTATTTTCAAAGCCAGTCACTTGGACAAGGCCCTAAACTGTGACAGTCACTTGGACAAACATATTCTCAATGCGAGTCACTTGGACAACCTTATTCTCAAAGGCAGTCACTTGGAAAACCTTATTCTTAAAGGCTGTCTCTTGGACAAGCCCCTGCTCTCTGACAGTCACTTTGACAAACTCCAGCTCACTCATAGTCACTTGGAAAACCGTATTCTCAATGCCTGTCCTTAGACAACCTTATTCTCAAAGCCACTCACTTGGACAAGGCCCTGCTCTCTTACAGTCAGCTGGACAACCATATACTCAATGCCAGTCACTTGGAAAACCCATTTCTCAATGGCAATACTTGGACAACCTTCCATTCAATGACAGTGACATGCCCAACCTTACTCTCAATGCCAGACATTTTGACAACCTTATTCTCAATGTCAGTCACTTGGACAACCTTATTCTCAATGCCGGTAACTTCTATAAGCCCCTGCTCACGCACTGTCTCTTGGACAACCCTATTCTCAAAGCCAGTCACTTGGACAAAGCCCTGCTCTCTGACAGTCAATTGGACAACCAAATACTCAAGGGCAGTCACTTGGACAACCTTTTTTCAATGGCAGTACTTGGAAAACCTTCCTTTCAATGCCAGTGACATGGCCAACGTATTTCTCAATGCCGGAGATTTTGACAACCATATTCTCAATGACAGTCACTTGGACAACCTTATTCTCAATGCCGGTAACTTCTATAAGCCACTGCTCACTCACAGTCACTTGGACAACCTTATTCAAAATGCCAGTGACATTGCCAACATCTTTCTCAATACCTGTCACTTTGACAACCTTCTTCTCAATGGCAGTCACTTGGAAAACCTTATTCTCAATGCCACTCACTTTCAAAAAACCCTGCTCCCCCACACTCACTTGGATAACCATATACTCAAGGGCAGTCACTTGGACAATCATTTTCACAACAGCAATCACTTGGACAACCTTCCTTTCAATGACAGTGACATGGCCAAACTTATTCTCAAAGCCAGTCCATTGGAAAAGGCCTTGCTCTCTGACAGTCACTTGGACAACCATATTCTCAATGTCAGTCACTTGGACAACCTTTTCTCAATGGAAGCCACTTAGATTAACTTATTCTCAATGCCAGTCACTTGGAGAAGACCCTGCTCTCTCTCAGTCACATGGACAACCTTATTCTCAAAAGCAGTCTCTTGGAAAAGCCCCTGCTCTCAAACAGTCAATTAGAGAAGCTTCTGCTCTTACAATCACTTGGACAACCTTGTTCTCAATGCCAAAAATTAGGACAACCATATTCTCAAAGTCAGTCACTTGGACAAGGCCCTGCTCTCTGACAGTCATTTGGACAACCATATTCTAAATGCCAGTCTCTTGGACAACGTTTTTCTCAAAGGAAGACACTTGGATTAACTTATTCTCAATGCCTGTCACTTGGACAAGACCCTGCTCTCTCACAGTCACTTGGACAACCATATACTGAATGCCAGTCACTTGGACAACACTTTTCTCAATGGCAGTCACTTCGACAACCTTCCTTTCAATGCCAGTCACTTGGACAACTTTATTCTCAATGCCTGTCACTTGGACAGGACCCTGCTCTCTTACAGTAACATGCACAATCTTATTCTCAATGCCGGTAAATTCTATAAGCCATTGCTCACTCACAGTCACTTGGACAACCTTATTCTAGTCACTTGGAAAGCCTTCTGCTCTCTCACAGTCATTTGGACTACCGTATTCTCAATGCAAGTCACTTGGACAACGTTATTCCCAAAGGCATTCACTTGGACAACCTTATTTTCAAAGGCAGTCACTTAGACAACCTTATTCTCAAAAGCAGTCTCTATGACAAGCGCCTGCTCTCTGACAGTTACTTAGATAAGCTCCTGCTCTCTAACAGTCACTTGGAAACCATATACTCAATGCCATTCACTTGGACAACCCTTTTCTCAATGGCAGTACTTGGAAAACCTGCTTTTCAATGCCAGTGACATGGCCAACGTTATTCTCAATGCCAGATATTTTGACAACCTTTTTATCGATGACAGCCACTTGGACAACCTTATTCTCAATGCCGGTAACTTCTATAAGCCCCTGCTCACTCACAGTCACTTGGACAACCTTATTCTCAATGCCAGTCACTTTCAAAGGGCCCTGATCCCTGACAGTCACTTGGACAACCATATACTCAAGGGAAGTCACTTGGAAAACCCTCTTCTCAATCGCGGTCACTTAGACAACCTTCCTTTCAATGACAGTGACATTGCAAACATAATTCTCAATACAGGTCACTTTGCAACCTTATTCTCAATGCCAGGAATTTTGACTACCTTATTCTCAATGCCAGTCACTTGGACAAACTTATTCTCATTGTAGGTAACTTCTATAAACCCCTGCTCATTCACAGTCACTTGGACAACCTTTTTCTCAATGCCAAACACTAGGACAACCATATTCTCAAAGCCAGTCACTTGGACAAGTCCCTGCTCTCTGACAGTCATTTGAACAACCATATACTCAAGGCCAGTCACTTGGACAATTCCCTGCTCTCTGATAGTCACTTGGACAATCAGATACTCAACGGCAGTCACTTGGACAATCTTCCTTTCAATGGCAGTGACATTGTAAACATCATTCTCAATACCAGTCACTTTGACAACCGTAGTTTCAATGCCACTCACTTGGACAAACTTATACTCAATGCCAGTTATCTGGACAATCTTATTCTCAAAGCCAGTCACTTGGAAAAGCTTTTGCTCTCTCACAGTCACTTGAACAACCATATACTCCAGGCCAGTCACTTGGACAAGGCCCTGCTCTCTGACAGTCACTTGGACAGCCATATACTCAAGGCCAGTCACTTGGACAACCTTTTCTCAACGGCAGTCACTTGCCTATCTGACTTTCACTTCCAGTGACATGGCCAACCTCATTCTCAAAACTAGTCACTTGGACAAGGCCCTGCTCTGTGACAGTCACTTGGACAACCATATATTCAATGCCAGTCACTTGGGCAACCTTATTCTCAAAGGCAGTCTCTTGGACAAGCCCCTGCTCTCTGACAGTCACTTTGACAACCACCTGTACTCTCACAGTGACGTGGAGAACCTTATTCTCAATGACATTAATTTGGACAAATTATTCTCAAAGCCAGTCACTAGGACAAAGCCCTGCTCTCTGACAGTCACTTGGACAACCATATACTCAAGGGCAGTCACTTGGACAAGGCCCTGCTCCCTGACAGTCACTTGGACAACCATATACTCAAGGGCAGTCACCTGGCCAACCCTTTTCTCAATGGCGATCACTTGGACAACCTTCCTTTCAATGACAGTGACATGGCCAAACTTATTCTCAAAGCCAGTCCATTGGACAAGGCCCTGCTCTCTGACAGTCACTTGGACAACCATATTCTCAATGCCAGTCACTTGGACAACCTTTTTCTCAAAGGAAGACACTTGTATTAAATTATTCTCAATGCAAGTCACTTGGACAAGGCCCTGCTCTCTGACAGTCACTTCAACAAACTTATACTCAAGGCCAGTCACTTGGACAAGGCCCTGCACTCTGATAGTCACTTGGACAATCATATACTCAATGGCAGTGACTTGGACAATCTTCCTTTCAATGGCAGTGACATTGCAAATATAATTCTCAATACAAGTCACTTTGACAACCTTATTTTCAATGCCAGTCACTTGGACAACCATATTATGAATGCCAGTTATCTGGACAATCTTATTTTCAAAGCTAGTGACTTGGAAAAGCTTTTGCTCTCTCATAGTCACTTGAACAACCATATTCTCAATGCCAGTCACTTGGACAAACTTATTCTCAAAGGCGGTCTCTTGGACAAGCCCCTGCGCACTGACAGTCACTTAGACAAGCTCCTGCTCACTCAAAGTCATTTGCACAACCGTATTCTCAATGCATGTATTTAGACAACCTTATTTTCAAAGCCAGTCACTTGGACAAGGCCCTAAACTGTGACAGTCACTTAGACAACCTTATTCTCAAAGGCTGTCTCTTGGACAAGCCCCTGCTCTCTGACGGTCACTTTGACAAGCTCCAGCTCACTCATACTCACTTGGACAACCTTATTCTCAATGCCTGTCACTTTCACAAGGCTTGCTCCCTGACAGTCACTTTGACAAGATCCTTCTCTCTCACAGTCACTTGGAAAACCGTATTCTCAATGCCATTAATTTAAACAAACTTCTTCTCAAAGGCAGTCTCTTAGACAAGCCCATGCTCTCTGACAGGCACTTAGACAAGCTCCTGCTCTCTCACAGTCATTTGGAAAACCTTATTCTCAATGCCTGTCCTTAGACAACCTTATTCTCAAAGCCACTCACTTGGACAAGGCCCTGCTCTCTGACAGTCAGCTGTACAACCATATACTCAATGCCAGTCACTTGGACAATGCATTTCTCAATGGCAGTACTTGGACAACCTTCCATTCAATGACAGTGACATGCCCAACCTTACTCTCAATGCCAGACATTTTGACAACCTTATTCTCAATGCCAGTCACTTGGACAACCTTATTCTCAATGCCAGTCACTTGGACAACCTTATTCTCAATGCCGGTAACTTCTATAAGGCCCTGCTCACGCACTGTCTCTTGGACAACCTTCTTCACAATGCCAGTCACTTTCACAAGGCCCTGCTCTCTGACAGTCAATTGGACAACCATATACTCAATGCCAGTCACTTGGACAACCCTTTTCTCAATGGCAGTACTTGGAAAACCTTCCTTTCAATGCCAGTGACATCGCCAATGTATTTCTCAATGCCGGATATTTTGACAACCATATTCTCAATGACAGTCACTTGGACAACCTTATTCTCAATGCCGGTAACTTCTATAAGCCCCTGCTCTCTCACAGTAACTTCGACAACCTTTTTCTCAATGTCGGTAAATTCTATAAGCCACTGCTCAGTCACAGTCACTTGGACAACCTTATTCAAAATGCCAGTGACATTGCCAACATCTTTCTCAATACCAGTCACTTTGACAACCTTCTTCTCAATGCCAGTCACTTGGAAAACCTTATTCTCAATGCCACTCACTTTCACAATGCCCTGCTCCCCCACACTCACTTGGATAACCATATACTCAAGGGCAGTCACTTGGACAATCCTTTTCACAACGGCAATCACTTGGACAACCTTCCTTTCAATGACAGTGACATGGCCAAGCTTATTCTCAAAGCCAGTCCATTGGAAAAGGCCTTGCTCTCTGACAGTCACTTGGAAAACCATATTCTCAATGCCAGTCTCTTGGACAACGTTTTTCTCAAAGAAGACACTTGGATTAACTTATTCTCAATGCCTGTCACTTGGACAAGACCCTGCTCTCTCACAGTCACTTGGACAACCACATACTGAATGCCAGTCACTTGGACAACACTTTTTTCAATGGCAGTCACTTGGACAACCTTCCTTTCAATGCCAGTCACTTGGACAACTTTATTCTCAATGCCTGTCAGTTGGACAGGACCCTGCTCTCTTACAGTAACATGGACAATCTTATTCTCAATGCCGGTAAATTCTATAAGCCATTGCTCACTCACAGTCACTTGGACAACCTTATTCTCAATCTCAGTTTCTTGGACAACCTTATTCTCAATGCCTGTTATTTGGACAATCTCATTCTCAAAGCCAGTCACTTGGAAAGCCTTATGCTCTCTCACAGTCATTTGACTACCGTATTCTCAATGCAAGTCTCTTGGACAACGTTATTCCCAAAGGCATTCACTTGGACAACCTTATTTTCAAAGTCAGTCACTTAGACAACCTTATTCTCAAAAGCAGTCTCTATGACAAGCCCCTGCTCTCTGACAGTTACTTAGATAAGCTCCTGCTCTCTCACAGTCACTTGGAAACCATATACTCAATGCCAGTCACTTGGACAACCCCTTTCTCAATGGCAGTACTTGAACAACCTGCTTTTCAATGCCAGTGACATGGCCAACGTTATTCTCAATGCCAGACATTTTGACAACCTTTTTATCGATGACAGCCACTTGGACAACCTTATTCTCAATGCCGGTAACTTCTATAAGCCCCTGCTCACTCACAGTCACTTGGACAACCTTATTCTCAATGCAGTCACTTTCAAAAGGCCCTGATCCCTGACAGTCACTTGGACAACCATATACTCAAGGGAAGTCACTTGGAAAATTCTTTTCTCAATCGCGATCACTTGGACAACCTTCCTTTCAATGACAGTGACATGGCCAAACTTATTCTCAAAGCCAGTAAATTGGACAAGGCCCAGCTCTCTGACAGTCACTTGAACAACCATATACTCAAGGCCAGTCACTTGGACAAGGCCCTGCTCTCTCACAGTCACTTGGACAATCATATACTCAATGCCAGTCACTTGGACAATCTTCCTTTCAATGGCAGTGACATTGCAAACATCATTCTCAATACCAGTCACTTTTACAACCTTATTTTCAATGCCAGTCACTTGGACAACCTTATTCTCAGTGCCATTATCTGGACAATCTTATTCTCAAAGCCAGTCACTTGGAAAAGCTTTTGCTCTCTCACAGTCACTTGAACAACCGTATTCTCGATGCCAGTCACTTGGACAACCTTATTCTCAAAGGCAGTCACTTGGACAACGTTATTCTCAAGGGCAGTCACTTGGACAACCTTATTCTCAAAGGCAGTCTCTTGGACAAGCCCCTGCGCTCTGACCGTCACTTAGACAATCTCCTGCTCTCTCACAGTCATTTGGACAACCGTATTCTCGTTGACTGTCTTTAGACAACCTTATTCTCAAAGCCAGTCACTTGGACAAGGCCCTGCTCTCTGAAAGTCAGTTGGACAACCAATGCCAGTCACTTGGAAAACCCTTTTCTCAATAGCAGTACTTGGACAACCTTCCTTTCAATGCCAGTGACATGTCCAACTTTATTCTCAATGCCAGTCACTTGGACAACCTTATTCTTAATGCCGTTAACTTTTATAATCCTCTGCTCACGCACTTTCACTTAGACAACCTTCTTCTCAATGCCAGTCACTTTCACAAGGCCCTGCTCTCTGACAGTCAATTGCATAACCATATACTCAATGCCAGTCAGTTGGACAACACTTTTCTCAATGGCAATACTTGGACAACCTTCCATTCAATGCCAGTGACATGGCCAACGTTATTCTCAATGCCAGACATTTTGACAACCATATTCTCAATGACAGTGACTTGGACAACCTTATTCTCAATATCGTTAACTTCTATAAGCCCCTGCTCACTCAAGTAACTTGGACAACCTTATTCTCAATGCCGGTAAATTCTATAAGCCACTGCTCACTCACGGTAACTTGGACAACCTTATTCTTAATGTCCGTGACTTGGACAACCTTATTCTCAATGCCTGTTATTTGGACAATCTCATTCTCAAAGCCAGTCACTTGGAAAGCCTTCTGCTCTCTCACAGTCATTTGGACAACCGTATTCTCAATGCTTGTCACTTGGACAACCTTATTCTCAAAGGCAGTCACTTGGATAACCTTATTCTCAACAGCAGTCTCTTTGAAAAGCCCCTGCTCTCTGACAGTCATTTAGACAAGCTCCTGCTCTCTCTCAGTCACTTGGACAATCATATACTCAATGCCAATCACTTGGACAACCCTTTTCCCAATGGCAGTCACTTGGACAACCTTCCTTTCAATACCAGTAACTTCGCCAACCATATTTTCAAAGCCAGTCACTTGGACAAGGCCCTAAACTGTGACAGTCACTTGGAGAAACATATTCTCAATGCGAGTCACTTGGACAACCTTATTCTCAAAGGCAGTCACTTGGAAAACCTTATTCTCAATTGCTGTCTCTTGGACAAGCCCCTGCTCTCTGACAGTCACTTTGACAAGCTACAGTTCACTCATAGTCACTTGTACAACTTCATTCTCAATGCCAGTCACTTTCACAAGGCTTGTTCCCTGACAGTCACTTTGACAAGCTCCTGCTCTCTCACAGTCACTTGGAAAACTGTATTCTCAATGCCATTAATTTAAACAACCTTCTTCTCAAAGGCAGTCTCTTGGACAAGCCCCTGCTCTCTGACAGGCACTTAGACAAGCTCCTGCTCTCTCACAGTCATTTCGAAAACCTTATTCTCAATGCCTGTCCTTAGACAACCTTATTCTCAAAGCCAGTCACTTGGACAAGGCCCTGCTCTCTGACAGTCAGCTGGACAACCATATACTCAATGCCAGTCACTTGGACAACCCATTTCTCAATGGCAGTACTTGGACAACCTTCCATTCAATGACAGTGACATGCCCAACCTTACTCTCAATGCCAGACATTTTGACAACCTTATTCTCAATGCCAGTCACTTGGACAACCTTATTCTCAATGCCGGTAACTTCTATAAGGCCCTGCTCACGCACTGTCTCTTGGACAACCTTATTCTCAAAGCCAGTCACTTGGACAAGGCCCTGCTCTCTGACAGTCAATTGGACAACCAAATACTCAAGGACAGTCACTTGGACACAGCCCTGCTCTCTGACAGTCACTTCGACAACCATATACTCAATGCCAGTCACTTGGACAACCCTTTTCTCAATGGCAGTACTTGGACAACCTTCCTTTCAATGCCAGTGACATGGCCAACGTATTTCTCAAAATGCCGGAGATTTTGACAACCATATTCTCAATGACAGTCACTTGGACAACCTTATTCTCAATGCCGGTAACTTCTATAAGCCCCTGCTCTCTCACAGTAACTTCGACAACCTTTTTCTCAATGCCGGTAAATTCTATAAGCCACTGCTCACTCACAGTCACTTGGACAACCTTATTCAAAATGCCAGTGACATTGCCAACATCTTTCTCAATACCAGTCACTTTGACAACCTTCTTCTCAATGCCAGTCACTTGGAAAACCTTATTCTCAATGCCACTCACTTTCACAATGCCCTGCTCCCCCACACTCACTTGGATAACCATATACTCAAGGGCAGTCACTTGGACAATCCTTTTCACAACGGCAATCACTTGGACACCCTTCCTTTCAATGACAGTGACATGGCCAAACTTATTCTCAAAGCCAGTCCATTGGAAAAGGCCTTGCTCTCTGACAGTCACTTGGACAACCATATTCTCAATGCCAGTCTCTTGGACAACGTTTTTCTCAAAGAAGACACTTGGATTAACTTATTCTCAATGCCTGTCACTTGGACAAGACCCTGCTCTCTCACAGTCACTTGGACAACCATATACTGAATGCCAGTCACTTGGACAACACTTTTCTCAATGGCAGTCACTTGGACAACCTTCCTTTCAATGCCAGTCACTTGGACAACTTTATTCTCAATGCCTGTCACTTGGACAGGACCCTGCTCTTTTACAGTAACATGGACAATCTTATTCTCAATGCCGGTAAATTCTATAAGCCATTGCTCACTCACAGTCATGTGGACAACCTTATTCTCATTCTCAGTGTCTTGGACAACCTTATTCTCAATGCCTGTTATTTGGACAATCTCATTCTCAAAGCCAGTCACTTGGAAAGCCTTCTGCTCTCTCACAGTCATTTGGACTTCCGTATTCTCAATGCAAGTCACTTGGACAACGTTATTCCCAAAGGCATTCACTTGGACAACCTTATTTTCAAAAGCAGTCTCTATGACAAGCCCCTGCTCTCTCACAGTCACTTGGAAACCATATACTCAATGCCAGTCACTTGGACAACCCTTTTCTCAATGGCAGTACTTGGACAACCTGCTTTTCAATGCCAGTGACATGGCCAAGGTTATTGTCAATGACAGACATTTTGACAACCTTTTTATCGATGACAGCCACTTGGAAAACCTTATTCTCAATGCCGGTAACTTCTATAAGCCCCTGCTCACTCACAGTCACTTGGACAACCTTATTCTCAATGCCAGTCACTTTCAAAAGGCCCTGATCCCTGATAGTCACTTGGACAACCATATACTCAAGCGAAGTCACTTGGAAAACCCTTTTCTCAATCGCGATCACTTGGACAACCTTCCTTTCAATGACAGTGACATGGCCAAACTTATTCTCAAAGCCAGTAAATTGGACAAGGCCCAGCTCTCTGACGGTCACTTGAACAACCATATACTCAAGGCCAGTCACTTGGACAAGGCCCTGCTCTCTCACAGTCACTTGGACAATCACATACTCAATGCCAGTCACTTGGACAATCTTCCTTTCAATGGCAGTGACATTGCAAACATCATTCTCAATACCAGTCACTTTTACAACCTTATTTTCAATGCCAGTCACTTGGACAACCTTATTATCAATGCCATTATCTGGACAATCTTATTCTCAAAGCCAGTCACTTGGAAAAACTTTTGCTCTCTCACAGTCACTTGAACAACCGTATTCTCGATGCCAGTCACTTGGACAACCTTATTCTCAAAGGCAGTCACTTGGACAACATTATTCTCAAGGGCAGTCACTTGGACAACCTTATTCTCAATGCCAGTTATCTGGACAATCTTATTCTCAAAGCCAGTCACTTGGAAAAGCTTTTGCTCTCTCACAGTCACTTGAACAACCATATACTCCAGGCCAGTCACTTGGACCAGGCCCTGCTCTCTGACAGTCAACTGGACAGCCATATACTCACGGCCAGTCACTTGGACAACCTTTTCTCAACGGCAGTCACTTGCCTACCTGCCTTTCACTTCCAGTGACATGGCCAACCTCATTCTTAAAACTAGTCACTTGGACAAGGCCCTGCTCTGTGCCAGTCACTTGGACAACCATATATTCAATGCCAGTCACTGGACAACCTTATTCTCAAAGGCAGTCTCTTGGACAAGCCCCTGCTCTCTGATAGTCACTTTGACAACCTCCTGTACTCTCACAGTCACGTGGAGAACCTTATTCTCAATGACATTAATTTGGACAAATTATTCTCAAAGCCAGTCACTTGGACAAGGCCCTGCTCTCTGACAGTCACTTGGACAACCATATACTCAAGGGCAGTCACTTGGACAAACTTATTCTCATTGTAGGTAACTTCTATAAACCCCTGCTCATTCACAGTCACTTGGACAACCTTTTTCTCAATGCCAAACACTAGGACAACCATATTCTCAAAGCCAGTCACTTGGACAAGTCCCTGCTCTCTGACAGTCATTTGAACAACCATATACTCAAGGCCAGTCACTTGGACAATTCCCTGCTCTCTGATAGTCACTTGGACAATCAGATACTCAACGGCAGTCACTTGGACAATCTTCCTTTCAATGGCAGTGACATTGTAAACATCATTCTCAATACCAGTCACTTTGATAACCGTAGTTTCAATGCCACTCACTTGGACAAACTTATACTCAATGCCAGTTATCTGGACAATCTTATTCTCAAAGCCAGTCACTTGGAAAAGCTTTTGCTCTCTCACAGTCACTTGAACAACCATATACTCCAGGCCAGTCACTTGGACAAGGCCCTGCTCTCTGACAGTCACTTGGACAGCCATATACTCAAGGCCAGTCACTTGGACAACCTTTTCTCAACGGCAGTCACTTGCCTATCTGACTTTCACTTCCAGTGACATGGCCAACCTCATTCTCAAAACTAGTCACTTGGACAAGGCCCTGCTCTGTGCCAGTCACTTGGACAACCATATATTCAATGCCAGTCACTTGGGCAACCTTATTCTCAAAGGCAGTCTCTTGGACAAGCCCCTGTGCACTGACGGTCACTTAGACAAGCTCCTGCTCCCTCACAGTCATTTGCACAACCGTATTCTCAAAGCCAGTCACTTGGACAAGGCCCTGCTCTCTGACAGTCAGTTGGACAACCATATACTCAATGCCAGTCACTTGGACAACCTTATTCTTTTTTTTTTAATATATTTTATTGACTTTTTTACAGAGAGCAAGGGAGAGGGATAGAGAGTCAGAAACATCGATGAGAGACATCGATCAGCTGCCTCCTGCACACCCCCTACTGTGGAAGTGCCCGCAACCAAGGTACATGCCCTTGACCGGAATCGAACCTGGGACCCTTCAGTCCGCAGACCTACGCTCTATCCACTGATCCAAACCGGTTAGGGCGGACAACCTTATTCTTAATGCTGTTAACTTCTATATGCTCCTGCTCACGCACTGTCACTTGGACAACCTTCTTCACAATGCCAGTCACTTTCACAAGGCCCTGCTCTCTGACAGTCACTTGGACAACCATATACTCAATGCCAGTCACTTGGACAACCCTTTTCTCAATGGCAGTACTTGGACAACTTTCCTTTCAATGACAGTGACATGGCCAACGTTATTCTCAATGCCAGACATTTTGACAACCATATTCTCAATGACAGTCACTTGGACAACATTATTCTCAATGCCGGTAACTTCTATAAGCCCCTGCTCTCCCACAGTAACTTAGACAACCTTATTCTCAATTCCGTAAACTTCTATAAGCCCCTGCTCACTCACAGTAACTTGGACAACCTTATTCTCAATGTCCATGACTTGGACAACCTTATTCTCAATGCCTGTTATTTGGACAATCTCATTCTCAAAGCCAGTCACTTGGAAAAGCTTCTGCTCTCTCACAGTCATTTGGAATACCGTATTCTCAATGCTTGTCACTTGGACAACCTTATTCTCAACAGCAGTCTCTTTGAAAAGCCCCTGCTCTCTGACAGTCATTTAGACAAGCTCCTGCTCTCTCTCAGTCACTTGGACAATCATATACTCAATGCCAATCACTTGGACAACACTTTTCCCAATGGCAGTCACTGGGACAACCTTCCTTTCAATACCAGTAACTTCGCCAACCTTATTTTCAAAGTCAATTACTTGGACAAGGCCCTAAACTGTGACAGTCACTTGGACAAACATATTCTCAATGCGAGTCACTTGGACAACCTTATTCTCAAAGGCAGTCACTTGGAAAACCTTATTCTCAATTGCTGTCTCTTGTACAAGCCCCTGCTCTCTGACAGTCTCTTTCACAACCTCCAGCTTACTCATAGTCACTTGGACAACTTTATTCTCAATGCCAGTCACTTTCACAAGGCTTGTTCCCTGACAGTCACTTTGACAAGCTCCTGCTCTCTCACAGTCACTTGGACAACCTTATTCTCAAAGGCCGTCTCTGGGACAAGCCCCTGCTCTCTGACAGGCACTTAGACAAGCTCCTGCTCTCTCACAGTCATTTCGAAAACCTTATTCTCAATGCCTGTCCTTAGACAACCTTATTCTCAAAGCCAGTCACTTGGACAAGGCCCTGCTCTCTGACAGTCAGCTGGACAACCATATACTCAATGCCAGTCACTTGGACAACCCATTTCTCAATGGCAGTACTTGGACAACCTTCCATTCAATGACAGTGACATGCCCAACCTTACTCTCAATGCCAGACATTTTGACAACCTTATTCTCAATGCCAGTCACTTGGACAACCTTATTCTCAAAGCCAGTCACTTGGACAAGGCCCTGCTCTCTGACAGTCACTTCGACAACCATATACTCAATGCCAGTCACTTGGACAACCCTTTTCTCAATGGCAGTACTTGGACAACTTTCCTTTCAATGCCAGTCACATGGCCAACGTATTTCTCAATGCCGGAGATTTTGACAACCATATTCTCAATGACAGTCACTTGGACAACCTTATTCTCAATGCCGGTAACTTCTATAAGCCCCTGCTCTCTCACAGTAACTTCGACAACAGTTTTCTCAATGCCGGTAAATTCTATAAGCCACTGTTCACTCACAGTCACTTGGACAACCTTATTGAAAATGCCAGTGACATTGCCAACATCTTTCTCAATACCAGTCACTTTGACAACCTTCTTCTCAATGCCAGTCACTTGGAAAACCTTATTCTCAATGCCACTCACTTTCACAATGCCCTGCTCCCCCACACTCACCTGGATAATCATATACTCAAGGGCAGTCACTTGGACAATCCTTTTCACAATGGCAATCACTTGGACACCCTTCCTTTCAATGACAGTGACATGGCCAAACTTATTCTCAAAGCCAGTCCATTGGAAAAGGCCCAGCTCTCTGACAGTCACTTGAACAACCATATACTCAAGGCCAGTCACTTGGACAAGGCCCTGCTCTCTCACAGTCACTTGGACAATTATATACTCAATGCCAGTCACTTGGACAATCTTCCTTTCAATGGCAGTGACATTGCAAACATCATTCTCAATACCAGTCACTTTTACAACCTTATTTTCAATGCCAGTCACTTGGACAACCTTATTCTCAGTGCCATTATCTGGACAATCTTATTCTCAAAGCCAGTCACTTGGAAAAGCTTTTGCTCTCTCACAGTCACTTGAACAACCGTATTCTCGATGCCAGTCACTTGGACAACCTTATTCTCAAAGGCAGTCACTTGGACAACATTATTCTCAAGGGCAGTCACTTGGACAACCTTATTCTCAAAGGCAGTCTCTTGGACAAGCCCCTGCGCTCTGACCGTCACTTAGACAATCTCCTGCTCTCTCACAGTCATTTGGACAACCGTATTCTCAATGACTGTCTTTAGACAACCTTATTCTCAAAGCCAGTCACTTAGACAAGGCCCTGCTCTCTGAAAGTCATTTGGACAACCAATGCCAGTCACTTGGACAACCCTTTTCTCAATCGCAGTACTTGGACAACCTTCCTTTCAATGCCAGTGACATGGCCAACTTTATTCTCAATGCCAGTCACTTGGACAACCTTATTCTTAATGCCATTAACTTTTGTAATCCTCTGCTCACGCACTGTCACTTAGACATCCTTCTTCTCAATGCCAGTCACTTTCACAAGGCCCTGCTCTCTGACAGTCAATTGCATAACCATATACTCAATGCCAGTCACTTGGACAACACTTTCCTCAATGGCAGTACTTGGACAACCTTCCTTTCAATGACAGTGACTTGGACAACCTTATTCTCAATGCCAGTAACTTCTATAAGCCCCTGCTCACTCACAGTCACTTGGACAACCTTATTCTCAATGCAGTCACTTTCAAAAGGCCCTGATCCCTGATAGTCACTTGGACAACCATATACTCAAGCGAAGTCACTAGGAAAACCCTTTTCTCAATCGCGATCACTTGGACAACCTTCCTTTCAATGACAGTGACATGCCCAAACTTATTCTCAAAGCCAGTAAATTGGACAAGGCCAAGCTCTCTGACGGTCACTTGAACAACCATATACTCAAGGCCAGTCACTTGGACAAGGCCCTGCTCTCTCACAGTCACTTGGACAATCATATACTCAATGCCAGTCACTTAGACAATCTTCCTTTCAATGGCAGTGACATTGCAAACATCATTCTCAATACCAGTCACTTTTACAACCTTATTTTCAATGCCAGTCACTTGGACAACCTTATTCTCAATGCCATTATCTGGACAATCTTATTCTCAAAGCCAGTCACTTGGAAAAGCTTTTGCTCTCTCACAGTCACTTGAACAACCGTATTCTCATTGCCAGTCACTTGGACAACCTTATTCTCAAAGGCAGTCACTTGGACAACATTATTCTCAAGGGCAGTCACTTGGACAACCTAATTCTCAATGCCAGTTATCTGGACAATCTTATTCTCAAAGCCAGTCACTTGGAAAAGCTTTTGCTCTCTCACAGTCACTTGAACAACTATATACTCCAGGCCAGTCACTTGGACCAGGCCCTGCTCTCTGACAGTCAATTGGACAGCCATATACTCACGGCCAGTCACTTGGACAACCTTTTCTCAACGGCAGTCACTTGCCTACCTGCCTTTCACTTCCAGTGACATGGCCAACCTCATTCTTAAAACTAGTCACTTGGACAAGGCCCTGCTCTGTGCCAGTCACTTGGACAACCATATATTCAATGCCAGTCACTGGACAACCTTATTCTCAAAGGCAGTCTCTTGGGCAAGCCCCTGCTCTCTGATAGTCACTTTGACAACCTCCTGTACTCTCACAGTCACGTGGAGAACCTTATTCTCAATGACATTAATTTGGACAAATTATTCTCAAAGCCAGTCACTTGGACAAGGCCCTGCTCTCTGACAGTCAGCTGGACAACCATATACTCAATGCCAGTCACTTGGACAACCCATTTCTCAATGGCAGTACTTGGACAACCTTCCATTCAATGACAGTGACATGCCCAACCTTACTCTCAATGCCAGACATTTTGACAACCTTATTCTCAATGCCAGTCACTTGGACAACCTTATTCTCAATGCCGGTAACTTCTATAAGCCCCTGCTCTCTCACAGTAACTTCGACAACAGTTTTCTCAATGCCGGTAAATTCTATAAGCCACTGTTCACTCACAGTCACTTGGACAACCTTATTCAAAATGCCAGTGACATTGCCAACATCTTTCTCAATACCAGTCACTTTGACAACCTTCTTCTCAATGCCAGTCACTTGGAAAACCTTATTCTCAATGCCACTCACTTTCACAATGCCCTGCTCCCCCACACTCACCTGGATAATCATATACTCAAGGGCAGTCACTTGGACAATCCTTTTCACAACGGCAATCACTTGGACACCCTTCCTTTCAATGACAGTGACATGGCCAAACTTATTCTCAAAGCCAGTCCATTGGAAAAGGCCCAGCTCTCTGACAGTCACTTGAACAACCATATACTCAAGGCCAGTCACTTGGACAAGGCCCTGCTCTCTCACAGTCACTAGGTCAATCATATACTCAATGCCAGTCACTTGGACAATCTTCCTTTCAATGGCAGTGACATTGCAAACATCATTCTCAATACCAGTCACTTTTACAACCTTATTTTCAATGCCAGTCACTTGGACAACCTTATTCTCAGTGCCATTATCTGGACAATCTTATTCTCAAAGCCAGTCACTTGGAAAAGCTTTTGCTCTCTCACAGTCACTTGAACAACCGTATTCTCGATGCCAGTCACTTGGACAACCTTATTCTCAAAGGCAGTCACTTGGACAACATTATTCTCAAGGGCAGTCACTTGGACAACCTTATTCTCAAAGGCAGTCTCTTGGACAAGCCCCTGCGCTCTGACCGTCACTTAGACAATCTCCTGCTCTCTCACAGTCATTTGGACAACCGTATTCTCAATGACTGTCTTTAGACAACCTTATTCTCAATGCCAGTCACTTTCAAAAGGCCCTGATCCCTGATAGTCACTTGGACAACCATATACTCAAGCGAAGTCACTTGGAAAACCCTTTTCTCAATCGCGATCACTTGGACAACCTTCCTTTCAATGACAGTGACATGGCCAAACTTATTCTCAAAGCCAGTAAATTGGACAAGGCCCAGCTCTCTGACAGTCACTTGAACAACCATATACTCAAGGCCAGTCACTTGGACAAGGCCCTGCTCTCTCACAGTCACTTGGACAATCATATACTCAATGACAGTCACTTGGACAATCTTCCTTTCAATGGCAGTGACATTGCAAACATCATTCTCAATACCAGTCACTTTTACAACCTTATTTTCAATGCCAGTCACTTGGACAACCTTATTCTCAATGCCAGTTATCTGGACAATCTTATTCTCAAAGCCAGTCACTTGGAAAAGCTTTTGCTCTCTCACAGTCACTTGAACAACCGTATTCTCGATGCCAGTCACTTGGATAACCTTATTCTCAACAGCAGTCTCTTTGAAAAGCCCCTGCTCTCTGACAGTCATTTAGACAAGCTCCTGCTCTCTCTCAGTCACTTGGACAATCATATACTCAATGCCAATCACTTGGACAACACTTTTCCCAATGGCAGTCACTTGGACAACCTTCCTTTCAATGCCAGTAACTTCGCCAACCTTATTTTCAAAGTCAGTTAATTGGACAAGGTCCTAAACTGTGACAGTCACTTGGACAAACATATTCTCAATGCGAGTCACTTGGACAACCTTATTCTCAAAGGCAGTCACTTGGACAACCTTATTCTCAAAGGCTGTCTCTTGGACAAGCCCCTGCTCTCTGACAGTCACTTTGACAAGCTCAAGCTCACTCACAGTCACTTGAACAACCATATTCTGGATGCCAGTCACTTGGACAACCTTATTCTCAAAGGCAGTCACTTGGACAACATTATTCTCAAGGGCAGTCACTTGGACAACCTTATTCTCAATGCCAGTTATCTGGACAATCTTATTCTCAAAGCCAGTCACTTGGAAAAGCTTTTGCTCTCTCACAGTCACTTGAACAACCATATACTCCAGGCCAGTCACTTGGACCAGGCCCTGCTCTCTGACAGTCAATTGGACAGCCATATACTCACGGCCAGTCACTTGGACAACCTTTTCTCAACGGCAGTCACTTGCCTACCTGCCTTTCACTTCCAGTGACATGGCCAACCTCATTCTTAAAACTAGTAACTTGGACAAGGCCCTGCTCTGTGCCAGTCACTTGGACAACCATATATTCAGTGCCAGTCACTGGACAACCTTATTCTCAAAGGCAGTCTCTTGGACAAGCCCCTGCTCTCTGATAGTCACTTTGACAACCTCCTGTACTCTCACAGTCATTGGGACAACCGTATTCTCAATGACTGTCTTTAGACAACCTTATTCTCAAAGCCAGTCACTTGGACAAGGCCCTGCTCTCTGAAAGTCATTTGGACAACCAATGCCAGTCACTTGGACAACCCTTTTCTCAATGGCAGTACTTGGACAACCTTCCTTTCAATGCCAGTGACATGGCCAACTTTATTCTCAATGCCAGTCACTTGGGCAACCTTATTCTTAATGCCATTAACTTTTGTAATCCTCTGCTCACGCACTGTCACTTAGACAACCTTCTTCTCATTGCCAGTAATTTTCAAAAGGCCCTGCTCTCTGACAGTCAATTGCATAACCATATCCTCAATGCCAGTCACTTGGACAACACTTTTCTCAATGGCAGTCACTTGGACAACCTTCCTTTCAATGCCAGTAACTTCGCCAACCTTATTTTCAAAGCCAGTCACTTGGACAAGGCCCTAAACTGTGACAGTCACTTGGACAAACATATTCTCAATGCGTGTCACTTGGACAACCTTATTCTCAAAGGCAGTCACTTGGAAAACCTTATTCTCAAAGGCTGTCTCTTGGACAAGCCCCTGCTCTCTGACAGTCACTTTGACAAGCTCCAGCTCACTCATAATCACTTGGACAACCTTATTCTCAATGCCAGTCACTTTCACAAGGCTTGTTCCCTGACAGTCACTTTGACAAGCTCCTGCTCTGTCAAAGTCACTTGGAAAACCGTATTCTCAATGCCATTAATTTAAACAACCTTCTTCTCAAAGGCAGTCTCTTAGACAAGCCCCTGCTCTCTGACAGGCACGTAGCCAAGCTCCTGCTCTCTCACAGTCATTTGGATAACCTTATTCTCAATGCCTGTCCTTAGACAACCTTATTCTCAAAGCCACTCACTTGGACAAGGCCCTGCTCTCTTACAGTCAGCTGGACAACCATATACTCAATGCCAGTCACTTGGACAACCCATTTCTCAATGGCAGTACTTGGACAACCTTCCATTCAATGACAGTGACATGCCCAACCTTACTCTCAATGCCAGACATTTTGACAACCTTATTCTCAATGCCAGTCACTTGGACAACCTTATTCTCAATGCCGGTAACTTCTATAAGCCCCTGCTCTCTCACAGTAACTTCGACAACAGTTTTCTCAATGCCGGTAAATTCTATAAGCCACTGTTCACTCACAGTCACTTGGACAACCTTATTCAAAATGCCAGTGACATTGCCAACATCTTTCTCAATACCAGTCACTTTGACAACCTTCTTCTCAATGCCAGTCACTTGGAAAACCTTATTCTCAATGCCACTCACTTTCACAATGCCCTGCTCCCCCACACTCACTTGGATAATCATATACTCAAGGGCAGTCACTTGGACAATCCTTTTCACAACGGCAATCACTTGGACACCCTTCCTTTCAATGACAGTGACATGGCCAAACTTATTCTCAAAGCCAGTCCATTGGAAAAGGCCCAGCTCTCTGACAGTCACTTGAACAACCATATACTCAAGGCCAGTCACTTGGACAAGGCCCTGCTCTCTCTAAGTCACTTGGACAATCTTCCTTTCAATGGCAGTGACATTGCAAACATCATTCTCAATACCAGTCACTTTTACAACCTTATTTTCAATGCCAGTCACTTGGACAACCTTATTCTCAGTGCCATTATCTGGACAATCTTATTCTCAAAGCCAGTCACTTGGAAAAGCTTTTGCTCTCTCACAGTCACTTGAACAACCGTATTCTCGATGCCAGTCACTTGGACAACCTTATTCTCAAAGGCAGTCACTTGGACAATATTATTCTCAAGCCCAGTCACTTGGACAACCTTATTCTCAAAGGCAGTCTCTTGGACAAGCCCCTGCGCTCTGACCATCACTTAGACAATCTCCTGCTCTCTCACAGTCATTTGGACAACCGTATTCTCAATGACTGTCTTTAGACAACCTTATTCTCAAAGCCAGTCACTTAGACAAGGCCCTGCTCTCTGAAAGTCATTTGGACAACCAATGCCAGTCACTTGGACAACCCTTTTCTCAATCGCAGTACTTGGACAACCTTCCTTTCAATGCCAGTGACATGGCCAACTTTATTCTCAATGCCAGTCACTTGGACAACCTTATTCTTAATGCCATTAACTTTTGTAATCCTCTGCTCACGCACTGTCACTTAGACATCCTTCTTCTCAATGCCAGTCACTTTCACAAGGCCCTGCTCTCTGACAGTCAATTGCATAACCATATACTCAATGCCAGTCACTTGGACAACACTTTCCTCAATGGCAGTACTTGGACAACCTTCCTGTCAATGACAGTGACTTGGACAACCTTATTCTCAATGCCAGTAACTTCTATAAGTCCCTGCTCTCTCACAGTAACTTTGACAACCTTATTCTCAATGCCGTTAACTTCTATAAGCCCCTGCTCACGCACTGTCACTTGGACAACCTTCTTCACAATGCCAGTCACTTTCACAAGGCCCTGCTCTCTGACAGGCACTTAGATAAGCTCCTGCTCTCTCACAGTCATTTGGAAAACCTTATTCTCAATGCCTGTCCTTAGACAACCTTATTCTCAAAGCCACTCACTTGGACAAGGCCCTGCTCTCTGACAGTCAGCTGGACAACCATATACTCAATGCCAGTCACTTGGACAACCCATTTCTCAATGGCAGTACTTGGACAACCTTCCATTCAATGACAGTGACATGGCCAACCTTATTCTCAATGCCAGTCACTTGGACAAACTTATTCTCAATGCCGGTAACTTCTATAAGCCCCTGCTCTCTCACAGTCATTTGGACAACCTTATTCAAAATGCCAGTGACATTGCCAACATCTTTCTCAATACCAGTCACTTTGACAACCTTCTTCTCAATGCCAGTCACTTGGAAAACCTTATTCTCAATGCCACTCACTTTCACAATGCCCTGCTCCCCCACACTCACTTGGATAACCATATACTCAAGGGCAGTCACTTGGACAATCCTTTTCACAACGGCAATCACTTGGACAACCTTCCTTTCAATGACAGTGACATGGCCAAACTTATTCTCAAAGCCAGTCCATTGGAAAAGGCCTTGCTCTCTGACAGTCACTTGGAAAACCATATTCTCAATGCCGGTCTCTTGGACAATGTTTTACTCAAAGGAAGACACTTGGATTAACTTATTCTCAATGCCTGTCACTTGGACAAGACCCTGCTCTCTCACAGTCACTTGGACAACCATATACTGAATGCCAGTCACTTGGACAACACTTTTCTCAATGGCAGTCACTTGGACAACCTTCCTTTCAATGCCAGTCACTTGGACAACTTTATTCTCAATGCCTGTCACTTGGACAGGACCCTGCTCTCTTACAGTAACATGGACAATCTTATTCTCAATGCCGGTAAATTGTGTAAGCCATTGCTCACTCACAGTCACTTGGACAACCTTATTCTCAATGTCAGTGTCTTGGACAACCTTATTCTCGATGACTGTTATTTGGACAATCTCATTCTCAAAGCCAGTTACTTGGAAAGCCTTCTGCTCTCTCACAGTCATTTGGACTACCGTATTCTCAATGCAAGTCACTTGGACAACGTTATTCCCAAAGGCATTCACTTGGACAACCTTATTTTCAAAGACAGTCACTTAGACAACCTTATTCTCAAAAGCAGACTATATGACAAGCCCCTGCTCTCTGACAGTTACTTAAATAAGCTCCTGCTCTCTCACAGTCACTTGGAAACCATATACTCAATGCCAGTCACTTGGACAACCCTTTTCTCAATGGCAGTACTTGGACAACCTGCTTTTCAATGCCAGTGACATGGCCAACGTTATTCTCAATGCCAGGCATTTTGACAACCTTTTTATCGATGACAGCCACTTGGACAACCTTATTCTCAATGCCAGTCACTTTCAAAAGGCCCTGATCCCTGACAGTCACTTGGACAACCATATACACAAGGGAAGTCACTTGGAAAACCCTTTTCTCAATCGCGATCACTTGGACAACCTTCCTTTCAATGACAGTGACATGGCCAAACTTATTCTCAAAGCCAGTCCATTGGATAAGGCCCAGCTCTCTGACAGTCACTTGAACAACCATATACTCAAGGCCAGTCATTTGGACAAGGCCCTGCTCTCTCTAAGTCACTTGGACAATCATATACTCAATGCCAGTCACTTGGACAATCTTCCTTTCAATGGCAGTGACATTGCAAACATCATTCTCAATACCAGTCACTTTTACAACCTTATTTTCAATGCCAGTCACTTGGACAACCTTATTCTCAGTGCCATTATCTGGACAATCTTATTCTCAAAGCCAGTCACTTGGAAAAGCTTTTGCTCTCTCACAGTCACTTGAACAACCGTATTCTCGATGCCAGTCACTTGAACAACCTTATTCTCAAAGGCAGTCACTTGGACAACATTATTTTCAAGCCCAGTCACTTGGACAACCTTATTCTCAAAGGCAGTCTCTTGGACAAGCCCCTGCGCTCTGACCGTCACTTAGACAATCTCCTGCTCTCTCACAGTCATTTGGACAACCGTATTCTCAATGACTGTCTTTAGACAACCTTATTCTCAAAGCCAGTCACTTAGACAAGGCCCTGCTCTCTGAAAGTCATTTGGACAACCAATGCCAGTCACTTGGACAACCCTTTTCTCAATCGCAGTACTTGGACAACCTTCCTTTCAATGCCAGTGACATGGCCAACTTTATTCTCAATGCCAGTCACTTGGACAACCTTATTCTTAATGCCATTAACTTTTGTAATCCTCTGCTCACGTACTGTCACTTAGACAACCTTCTTCTCAATGCCAGTCACTTTCACAAGGCCCTGCTCTCTGACAGTCAATTGCATAACCATATACTCAATGCCAGTCACTTGGACAACACTTTTCTCAATGGCAGTACTTGGACAACCTTCCTTTCAATGACAGTGACTTGGACAACCTTATTCTCAATGCATGTAACTTCTATAAGTCCCTGCTCTCTCACAGTAACTTGGACAACCTTATTCTCAATGCCGTTAACTTCTATAAGCCCCTGCTCACGCACTGTCACTTGGACAACCTTCTTCTCAATGCCAGTCACTTTCACAAGGCCCTGCTCTCTGACAGTCAATTGCATAACCATATACTCAATGCCAGTCACTGGACAACACTTTTCTCAATGGCAGTACTTGGACAACATTCCTTTCAATGCCAGTGACATGGCCAATGTTATTCTCAATGCCAGACATTTTGACAACCATATTTTCAATGACAGTGACTTGGACAACCTTATTCTCAATGCCAGTTACTTCTATAAGTCCCTGCTCTCTCACAGTAACTTGGACAACCTTATTCTCAATGCCGTTAACTTCTTTAAGCCCCTGCTCACTCACAGTCACTTTGACAACCTTATTCTCAATGCTATAAACTTCTATAAGCCCCTGCTCACTCACAGTCACTTGGACAATCTTATTCTCAATGTCCGTGACTTGGACAACCTTATTCTCAATGCCTGTTATTTGGAAAATCTCATTCTCAAAGCCAGTCACTTGGAAAAGCTTCTGCTCTCTCACAGTCATTTGGACAACCGTATTCTCAATGCTTGTCACTTGGGACAACCTTATTCTCAAAGGCAGTCACTTGGATAACCTTATTCTCAACAGCAGTCTCTTTGAAAAGCCCCTGCTCTCTGACAGTCATTTAGACAAGCTCCTGCTCTCTCTCAGTCACTTGGACAATCATATACTCAATGCCAATCACTTGGACAACCCTTTTCCCAATGGCAGTCACTTGGACAACCTTCCTTTCAATGCCAGTAACTTCGCCAACCTTATTTTCAAAGCCAGTCACTTGGACAAGGCCCTAAACTGTGACAGTCACTTGGACAAACATATTCTCAATGCGAGCCACTTGGACAACCTTATTCTCAAAGGCAGTCACTTGGAAAACCTTATTCTCAAAGGCTGACTCTTGGACAAGCCCCTGCTCTCTGACAGTCACTTTGACAAGCTCCAGATCACTCATAGTCACTTGGACAACCTTATTCTCAATGCCAGTCACTTTCACAAGGCTTGTTTCCTGACAGTCACTTTGACAAGCTCCTGCTCTCTCACAGTCACTTGGAAAACCATATTCTCAATGCCATTAATTTAAACAACCTTCTTCTCAAAGGCAGTCTCTAAGACAAGCCCCTGCTCTCTGACAGGCACTTAGACAAGCTCCTGCTCTCTCACAGTCACTTGGATAACCTTATTCTCAATGCCTGTCCTTAGACAACTTTATTCTCAAAGCCACTCACTTGGACAAGGCCCTGCTCTCTTACAGTCAGCTGGACAACCATATACTCAATGCCAGTCACTTGGACAACCCATTTCTCAATGGCAGTACTTGGACAACCTTCCATTCAATGACAGTGACATGCCCAACCTTACTCTCAATGCCAGACATTTTGACAACCTTATTCTCAATGCCAGTCACTTGGACAACCTTATTCTCAATGCCGGTAAATTTTATAAGGCCCTGCTCACACACTGTCTCTTGGACAACCTTATTCTCAAAGCCAGTCACTTGGACAAGGCCCTGCTCTCTGACAGTCAATTGGACAACCAAATACTCAATGCCAGTCACTTGGACAACTCTTTTCTTAATGGCAGTACTTGGAAAACCTTCCTTTCAATGCCAGTGACATGGCCAACGTATTTCTCAATACCAGAGATTTTGACAACCATATTCTCAATGACAGTCACTTGGACAACCATATTCTCAAGCCGGTCTCTTGGACAATGTTTTTTCTCAAAGGAAGACACTTGGATTAACTTATTCTCAATGCCTGTCACTTGGACAAGACCCTGCTCTCTCACAGTCACTTGGACAACAATATACTGAATGCCAGTCACTTGGACAACACTTTTCTCAATGGCAGTCACTTGGACAACCTTTCTTTCAATGCCAGTCACTTGGACAACTTTATTCTCAATGCCTGTCACTTGGACAGGACCCTGCTCTCTTACAGTAACATGGACAATCTTATTCTCAATGCCGGTAAATTGTGTAAGCCATTGCTCACTCACAGTCACTTGGACAACCTTATTCTCAATGTCAGTGTCTTGGACAACCTTATTCTCGATGCCTGTTATTTGGACAATCTCATTCTCAAAGCCAGTCACTTGGAAAGCCTTCTGCTCTCTCACAGTCATTTGGACTACCGTATTCTCAATGCAAGTCACTTGGACAACGTTATTCCCAAAGGCATTCACTTGGACAACCTTATTTTCAAAGGCAGTCACTTAGACAACCTTATTCTCAAAAGCAGTCTCTATGACAAGCCCCTGCTCTCTGACAGTTACTTAGATAAGCTCCTGCTCTCTCACAGTCACTTGGAAACCATATACTCAATGCCAGTCACTTGGATAACCTTTTTCTCAAAGGCAGTACTTGGACAACCTTCCTTTCAATGCCAGTGACATGGACAACCTTATTCTCAATGCCAGTCAATTGGACAACTTTATTCTCAATACCCATAACTTGGACTATCCCCTGCTCTCTCACAGTAACTTGGACAACCTTATTTTCAATGCCAGTAAATTCTATAAGCCACTACTCACTCACCGTCACTTGGACAACCTGATTCTCAGTGCCAGTGACTTGGACAACCTTATTGTCAATGTCTGTTATTTGGAGAATCTTATTCTCAAAGCCAGTCTCTTGGAAAAGCCTCTGCTCTCTCACAGTCACTTAACAACCATATTCTCAATGCCAGTCATTTGGACAAACTTTTTCTCAATGGCAGACACTTGGACTAACTTTTTGTCAACGCCAGTCACTTGTACAAGACCCTGCTCTCTCTCAGTCACTTGGACAACAGTATTCCCAATGCCCGTCACTTGGACTACCTCATTCCCAATGGCAGTTAATTGGAAAACCTTTTCTCAAAAGCAGTCTCTTGGACAAGCCCCTGCTCTCTGACAGTCACTTAGATAAGCTCCTGCTCTCTCTCAGTCACTTGGACAACCTTATTCTCAAAAGCAGTCTCTGGGACAAGCCCCTGTTCTCTGAAAGTCACTTAGACAAGCTCATGCTCACTCAAGGTCACTTGGACAACCTTATTCTCAATGCCAGTCACTTTCACAAGGCCTTGCTCCCTGACAGTCACTTTGACAAGCTCCTGCTCTCACACAGTCATTTGGACAACCATATTCTCAATGCCTGTCACTTGGACAACCTTATTCTCAAAGCCAGTAACTTCGACAAGGCCCTGCTCTCTTACAGTCTGTTGGACAACCATATACTCAATGCAAATCACTTTGACAACTCTTTTTTCAATGGCAGTACTTGCCCAACCCTCCTTTCAATGCCAGTGACATGCCCAACCTTATTCTCAATGCCAGACATTTTGACAACCTTATTCTCAATGCCAGTCACTTGGACAACCTTATTCTCAATGCCAGTAAATTCTATAAGCCATTGCTCACTCACAGTCACTTGGACAACCTTATTCTCAATGCCAGTGCCTTGGACAATCTTATTCTCAATGCCTGTTACCTGGACAATCTTATTCTCAAAGCCAGTCACTTGGAAAAGCTTTTGCTCACTCACAGTCACTTGAACAACCGTATTCTCAATGCCAGTCACCTGGACAACCTTATTCTCAAAGCCCGTAACTTGGACAACCCCCTGACCTCTCACAGTCACTTGGGAAACCTTATTCTCAATGCCCTTAACTTGGACTACCTTATTCTCAAAGCCAGTCACTTGTACAACTGTTTTCTAAATGGCAGTAGTTGGACAACCTTCCTTTCAATGCCAGTGACATGGACAACCTTATTCGCAATGCCAGTCTCTTGGACAAGCCCCTGCTCTCTACAGTCACTTAGAAAAGCTCCTGTTCTCTTACAGTCACTTGGACAACCTTATTCGCAATGCCATCACTTGGACAATCTTTTTCTCAATGGCGGTCACTTTGACAACCTTATTCCCAATGGCAGTCACTTGGACAACCCTCTTCTCAATGCCAGTCACTTGGAGAACCTTATTCTCTATGCCAGTCACATGGACAACCTGATTCTCCATGGCACTCACTTGTACAACCTTTTTCTCAAAGCCAGTCTCTTGGACAAGCCCCAATTCTCTGACAGTCACTTCCACAACCATATTGTCAATTCCAGTCACTTGGACAAGCCTGTGGTCTCTCTCGGTCACTTGCACAAACTTATTCTCAATGCCAGTCACTTGGACAACCTGATTCTCAATGTCACTCATTTGGACAACTTTATTCTCAATGCCTGTAACTTAGACAACCTCCGGATCTCTCACATTCACTTGGACAACCTTATTCTCAATCCGCTTAACTTGGACAACCTTATTCTCAAAGCCAGTTACTTGGAAAGGGCCCTGCTCTCTGACAGTCACTTGGACAACTCTTTTCTAAATGGCAGTAGTTGGACAACCTTCCTTTCAATGCCAGTGACTTGGCCAACCTTATTCTCAACGACAGTCAATTTACAATCTTATTCTCAATTCCAGTCACATGGACAACATTATTCTCAATGGTAGTCACTTGGACAATCTTATTCTCAAAGACATTCACTTGGACAAGCCCCTGCTCTGTCATAGACACTTGGACAACCATATTCTCAATGCCACTCACTTGGACAACGCTGTTCTCAATGCTAGTGACTTTGACAACCTTATTCTCAATGCCAGTCACTTGGACAACCTTATTCTCACTGCCTGTCACTTGGACAAGACCCTGCTCTCTCACAGTGACTTGGACAAACTTATTCTCAATGCGATAACTTTTATAAGCCGCTGCTCACTCACAGTCACTTGGAGAACCTTATTCTCAATGCCAGTCACTTGCACATCCTTCGTCTCAATGACAGTCACTTGGACTACATTATTCTCAATTCCACTCACTTAGACAAGCCCGTGCTCTCTCTCGTCACTTGTATAAAATTATTCTCAATACCAGTCACATGGACTACCTGATTCTCAATGTCAGTCACTTGTAAAACATTTTTCTCAAAGCCAGTCTCTTGAACAAGCCCCAATTCTCTGACAGTCACTTGGACAACCATATTCTTAATGCCAGTGACTGGGATAACCTTATCCTCAATTCCATTCACTTGGACAACCCTCTTCTCAATCCCAGTCACTTGGACATCCTTCGTCTCAATGACAATCACTTGGACAACCTGATTCTCTATGCCAGTCACTTGGACAAGCCTGTACTCTCTCTCAGTCACTTGCACAATATTATTCTCAATGCCAGTCACATGGACAACCTGATTCTCAATGGCAGTCACTTGTACATCCTTTTTCTCAAAGCTAGTATCTTGGACAAGCCCGAATTCTCTGACCGTCAGTTGCACAACCATATTCTCAATTTCAGTCACGTGGAAAACCTTATTCACAATGTCAGTCATTTGGACAACTTTATTCTCAATTCCTGTCACTTGGACAACTGTATTCTCAAAGCCAGTCACTTGGACAAGGCCCTGCTCTCTGACAGTCACTTGGACAACGATAAACTCAATGCCAGTCACTTGTACAACCATTTCTCAATTGCAGTCACTTAGACAACCTTCCCTTCAATGCCAGTGAGATGGACAACCTTATTCTCAATGCCAGATCTTGGACAAGCGCCTGCTCGCTGTCAGTCACTTAGTCAACCAAATTCTCAATGCCAGTCACGTGGAGAAGACCTTGCTCTTTGACATGGTCAACCTTATCCTCAATGCCAGTCACTTTGACATCTTCTCCTCAATGCCAGTCACTGGGACAAGACCCTGCGCTCTCTCAGTCACTTGGACAACCTTAACCTCAATGCAAGTAACATGGACAAGACCCTGCTCTTAATAGTCACTTGGACAACTATATTCTCAATTCCAGTAACTTGGATAACCTTATTCTCAAAGTCTGTCACTTGGACAAACCCCTGCTCTCTGACAGTCACTTAGTCAACCATATTCTCAATGCCAGTTACTTGGACAACCTTCCTCTCAATGCCAGTGCCTTGGACAACCTTATTCTCAAACCAGTCACTTGGACAACCTTATTCTCAATGTCAGTCACTTGGACAACTTTATTCTCATTGCCCGTAACTTGGACAAACCCCTGCTCTTTCACAGTCACTTGGACAACCTTATTGTCAATGCCATTAATTTGGACAACCTTATTCTCAAAGCAAGTAACCTGGACAAGGCCCTGCTCTCTGACAGTCACTTGGACAACCATATACTCAATGCCAGTCACTTCGACAACCTTATTCTCAATGCCTGTTTTTTGGACATCTTTATTCTCAAAGCCAGACACTTGGACAACCTTATTCTCAATGCCAGTCACTTGGACAACCTTATTCTCAATGCCAGTCACTTGGACAAGCCCCTTCTCTCTCACAGTCACTTGGACAACCATATTCTCAATGCCTTTTACTTAGACAACCTTATTCGCAACCCAGTCACTTGGAAAAGCCCCTGTTCTTTGACAGTCACTTGGACAACCACATTCTCAATTCCAGTCACTTGGACAACCTTATTCTCAATGCCATTAGTTTGGACAACCTTATCCTCAACGCCAGTCACTTGGACAAGGCCCTACTCTATGCCAGTAACTTGGACAACCCTTTTCTCAATGGCAGTCACTTGGACAACCTTCCTTTCAATGCCAGTGACATGGACAACCTTATTCTCAATGCCAGTCACTTTGACAACCTTGGTCTCAATCAAAGTCACTTGGACAACTTATTCTCAATGCCTGTCACTTAGACAAGACCCTGTTCTCTCACAGTCCCTTAGACAACGTTATTCTCAAGGGGAGAAACTTGGACAACGTTATTCTCAAAATCAGTAACTTGGAAAAGCCCCCGTTCTCTGACATTCACTTGGTAAACCATGTTCTCAATGCCAGTGACTTGGACCACCTAAATCTCAATGGCAGTCAGTTGGACAACCTTATTCTAAATGACAGTCACTTGGACAATTCCCTGCTCTCTCACAGTCACTTGGATAACCATTTACTCAAGGGCAGTCACTTGGCCATCCCTTTTCTTAATGGCAATCACTTGGACAACCTTCCTTTCAATGACAGTGACATGGCCAAACTTATTCTCAAAGCCAGTCCATTGGACAAGGCCTTGCTCTCTGACAGTCACTTGGACATCCATATTCTCAATGCCAGTAAATTGGACAACCTTTTTCTCAAAGAAAGACACTTTTATTAACTTATTCTCAATGCCAGTCACTTGGTCAAGACCCTGCCCTCTGACAGTCACTTGGACAGCCATATACTCAAGGCCAGTCTCTTGGACAACACTTTTCTCAATGGCAGTCACATGGACAACCTTCCTTTCAATTCCAGTGACATGGCCAACATCATTCTGAATGCAAGTCACTTTGACAATCTCATTCTCAATGCCAGTCACTTGGACAACCTTATTCTCAATGCTCGAAATTTCTATAAGCCACTGCTCACTCACAGTCACTTGGACAACCTTATTCAAAATGCCAGTGACACTGCCAACATCATTCTGAATACCAGTGTCTTTGACAACCTTCTTCTCAATGCCAGTCACTTGGACATCCTTATTCTCTATGCCAGTCACTTTCACAAGGCCCTGCTCTCTGACAGTCACTTGAACAACCATATTGTCATGCCAGTCACTTGGACAAGGTTTTCTCAATGGAAGACACTTGGATAAACTTATACTCAATGCCAGTCACTAGGACAAGACCCTGCGCTCTCTCAGTCACTTGGACAACCTTATTCTCAAAAGCAGTCTCTTGGAAAAGCCCCTGTTCTCTGACAGTCACTTAGAGAAGCTTCTGCTCTCACAATCACTTAGACAACCTTATCCTCAATGCCAAAAACTTGGACAACCATATTCTCAATGCCAGTCACTTGGACAAGGCCCTGCTCTCTGAAAGTGACTTGGACAAGCTCCTGCTCTCTCACAGTCACTTGGAAAACCTTATTCTCAATGACATTAATTTGGACAACGTTATTCTCATTCCAGTCACTTGGACAAGGCCCTGCTCTCTGACAGTCACTTGGACAACCATATACTCAATGACAATCACTTGGACAACCTTCCATTCAATGCCAGTGACAAGGCCAACATCATTTTCAATACCAGTCACTTTGACAACCTTATTCTCAATGCCAGTCACTTGGACAACCTTATTCTCAATGCCAGTGACTAGGACAATTTTATTCTTAAAGGCAGTCTATTGGACAAGCCCCTGTTCTCTGACAGTCACTTAGACAAGCTCCTGCATTCTCATAGTCACGGGACAACCTTATTCTCAATGACATTAATTTGGACAACATTATTTTCAATGACAGTGGCATGGCCAACATTATTCTCAAATACAGTCACTTGGACAAGGCCCTGCTCTCTGATAGTCACTTGGACAACAATTTCCCAATGGCAGTCACTTGGACAACCTTATTTTCAAAGCCAGTCACTTGGACAACCTTATTTTCAAAGGCAGTCACTTGGACAACCTTATTCCCAAAGGCAGTCTCTTGGAAAAGACCCTGCTCGCTTACAGTCACTTAGACAAGCTCCTGGACTCTCATAGTCACTTGGACAACCTTATTCTCAATGACAGTGACATGGCCAACATTATTCACAAAGATAGTCATTTGGACAAGGCCCTGCTCTCTGATAGTCATTTGGACAATTCTATACGCAATGCCATTTACTTAGATAACCCTTTTCTCAATGGCAATCACTTGGACAACCTTCCTTTCAATGCCAGTGACATGGCCAACCTTATTCTCAATGCCAGACATTTTCACAACCTTATTCTCAGTGCCTGTCACTTGGACAAGACCCTGTGCTCTCACAGTCACTTGTACGACCTTATTCTCAATGCCGTTAAATTCTATTAGCCACTGCTCACTCACAGTCACTTGGACAACCTTATTCTCAATGCTAGTGCCTTGGAAAACGTTATTCTCAATGCCTGTAAATTCTATAAGCCACTGCTCACTCACAGTCACTTGGACAACCTTATTCTCAATGGTAGTGCCATGGACAACCTTATTCTCAATGCCTGTTATCTGGACAATCTTATTCTCAAAGGCAGTCACTTGGAAAAACTTTTGCTCTCTCACAGTCACTTGAACAATTGTATTCTCAATACCAGTCACTTGGACAACCTTATTCTCAAAGGTAGTCACTTGGACAACCTGATTCTCAAAGGCAGTCTCTTGGACAAGCCACTGTTCTCTGATAGTCAGTTAGTCAAGCTCCTGGTCTCTCACAGTCACTTGGACAAACTTATTCTCAATGCCATTATTTTGGACAAACTTATTCTCAAAGCCAGTCACTTGGACAAGGCCCTGCTCTCTGACAGTCAGTTGGTCAATTATATACTCAATGCCAGTCACTTGGACAACCCTTTTCTTAATGGCAGTACTTGGACAACCTTCCTTTCAATGCCAGTAACATGGCCAACCTTATTCTCAAAGCCATTAACTTGGACAAGGCCCTGCTCTCTGACAGTCACTTGGTCAACTATATACTCAATGCCAGTCACTTGGACAACCATCATTTCAATGCCAGTGACATGGCCAACCTCATACTCAATGCCAGACATTTTGACAACCTTATTCTCAGTGCCTGTCACTTGGTCAAGACCCTGCGCTCTCACTTGTACAACATTATTCTCAATGCCGGTAAATTCTATAAGCCACTGCTCACTCACAGTCACTTGGACAACCTTATTTTCAAAGCCAGTCACTTGGACAACCTTATTTTCAAAGGCAGTCACTTGGACAACCTTATTCCCAAAGGCAGTCTCTTGGAAAAGACCCTGCTCGCTTACAGTCACTTAGACAAGCTCCTGGACTCTCATAGTCACTTGGACAACCTTATTCTCAATGACAGTGACATGGCCAACATTATTCACAAAGATAGTCATTTGGACAAGGCCCTGCTCTCTGATAGTCATTTGGACAATTCTATACGCAATGCCATTTACTTAGATAACCCTTTTCTCAATGGCAATCGCTTGGACAACCTTCCTTTCAATGCCAGTGACATGGCCAACCTTATTCTCAATGCCAGACATTTTCACAACCTTATTCTCAGTGCCTGTCACTTGGACAAGACCCTGTGCTCTCACAGTCACTTGTACGACCTTATTCTCAATGCCGTTAAATTCTATTAGCCACTGCTCACTCACAGTCACTTGGACAACCTTATTCTCAATGCTAGTGCCTTGGAAAACGTTATTCTCAATGCCTGTAAATTCTATAAGCCACTGCTCACTCACAGTCACTTGGACAACCTTATTCTCAATGGTAGTGCCATGGACAACCTTATTCTCAATGCCTGTTATCTGGACAATCTTATTCTCAAAGGCAGTCACTTGGAAAAACTTTTGCTCTCTCACAGTCACTTGAACAATTGTATTCTCAATACCAGTCACTTGGACAACCTTATTCTCAAAGGTAGTCACTTGGACAACCTGATTCTCAAAGGCAGTCTCTTGGACAAGCCACTGTTCTCTGATAGTCAGTTAGTCAAGCTCCTGGTCTCTCACAGTCACTTGGACAAACTTATTCTCAATGCCATTATTTTGGACAAACTTATTCTCAAAGCCAGTCACTTGGACAAGGCCCTGCTCTCTGACAGTCAGTTGGTCAATTATATACTCAATGCCAGTCACTTGGACAACCCTTTTCTTAATGGCAGTACTTGGACAACCTTCCTTTCAATGCCAGTAACATGGCCAACCTTATTCTCAAAGCCATTAACTTGGACAAGGCCCTGCTCTCTGACAGTCACTTGGTCAACTATATACTCAATGCCAGTCACTTGGACAACCATCATTTCAATGCCAGTGACATGGCCAACCTCATACTCAATGCCAGACATTTTGACAACCTTATTCTCAGTGCCTGTCACTTGGTCAAGACCCTGCGCTCTCACTTGTACAACATTATTCTCAATGCCGGTAAATTCTATAAGCCACTGCTCACTCACAGTCACTTGGACAACCTTATTTTCAAAGCCAGTCACTTGGACAACCTTATTTTCAAAGGCAGTCACTTGGACAACCTTATTCCCAAAGGCAGTCTCTTGGAAAAGACCCTGCTCGCTTACAGTCACTTAGACAAGCTCCTGGACTCTCATAGTCACTTGGACAACCTTATTCTCAATGACAGTGACATGGCCAACATTATTCACAAAGATAGTCATTTGGACAAGGCCCTGCTCTCTGATAGTCATTTGGACAATTCTATACGCAATGCCATTTACTTAGATAACCCTTTTCTCAATGGCAATCGCTTGGACAACCTTCCTTTCAATGCCAGTGACATGGCCAACCTTATTCTCAATGCCAGACATTTTCACAACCTTATTCTCAGTGCCTGTCACTTGGACAAGACCCTGTGCTCTCACAGTCACTTGTACGACCTTATTCTCAATGCCGTTAAATTCTATTAGCCACTGCTCACTCACAGTCACTTGGACAACCTTATTCTCAATGCTAGTGCCTTGGAAAACGTTATTCTCAATGCCTGTAAATTCTATAAGCCACTGCTCACTCACAGTCACTTGGACAACCTTATTCTCAATGGTAGTGCCATGGACAACCTTATTCTCAATGCCTGTTATCTGGACAATCTTATTCTCAAAGGCAGTCACTTGGAAAAACTTTTGCTCTCTCACAGTCACTTGAACAATTGTATTCTCAATACCAGTCACTTGGACAACCTTATTCTCAAAGGTAGTCACTTGGACAACCTGATTCTCAAAGGCAGTCTTGGACAAGCCACTGTTCTCTGATAGTCAGTTAGTCAAGCTCCTGGTCTCTCACAGTCACTTGGACAAACTTATTCTCAATGCCATTATTTTGGACAAACTTATTCTCAAAGCCAGTCACTTGGACAAGGCCCTGCTCTCTGACAGTCAGTTGGTCAATTATATACTCAATGCCAGTCACTTGGACAACCCTTTTCTTAATGGCAGTACTTGGACAACCTTCCTTTCAATGCCAGTAACATGGCCAACCTTATTCTCAAAGCCATTAACTTGGACAAGGCCCTGCTCTCTGACAGTCACTTGGTCAACTATATACTCAATGCCAGTCACTTGGACAACCATCATTTCAATGCCAGTGACATGGCCAACCTCATACTCAATGCCAGACATTTTGACAACCTTATTCTCAGTGCCTGTCACTTGGTCAAGACCCTGCGCTCTCACTTGTACAACATTATTCTCAATGCCGGTAAATTCTATAAGCCACTGCTCACTCACAGTCACTTGGACAACCTTATTTTCAAAGCCAGTCACTTGGACAACCTTATTTTCAAAGGCAGTCACTTGGACAACCTTATTCCCAAAGGCAGTCTCTTGGAAAAGACCCTGCTCGCTTACAGTCACTTAGACAAGCTCCTGGACTCTCATAGTCACTTGGACAACCTTATTCTCAATGACAGTGACATGGCCAACATTATTCACAAAGATAGTCATTTGGACAAGGCCCTGCTCTCTGATAGTCATTTGGACAATTCTATACGCAATGCCATTTACTTAGATAACCCTTTTCTCAATGGCAATCGCTTGGACAACCTTCCTTTCAATGCCAGTGACATGGCCAACCTTATTCTCAATGCCAGACATTTTCACAACCTTATTCTCAGTGCCTGTCACTTGGACAAGACCCTGTGCTCTCACAGTCACTTGTACGACCTTATTCTCAATGCCGTTAAATTCTATTAGCCACTGCTCACTCACAGTCACTTGGACAACCTTATTCTCAATGCTAGTGCCTTGGAAAACGTTATTCTCAATGCCTGTAAATTCTATAAGCCACTGCTCACTCACAGTCACTTGGACAACCTTATTCTCAATGGTAGTGCCATGGACAACCTTATTCTCAATGCCTGTTATCTGGACAATCTTATTCTCAAAGGCAGTCACTTGGAAAAACTTTTGCTCTCTCACAGTCACTTGAACAATTGTATTCTCAATACCAGTCACTTGGACAACCTTATTCTCAAAGGTAGTCACTTGGACAACCTGATTCTCAAAGGCAGTCTCTTGGACAAGCCACTGTTCTCTGATAGTCAGTTAGTCAAGCTCCTGGTCTCTCACAGTCACTTGGACAAACTTATTCTCAATGCCATTATTTTGGACAAACTTATTCTCAAAGCCAGTCACTTGGACAAGGCCCTGCTCTCTGACAGTCAGTTGGTCAATTATATACTCAATGCCAGTCACTTGGACAACCCTTTTCTTAATGGCAGTACTTGGACAACCTTCCTTTCAATGCCAGTAACATGGCCAACCTTATTCTCAAAGCCATTAACTTGGACAAGGCCCTGCTCTCTGACAGTCACTTGGTCAACTATATACTCAATGCCAGTCACTTGGACAACCATCATTTCAATGCCAGTGACATGGCCAACCTCATACTCAATGCCAGACATTTTGACAACCTTATTCTCAGTGCCTGTCACTTGGTCAAGACCCTGCGCTCTCACTTGTACAACATTATTCTCAATGCCGGTAAATTCTATAAGCCACTGCTCACTCACAGTCACTTGGACAACCTTATTCTCAATGCCTGTTATCTGGACAATTTTATTCTCAAAGGCAGTTACTTGGAAAAGCTTTTGCTCTCTCACAGTCACTTGAACAACCGTATTCTCAAAGCCCGTTACTTGGACAACATTATTCTCAAAGGCAGTCACTTGGACAAGGCCCTGCTCTCTGACAGTCACTTGGACAACCATATATTCAAGGCCAGTCACTTGGACAGCCCTTTTCCCTATGGCAGTCATTTGGACAACCTTCCATTCAATGACAGTAACATGGCCAACCTTATTTTCAAAGCCAGTCACTTGGACAAGGCCCTGCTCTGTGACAGTCACTTGGACAACCTTATTCTCAAAGGCAGTCACTTGGACAACCTTATTCTCAAAGGCAGTCTCTTGCACAAGACCCTGCTCTCTGACAGTCACTTTAACAAGCTCCTGTTCTCTCACAGACACTTGGAAAACCTTATTCTCAATGACATCAATTTGGACAACATTATTCTCAAAGCCAGTCACTTGAACAAGGCCCAGCCTTCTGACCATCACTTGGACAACCATATACTCAATGGCAATCACTTGGAGAACCTTCCTTTCAATACCAGTGACATTGCCAACATCATTCCCAATACCAGTCACTTTGACAACCTTATTCTCAATGCCGGTCACTTGGACAACCTTATTCTCAATGCCTGTCACTTCGACAAGACCCTGCTCTCTCACAGTCACTTGGACAACCTTATTCTCAGTGCCAGTAAATTCTATTAGCCACTTCTCACTCACAGTCACTTGTGCAACCTTATTTTCAATGCCAGTGACTAGGACAACCTTATTCTCAATGCCTGTTATTTAGACAATCTTATTCTCAAAGGCGGTCACTTGGACAACCTATTCTCAAAGGCAGTCTCTTTGAAAAGCCCCTGCTCTCTGACAGTCACTTAGACAAGCTCCTGATCTCTCACAGTCACTTGGAAAACCTTATTCTCAATGGAAGTCACTTTCACAAAACCCTGCTCTCTGACAGTCACTTGGACAACAATATACTCAATGCCAGTCACTTGGACAACCTTCTTCTCAATTCCAGTCGCTTGGACAACCTTATTTTCAATGCCAGTCACATGGACAACCTTCCTTTCAATGCCAGTGACATGGCCAACATCATTCTCAATACCAGTCACTTTGACAACCTTATTCTCAATTCCTATCTCTTTTATAAGACCCTGCTTTCTCACAGTCACTTGGACAACCTTATTCTCAATGCCAGTAACTTTTATAAGTCACTGCTCACTCACTGTCACTTGGACAACCTTATTCTCAAAGGCAGTCTCTTGGACAAGCCCCTGCTCTCTGACAGTCACTTAGACAAGCTCCTGCTCTCTCACAGTCACTTGGACAACTTTATTCTCAATGACAGTGACATGGCCAACCTTATTCTCAAAGACAGTAACTTGGACAGGCCCTGATCTCCGATAGTCACTTGGCAACCATATACTCAATGCCAGTCACTTGGACAACCATCCATTCAATGCCAGTGACATGGCCAACCTTATTCTCAATGCCAGACATTTTGACAACCTTATTCTCAGTGCCTGTCACTTGGACAAGACCCTGCGCTCTCACAGTCACTTGTACAACATTATTCTCAATGCCGGTAAATTCTATAAGCCACTGCTCACTCACAGTCACTTGGACAACCTTATTCAAAATGCCAGTGCCTTGGACAACCTTATTCTCAATGCCTGTTATCTGGACAATCTTATTCTCAAAGGCAGTCACTTGGAAAAGTTTTGCTCTCTCACAGTCACTTGAACAACCGTATTTTCAATGCCCTTCACTTGTTCAACCTTATTCTCAATGCCAGTGACTAGGACAACCTGATTCTCAATGCCTGTTATTTGGACAATCTTATTCTCAAAGGCAGACACTTGGACAACCTATTCTCAAAGGCAGTCTCTTTGAAAAGCCCCTGCTCTCTGACAGTCACTTAGACAAGCTCCTGCTCTCTCACAGTCACTTGGAAAACCTTATTCTCAATGTAAGTCACTTTCACAAGGCCCTGCTCTCTGACAGTCACTTGGACAACCAAATACTCAAGGCCAGTCACTTGGACAACCCTTTTCTCAACAGCAGTCACTTGGAGAACATGCCTTTCAATTCCAGTGACATGGCCAACCTTATTTTCAAACAAGTCACTTGGACAAGGCACTGCTCTGTGACAGTCACCTGGACAAACATATACTCAATGCCAGTCATTTGGACAACCCTTTTCTCAAAGGCAGTCACTTGGACAACCTTCCTTTCAATGCCAGTGACATGGACAACCTTATTCTCAAACCAGTCAATTGTAAAGTCCCCTGTTTTCTGACAGTCACTTGGATAATCATATTCTCAATGCCAGTCACTTGGACAACAATCATCTCAATTTCAGTGACTTGGACAACCTTATTCTCAATGGCAGTCACTTGGACAATCTTATTCTCAATGACAGTCACTTGGACCACCCCCTTCTCAATGGCAGTCACTAGGACATCCTTCTTCTCAATGACAGTCACTTGGACAACGTGACTCTCAATGCCATTCACTTTGACAAGCCCATGCTCTATCTCAGTCACTTGCACAAACATATTCTCAATGCCAGTCACATGGAAAACTTGATTCTCAATGGCAGTCTCTTGTACATCCAAATTCTCAAAGCCAGTTTCTTGGACAATCCCCAATTCTCTGTCAGTCACTTGGACAACCGTAGTCTCAATTACAGTCACTTGGACAACCTTATTCTCAATTCCAATCACTTGGAAAACCCTCTTCTCAATGCCAGTCACTTGGACATGGCCGTGCTCTCTGACAGTCACCGGGACAACCATATACTCAATGCCACTCACTTGGACAACACTGTTCTCAATTGCAGTCACTTGGACAACCTTCCTCTCAATGCCAGTGACATGGACAACCTTAGGCTCAATGAACGTCACTTAGACAACTTCTCTCAATGCCTGTCACTTGGACAAGTCCCTGCTCTCTCTCTGTCACTTGGACAACCTTATTCTCAATGCCATTAACTTGCAAAACCTTATTTTTTTTTAATATATTTTATTGATTTTTTACAGAGAGGAAGGAAGAGTGATATATAGTCAGAAACATCGATGAGAGAGAAACATCGACCAGCTGCCTCCTGCACACCTCCCACTGGGGATTTGCCCACAACCAAGTTACATGCCCTTGACCGGAATCGAACCTGGGACCTTTCAGTCCGCAGGCTGACGCTCTATCCACTGAGCCAAACCGGTTTTGGCTGTACAACCTTATTTTTAATGCCAGTCACTCAGACAAGCCCCTGCTCTCACTCAGTCTCTTGGAAAACCCTTATTCTCAATGCCAGTCACTTGTACAACCTTATCTCAATGCCTGTTATTTGGACAACTTTATTCTCAAAGCCAGACACTTGCACAACCTTATTCTCAACCCAGTCACTTGGAAAAGCCTCTGTTCTCTACCAGTCACTTGGACAACCCTCTTCTCAATGCCAGTGACTTGGACAACCTTATTCTCAATGCCAGTCACTTAGACAAGCCCCTGCTCTCACTCAGTCCCTTGGAAACCCTTATTCTCAATGCCAGTCACTTGGACAACCTTAATCTCAATGCCTGTTATTTGGACAGCCTTATTCTCTACGCCAGACTCTTGGACAACCTTATTCTCAAAGCCAGTCACTTGGAAGGGCCCCTGCTCTCTGACAGTCAATTAGTCAACCATATTCTCAATGCCAGTCACGTGGACAACCTTATTCTCAATGCCAGCCACTTGGACATTCTTCGTCTCAATGACAGTCACTTGGACAACCTGATTCTCAATGGAAGTCACTTGTACTACCTTTTTCTCAAAGCCAGTCTCTTGGACAAGCTCCAATTCTCTGACAGTCACTTGCACAACCATATTCTCAATGCCAGTCACTTAGACATGCCCCTGCTCACACTCAGTCACTTGGAAAACCTTATTCTCACTGCCAGTTACTTGCACATCCTTCGCCTCAATGCCAGTGACTTGGACAACTATATTCTCAATTCCAGCAACTTGGACAACCTTATTCCAAAGCCAGTCAGTTGGACAAGCCCCTGCTCTCTGATAGTCACTTAGTCAACCATATTCTCAATGCCAGTCACTTGGACAACCCTCCTCTCAATGCCAGTCACTAGGCCAACCCTCTTCTCAATGCCAGTCACTTGGACTTCCTTCGTCTCAATAACAGTCATTGGACAACCTGATTCTCAATGCAAGTCAATTGCACAAGCCCGTGTAATCTCTCATTCACTTGGACAACCTTATTCTCAATGCCAGTCACATGCACAAACTGCTTCTCAAGGCAGCCTCTTGTACAACCTCATATTCAAAGCCAGTCTCTTAGACATGCCCCAATTCTCTGACAGTCACTTGGACAACCATATTCTCAATGCCTGTCACTTGGACAACCTGATTCTCCATGTCAGTCACTTGGACAACTTATTCTCAATGCCCGTATCTTGGACAACCCCCTGCTCGCTCACAGTTACTTGGACAACCTTATTCTCAATGGCAGTCCCTGGGACAACCTTATTCTCTAACCCAGTCAATTGGAAATTTCCCTGTTCTCTGACAGTCACTTGGACAACCATATTCTCAATGCCAGTCACTTTGACAACATTTGTCTCAATGCCAGTAACTTGGACAACGTTATTCTCAATGGCAGTAACTTGGACAACCATATGCTCAGTGACAGTCACTTGGAAAACACTCTTCTCAATGCCAGGCACTTGCACAACTTTATTCTCAATGACAGTCACTTAGACAAGCCCCTACTCTCACTCAGTCACTTGGATAACCTTATTCTCAATGCCAGTCACTTGGACATCCTTCATCTCAATGCCAGTGACTTGGACAACCTTATTCTCAATTCCATTCACTTGGACAACCCTCTTGTCAATGCCAGTCACTTGGTCATCCTTCTTGTCAATGACATTCACTTGGACAACGTGATTCTCAATGCCATTCACTTGGGAAAGCCCGTGCTCTCTCTCAGTCCCTTGCACAAACTTATTCTCAATGCCATTCACATGGACAACCTGATTCTCAATGGCAGTCTGTTGTACAACCTAATTTTCAAAGCCAGTCTCTTGGACAAGCCCAAATTCTCTGACAGTCACGTGGACAACCATATTCTCAATTCCAGTCACTTGGACAACCTTATTCTCAATGGCAGTCACTTGGACAACTTTATTCTCAATGCCCGTAACATGGACAACCCCCTGCTCTCTCACAGTCACTTGGACAACCTTATTCTCAATGCCATTAACTTGGACAACCTTATTCTCAAAGCCAGTCACTTGGACAAGGCCTTGCAGTCTGTCAGTCACTTGGACAACCATATACTCAATACCAGTCACTTGGACAACACTTTTCTCAATGGCAGTCACTTGGACAACCTTCCTCTCAATGCCAGTGACATGTACTACCTTATTCTCAAACCAGTCAATTGTAAAGTCCCCTGTTTTCTGACAGTCACTTGGATAATCATATTCTCAATGCCAGTCACATGGACAACAATCATCTCAATTTCAGTGACTTGGACAACCTTATTCTCAATGGCAGTCACTTGGACAATCTTATTCTCAATGACAGTCACTTGGACCACCCTCTTCTCAATGGCAGTCACTAGGACATCCTTCTTCTCAATGACAGTCACTTGGACAACGTGACTCTCAATGCCATTCACTTTGACAAGCCCATGCTCTATCTCAGTCACTTGCACAAACTTATTCTCAATGCCAGTCACATGGAAAACCTGATTCTCAATGGCAGTCTCTTGTACATCCAAATTCTCAAAGCCATTTTCTTGGACAATCCCCAATTCTCTGTCAGTCACTTGGACAACCGTAGTCTCAATTCCAATCACTTGGAAAATCCTCTTCTCAATGCCAGTCACTTGGACATGGCCGTGCTCTCTGACAGTCACCGGGACAACCATATACTCAATGCCACTCACTTGGACAACACTGTTCTCAATGGCAGTCACTTGGACAACCTTCCTCTCAATGCCAGTGACATGGACAACCTTAGGCTCAATGAACGTCACTTAGACAACTTCTCTCAATGCCTGTCACTTGGACAAGTCCCTGCTCTCTCTCTGTCACTTGGACAACCTTATTCTCAATGCCATTAACTTGCAAAACCTTATTTTTTTAAATATATTTTATTGATTTTTTACAGAGAGGAAGGAAGAGTGATATATAGTCAGAAACATCGATGAGAGAGAAACATCGACCAGCTGCCTCCTGCACACCTCCCACTGGGGATTTGCCCACAACCAAGTAACATACCCTTGACCGGAATCGAACCTGGGACCTTTCAGTCCGCAGGCTGACGCTCTATCCACTGAGCCAAACCGGTTTTGGCTGTACAACCTTATTTTTAATGCCAGTCACTCAGACAAGCCCCTGCTCTCACTCAGTCTCTTGGAAAACCCTTATTCTCAATGCCAGTCACTTGTACAACCTTATCTCAATGCCTGTTATTTGGACAACTTTATTCTCAAAGCCAGACACTTGCACAACCTTATTCTCAACCCAGTCACTTGGAAAAGCCTCTGTTCTCTACCAGTCACTTGGACAACCCTCTTCTCAATGCCACTGACTTGGACAACCTTATTTTCAATACCAGTAACTCAGACAAGCCCCTGCTCTCACTCAGTCCCTTGGAAACCCTTATTCTCAATGCCAGTCACTTGGACAACCTTAATCTCAATGCCTGTTATTTGGAAAACCTTATTCTCTACGCCAGACTCTTGGACAACCTTATTCTCAAAGCCAGTCACTTGGAAGGGCCCCTGCTCTCTGACAGTCAATTAGTCAACCATATTCTCAATGCCAGTCACGTGGACAACCTTATTCTCAATGCCAGCCACTTGGACATTCTACGTCTCAATGACAGTCACTTGGACAACCTGATTCTCAATGGAAGTCACTTGTACTACCTTTTTCTCAAAGCCAGTCTCTTGGACAAGCCCCAATTCTCTGACAGTCACTTGCACAACCATATTCTCAATGCCAGTCACTTAGACATGCCCCTGCTCACACTCAGTCACTTGGAAAACCTTATTCTCAATGCCAGTTACTTGCACATCCTTCGCCTCAATGCCAGTGACTTGGACAATCATATTCTCAATTCCAGCAACTTGGACAACCTTATTCTCAAAGCCAGTCAGTTGGACAAGCCCCTGCTCTCTGATAGTCACTTAGTCAACCATATTCTCAATGCCAGTCACTTGGACAACCCTCCTCTCAATGCCAGTCACTTGGCCAACCTTATTCTCAATGCCAGTCTCTTGGACAACCTTTTTCTAAATGGTAGTCAATTGGACATCTTTCCTCTCCATGCCAGTAACATGGACAACCTTATTCTCAACGACAGTCACTTGGACATCCTTCGCCTCAATGCCAGTGACTTGGACAACCTTATTCTCAATTCCCTTCACTTGCACAACCCTCTTCTCAATGCCAGTCACTTGGACTTCCTTCGTCTCAATAACAGTCATTGGACAACCTGATTCTCAATGCAAGTCAATTGCACAAGCCCGTGTAATCTCTCATTCACTTGGACAACCTTATTCTCAATGCCAGTCACATGCACAACCTGCTTCTCAAGGCAGCCTCTTGTACAACCTCATATTCAAAGCCAGTCTCTTAGACATGCCCCAATTCTCTGACAGTCACTTGGACAACCATATTCTCAATGCCTGTCACTTGGACAACCTGATTCTCCATGTCAGTCACTCGGACAACTTATTCTCAATGCCCGTATCTTGGACAACCCCCTGCTCGCTCACAGTTACTTGGACAACCTTATTCTCAATGGCAGTCCCTGGGACAACCTTATTCTCTAACCCAGTCAATTGGAAATTTCCCTGTTCTCTGACACTCACTTGGACAACCCTATTCTCAATGCCAGTCACTTTGACAACATTTGTCTCAATGCCAGTAACTTGGACAACGTTATTCTCAATGGCAGTAACTTGGACAACCATATGCTCAGTGACAGTCACTTGGAAAACACTCTTCTCAATGCCAGGCACTTGCACAACTTTATTCTCAATGACAGTCACTTAGACAAGCCCCTACTCTCACTCAGTCACTTGGATAACCTTATTCTCAATGCCAGTCACTTGGACATCCTTCATCTCAATGCCAGTGACTTGGACAACCTTATTCTCAATTCCATTCACTTGGACAACCCTCTTGTCAATGCCAGTCACTTGGTCATCCTTCTTGTCAATGACATTCACTTGGACAACGTGATTCTCAATGCCATTCACTTGGGAAAGCCCGTGCTCTCTCTCAGTCCCTTGCACAAACTTATTCTCAATGCCATTCACATGGACAACCTGATTCTCAATGGCAGTCTGTTGTACAACCTAATTTTCAAAGCCAGTCTCTTGAACAAGCCCAAATTCTCTGACAGACATGTGGACAACCATATTCTCAATTCCAGTCACTTGGACAACCTTATTCTCAATGGCAGTCACTTGGACAACTTTACTCTCAATGCCCGTAACATGGACAACCCCCTGCTCTCTCACAGTCACTTGGACAACCTTATTCTCAATGCCATTAACTTGGACAACCTTATTCTCAAAGCCAGTCACTTGGACAACCCTTTTCTCAATGGCAGTCAATTGGACAACCTTCCTCTCAATGCCAGTGACATGTACTACCTTATTCTCAAACCCAGTCAATTGTAAAGTCCCCGGTTTTCTGGCAGTCACTTGGATAATCATATTCTCAATGCCAGTCACTTGGACAACAATCGTCTCCATTTCAGTGACTTGGACAACCTTATTCTCAATGGCAGTCACTTGACAATCTTATTCTCAATGACAGTCACTTGGACAACACTCTTCTCAATGCCAGGCACTTGGAAAATCTTATTCTCAATGCCAGTCACTTGGACCACCCTCTTCTCAATGGCAGTCACTAGGACATCCTTCTTCTCAATGACAGTCACTTGGACAACGTGACTCTCAATGCCATTCACTTTGACAAGCCCATGCTCTATCTCAGTCACTTGCACAAACTTATTCTCAATGCCAGTCACATGGAAAACCTGATTCTCAATGGCAGTCTCTTGTACAACCAAATTCTCAAAGCCATTTTCTTGGACAATCCCCAATTCTCTGTCAGTCACTTGGACAACCGTAGTCTCAATTACAGTCACTTGGACAACCTTATTCTCAATTCCAATCACTTGGAAAACCCTCTTCTCAATACCAGTCACTTGGACATGGCCGTGCTCTCTGACAGTCACCGGGACAACCATATACTCAATGCCAGTCACTTGGACAACCCTGTTCTCAATGGCAGTCACTTGGACAACCTTCCTCTCAATGCCAGTGACAAGGACAACCTTAGGCTCAATGAACGTCACTTAGACAACTTCTCTCAATGCCTGTCACTTGGACAAGTCCCTGCTCTCTCTCTGTCACTTGGACAACCTTATTCTCAATGCCATTAACTTGCACAACCTTATTTTTAATGCCAGTCACTCAGACAAGCCCCTGCTCTCACTCAGTCTCTTGGAAAACCCTTAATCTCAATGCCAGTCACTTGTACAACCTTATCTCAATGCCTGTTATTTGGACAACTTTATTCTCAAAGCCAGACACTTGCACAACCTTATTCTCAACCCAGTCACTTGGAAAAGCCTCTGTTCTCTACCAGTCACTTGGAAAACCCTCTTCTCAATGCCAGTCACTTGGACAACCTTATTCTCAATGCCAGTCACTTAGACAAGCCCCTGCTCTCACTCAGTCCCTTGGAAACCCTTATTCTCAATGCCAGTCACTTGGACAACCTTAATCTCAATGCCTGTTATTTGGACAACCTTATTCTCTACGCCAGACTCTTGGACAACCTTATTCTCAAAGCCAGTCACTTGGAAGGGCCCCTGCTCTCTGACAGTCAATTAGTCAACCATATTCTCAATGCCAGTCACGTGGACAACCTTATTCTCAATGCCAGCCACTTGGACATTCTTCGTCTCAATGACAGTCACTTGGACAACCTGATTCTCAATGGAAGTCACTTGTACTACCTTTTCTCAAAGCCAGTCTCTTGGACAAGCCCCAATTCTCTGACAGTCACTTGCACAACCATATTCTCAATGCCAGTCACTTAGACATGCCCCTGCTCTCACTCAGTCACTTGGAAAACCTTATTCTCAATACCAGTTACTTGCACATCCTTCGCCTCAATGCCAGTGACTTGGACAACCATATTCTCAATTCCAGCAACTTGGACAACCTTATTCTCAAAGCCAGTCAGTTGGACAAGCCCCTGCTCTCTGATAGTCACTTAGTCAACCATATTCTCAATGCCAGTCACTTGGACAACCCTCCTCTCAATGCCAGTCACTTGGCCAACCTTATTCTCAATGCCAGTCACTTGGACAACCTTTTTCTAATTGGTAGTCAATTGGACATCTTTCCTCTCCATGCCAGTAACGTGGACAACCTTATTCTCAACGACAGTCACTTGGACATCCTTCGCCTCAATGCCAGTGACTTGGACAACCTTATTCTCAATTCCCTTCACTTGCACAACCCTCTTCTCAATGCCAGTCACTTGGACTTCCTTCGTCTCAATAACAGTCATTGGACAACCTGATTCTCAATGCAAGTCAATTGCACAAGCCCGTGTAATCTCTCATTCACTTGGACAACCTTATTCTCAATGCCAGTCACATGCACAACCTGCTTCTCAAGGCAGCCTCTTGTACAACCTCATATTCAAAGCCAGTCTCTTAGACATGCCCCAATTCTCTGACAGTCACTTGGACAACCATATTCTCAATGCCTGTCACTTGGACAACCTGATTCTCCATGTCAGTCACTCGGACAACTTATTCTCAATGCCCGTATCTTGGACAACCCCCTGCTCGCTCACAGTTACTTGGACAACCTTATTCTCAATGGCAGTCCCTGGGACAACCTTATTCTCTAACCCAGTCAATTGGAAATTTCCCTGTTCTCTGACACTCACTTGGACAACCCTATTCTCAATGCCATTAACTTGCACAACCTTATTTTTAATGCCAGTCACTCAGACAAGCCCCTGCTCTCACTCAGTCTCTTGGAAAACCCTTATTCTCAATGCCAGTCACTTGTGCAACCTTATCTCAATGCCTGTTATTTGGACAACTATATTCTCAAAGCCAGACACTTGCACAACCTTATTCTCAACCCAGTCACTTGGAAAAGCCTCTGTTCTCTACCAGTCACTTGGAAAACCCTCTTCTAAATGCCAGTGACTTGGACAACCTTATTCTCAATGCCAGTCACTTAGACAAGCCCCTGCTCTCACTCAGTCCCTTGGAAACCCTTATTCTCAATGCCAGTCACTTGGACAAACTTAATCTCAATGCCTGTTATTTGGACAGCCTTATTCTCTACGCCAGACTCTTGGACAAACTTATTCTCAAAGCCAGTCACTTGGAAGGGCCCCTGCTCTCTGACAGTCAATTAGTCAACCATATTCTCAATGCCAGTCACGTGGACAACCTTATTCTCAATGCCAGCCACTTGGACATTCTTCGTCTCAATTACAGTCACTTGGACAACCTGATTCTCAATGGAAGTCACTTGTACTACCTTTTTCTCAAAGCCAGTCTCTTGGACAAGCCCCAATTCTCTGACAGTCACTTGCACAACCATATTCTCAATGCCAGTCACTTAGACATGCCCCTGCTCACACTCAGTCACTTGGAAAACCTTATTCTCAATGCCAGTTACTTGCACATCCTTCGCCTCAATGCCAGTGACTTGGACAACCATATTCTCAATTCCAGCAACTTGGACAACCTTATTCTCAAAGCCAGTCAGTTGGACAAGCCCCTGCTCTCTGATAGTCACTTAGTCAACCATATTCTCAATGCCAGTCACTTGGACAACCCTCCTCTCAATGCCAGTCACTTGGCCAACCTTATTCTCAATGCCAGTCTCTTGGACAACCTTTTTCTAAATGGTAGTCAACTGGACATCTTTCCTCTCCATGCCAGTAACGTGGACAACCTTATTCTCAACGACAGTCACTTGGACATCCTTCGCCTCAATGCCAGTGACTTGGACAACCTTATTCTCAATTCCCTTCACTTGCACAACCCTCTTCTCAATGCCAGTCACTTGGACTTCCTTCGTCTCAATAACAGTCATTGGACAACCTGATTCTCAATGCAAGTCAATTGCACAAGCCCGTGTAATCTCTCATTCACTTGGACAACCTTATTCTCAATGCCAGTCACATGCACAACCTGCTTCTCAAGGCAGCCTCTTGTACAACCTCATATTCAAAGCCAGTCTCTTAGACATGCCCCAATTCTCTGACAGTCACTTGGACAACCATATTCTCAATGCCTGTCACTTGGACAACCTGATTCTCCATGTCAGTCACTCGGACAACTTATTCTCAATGCCCGTATCTTGGACAACCCCCTGCTCGCTCACAGTTACTTGGACAACCTTATTCTCAATGGCAGTCCCTGGGACAACCTTATTCTCTAACCCAGTCAATTGGAAATTTCCCTGTTCTCTGACACTCACTTGGACAACCCTATTCTCAATGCCATTAACTTGCACAACCTTATTTTTAATGCCAGTCACTCAGACAAGCCCCTGCTCTCACTCAGTCTCTTGGAAAACCCTTATTCTCAATGCCAGTCACTTGTACAACCTTATCTCAATGCCTGTTATTTGGACAACTTTATTCTCAAAGCCAGACACTTGCACAACCTTATTCTCAACCCAGTCACTTGGAAAAGCCTCTGTTCTCTACCAGTCACTTGGACAACCCTCTTCTCAATGCCAGTGACTTGGACAAACTTATTCTCAATGCCAGTCACTTAGACAAGCCCCTGCTCTCACTCAGTCCCTTGGAAACCCTTATTCTCAATGCCAGTCACTTGGACAAACTTAATCTCAATGCCTGTTATTTGGACAGCCTTATTCTCTACGCCAGACTCTTGGACAACCTTATTCTCAAAGCCAGTCACTTGGAAGGGCCCCTGCTCTCTGACAGTCAATTAGTCAACCATATTCTCAATGCCAGTCACGTGGACAACCTTATTCTCAATGCCAGCCACTTGGACATTCTTCGTCTCAATGACAGTCACTTGGACAACCTGATTCTCAATGGAAGTCACTTGTACTACCTTTTTCTCAAAGCCAGTCTCTTGGACAAGCCCCAATTCTCGGACAGTCACTTGCACAACCATATTCTCAATGCCAGTCACTTAGACATGCCCCTGCTCTCACTCAGTCACTTGGAAAACCTTATTCTCAATGCCAGTTACTTTGCACATCCTTCGCCTCAATGCCAGTGACTTGGACAACCATATTCTCAATTCCAGCAACTTGGACAACCTTATTCTCAAAGCCAGTCAGTTGGACAAGCCCCTGCTCTCTGATAGTCACTTAGTCAACCATATTCTCAATGCCAGTCACTTGGACAACCCTCCTCTCAATGCCAGTCACTTGGCCAACCTTATTCTCAATGCCAGTCTCTTGGACAACCTTTTTCTAAATGGTAGTCAACTGGACATCTTTCCTCTCCATGCCAGTAACATGGACAACCTTATTCTCAACGACAGTCACTTGGACATCCTTCGCCTCAATGCCAGTGACTTGGACAACCTTATTCTCAATTCCCTTCACTTGCACAACCCTCTTCTCAATGCCAGTCACTTGGACTTCCTTCGTCTCAATAACAGTCATTGGACAACCTGATTCTCAATGCAAGTCAATTGCACAAGCCCGTGTAATCTCTCATTCACTTGGACAACCTTATTCTCAATGCCAGTCACATGCACAACCTGCTTCTCAAGGCAGCCTCTTGTACAACCTCATATTCAAAGCCAGTCTCTTAGACATGCCCCAATTCTCTGACAGTCACTTGGACAACCATATTCTCAATGCCTGTCACTTGGACAACCTGATTCTCCATGTCAGTCACTCGGACAACTTATTCTCAATGCCCGTATCTTGGACAACACCCTGCTCGCTCACAGTTACTTGGACAACCTTATTCTCAATGGCAGTCCCTGGGACAACCTTATTCTCTAACCCAGTCAATTGGAAATTTCCCTGTTCTCTGACACTCACTTGGACAACCCTATTCTCAATGCCATTAACTTGCACAACCTTATTTTTAATGCCAGTCACTCAGACAAGCCCCTGCTCTCACTCAGTCTCTTGGAAAACCCTTATTCTCAATGCCAGTCACTTGTGCAACCTTATCTCAATGCCTGTTATTTGGACAACTTTATTCTCAAAGCCAGACACTTGCACAACCTTATTCTCAACCCAGTCACTTGGAAAAGCCTCTGTTCTCTACCAGTCACTTGGACAACCCTCTTCTCAATGCCAGTGACTTGGACAACCTTATTCTCAATGCCAGTCACTTAGACAAGTCCCTGCTCTCACTAAGTCCCTTGGAAACCCTTATTCTCAATGCCAGTCACTTGGACAACCTTAATCTCAATGCCTGTTATTTGGACAGCCTTATTCTCTACGCCAGACTCTTGGACAACCTTATTCTCAAAGCCAGTCACTTGGAAGGGCCCCTGCTCTCTGACAGTCAATTAGTCAACCATATTCTCAATGCCAGTCACGTGGACAACCTTATTCTCAATGCCAGCCACTTGGACATTCTTCGTCTCAATGACAGTCACTTGGACAACCTGATTCTCAATGGAAGTCACTTGTACTACCTTTTCTCAAAGCCAGTCTCTTGGACAAGCCCCAATTCTCTGACAGTCACTTGCACAACCATATTCTCAATGCCAGTCACTTAGACATGCCCCTGCTCACACTCAGTCACTTGGAAAACCTTATTCTCAATGCCAGTTACTTGCACATCCTTCGCCTCAATGCCAGTGACTTGGACAACCATATTCTCAATTCCAGCAACTTGGACAACCTTATTCTCAAAGCCAGTCAGTTGGACAAGCCCCTGCTCTCTGATAGTCACTTAGTCAACCATATTCTCAATGCCAGTCACTTGGACAACCCTCCTCTCAATGCCAGTCACTTGGCCAACCTTATTCTCAATGCCAGTCTCTTGGACAACCTTTTTCTAAATGGTAGTCAACTGGACATCTTTCCTCTCCATGCCAGTAACGTGGACAACCTTATTCTCAACGACAGTCACTTGGACATCCTTCGCCTCAATGCCAGTGACTTGGACAACCTTATTCTCAATTCCCTTCACTTGCACAACCCTCTTCTCAATGCCAGTCACTTGGACTTCCTTCGTCTCAATAACAGTCATTGGACAACCTGATTCTCAATGCAAGTCAATTGCACAAGCCCGTGTAATCTCTCATTCACTTGGACAACCTTATTCTCAATGCCAGTCACATGCACAACCTGCTTCTCAAGGCAGCCTCTTGTACAACCTCATATTCAAAGCCAGTCTCTTAGACATGCCCCAATTCTCTGACAGTCACTTGGACAACCATATTCTCAATGCCTGTCACTTGGACAACCTGATTCTCCATGTCAGTCACTCGTACAACTTATTCTCAATGCCCGTATCTTGGACAACCCCCTGCTCGCTCACAGTTACTTGGACAACCTTATTCTCAATGGCAGTCCCTGGGACAACCTTATTCTCTAACCCAGTCAATTGGAAATTTCCCTGTTCTCTGACACTCACTTGGACAACCCTATTCTCAATGCCATTAACTTGCACAACCTTATTTTTAATGCCAGTCACTCAGACAAGCCCCTGCTCTCACTCAGTCTCTTGGAAAACCCTTATTCTCAATGCCAGTCACTTGTACAACCTTATCTCAATGCCTGTTATTTGGACAACTTTATTCTCAAAGCCAGACACTTGCACAACCTTATTCTCAACCCAGTCACTTGGAAAAGCCTCTGTTCTCTACCAGTCACTTGGACAACCCTCTTCTCAATGCCAGTGACTTGGACAAACTTATTCTCAATGCCAGTCACTTAGACAAGCCCCTGCTCTCACTCAGTCCCTTGGAAACCCTTATTCTCAATGCCAGTCACTTGGACAAACTTAATCTCAATGCCTGTTATTTGGACAGCCTTATTCTCTACGCCAGACTCTTGGACAACCTTATTCTCAAAGCCAGTCACTTGGAAGGGCCCCTGCTCTCTGACAGTCAATTAGTCAACCATATTCTCAATGCCAGTCACGTGGACAACCTTATTCTCAATGCCAGCCACTTGGACATTCTTCGTCTCAATGACAGTCACTTGGACAACCTGATTCTCAATGGAAGTCACTTGTACTACCTTTTTCTCAAAGCCAGTCTCTTGGACAAGCCCCAATTCTCGGACAGTCACTTGCACAACCATATTCTCAATGCCAGTCACTTAGACATGCCCCTGCTCTCACTCAGTCACTTGGAAAACCTTATTCTCAATGCCAGTTACTTTGCACATCCTTCGCCTCAATGCCAGTGACTTGGACAACCATATTCTCAATTCCAGCAACTTGGACAACCTTATTCTCAAAGCCAGTCAGTTGGACAAGCCCCTGCTCTCTGATAGTCACTTAGTCAACCATATTCTCAATGCCAGTCACTTGGACAACCCTCCTCTCAATGCCAGTCACTTGGCCAACCTTATTCTCAATGCCAGTCTCTTGGACAACCTTTTTCTAAATGGTAGTCAACTGGACATCTTTCCTCTCCATGCCAGTAACATGGACAACCTTATTCTCAACGACAGTCACTTGGACATCCTTCGCCTCAATGCCAGTGACTTGGACAACCTTATTCTCAATTCCCTTCACTTGCACAACCCTCTTCTCAATGCCAGTCACTTGGACTTCCTTCGTCTCAATAACAGTCATTGGACAACCTGATTCTCAATGCAGTCAATTGCACAAGCCCGTGTAATCTCTCATTCACTTGGACAACCTTATTCTCAATGCCAGTCACATGCACAACCTGCTTCTCAAGGCAGCCTCTTGTACAACCTCATATTCAAAGCCAGTCTCTTAGACATGCCCCAATTCTCTGACAGTCACTTGGACAACCATATTCTCAATGCCTGTCACTTGGACAACCTGATTCTCCATGTCAGTCACTCGGACAACTTATTCTCAATGCCCGTATCTTGGACAACCCCCTGCTCGCTCACAGTTACTTGGACAACCTTATTCTCAATGGCAGTCCCTGGGACAACCTTATTCTCTAACCCAGTCAATTGGAAATTTCCCTGTTCTCTGACACTCACTTGGACAACCCTATTCTCAATGCCATTAACTTGCACAACCTTTTTTTTAATGCCAGTCACTCAGACAAGCCCCTGCTCTCACTCAGTCTCTTGGAAAACCCTTATTCTCAATGCCAGTCACTTGTGCAACCTTATCTCAATGCCTGTTATTTGGACAACTTTATTCTCAAAGCCAGACACTTGCACAACCTTATTCTCAACCCAGTCACTTGGAAAAGCCTCTGTTCTCTACCAGTCACTTGGACAACCCTCTTCTCAATGCCAGTGACTTGGACAACCTTATTCTCAATGCCAGTCACTTAGACAAGTCCCTGCTCTCACTAAGTCCCTTGGAAACCCTTATTCTCAATGCCAGTCACTTGGACAACCTTAATCTCAATGCCTGTTATTTGGACAGCCTTATTCTCTACGCCAGACTCTTGGACAACCTTATTCTCAAAGCCAGTCACTTGGAAGGGCCCCTGCTCTCTGACAGTCAATTAGTCAACCATATTCTCAATGCCAGTCACGTGGACAACCTTATTCTCAATGCCAGCCACTTGGACATTCTTCGTCTCAATGACAGTCACTTGGACAACCTGATTCTCAATGGAAGTCACTTGTACTACCTTTTTCTCAAAGCCAGTCTCTTGGACAAGCCCCAATTCTCTGACAGTCACTTGCACAACCATATTCTCAATGCCAGTCACTTAGACATGCCCCTGCTCTCACTCAGTCACTTGGAAAACCTTATTCTCAATGCCAGTTACTTGCACATCCTTCGCCTCAATGCCAGTGACTTGGACAACCATATTCTCAATTCCAGCAACTTGGACAACCTTATTCTCAAAGCCAGTCAGTTGGACAAGCCCCTGCTCTCTGATAGTCACTTAGTCAACCATATTCTCAATGCCAGTCACTTGGACAACCCTCCTCTCAATGCCAGTCACTTGGCCAACCTTATTCTCAATGCCAGTCTCTTGGAAAACCTTTTTCTAAATGGTAGTCAATTGGACATCTTTCCTCTCCATGCCAGTAACGTGGACAACCTTATTCTCAACGACAGTCACTTGGACATCCTTCGCCTCAATGCCAGTGACTTGGACAACCTTATTCTCAATTCCCTTCACTTGCACAACCCTCTTCTCAATGCCAGTCACTTGGACTTCCTTCGTCTCAATAACAGTCATTGGACAACCTGATTCTCAATGCAGTCAATTGCACAAGCCCGTGTAATCTCTCATTCACTTGGACAACCTTATTCTCAATGCCAGTCACATGCACAACCTGCTTCTCAAGGCAGCCTCTTGTACAACCTCATATTCAAAGCCAGTCTCTTAGACATGCCCCAATTCTCTGACAGTCACTTGGACAACCATATTCTCAATGCCTGTCACTTGGACAACCTGATTCTCCATGTCAGTCACTCGGACAACTTATTCTCAATGCCCGTATCTTGGACAACCCCCTGCTCGCTCACAGTTACTTGGACAACCTTATTCTCAATGGCAGTCCCTGGGACAACCTTATTCTCTAACCCAGTCAATTGGAAATTTCCCTGTTCTCTGACACTCACTTGGACAACCCTATTCTCAATGCCATTAACTTGCACAACCTTTTTTTTAATGCCAGTCACTCAGACAAGCCCCTGCTCTCACTCAGTCTCTTGGAAAACCCTTATTCTCAATGCCAGTCACTTGTACAACCTTATCTCAATGCCTGTTATTTGGACAACTTTATTCTCAAAGCCAGACACTTGCACAACCTTATTCTCAACCCAGTCACTTGGAAAAGCCTCTGTTCTCTACCAGTCACTTGGAAAACCCTCTTCTCAATGCCAGTGACTTGGACAAACTTAATCTCAATGCCTGTTATTTGGACAGCCTTATTCTCTACGCCAGACTCTTGGACAACCTTATTCTCAAAGCCAGTCACTTGGAAGGGCCCCTGCTCTCTGACAGTCAATTAGTCAACCATATTCTCAATGCCAGTCACGTGGACAACCTTATTCTCAATGCCAGTCACTTGGACAACCTGATTCTCAATGGAAGTCACTTGTACTACCTTTTTCTCAAAGCCAGTCTCTTGGACAAGCCCCAATTCTCTGACAGTCACTTGCACAACCATATTCTCAATGCCAGTCACTTAGACATGCCCCTGCTCTCACTCAGTCACTTGGAAAACCTTATTCTCAATGCCAGTTACTTGCACATCCTTCGCCTCAATGCCAGTGACTTGGACAACCATATTCTCAATTCCAGCAACTTGGACAACCTTATTCTCAAAGCCAGTCAGTTGGACAAGCCCCTGCTCTCTGATAGTCACTTAGTCAACCATATTCTCAATGCCAGTCACTTGGACAACCCTCCTCTCAATGCCAGTCACTTGGCCAACCTTATTCTCAATGCCAGTCACTTGGACAACCTTTTTCTAATTGGTAGTCAATTGGACATCTTTCCTCTCCATGCCAGTAACGTGGACAACCTTATTCTCAACGACAGTCACTTGGACATCCTTCGCCTCAATGCCAGTGACTTGGACAACCTTATTCTCAATTCCCTTCACTTGCACAACCCTCTTCTCAATGCCAGTCACTTGGACTTCCTTCGTCTCAATAACAGTCATTGGACAACCTGATTCTCAATGCAAGTCAATTGCACAAGCCCGTGTAATCTCTCATTCACTTGGACAACCTTATTCTCAATGCCAGTCACATGCACAACCTGCTTCTCAAGGCAGCCTCTTGTACAACCTCATATTCAAAGCCAGTCTCTTAGACATGCCCCAATTCTCTGACAGTCACTTGGACAACCATATTCTCAATGCCTGTCACTTGGACAACCTGATTCTCCATGTCAGTCACTCGGACAACTTATTCTCAATGCCCGTATCTTGGACAACCCCCTGCTCGCTCACAGTTACTTGGACAACCTTATTCTCAATGGCAGTCCCTGGGACAACCTTATTCTCTAACCCAGTCAATTGGAAATTTCCCTGTTCTCTGACACTCACTTGGACAACCCTATTCTCAATGCCATTAACTTGCACAACCTTATTTTTAATGCCAGTCACTCAGACAAGCCCCTGCTCTCACTCAGTCTCTTGGAAAACCCTTATTCTCAATGCCAGTCACTTGTGCAAACTTATCTCAATGCCTGTTATTTGGACAACTATATTCTCAAAGCCTGACACTTGCACAACCTTATTCTCAACCCAGTCACTTGGAAAAGCCTCTGTTCTCTACCAGTCACTTGGAAAACCCTCTTCTCAATGCCAGTGACTTGGACAAACTTATTCTCAATGCCAGTCACTTAGACAAGCCCCTGCTCTCACTCAGTCCCTTGGAAACCCTTATTCTCAATGCCAGTCACTTGGACAAACTTAATCTCAATGCCTGTTATTTGGACAGCCTTATTCTCTACGCCAGACTCTTGGACAACCTTATTCTCAAAGCCAGTCACTTGGAAGGGCCCCTGCTCTCTGACAGTCAATTAGTCAACCATATTCTCAATGCCAGTCACGTGGACAACCTTATTCTCAATGCCAGCCACTTGGACATTCTTCGTCTCAATTACAGTCACTTGGACAACCTGATTCTCAATGGAAGTCACTTGTACTACCTTTTTCTCAAAGCCAGTCTCTTGGACAAGCCCTAATTCTCTGACAGTCACTTGCACAACCATATTCTCAATGCCAGTCACTTAGACATGCCCCTGCTCACACTCAGTCACTTGGAAAACCTTATTCTCAATGCCAGTTACTTGCACATCCTTCGCCTCAATGCCAGTGACTTGGACAACCATATTCTCAATTCCAGCAACTTGGACAACCTTATTCTCAAAGCCAGTCAGTTGGACAAGCCCCTGCTCTCTGATAGTCACTTAGTCAACCATATTCTCAATGCCAGTCACTTGGACAACCCTCCTCTCAATGCCAGTCACTTGGCCAACCTTATTCTCAATGCCAGTCTCTTGGACAACCTTTTTCTAAATGGTAGTCAACTGGACATCTTTCCTCTCCATGCCAGTAACGTGGACAACCTTATTCTCAACGACAGTCACTTGGACATCCTTCGCCTCAATGCCAGTGACTTGGACAACCTTATTCTCAATTCCCTTCACTTGCACAACCCTCTTCTCAATGCCACTCACTTGGACTTCCTTCGTCTCAATAACAGTCATTGGACAACCTGATTCTCAATGCAAGTCAATTGCACAAGCCTGTGTAATATCTCATTCACTTGGACAACCTTATTCTCAATGCCAGTCACATGCACAACCTGCTTCTCAAGGCAGCCTCTTGTACAACCTCATATTCAAAGCCAGTCTCTTAGACATGCCCCAATTCTCTGACAGTCACTTGGACAACCATATTCTCAATGCCTGTCACTTGGACAACCTGATTCTCCATGTCAGTCACTCGGACAACTTATTCTCAATGCCCGTATCTTGGACAACCCCCTGCTCGCTCACAGTTACTTGGACACCCTTATTCTCAATGGCAGTCCCTGGGACAACCTTATTCTCTAACCCAGTCAATTGGAAATTTCCCTGTTCTCTGACACTCACTTGGACAACCCTATTCTCAATGCCATTAACTTGCACAACCTTATTTTTAATGCCAGTCACTCAGACAAGCCCCTGCTCTCACTCAGTCTCTTGGAAAACCCTTATTCTCAATGCCAGTCACTTGTGCAACCTTATCTCAATGCCTGTTATTTGGACAACTTTATTCTCAAAGCCAGACACTTGCACAACCTTATTCTCAACCCAGTCACTTGGAAAAGCCTCTGTTCTCTACCAGTCACTTGGACAACCCTCTTCTCAATGCCAGTGACTTGGACAACCTTATTCTCAATGCCAGTCACTTAGACAAGCCCCTGCTCTCACTAAGTCCCTTGGAAACCCTTATTCTCAATGCCAGTCACTTGGACAACCTTAATCTCAATGCCTGTTATTTGGACAGCCTTATTCTCTACGCCAGACTCTTGGACAACCTTATTCTCAAAGCCAGTCACTTGGAAGGGCCCCTGCTCTCTGACAGTCAATTAGTCAACCATATTCTCAATGCCAGTCACGTGGACAACCTTATTCTCAATGCCAGCCACTTGGACATTCTTCGTCTCAATGACAGTCACTTGGACAACCTGATTCTCAATGGAAGTCACTTGTACTACCTTTTTCTCAAAGCCAGTCTCTTGGACAAGCCCCAATTCTCTGACAGTCACTTGCACAACCATATTCTCAATGCCAGTCACTTAGACATGCCCCTGCTCTCACTCAGTCACTTGGAAAACCTTATTCTCAATGCCAGTTACTTGCACATCCTTCGCCTCAATGCCAGTGACTTGGACAACCATATTCTCAATTCCAGCAACTTGGACAACCTTATTCTCAAAGCCAGTCAGTTGGACAAGCCCCTGCTCTCTGATAGTCACTTAGTCAACCATATTCTCAATGCCAGTCACTTGGACAACCCTCCTCTCAATGCCAGTCACTTGGCCAACCTTATTCTCAATGCCAGTCTCTTGGAAAACCTTTTTCTAAATGGTAGTCAATTGGACATCTTTCCTCTCCATGCCAGTAACGTGGACAACCTTATTCTCAACGACAGTCACTTGGACATCCTTCGCCTCAATGCCAGTGACTTGGACAACCTTATTCTCAATTCCCTTCACTTGCACAACCCTCTTCTCAATGCCAGTCACTTGGACTTCCTTCGTCTCAATAACAGTCATTGGACAACCTGATTCTCAATGCAAGTCAATTGCACAAGCCCGTGTAATCTCTCATTCACTTGGACAACCTTATTCTCAATGCCAGTCACATGCACAACCTGCTTCTCAAGGCAGCCTCTTGTACAACCTCATATTCAAAGCCAGTCTCTTAGACATGCCCCAATTCTCTGACAGTCACTTGGACAACCATATTCTCAATGCCTGTCACTTGGACAACCTGATTCTCCATGTCAGTCACTCGGACAACTTATTCTCAATGCCCGTATCTTGGACAACACCCTGCTCGCTCACAGTTACTTGGACAACCTTATTCTCAATGGCAGTCCCTGGGACAACCTTATTCTCTAACCCAGTCAATTGGAAATTTCCCTGTTCTCTGACACTCACTTGGACAACCCTATTCTCAATGCCATTAACTTGCACAACCTTATTTTTAATGCCAGTCACTCAGACAAGCCCCTGCTCTCACTCAGTCTCTTGGAAAACCCTTATTCTCAATGCCAGTCACTTGTACAACCTTATCTCAATGCCTGTTATTTGGACAACTTTATTGTCAAAGCCAGACACTTGCACAACCTTATTCTCAACCCAGTCACTTGGAAAAGCCTCTGTTCTCTACCAGTCACTTGGAAAACCCTCTTCTCAATGCCAGTGACTTGGACAAACTTAATCTCAATGCCTGTTATTTGGACAGCCTTATTCTCTACGCCAGACTCTTGGACAACCTTATTCTCAAAGCCAGTCACTTGGAAGGGCCCCTGCTCTCTGACAGTCAATTAGTCAACCATATTCTCAATGCCAGTCACGTGGACAACCTTATTCTCAATGCCAGCCACTTGGACATTCTTCGTCTCAATGACAGTCACTTGGACAACCTGATTCTCAATGGAAGTCACTTTTACTACCTTTTTCTCAAAGCCAGTCTCTTGGACAAGCCCCAATTCTCTGACAGTCACTTGCACAACCATATTCTCAATGCCAGTCACTTAGACATGCCCCTGCTCTCACTCAGTCACTTGGAAAACCTTATTCTCAATGCCAGTTACTTGCACATCCTTCGCCTCAATGCCAGTGACTTGGACAACCATATTCTCAATTCCAGCAACTTGGACAACCTTATTCTCAAAGCCAGTCAGTTGGACAAGCCCCTGCTCTCTGATAGTCACTTAGTCAACCATATTCTCAATGCCAGTCACTTGGACAACCCTCCTCTCAATGCCAGTCACTTGGCCAACCTTATTCTCAATGCCAGTCTCTTGGAAAACCTTTTTCTAAATGGTAGTCAATTGGACATCTTTCCTCTCCATGCCAGTAACGTGGACAACCTTATTCTCAACGACAGTCACTTGGACATCCTTCGCCTCAATGCCAGTGACTTGGACAACCTTATTCTCAATTCCCTTCACTTGCACAACCCTCTTCTCAATGCCAGTCACTTGGACTTCCTTCGTCTCAATAACAGTCATTGGACAACCTGATTCTCAATGCAAGTCAATTGCACAAGCCCGTGTAATCTCTCATTCACTTGGACAACCTTATTCTCAATGCCAGTCACATGCACAACCTGCTTCTCAAGGCAGCCTCTTGTACAACCTCATATTCAAAGCCAGTCTCTTAGACATGCCCCAATTCTCTGACAGTCACTTGGACAACCATATTCTCAATGCCTGTCACTTGGACAACCTGATTCTCAATGTCAGTCACTCGGACAACTTATTCTCAATGCCCGTATCTTGGACAACCCCCTGCTCGCTCACAGTTACTTGGACAACCTTATTCTCAATGGCAGTCCCTGGGACAACCTTAATCTCTAACCCAGTCAATTGGAAATTTCCCTGTTCTCTGACACTCACTTGGACAACCCTATTCTCAATGCCATTAACTTGCACAACCTTATTTTTAATGCCAGTCACTCAGACAAGCCCCTGCTCTCACTCAGTCTCTTGGAAAACCCTTATTCTCAATGCCAGTCACTTGTACAACCTTATCTCAATGCCTGTTATTTGGACAACTTTATTCTCAAAGCCAGACACTTGCACAACCTTATTCTCAACCCAGTCACTTGGAAAAGCCTCTGTTCTCTACCAGTCACTTGGAAAACCCTCTTCTCAATGCCAGTGACTTGGACAAACTTAATCTCAATGCCTGTTATTTGGACAGCCTTATTCTCTACGCCAGACTCTTGGACAACCTTATTCTCAAAGCCAGTCACTTGGAAGGGCCCCTGCTCTCTGACAGTCAATTAGTCAACCATATTCTCAATGCCAGTCACGTGGACAACCTTATTCTCAATGCCAGTCACTTGGACAACCTGATTCTCAATGGAAGTCACTTGTACTACCTTTTTCTCAAAGCCAGTCTCTTGGACAAGCCCCAATTCTCTGACAGTCACTTGCACAACCATATTCTCAATGCCAGTCACTTAGACATGCCCCTGCTCACACTCAGTCACTTGGAAAACCTTATTCTCAATGCCAGTTACTTGCACATCCTTCGCCTCAATGCCAGTGACTTGGACAACCATATTCTCAATTCCATCAACTTGGACAACCTTATTCTCAAAGCCAGTCAGTTGGACAAGCCCCTGCTCTCTGATAGTCACTTAGTCAACCATATTCTCAATGCCAGTCACTTGGACAACCCTCCTCTCAATGCCAGTCACTTGGCCAACCTTATTCTCAATGCCAGTCACTTGGACAACCTTTTTCTAATTGGTAGTCAATTGGACATCTTTCCTCTCCATGCCAGTAACGTGGACAACCTTATTCTCAACGACAGTCACTTGGACATCCTTCGCCTCAATGCCAGTGACTTGGACAACCTTATTCTCAATTCCCTTCACTTGCACAACCCTCTTCTCAATGCCAGTCACTTGGACTTCCTTCGTCTCAATAACAGTCATTGGACAACCTGATTCTCAATGCAAGTCAATTGCACAAGCCCGTGTAATCTCTCATTCACTTGGACAACCTTATTCTCAATGCCAGTCACATGCACAACCTGCTTCTCAAGGCAGCCTCTTGTACAACCTCATATTCAAAGCCAGTCTCTTAGACATGCCCCAATTCTCTGACAGTCACTTGGACAACCATATTCTCAATGCCTGTCACTTGGACAACCTGATTCTCCATGTCAGTCACTCGGACAACTTATTCTCAATGCCCGTATCTTGGACAACCCCCTGCTCGCTCACAGTTACTTGGACAACCTTATTCTCAATGGCAGTCCCTGGGACAACCTTATTCTCTAACCCAGTCAATTGGAAATTTCCCTGTTCTCTGACACTCACTTGGACAACCCTATTCTCAATGCCATTAACTTGCACAACCTTATTTTTAATGCCAGTCACTCAGACAAGCCCCTGCTCTCACTCAGTCTCTTGGAAAACCCTTATTCTCAATGCCAGTCACTTGTGCAACCTTATCTCAATGCCTGTTATTTGGACAACTTTATTCTCAAAGCCAGACACTTGCACAACCTTATTCTCAACCCAGTCACTTGGAAAAGCCTCTGTTCTCTACCAGTCACTTGGACAACCCTCTTCTCAATGCCAGTGACTTGGACAACCTTATTCTCAATGCCAGTCACTTAGACAAGCCCCTGCTCTCACTAAGTCCCTTGGAAACCCTTATTCTCAATGCCAGTCACTTGGACAACCTTAATCTCAATGCCTGTTATTTGGACAGCCTTATTCTCTACGCCAGACTCTTGGACAACCTTATTCTCAAAGCCAGTCACTTGGAAGGGCCCCTGCTCTCTGACAGTCAATTAGTCAACCATATTCTCAATGCCAGTCACGTGGACAACCTTATTCTCAATGCCAGCCACTTGGACATTCTTCGTCTCAATGACAGTCACTTGGACAACCTGATTCTCAATGGAAGTCACTTGTACTACCTTTTTCTCAAAGCCAGTCTCTTGGACAAGCCCCAATTCTCTGACAGTCACTTGCACAACCATATTCTCAATGCCAGTCACTTAGACATGCCCCTGCTCTCACTCAGTCACTTGGAAAACCTTATTCTCAATGCCAGTTACTTGCACATCCTTCGCCTCAATGCCAGTGACTTGGACAACCATATTCTCAATTCCAGCAACTTGGACAACCTTATTCTCAAAGCCAGTCAGTTGGACAAGCCCCTGCTCTCTGATAGTCACTTAGTCAACCATATTCTCAATGCCAGTCACTTGGACAACCCTCCTCTCAATGCCAGTCACTTGGCCAACCTTATTCTCAATGCCAGTCTCTTGGAAAACCTTTTTCTAAATGGTAGTCAATTGGACATCTTTCCTCTCCATGCCAGTAACGTGGACAACCTTATTCTCAACGACAGTCACTTGGACATCCTTCGCCTCAATGCCAGTGACTTGGACAACCTTATTCTCAATTCCCTTCACTTGCACAACCCTCTTCTCAATGCCAGTCACTTGGACTTTCTTCGTCTCAATAACAGTCATTGGACAACCTGATTCTCAATGCAAGTCAATTGCACAAGCCCGTGTAATCTCTCATTCACTTGGACAACCTTATTCTCAATGCCAGTCACATGCACAACCTGCTTCTCAAGGCAGCCTCTTGTACAACCGCATATTCAAAGCCAGTCTCTTAGACATGCCCCAATTCTCTGACAGTCACTTGGACAACCATATTCTCAATGCCTGTCACTTGGACAACCTGATTCTCCATGTCAGTCACTCGGACAACTTATTCTCAATGCCCGTATCTTGGACAACACCCTGCTCGCTCACAGTTACTTGGACAACCTTATTCTCAATGGCAGTCCCTGGGACAACCTTATTCTCTAACCCAGTCAATTGGAAATTTCCCTGTTCTCTGACACTCACTTGGACAACCCTATTCTCAATGCCATTAACTTGCACAACCTTATTTTTAATGCCAGTCACTCAGACAAGCCCCTGCTCTCACTCAGTCTCTTGGAAAACCCTTATTCTCAATGCCAGTCACTTGTACAACCTTATCTCAATGCCTGTTATTTGGACAACTTTATTGTCAAAGCCAGACACTTGCACAACCTTATTCTCAACCCAGTCACTTGGAAAAGCCTCTGTTCTCTACCAGTCACTTGGAAAACCCTCTTCTCAATGCCAGTGACTTGGACAAACTTAATCTCAATGCCTGTTATTTGGACAGCCTTATTTTCTACGCCAGACTCTTGGACAACCTTATTCTCAAAGCCAGTCACTTGGAAGGGCCCCTGCTCTCTGACAGTCAATTAGTCAACCATATTCTCAATGCCAGTCACGTGGACAACCTTATTCTCAATGCCAGTCACTTGGACAACCTGATTCTCAATGGAAGTCACTTGTACTACCTTTTTCTCAAAGCCAGTCTCTTGGACAAGCCCCAATTCTCTGACAGTCACTTGCACAACCATATTCTCAATGCCAGTCACTTAGACATGCCCCTGCTCTCACTCAGTCACTTGGAAAACCTTATTCTCAATGCCAGTTACTTGCACATCCTTCGCCTCAATGCCAGTGACTTGGACAACCATATTCTCAATTCCAGCAACTTGGACAACCTTATTCTCAAAGCCAGTCAGTTGGACAAGCCCCTGCTCTCTGATAGTCACTTAGTCAACCATATTCTCAATGCCAGTCACTTGGACAACCCTCCTCTCAATGCCAGTCACTTGGCCAACCTTATTCTCAATGCCAGTCTCTTGGAAAACCTTTTTCTAAATGGTAGTCAATTGGACATCTTTCCTCTCCATGCCAGTAACGTGGACAACCTTATTCTCAACGACAGTCACTTGGACATCCTTCGCCTCAATGCCAGTGACTTGGACAACCTTATTCTCAATTCCCTTCACTTGCACAACCCTCTTCTCAATGCCAGTCACTTGGACTTCCTTCGTCTCAATAACAGTCATTGGACAACCTGATTCTCAATGCAAGTCAATTGCACAAGCCCGTGTAATCTCTCATTCACTTGGACAACCTTATTCTCAATGCCAGTCACATGCACAACCTGCTTCTCAAGGCAGCCTCTTGTACAACCTCATATTCAAAGCCAGTCTCTTAGACATGCCCCAATTCTCTGACAGTCACTTGGACAACCATATTCTCAATGCCTGTCACTTGGACAACCTGATTCTCCATGTCAGTCACTCGGACAACTTATTCTCAATGCCCGTATCTTGGACAACACCCTGCTCGCTCACAGTTACTTGGACAACCTTATTCTCAATGGCAGTCCCTGGGACAACCTTATTCTCTAACCCAGTCAATTGGAAATTTCCCTGTTCTCTGACACTCACTTGGACAACCCTATTCTCAATGCCATTAACTTGCACAACCTTATTTTTAATGCCAGTCACTCAGACAAGCCCCTGCTCTCACTCAGTCTCTTGGAAAACCCTTATTCTCAATGCCAGTCACTTGTACAACCTTATCTCAATGCCTGTTATTTGGACAACTTTATTCTCAAAGCCAGACACTTGCACAACCTTATTCTCAACCCAGTCACTTGGAAAAGCCTCTGTTCTCTACCAGTCACTTGGAAAACCCTCTTCTCAATGCCAGTGACTTGGACAAACTTAATCTCAATGCCTGTTATTTGGACAGCCTTATTCTCTACGCCAGACTCTTGGACAACCTTATTCTCAAAGCCAGTCACTTGGAAGGGCCCCTGCTCTCTGACAGTCAATTAGTCAACCATATTCTCAATGCCAGTCACGTGGACAACCTTATTCTCAATGCCAGTCACTTGGACAACCTGATTCTCAATGGAAGTCACTTGTACTACCTTTTTCTCAAAGCCAGTCTCTTGGACAAGCCCCAATTCTCTGACAGTCACTTGCACAACCATATTCTCAATGCCAGTCACTTAGACATGCCCCTGCTCACACTCAGTCACTTGGAAAACCTTATTCTCAATGCCAGTTACTTGCACATCCTTCGCCTCAATGCCAGTGACTTGGACAACCATATTCTCAATTCCAGCAACTTGGACAACCTTATTCTCAAAGCCAGTCAGTTGGACAAGCCCCTGCTCTCTGATAGTCACTTAGTCAACCATATTCTCAATGCCAGTCACTTGGACAACCCTCCTCTCAATGCCAGTCACTTGGCCAACCTTATTCTCAATGCCAGTCACTTGGACAACCTTTTTCTAATTGGTAGTCAATTGGACATCTTTCCTCTCCATGCCAGTAACGTGGACAACCTTATTCTCAACGACAGTCACTTGGACATCCTTCGCCTCAATGCCAGTGACTTGGACAACCTTATTCTCAATTCCCTTCACTTGCACAACCCTCTTCTCAATGCCAGTCACTTGGACTTCCTTCGTCTCAATAACAGTCATTGGACAACCTGATTCTCAATGCAAGTCAATTGCACAAGCCCGTGTAATCTCTCATTCACTTGGACAACCTTATTCTCAATGCCAGTCACATGCACAACCTGCTTCTCAAGGCAGCCTCTTGTACAACCTCATATTCAAAGCCAGTCTCTTAGACATGCCCCAATTCTCTGACAGTCACTTGGACAACCATATTCTCAATGCCTGTCACTTGGACAACCTGATTCTCCATGTCAGTCACTCGGACAACTTATTCTCAATGCCCGTATCTTGGACAACCCCCTGCTCGCTCACAGTTACTTGGACAACCTTATTCTCAATGGCAGTCCCTGGGACAACCTTATTCTCTAACCCAGTCAATTGGAAATTTCCCTGTTCTCTGACACTCACTTGGACAACCCTATTCTCAATGCCATTAACTTGCACAACCTTATTTTTAATGCCAGTCACTCAGACAAGCCCCTGCTCTCACTCAGTCTCTTGGAAAACCCTTATTCTCAATGCCAGTCACTTGTGCAACCTTATCTCAATGCCTGTTATTTGGACAACTTTATTCTCAAAGCCAGACACTTGCACAACCTTATTCTCAACCCAGTCACTTGGAAAAGCCTCTGTTCTCTACCAGTCACTTGGACAACCCTCTTCTCAATGCCAGTGACTTGGACAACCTTATTCTCAATGCCAGTCACTTAGACAAGCCCCTGCTCTCACTAAGTCCCTTGGAAACCCTTATTCTCAATGCCAGTCACTTGGACAACCTTAATCTCAATGCCTGTTATTTGGACAGCCTTATTCTCTACGCCAGACTCTTGGACAACCTTATTCTCAAAGCCAGTCACTTGGAAGGGCCCCTGCTCTCTGACAGTCAATTAGTCAACCATATTCTCAATGCCAGTCACGTGGACAACCTTATTCTCAATGCCAGCCACTTGGACATTCTTCGTCTCAATGACAGTCACTTGGACAACCTGATTCTCAATGGAAGTCACTTGTACTACCTTTTTCTCAAAGCCAGTCTCTTGGACAAGCCCCAATTCTCTGACAGTCACTTGCACAACCATATTCTCAATGCCAGTCACTTAGACATGCCCCTGCTCTCACTCAGTCACTTGGAAAACCTTATTCTCAATGCCAGTTACTTGCACATCCTTCGCCTCAATGCCAGTGACTTGGACAACCATATTCTCAATTCCAGCAACTTGGACAACCTTATTCTCAAAGCCAGTCAGTTGGACAAGCCCCTGCTCTCTGATAGTCACTTAGTCAACCATATTCTCAATGCCAGTCACTTGGACAACCCTCCTCTCAATGCCAGTCACTTGGCCAACCTTATTCTCAATGCCAGTCTCTTGGAAAACCTTTTTCTAAATGGTAGTCAATTGGACATCTTTCCTCTCCATGCCAGTAACGTGGACAACCTTATTCTCAACGACAGTCACTTGGACATCCTTCGCCTCAATGCCAGTGACTTGGACAACCTTATTCTCAATTCCCTTCACTTGCACAACCCTCTTCTCAATGCCAGTCACTTGGACTTTCTTCGTCTCAATAACAGTCATTGGACAACCTGATTCTCAATGCAAGTCAATTGCACAAGCCCGTGTAATCTCTCATTCACTTGGACAACCTTATTCTCAATGCCAGTCACATGCACAACCTGCTTCTCAAGGCAGCCTCTTGTACAACCGCATATTCAAAGCCAGTCTCTTAGACATGCCCCAATTCTCTGACAGTCACTTGGACAACCATATTCTCAATGCCTGTCACTTGGACAACCTGATTCTCCATGTCAGTCACTCGGACAACTTATTCTCAATGCCCGTATCTTGGACAACACCCTGCTCGCTCACAGTTACTTGGACAACCTTATTCTCAATGGCAGTCCCTGGGACAACCTTATTCTCTAACCCAGTCAATTGGAAATTTCCCTGTTCTCTGACACTCACTTGGACAACCCTATTCTCAATGCCATTAACTTGCACAACCTTATTTTTAATGCCAGTCACTCAGACAAGCCCCTGCTCTCACTCAGTCTCTTGGAAAACCCTTATTCTCAATGCCAGTCACTTGTACAACCTTATCTCAATGCCTGTTATTTGGACAACTTTATTGTCAAAGCCAGACACTTGCACAACCTTATTCTCAACCCAGTCACTTGGAAAAGCCTCTGTTCTCTACCAGTCACTTGGAAAACCCTCTTCTCAATGCCAGTGACTTGGACAAACTTAATCTCAATGCCTGTTATTTGGACAGCCTTATTTTCTACGCCAGACTCTTGGACAACCTTATTCTCAAAGCCAGTCACTTGGAAGGGCCCCTGCTCTCTGACAGTCAATTAGTCAACCATATTCTCAATGCCAGTCACGTGGACAACCTTATTCTCAATGCCAGTCACTTGGACAACCTGATTCTCAATGGAAGTCACTTGTACTACCTTTTTCTCAAAGCCAGTCTCTTGGACAAGCCCCAATTCTCTGACAGTCACTTGCACAACCATATTCTCAATGCCAGTCACTTAGACATGCCCCTGCTCTCACTCAGTCACTTGGAAAACCTTATTCTCAATGCCAGTTACTTGCACATCCTTCGCCTCAATGCCAGTGACTTGGACAACCATATTCTCAATTCCAGCAACTTGGACAACCTTATTCTCAAAGCCAGTCAGTTGGACAAGCCCCTGCTCTCTGATAGTCACTTAGTCAACCATATTCTCAATGCCAGTCACTTGGACAACCCTCCTCTCAATGCCAGTCACTTGGCCAACCTTATTCTCAATGCCAGTCTCTTGGAAAACCTTTTTCTAAATGGTAGTCAATTGGACATCTTTCCTCTCCATGCCAGTAACGTGGACAACCTTATTCTCAACGACAGTCACTTGGACATCCTTCGCCTCAATGCCAGTGACTTGGACAACCTTATTCTCAATTCCCTTCACTTGCACAACCCTCTTCTCAATGCCAGTCACTTGGACTTCCTTCGTCTCAATAACAGTCATTGGACAACCTGATTCTCAATGCAAGTCAATTGCACAAGCCCGTGTAATCTCTCATTCACTTGGACAACCTTATTCTCAATGCCAGTCACATGCACAACCTGCTTCTCAAGGCAGCCTCTTGTACAACCTCATATTCAAAGCCAGTCTCTTAGACATGCCCCAATTCTCTGACAGTCACTTGGACAACCATATTCTCAATGCCTGTCACTTGGACAACCTGATTCTCCATGTCAGTCACTCGGACAACTTATTCTCAATGCCCGTATCTTGGACAACACCCTGCTCGCTCACAGTTACTTGGACAACCTTATTCTCAATGGCAGTCCCTGGGACAACCTTATTCTCTAACCCAGTCAATTGGAAATTTCCCTGTTCTCTGACACTCACTTGGACAACCCTATTCTCAATGCCATTAACTTGCACAACCTTATTTTTAATGCCAGTCACTCAGACAAGCCCCTGCTCTCACTCAGTCTCTTGGAAAACCCTTATTCTCAATGCCAGTCACTTGTACAACCTTATCTCAATGCCTGTTATTTGGACAACTTTATTCTCAAAGCCAGACACTTGCACAACCTTATTCTCAACCCAGTCACTTGGAAAAGCCTCTGTTCTCTACCAGTCACTTGGAAAACCCTCTTCTCAATGCCAGTGACTTGGACAAACTTAATCTCAATGCCTGTTATTTGGACAGCCTTATTCTCTACGCCAGACTCTTGGACAACCTTATTCTCAAAGCCAGTCACTTGGAAGGGCCCCTGCTCTCTGACAGTCAATTAGTCAACCATATTCTCAATGCCAGTCACGTGGACAACCTTATTCTCAATGCCAGTCACTTGGACAACCTGATTCTCAATGGAAGTCACTTGTACTACCTTTTTCTCAAAGCCAGTCTCTTGGACAAGCCCCAATTCTCTGACAGTCACTTGCACAACCATATTCTCAATGCCAGTCACTTAGACATGCCCCTGCTCACACTCAGTCACTTGGAAAACCTTATTCTCAATGCCAGTTACTTGCACATCCTTCGCCTCAATGCCAGTGACTTGGACAACCATATTCTCAATTCCAGCAACTTGGACAACCTTATTCTCAAAGCCAGTCAGTTGGACAAGCCCCTGCTCTCTGATAGTCACTTAGTCAACCATATTCTCAATGCCAGTCACTTGGACAACCCTCCTCTCAATGCCAGTCACTTGGCCAACCTTATTCTCAATGCCAGTCACTTGGACAACCTTTTTCTAATTGGTAGTCAATTGGACATCTTTCCTCTCCATGCCAGTAACGTGGACAACCTTATTCTCAACGACAGTCACTTGGACATCCTTCGCCTCAATGCCAGTGACTTGGACAACCTTATTCTCAATTCCCTTCACTTGCACAACCCTCTTCTCAATGCCAGTCACTTGGACTTCCTTCGTCTCAATAACAGTCATTGGACAACCTGATTCTCAATGCAAGTCAATTGCACAAGCCCGTGTAATCTCTCATTCACTTGGACAACCTTATTCTCAATGCCAGTCACATGCACAACCTGCTTCTCAAGGCAGCCTCTTGTACAACCTCATATTCAAAGCCAGTCTCTTAGACATGCCCCAATTCTCTGACAGTCACTTGGACAACCATATTCTCAATGCCTGTCACTTGGACAACCTGATTCTCCATGTCAGTCACTCGGACAACTTATTCTCAATGCCCGTATCTTGGACAACACCCTGCTCGCTCACAGTTACTTGGACAACCTTATTCTCAATGGCAGTCCCTGGGACAACCTTATTCTCTAACCCAGTCAATTGGAAATTTCCCTGTTCTCTGACACTCACTTGGACAACCCTATTCTCAATGCCATTAACTTGCACAACCTTATTTTTAATGCCAGTCACTCAGACAAGCCCCTGCTCTCACTCAGTCTCTTGGAAAACCCTTATTCTCAATGCCAGTCACTTGTGCAACCTTATCTCAATGCCTGTTATTTGGACAACTTTATTCTCAAAGCCAGACACTTGCACAACCTTATTCTCAACCCAGTCACTTGGAAAAGCCTCTGTTCTCTACCAGTCACTTGGACAACCCTCTTCTCAATGCCAGTGACTTGGACAACCTTATTCTCAATGCCAGTCACTTAGACAAGCCCCTGCTCTCACTAAGTCCCTTGGAAACCCTTATTCTCAATGCCAGTCACTTGGACAACCTTAATCTCAATGCCTGTTATTTGGACAGCCTTATTCTCTACGCCAGACTCTTGGACAACCTTATTCTCAAAGCCAGTCACTTGGAAGGGCCCCTGCTCTCTGACAGTCAATTAGTCAACCATATTCTCAATGCCAGTCACGTGGACAACCTTATTCTCAATGCCAGCCACTTGGACATTCTTCGTCTCAATGACAGTCACTTGGACAACCTGATTCTCAATGGAAGTCACTTGTACTACCTTTTTCTCAAAGCCAGTCTCTTGGACAAGCCCCAATTCTCTGACAGTCACTTGCACAACCATATTCTCAATGCCAGTCACTTAGACATGCCCCTGCTCTCACTCAGTCACTTGGAAAACCTTATTCTCAATGCCAGTTACTTGCACATCCTTCGCCTCAATGCCAGTGACTTGGACAACCATATTCTCAATTCCAGCAACTTGGACAACCTTATTCTCAAAGCCAGTCAGTTGGACAAGCCCCTGCTCTCTGATAGTCACTTAGTCAACCATATTCTCAATGCCAGTCACTTGGACAACCCTCCTCTCAATGCCAGTCACTTGGCCAACCTTATTCTCAATGCCAGTCTCTTGGAAAACCTTTTTCTAAATGGTAGTCAATTGGACATCTTTCCTCTCCATGCCAGTAACGTGGACAACCTTATTCTCAACGACAGTCACTTGGACATCCTTCGCCTCAATGCCAGTGACTTGGACAACCTTATTCTCAATTCCCTTCACTTGCACAACCCTCTTCTCAATGCCAGTCACTTGGACTTCCTTCGTCTCAATAACAGTCATTGGACAACCTGATTCTCAATGCAAGTCAATTGCACAAGCCCGTGTAATCTCTCATTCACTTGGACAACCTTATTCTCAATGCCAGTCACATGCACAACCTGCTTCTCAAGGCAGCCTCTTGTACAACCTCATATTCAAAGCCAGTCTCTTAGACATGCCCCAATTCTCTGACAGTCACTTGGACAACCATATTCTCAATGCCTGTCACTTGGACAACCTGATTCTCCATGTCAGTCACTCGGACAACTTATTCTCAATGCCCGTATCTTGGACAACACCCTGCTCGCTCACAGTTACTTGGACAACCTTATTCTCAATGGCAGTCCCTGGGACAACCTTATTCTCTAACCCAGTCAATTGGAAATTTCCCTGTTCTCTGACACTCACTTGGACAACCCTATTCTCAATGCCATTAACTTGCACAACCTTATTTTTAATGCCAGTCACTCAGACAAGCCCCTGCTCTCACTCAGTCTCTTGGAAAACCCTTATTCTCAATGCCAGTCACTTGTACAACCTTATCTCAATGCCTGTTATTTGGACAACTTTATTCTCAAAGCCAGACACTTGCACAACCTTATTCTCAACCCAGTCACTTGGAAAAGCCTCTGTTCTCTACCAGTCACTTGGAAAACCCTCTTCTCAATGCCAGTGACTTGGACAAACTTAATCTCAATGCCTGTTATTTGGACAGCCTTATTCTCTACACCAGACTCTTGGACAACCTTATTCTCAAAGCCAGTCACTTGGAAGGGCCCCTGCTCTCTGACAGTCAATTAGTCAACCATATTCTCAATGCCAGTCACGTGGACAACCTTATTCTCAATGCCAGTCACTTGGACAACCTGATTCTCAATGGAAGTCACTTGTACTACCTTTTTCTCAAAGCCAGTCTCTTGGACAAGCCCCAATTCTCTGACAGTCACTTGCACAACCATATTCTCAATGCCAGTCACTTAGACATGCCCCTGCTCACACTCAGTCACTTGGAAAACCTTATTCTCAATGCCAGTTACTTGCACATCCTTCGCCTCAATGCCAGTGACTTGGACAACCATATTCTCAATTCCAGCAACTTGGACAACCTTATTCTCAAAGCCAGTCAGTTGGACAAGCCCCTGCTCTCTGATAGTCACTTAGTCAACCATATTCTCAATGCCAGTCACTTGGACAACCCTCCTCTCAATGCCAGTCACTTGGCCAACCTTATTCTCAATGCCAGTCTCTTGGACAACCTTTTTCTAATTGGTAGTCAATTGGACATCTTTCCTCTCCATGCCAGTAACGTGGACAACCTTATTCTCAACGACAGTCACTTGGACATCCTTCGCCTCAATGCCAGTGACTTGGACAACCTTATTCTCAATTCCCTTCACTTGCACAACCCTCTTCTCAATGCCAGTCACTTGGACTTCCTTCGTCTCAATAACAGTCATTGGACAACCTGATTCTCAATGCAAGTCAATTGCACAAGCCCGTGTAATCTCTCATTCACTTGGACAACCTTATTCTCAATGCCAGTCACATGCACAACCTGCTTCTCAAGGCAGCCTCTTGTACAACCTCATATTCAAAGCCAGTCTCTTAGACATGCCCCAATTCTCTGACAGTCACTTGGACAACCATATTCTCAATGCCTGTCACTTGGACAACCTGATTCTCCATGTCAGTCACTCGGACAACTTATTCTCAATGCCCGTATCTTGGACAACCCCCTGCTCGCTCACAGTTACTTGGACAACCTTATTCTCAATGGCAGTCCCTGGGACAACCTTATTCTCTAACCCAGTCAATTGGAAATTTCCCTGTTCTCTGACACTCACTTGGACAACCCTATTCTCAATGCCATTAACTTGCACAACCTTATTTTTAATGCCAGTCACTCAGACAAGCCCCTGCTCTCACTCAGTCTCTTGGAAAACCCTTATTCTCAATGCCAGTCACTTGTGCAACCTTATCTCAATGCCTGTTATTTGGACAACTTTATTCTCAAAGCCAGACACTTGCACAACCTTATTCTCAACCCAGTCACTTGGAAAAGCCTCTGTTCTCTACCAGTCACTTGGGCAACCCTCTTCTCAATGCCAGTGACTTGGACAACCTTATTCTCAATGCCAGTCACTTAGACAAGCCCCTGCTCTCACTAAGTCCCTTGGAAACCCTTATTCTCAATGCCAGTCACTTGGACAACCTTAATCTCAATGCCTGTTATTTGGACAGCCTTATTCTCTACGCCAGACTCTTGGACAACCTTATTCTCAAAGCCAGTCACTTGGAAGGGCCCCTGCTCTCTGACAGTCAATTAGTCAACCATATTCTCAATGCCAGTCACGTGGACAACCTTATTCTCAATGCCAGCCACTTGGACATTCTTCGTCTCAATGACAGTCACTTGGACAACCTGATTCTCAATGGAAGTCACTTGTACTACCTTTTTCTCAAAGCCAGTCTCTTGGACAAGCCCCAATTCTCTGACAGTCACTTGCACAACCATATTCTCAATGCCAGTCACTTAGACATGCCCCTGCTCTCACTCAGTCACTTGGAAAACCTTATTCTCAATGCCAGTTACTTGCACATCCTTCGCCTCAATGCCAGTGACTTGGACAACCATATTCTCAATTCCAGCAACTTGGACAACCTTATTCTCAAAGCCAGTCAGTTGGACAAGCCCCTGCTCTCTGATAGTCACTTAGTCAACCATATTCTCAATGCCAGTCACTTGGACAACCCTCCTCTCAATGCCAGTCACTTGGCCAACCTTATTCTCAATGCCAGTCTCTTGGAAAACCTTTTTCTAAATGGTAGTCAATTGGACATCTTTCCTCTCCATGCCAGTAACGTGGACAACCTTATTCTCAACGACAGTCACTTGGACATCCTTCGCCTCAATGCCAGTGACTTGGACAACCTTATTCTCAATTCCCTTCACTTGCACAACCCTCTTCTCAATGCCAGTCACTTGGACTTCCTTCGTCTCAATAACAGTCATTGGACAACCTGATTCTCAATGCAAGTCAATTGCACAAGCCCGTGTAATCTCTCATTCACTTGGACAACCTTATTCTCAATGCCAGTCACATGCACAACCTGCTTCTCAAGGCAGCCTCTTGTACAACCTCATATTCAAAGCCAGTCTCTTAGACATGCCCCAATTCTCTGACAGTCACTTGGACAACCATATTCTCAATGCCTGTCACTTGGACAACCTGATTCTCCATGTCAGTCACTCGGACAACTTATTCTCAATGCCCGTATCTTGGACAACACCCTGCTCGCTCACAGTTACTTGGACAACCTTATTCTCAATGGCAGTCCCTGGGACAACCTTATTCTCTAACCCAGTCAATTGGAAATTTCCCTGTTCTCTGACACTCACTTGGACAACCCTATTCTCAATGCCATTAACTTGCACAACCTTATTTTTAATGCCAGTCACTCAGACAAGCCCCTGCTCTCACTCAGTCTCTTGGAAAACCCTTATTCTCAATGCCAGTCACTTGTACAACCTTATCTCAATGCCTGTTATTTGGACAACTTTATTCTCAAAGCCAGACACTTGCACAACCTTATTCTCAACCCAGTCACTTGGAAAAGCCTCTGTTCTCTACCAGTCACTTGGAAAACCCTCTTCTCAATGCCAGTGACTTGGACAAACTTAATCTCAATGCCTGTTATTTGGACAGCCTTATTCTCTACGCCAGACTCTTGGACAACCTTATTCTCAAAGCCAGTCACTTGGAAGGGCCCCTGCTCTCTGACAGTCAATTAGTCAACCATATTCTCAATGCCAGTCACGTGGACAACCTTATTCTCAATGCCAGTCACTTGGACAACCTGATTCTCAATGGAAGTCACTTGTACTACCTTTTTCTCAAAGCCAGTCTCTTGGACAAGCCCCAATTCTCTGACAGTCACTTGCACAACCATATTCTCAATGCCAGTCACTTAGACATGCCCCTGCTCACACTCAGTCACTTGGAAAACCTTATTCTCAATGCCAGTTACTTGCACATCCTTCGCCTCAATGCCAGTGACTTGGACAACCATATTCTCAATTCCAGCAACTTGGACAACCTTATTCTCAAAGCCAGTCAGTTGGACAAGCCCCTGCTCTCTGATAGTCACTTAGTCAACCATATTCTCAATGCCAGTCACTTGGACAACCCTCCTCTCAATGCCAGTCACTTGGCCAACCTTATTCTCAATGCCAGTCACTTGGACAACCTTTTTCTAATTGGTAGTCAATTGGACATCTTTCCTCTCCATGCCAGTAACGTGGACAACCTTATTCTCAACGACAGTCACTTGGACATCCTTCGCCTCAATGCCAGTGACTTGGACAACCTTATTCTCAATTCCCTTCACTTGCACAACCCTCTTCTCAATGCCAGTCACTTGGACTTCCTTCGTCTCAATAACAGTCATTGGACAACCTGATTCTCAATGCAAGTCAATTGCACAAGCCCGTGTAATCTCTCATTCACTTGGACAACCTTATTCTCAATGCCAGTCACATGCACAACCTGCTTCTCAAGGCAGCCTCTTGTACAACCTCATATTCAAAGCCAGTCTCTTAGACATGCCCCAATTCTCTGACAGTCACTTGGACAACCATATTCTCAATGCCTGTCACTTGGACAACCTGATTCTCCATGTCAGTCACTCGGACAACTTATTCTCAATGCCCGTATCTTGGACAACACCCTGCTCGCTCACAGTTACTTGGACAACCTTATTCTCAATGGCAGTCCCTGGGACAACCTTATTCTCTAACCCAGTCAATTGGAAATTTCCCTGTTCTCTGACACTCACTTGGACAACCCTATTCTCAATGCCATTAACTTGCACAACCTTATTTTTAATGCCAGTCACTCAGACAAGCCCCTGCTCTCACTCAGTCTCTTGGAAAACCCTTATTCTCAATGCCAGTCACTTGTGCAACCTTATCTCAATGCCTGTTATTTGGACAACTTTATTCTCAAAGCCAGACACTTGCACAACCTTATTCTCAACCCAGTCACTTGGAAAAGCCTCTGTTCTCTACCAGTCACTTGGACAACCCTCTTCTCAATGCCAGTGACTTGGACAACCTTATTCTCAATGCCAGTCACTTAGACAAGCCCCTGCTCTCACTAAGTCCCTTGGAAACCCTTATTCTCAATGCCAGTCACTTGGACAACCTTAATCTCAATGCCTGTTATTTGGACAGCCTTATTCTCTACGCCAGACTCTTGGACAACCTTATTCTCAAAGCCAGTCACTTGGAAGGGCCCCTGCTCTCTGACAGTCAATTAGTCAACCATATTCTCAATGCCAGTCACGTGGACAACCTTATTCTCAATGCCAGCCACTTGGACATTCTTCGTCTCAATGACAGTCACTTGGACAACCTGATTCTCAATGGAAGTCACTTGTACTACCTTTTTCTCAAAGCCAGTCTCTTGGACAAGCCCCAATTCTCTGACAGTCACTTGCACAACCATATTCTCAATGCCAGTCACTTAGACATGCCCCTGCTCTCACTCAGTCACTTGGAAAACCTTATTCTCAATGCCAGTTACTTGCACATCCTTCGCCTCAATGCCAGTGACTTGGACAACCATATTCTCAATTCCAGCAACTTGGACAACCTTATTCTCAAAGCCAGTCAGTTGGACAAGCCCCTGCTCTCTGATAGTCACTTAGTCAACCATATTCTCAATGCCAGTCACTTGGACAACCCTCCTCTCAATGCCAGTCACTTGGCCAACCTTATTCTCAATGCCAGTCTCTTGGAAAACCTTTTTCTAAATGGTAGTCAATTGGACATCTTTCCTCTCCATGCCAGTAACGTGGACAACCTTATTCTCAACGACAGTCACTTGGACATCCTTCGCCTCAATGCCAGTGACTTGGACAACCTTATTCTCAATTCCCTTCACTTGCACAACCCTCTTCTCAATGCCAGTCACTTGGACTTCCTTCGTCTCAATAACAGTCATTGGACAACCTGATTCTCAATGCAAGTCAATTGCACAAGCCCGTGTAATCTCTCATTCACTTGGACAACCTTATTCTCAATGCCAGTCACATGCACAACCTGCTTCTCAAGGCAGCCTCTTGTACAACCTCATATTCAAAGCCAGTCTCTTAGACATGCCCCAATTCTCTGACAGTCACTTGGACAACCATATTCTCAATGCCTGTCACTTGGACAACCTGATTCTCCATGTCAGTCACTCGGACAACTTATTCTCAATGCCCGTATCTTGGACAACACCCTGCTCGCTCACAGTTACTTGGACAACCTTATTCTCAATGGCAGTCCCTGGGACAACCTTATTCTCTAACCCAGTCAATTGGAAATTTCCCTGTTCTCTGACACTCACTTGGACAACCCTATTCTCAATGCCATTAACTTGCACAACCTTATTTTTAATGCCAGTCACTCAGACAAGCCCCTGCTCTCACTCAGTCTCTTGGAAAACCCTTATTCTCAATGCCAGTCACTTGTACAACCTTATCTCAATGCCTGTTATTTGGACAACTTTATTCTCAAAGCCAGACACTTGCACAACCTTATTCTCAACCCAGTCACTTGGAAAAGCCTCTGTTCTCTACCAGTCACTTGGAAAACCCTCTTCTCAATGCCAGTGACTTGGACAAACTTAATCTCAATGCCTGTTATTTGGACAGCCTTATTCTCTACGCCAGACTCTTGGACAACCTTATTCTCAAAGCCAGTCACTTGGAAGGGCCCCTGCTCTCTGACAGTCAATTAGTCAACCATATTCTCAATGCCAGTCACGTGGACAACCTTATTCTCAATGCCAGTCACTTGGACAACCTGATTCTCAATGGAAGTCACTTGTACTACCTTTTTCTCAAAGCCAGTCTCTTGGACAAGCCCCAATTCTCTGACAGTCACTTGCACAACCATATTCTCAATGCCAGTCACTTAGACATGCCCCTGCTCACACTCAGTCACTTGGAAAACCTTATTCTCAATGCCAGTTACTTGCACATCCTTCGCCTCAATGCCAGTGACTTGGACAACCATATTCTCAATTCCAGCAACTTGGACAACCTTATTCTCAAAGCCAGTCAGTTGGACAAGCCCCTGCTCTCTGATAGTCACTTAGTCAACCATATTCTCAATGCCAGTCACTTGGACAACCCTCCTCTCAATGCCAGTCACTTGGCCAACCTTATTCTCAATGCCAGTCTCTTGGACAACCTTTTTCTAATTGGTAGTCAATTGGACATCTTTCCTCTCCATGCCAGTAACGTGGACAACCTTATTCTCAACGACAGTCACTTGGACATCCTTCGCCTCAATGCCAGTGACTTGGACAACCTTATTCTCAATTCCCTTCACTTGCACAACCCTCTTCTCAATGCCAGTCACTTGGACTTCCTTCGTCTCAATAACAGTCATTGGACAACCTGATTCTCAATGCAAGTCAATTGCACAAGCCCGTGTAATCTCTCATTCACTTGGACAACCTTATTCTCAATGCCAGTCACATGCACAACCTGCTTCTCAAGGCAGCCTCTTGTACAACCTCATATTCAAAGCCAGTCTCTTAGACATGCCCCAATTCTCTGACAGTCACTTGGACAACCATATTCTCAATGCCTGTCACTTGGACAACCTGATTCTCCATGTCAGTCACTCGGACAACTTATTCTCAATGCCCGTATCTTGGACAACCCCCTGCTCGCTCACAGTTACTTGGACAACCTTATTCTCAATGGCAGTCCCTGGGACAACCTTATTCTCTAACCCAGTCAATTGGAAATTTCCCTGTTCTCTGACACTCACTTGGACAACCCTATTCTCAATGCCATTAACTTGCACAACCTTATTTTTAATGCCAGTCACTCAGACAAGCCCCTGCTCTCACTCAGTCTCTTGGAAAACCCTTATTCTCAATGCCAGTCACTTGTACAACCTTATCTCAATGCCTGTTATTTGGACAACTTTATTCTCAAAGCCAGACACTTGCACAACCTTATTCTCAACCCAGTCACTTGGAAAAGCCTCTGTTCTCTACCAGTCACTTGGAAAACCCTCTTCTCAATGCCAGTGACTTGGACAAACTTAATCTCAATGCCTGTTATTTGGACAGCCTTATTCTCTACGCCAGACTCTTGGACAACCTTATTCTCAAAGCCAGTCACTTGGAAGGGCCCCTGCTCTCTGACAGTCAATTAGTCAACCATATTCTCAATGCCAGTCACGTGGACAACCTTATTCTCAATGCCAGTCACTTGGACAACCTGATTCTCAATGGAAGTCACTTGTACTACCTTTTTCTCAAAGCCAGTCTCTTGGACAAGCCCCAATTCTCTGACAGTCACTTGCACAACCATATTCTCAATGCCAGTCACTTAGACATGCCCCTGCTCACACTCAGTCACTTGGAAAACCTTATTCTCAATGCCAGTTACTTGCACATCCTTCGCCTCAATGCCAGTGACTTGGACAACCATATTCTCAATTCCAGCAACTTGGACAACCTTATTCTCAAAGCCAGTCAGTTGGACAAGCCCCTGCTCTCTGATAGTCACTTAGTCAACCATATTCTCAATGCCAGTCACTTGGACAACCCTCCTCTCAATGCCAGTCACTTGGCCAACCTTATTCTCAATGCCAGTCTCTTGGACAACCTTTTTCTAATTGGTAGTCAATTGGACATCTTTCCTCTCCATGCCAGTAACGTGGACAACCTTATTCTCAACGACAGTCACTTGGACATCCTTCGCCTCAATGCCAGTGACTTGGACAACCTTATTCTCAATTCCCTTCACTTGCACAACCCTCTTCTCAATGCCAGTCACTTGGACTTCCTTCGTCTCAATAACAGTCATTGGACAACCTGATTCTCAATGCAAGTCAATTGCACAAGCCCGTGTAATCTCTCATTCACTTGGACAACCTTATTCTCAATGCCAGTCACATGCACAACCTGCTTCTCAAGGCAGCCTCTTGTACAACCTCATATTCAAAGCCAGTCTCTTAGACATGCCCCAATTCTCTGACAGTCACTTGGACAACCATATTCTCAATGCCTGTCACTTGGACAACCTGATTCTCCATGTCAGTCACTCGGACAACTTATTCTCAATGCCCGTATCTTGGACAACCCCCTGCTCGCTCACAGTTACTTGGACAACCTTATTCTCAATGGCAGTCCCTGGGACAACCTTATTCTCTAACCCAGTCAATTGGAAATTTCCCTGTTCTCTGACACTCACTTGGACAACCCTATTCTCAATGCCATTAACTTGCACAACCTTATTTTTAATGCCAGTCACTCAGACAAGCCCCTGCTCTCACTCAGTCTCTTGGAAAACCCTTATTCTCAATGCCAGTCACTTGTGCAACCTTATCTCAATGCCTGTTATTTGGACAACTTTATTCTCAAAGCCAGACACTTGCACAACCTTATTCTCAACCCAGTCACTTGGAAAAGCCTCTGTTCTCTACCAGTCACTTGGAAAACCCTCTTCTCAATGCCAGTGACTTGGACAAACTTATTCTCAATGCCAGTCACTTAGACAAGCCCCTGCTCTCACTCAGTCCCTTGGAAACCCTTATTCTCAATGCCAGTCACTTGGACAAACTTAATCTCAATGCCTGTTATTTGGACAGCCTTATTCTCTACGCCAGACTCTTGGACAACCTTATTCTCAAAGCCAGTCACTTGGAAGGGCCCCTGCTCTCTGACAGTCAATTAGTCAACCATATTCTCAATGCCAGTCACGTGGACAACCTTATTCTCAATGCCAGCCACTTGGACATTCTTCGTCTCAATTACAGTCACTTGGACAACCTGATTCTCAATGGAAGTCACTTGTACTACCTTTTTCTCAAAGCCAGTCTCTTGGACAAGCCCCAATTCTCTGACAGTCACTTGCACAACCATATTCTCAATGCCAGTCACTTAGACATGCCCCTGCTCACACTCAGTCACTTGGAAAACCTTATTCTCAATGCCAGTTACTTGCACATCCTTCGCCTCAATGCCAGTGACTTGGACAACCATATTCTCAATTCCAGCAACTTGGACAACCTTATTCTCAAAGCCAGTCAGTTGGACAAGCCCCTGCTCTCTGATAGTCACTTAGTCAACCATATTCTCAATGCCAGTCACTTGGACAACCCTCCTCTCAATGCCAGTCACTTGGCCAACCGTATTCTCAATGCCAGTCTCTTGGACAACCTTTTTCTAAATGGTAGTCAACTGGACATCTTTCCTCTCCATGCCAGTAACGTGGACAACCTTATTCTCAACGACAGTCACTTGGACATCCTTCGCCTCAATGCCAGTGACTTGGACAACCTTATTCTCAATTCCCTTCACTTGCACAACCCTCTTCTCAATGCCAGTCACTTGGACTTCCTTCGTCTCAATAACAGTCATTGGACAACCTGATTCTCAATGCAAGTCAATTGCACAAGCCCGTGTAATCTCTCATTCACTTGGACAACCTTATTCTCAATGCCAGTCACATGCACAACCTGCTTCTCAAGGCAGCCTCTTGTACAACCTCATATTCAAAGCCAGTCTCTTAGACATGCCCCAATTCTCTGACAGTCACTTGGACAACCATATTCTCAATGCCTGTCACTTGGACAACCTGATTCTCCATGTCAGTCACTCGGACAACTTATTCTCAATGCCCGTATCTTGGACAACCCCCTGCTCGCTCACAGTTACTTGGACAACCTTATTCTCAATGGCAGTCCCTGGGACAACCTTATTCTCTAACCCAGTCAATTGGAAATTTCCCTGTTCTCTGACACTCACTTGGACAACCCTATTCTCAATGCCATTAACTTGCACAACCTTTTTTTTAATGCCAGTCACTCAGACAAGCCCCTGCTCTCACTCAGTCTCTTGGAAAACCCTTATTCTCAATGCCAGTCACTTGTACAACCTTATCTCAATGCCTGTTATTTGGACAACTTTATTCTCAAAGCCAGACACTTGCACAACCTTATTCTCAACCCAGTCACTTGGAAAAGCCTCTGTTCTCTACCAGTCACTTGGACAACCCTCTTCTCAATGCCAGTCACTTGGACAACCTTATTCTCAATGCCAGTCACTTAGACAAGCCCCTGCTCTCACTAAGTCCCTTGGAAACCCTTATTCTCAATGCCAGTCACTTGGACAACCTTAATCTCAATGCCTGTTATTTGGACAGCCTTATTCTCTACGCCAGACTCTTGGACAACCTTATTCTCAAAGCCAGTCACTTGGAAGGGCCCCTGCTCTCTGACAGTCAATTAGTCAACCATATTCTCAATGCCAGTCACGTGGACAACCTTATTCTCAATGCCAGCCACTTGGACATTCTTCGTCTCAATGACAGTCACTTGGACAACCTGATTCTCAATGATAGTCACTTGTACTACCTTTTTCTCAAAGCCAGTCTCTTGGACAAGCCCCAATTCTCTGACAGTCACTTGCACAACCATATTCTCAATGCCAGTCACTTAGACATGCCCCTGCTCACACTCAGTCACTTGGAAAACCTTATTCTCAATGCCAGTTACTTGCACATCCTTAGCCTCAATGCCAGTGACTTGGACAACCATATTCTCAATTCCAGCAACTTGGACAACCTTATTCTCAAAGCAGTCAGTTGGACAAGCCCCTGCTCTCTGATAGTCACTTAGTCAACCATATTCTCAATGCCAGTCACTTGGACAACCCTCCTCTCAATGCCAGTCACTTGGCCAACCTTATTCTCAATGCCAGTCTCTTGGACAACCTTTTTCTAAATGGTAGTCAACTGGACATCTTTCCTCTCCATGCCAGTAACGTGGACAACCTTATTCTCAACGACAGTCACTTGGACATCCTTCGCCTCAATGCCAGTGACTTGGACAACCTTATTCTCAATTCCCTTCACTTGCACAACCCTCTTCTCAATGCCAGTCACTTGGACTTCCTTCGTCTCAATAACAGTCATTGGACAACCTGATTCTCAATGCAAGTCAATTGCACAAGCCCGTGTAATCTCTCATTCACTTGGACAACCTTATTCTCAATGCCAGTCACATGCACAACCTGCTTCTCAAGGCAGCCTCTTGTACAACCTCATATTCAAAGCCAGTCTCTTAGACATGCCCCAATTCTCTGACAGTCACTTGGACAACCATATTCTCAATGCCTGTCACTTGGACAACCTGATTCTCCATGTCAGTCACTCGGACAACTTATTCTCAATGCCCGTATCTTGGACAACCCCCTGCTCGCTCACAGTTACTTGGACAACCTTATTCTCAATGGCAGTCCCTGGGACAACCTTATTCTCTAACCCAGTCAATTGGAAATTTCCCTGTTCTCTGACACTCACTTGGACAACCCTATTCTCAATGCCATTAACTTGCACAACCTTTTTTTTAATGCCAGTCACTCAGACAAGCCCCTGCTCTCACTCAGTCTCTTGGAAAACCCTTATTCTCAATGCCAGTCACTTGTACAACCTTATCTCAATGCCTGTTATTTGGACAACTTTATTCTCAAAGCCAGACACTTGCACAACCTTATTCTCAACCCAGTCACTTGGAAAAGCCTCTGTTCTCTACCAGTCACTTGGACAACCCTCTTCTCAATGCCAGTCACTTGGACAACCTTATTCTCAATGCCAGTCACTTAGACAAGCCCCTGCTCTCACTAAGTCCCTTGGAAACCCTTATTCTCAATGCCAGTCACTTGGACAACCTTAATCTCAATGCCTGTTATTTGGACAGCCTTATTCTCTACGCCAGACTCTTGGACAACCTTATTCTCAAAGCCAGTCACTTGGAAGGGCCCCTGCTCTCTGACAGTCAATTAGTCAACCATATTCTCAATGCCAGTCACGTGGACAACCTTATTCTCAATGCCAGCCACTTGGACATTCTTCGTCTCAATTACAGTCACTTGGACAACCTGATTCTCAATGGAAGTCACTTGTACTACCTTTTTCTCAAAGCCAGTCTCTTGGACAAGCCCCAATTCTCTGACAGTCACTTGCACAACCATATTCTCAATGCCAGTCACTTAGACATGCCCCTGCTCACACTCAGTCACTTGGAAAACCTTATTCTCAATGCCAGTTACTTGCACATCCTTCGCCTCAATGCCAGTGACTTGGACAACCATATTCTCAATTCCAGCAACTTGGACAACCTTATTCTCAAAGCCAGTCAGTTGGACAAGCCCCTGCTCTCTGATAGTCACTTAGTCAACCATATTCTCAATGCCAGTCACTTGGACAACCCTCCTCTCAATGCCAGTCACTTGGCCAACCGTATTCTCAATGCCAGTCTCTTGGACAACCTTTTTCTAAATGGTAGTCAACTGGACATCTTTCCTCTCCATGCCAGTAACGTGGACAACCTTATTCTCAACGACAGTCACTTGGACATCCTTCGCCTCAATGCCAGTGACTTGGACAACCTTATTCTCAATTTCCTTCACTTGCACAACCCTCTTCTCAATGCCAGTCACTTGGACTTCCTTCGTCTCAATAACAGTCATTGGACAACCTGATTCTCAATGCAAGTCAATTGCACAAGCCCGTGTAATCTCTCATTCACTTGGACAACCTTATTCTCAATGCCAGTCACATGCACAACCTGCTTCTCAAGGCAGCCTCTTGTACAACCTCATATTCAAAGCCAGTCTCTTAGACATGCCCCAATTCTCTGACAGTCACTTGGACAACCATATTCTCAATGCCTGTCACTTGGACAACCTGATTCTCCATGTCAGTCACTCGGACAACTTATTCTCAATGCCCGTATCTTGGACAACCCCCTGCTCGCTCACAGTTACTTGGACAACCTTATTCTCAATGGCAGTCCCTGGGACAACCTTATTCTCTAACCCAGTCAATTGGAAATTTCCCTGTTCTCTGACACTCACTTGGACAACCCTATTCTCAATGCCATTAACTTGCACAACCTTTTTTTTAATGCCAGTCACTCAGACAAGCCCCTGCTCTCACTCAGTCTCTTGGAAAACCCTTATTCTCAATGCCAGTCACTTGTACAACCTTATCTCAATGCCTGTTATTTGGACAACTTTATTCTCAAAGCCAGACACTTTCACAACCTTATTCTCAACCCAGTCACTTGGAAAAGCCTCTGTTCTCTACCAGTCACTTGGACAACCCTCTTCTCAATGCCAGTGACTTGGACAACCTTATTCTCAATGCCAGTCACTTAGACAAGCCCCTGCTCTCACTAAGTCCCTTGGAAACCCTTATTCTCAATGCCAGTCACTTGGACAACCTTAATCTCAATGCCTGTTATTTGGACAGCCTTATTCTCTACGCCAGACTCTTGGACAACCTTATTCTCAAAGCCAGTCACTTGGAAGGGCCCCTGCTCTCTGACAGTCAATTAGTCAACCATATTCTCAATGCCAGTCACGTGGACAACCTTATTCTCAATGCCAGCCACTTGGACATTCTTCGTCTCAATTACAGTCACTTGGACAACCTGATTCTCAATGATAGTCACTTGTACTACCTTTTTCTCAAAGCCAGTCTCTTGGACAAGCCCCAATTCTCTGACAGTCACTTGCACAACCATATTCTCAATGCCAGTCACTTAGACATGCCCCTGCTCACACTCAGTCACTTGGAAAACCTTATTCTCAATGCCAGTTACTTGCACATCCTTAGCCTCAATGCCAGTGACTTGGACAACCATATTCTCAATTCCAGCAACTTGGACAACCTTATTCTCAAAGCAGTCAGTTGGACAAGCCCCTGCTCTCTGATAGTCACTTAGTCAACCATATTCTCAATGCCAGTCACTTGGACAACCCTCCTCTCAATGCCAGTCACTTGGCCAACCTTATTCTCAATGCCAGTCTCTTGGACAACCTTTTTCTAAATGGTAGTCAACTGGACATCTTTCCTCTCCATGCCAGTAACGTGGACAACCTTATTCTCAACGACAGTCACTTGGACATCCTTCGCCTCAATGCCAGTGACTTGGACAACCTTATTCTCAATTCCCTTCACTTGCACAACCCTCTTCTCAATGCCAGTCACTTGGACTTCCTTCGTCTCAATAACAGTCATTGGACAACCTGATTCTCAATGCAAGTCAATTGCACAAGCCCGTGTAATCTCTCATTCACTTGGACAACCTTATTCTCAATGCCAGTCACATGCACAACCTGCTTCTCAAGGCAGCCTCTTGTACAACCTCATATTCAAAGCCAGTCTCTTAGACATGCCCCAATTCTCTGACAGTCACTTGGACAACCATATTCTCAATGCCTGTCACTTGGACAACCTGATTCTCCATGTCAGTCACTCGGACAACTTATTCTCAATGCCCGTATCTTGGACAACCCCCTGCTCGCTCACAGTTACTTGGACAACCTTATTCTCAATGGCAGTCCCTGGGACAACCTTATTCTCTAACCCAGTCAATTGGAAATTTCCCTGTTCTCTGACACTCACTTGGACAACCCTATTCTCAATGCCATTAACTTGCACAACCTTTTTTTTAATGCCAGTCACTCAGACAAGCCCCTGCTCTCACTCAGTCTCTTGGAAAACCCTTATTCTCAATGCCAGTCACTTGTACAACCTTATCTCAATGCCTGTTATTTGGACAACTTTATTCTCAAAGCCAGACACTTGCACAACCTTATTCTCAACCCAGTCACTTGGAAAAGCCTCTGTTCTCTACCAGTCACTTGGACAACCCTCTTCTCAATGCCAGTCACTTGGACAACCTTATTCTCAATGCCAGTCACTTAGACAAGCCCCTGCTCTCACTAAGTCCCTTGGAAACCCTTATTCTCAATGCCAGTCACTTGGACAACCTTAATCTCAATGCCTGTTATTTGGACAGCCTTATTCTCTACGCCAGACTCTTGGACAACCTTATTCTCAAAGCCAGTCACTTGGAAGGGCCCCTGCTCTCTGACAGTCAATTAGTCAACCATATTCTCAATGCCAGTCACGTGGACAACCTTATTCTCAATGCCAGCCACTTGGACATTCTTCGTCTCAATTACAGTCACTTGGACAACCTGATTCTCAATGGAAGTCACTTGTACTACCTTTTTCTCAAAGCCAGTCTCTTGGACAAGCCCCAATTCTCTGACAGTCACTTGCACAACCATATTCTCAATGCCAGTCACTTAGACATGCCCCTGCTCACACTCAGTCACTTGGAAAACCTTATTCTCAATGCCAGTTACTTGCACATCCTTCGCCTCAATGCCAGTGACTTGGACAACCATATTCTCAATTCCAGCAACTTGGACAACCTTATTCTCAAAGCCAGTCAGTTGGACAAGCCCCTGCTCTCTGATAGTCACTTAGTCAACCATATTCTCAATGCCAGTCACTTGGACAACCCTCCTCTCAATGCCAGTCACTTGGCCAACCGTATTCTCAATGCCAGTCTCTTGGACAACCTTTTTCTAAATGGTAGTCAACTGGACATCTTTCCTCTCCATGCCAGTAACGTGGACAACCTTATTCTCAACGACAGTCACTTGGACATCCTTCGCCTCAATGCCAGTGACTTGGACAACCTTATTCTCAATTTCCTTCACTTGCACAACCCTCTTCTCAATGCCAGTCACTTGGACTTCCTTCGTCTCAATAACAGTCATTGGACAACCTGATTCTCAATGCAAGTCAATTGCACAAGCCCGTGTAATCTCTCATTCACTTGGACAACCTTATTCTCAATGCCAGTCACATGCACAACCTGCTTCTCAAGGCAGCCTCTTGTACAACCTCATATTCAAAGCCAGTCTCTTAGACATGCCCCAATTCTCTGACAGTCACTTGGACAACCATATTCTCAATGCCTGTCACTTGGACAACCTGATTCTCCATGTCAGTCACTCGGACAACTTATTCTCAATGCCCGTATCTTGGACAACCCCCTGCTCGCTCACAGTTACTTGGACAACCTTATTCTCAATGGCAGTCCCTGGGACAACCTTATTCTCTAACCCAGTCAATTGGAAATTTCCCTGTTCTCTGACACTCACTTGGACAACCCTATTCTCAATGCCATTAACTTGCACAACCTTTTTTTTAATGCCAGTCACTCAGACAAGCCCCTGCTCTCACTCAGTCTCTTGGAAAACCCTTATTCTCAATGCCAGTCACTTGTACAACCTTATCTCAATGCCTGTTATTTGGACAACTTTATTCTCAAAGCCAGACACTTTCACAACCTTATTCTCAACCCAGTCACTTGGAAAAGCCTCTGTTCTCTACCAGTCACTTGGACAACCCTCTTCTCAATGCCAGTGACTTGGACAACCTTATTCTCAATGCCAGTCACTTAGACAAGCCCCTGCTCTCACTAAGTCCCTTGGAAACCCTTATTCTCAATGCCAGTCACTTGGACAACCTTAATCTCAATGCCTGTTATTTGGACAGCCTTATTCTCTACGCCAGACTCTTGGACAACCTTATTCTCAAAGCCAGTCACTTGGAAGGGCCCCTGCTCTCTGACAGTCAATTAGTCAACCATATTCTCAATGCCAGTCACGTGGACAACCTTATTCTCAATGCCAGCCACTTGGACATTCTTCGTCTCAATTACAGTCACTTGGACAACCTGATTCTCAATGGAAGTCACTTGTACTACCTTTTTCTCAAAGCCAGTCTCTTGGACAAGCCCCAATTCTCTGACAGTCACTTGCACAACCATATTCTCAATGCCAGTCACTTAGACATGCCCCTGCTCACACTCAGTCACTTTCAAAACCTTATTCTCAATGCCAGTTACTTGCACATCCTTAGCCTCAATGCCAGTGACTTGGACAACCATATTCTCAATTCCAGCAACTTGGACAACCTTATTCTCAAAGCCAGTCAGTTGGACAAGCCCCTGCTCTCTGATAGTCACTTAGTCAACCATATTCTCAATGCCAGTCACTTGGACAACCCTCCTCTCAATGCCAGTCACTTGGCCAACCTTATTCTCAATGCCAGTCTCTTGGACAACCTTTTTCTAAATGGTAGTCAACTGGACATCTTTCCTCTCCATGCCAGTAACGTGGACAACCTTATTCTCAACGACAGTCACTTGGACATCCTTCGCCTCAATGCCAGTGACTTGGACAACCTTATTCTCAATTCCCTTCACTTGCACAACCCTCTTCTCAATGCCAGTCACTTGGACTTCCTTCGTCTCAATAACAGTCATTGGACAACCTGATTCTCAATGCAAGTCAATTGCACAAGCCCGTGTAATCTCTCATTCACTTGGACAACCTTATTCTCAATGCCAGTCACATGCACAACCTGCTTCTCAAGGCAGCCTCTTGTACAACCTCATATTCAAAGCCAGTCTCTTAGACATGCCCCAATTCTCTGACAGTCACTTGGACAACCATATTCTCAATGCCTGTCACTTGGACAACCTGATTCTCCATGTCAGTCACTCGGACAACTTATTCTCAATGCCCGTATCTTGGACAACCCCCTGCTCGCTCACAGTTACTTGGACAACCTTATTCTCAATGGCAGTCCCTGGGACAACCTTATTCTCTAACCCAGTCAATTGGAAATTTCCCTGTTCTCTGACACTCACTTGGACAACCCTATTCTCAATGCCATTAACTTGCACAACCTTTTTTTTAATGCCAGTCACTCAGACAAGCCCCTGCTCTCACTCAGTCTCTTGGAAAACCCTTATTCTCAATGCCAGTCACTTGTACAACCTTATCTCAATGCCTGTTATTTGGACAACTTTATTCTCAAAGCCAGACACTTGCACAACCTTATTCTCAACCCAGTCACTTGGAAAAGCCTCTGTTCTCTACCAGTCACTTGGACAACCCTCTTCTCAATGCCAGTCACTTGGACAACCTTATTCTCAATGCCAGTCACTTAGACAAGCCCCTGCTCTCACTAAGTCCCTTGGAAACCCTTATTCTCAATGCCAGTCACTTGGACAACCTTAATCTCAATGCCTGTTATTTGGACAGCCTTATTCTCTACGCCAGACTCTTGGACAACCTTATTCTCAAAGCCAGTCACTTGGAAGGGCCCCTGCTCTCTGACAGTCAATTAGTCAACCATATTCTCAATGCCAGTCACGTGGACAACCTTATTCTCAATGCCAGCCACTTGGACATTCTTCGTCTCAATTACAGTCAATTGGACAACCTGATTCTCAATGGAAGTCACTTGTACTACCTTTTTCTCAAAGCCAGTCTCTTGGACAAGCCCCAATTCTCTGACAGTCACTTGCACAACCATATTCTCAATGCCAGTCACTTAGACATGCCCCTGCTCACACTCAGTCACTTGGAAAACCTTATTCTCAATGCCAGTTACTTGCACATCCTTCGCCTCAATGCCAGTGACTTGGACAACCATATTCTCAATTCCAGCAACTTGGACAACCTTATTCTCAAAGCCAGTCAGTTGGACAAGCCCCTGCTCTCTGATAGTCACTTAGTCAACCATATTCTCAATGCCAGTCACTTGGACAACCCTCCTCTCAATGCCAGTCACTTGGCCAACCGTATTCTCAATGCCAGTCTCTTGGACAACCTTTTTCTAAATGGTAGTCAACTGGACATCTTTCCTCTCCATGCCAGTAACGTGGACAACCTTATTCTCAACGACAGTCACTTGGACATCCTTCGCCTCAATGCCAGTGACTTGGACAACCTTATTCTCAATTTCCTTCACTTGCACAACCCTCTTCTCAATGCCAGTCACTTGGACTTCCTTCGTCTCAATAACAGTCATTGGACAACCTGATTCTCAATGCAAGTCAATTGCACAAGCCCGTGTAATCTCTCATTCACTTGGACAACCTTATTCTCAATGCCAGTCACATGCACAACCTGCTTCTCAAGGCAGCCTCTTGTACAACCTCATATTCAAAGCCAGTCTCTTAGACATGCCCCAATTCTCTGACAGTCACTTGGACAACCATATTCTCAATGCCTGTCACTTGGACAACCTGATTCTCCATGTCAGTCACTCGGACAACTTATTCTCAATGCCCGTATCTTGGACAACCCCCTGCTCGCTCACAGTTACTTGGACAACCTTATTCTCAATGGCAGTCCCTGGGACAACCTTATTCTCTAACCCAGTCAATTGGAAATTTCCCTGTTCTCTGACACTCACTTGGACAACCCTATTCTCAATGCCATTAACTTGCACAACCTTTTTTTTAATGCCAGTCACTCAGACAAGCCCCTGCTCTCACTCAGTCTCTTGGAAAACCCTTATTCTCAATGCCAGTCACTTGTACAACCTTATCTCAATGCCTGTTATTTGGACAACTTTATTCTCAAAGCCAGACACTTTCACAACCTTATTCTCAACCCAGTCACTTGGAAAAGCCTCTGTTCTCTACCAGTCACTTGGACAACCCTCTTCTCAATGCCAGTGACTTGGACAACCTTATTCTCAATGCCAGTCACTTAGACAAGCCCCTGCTCTCACTAAGTCCCTTGGAAACCCTTATTCTCAATGCCAGTCACTTGGACAACCTTAATCTCAATGCCTGTTATTTGGACAGCCTTATTCTCTACGCCAGACTCTTGGACAACCTTATTCTCAAAGCCAGTCACTTGGAAGGGCCCCTGCTCTCTGACAGTCAATTAGTCAACCATATTCTCAATGCCAGTCACGTGGACAACCTTATTCTCAATGCCAGCCACTTGGACATTCTTCGTCTCAATTACAGTCACTTGGACAACCTGATTCTCAATGGAAGTCACTTGTACTACCTTTTTCTCAAAGCCAGTCTCTTGGACAAGCCCCAATTCTCTGACAGTCACTTGCACAACCATATTCTCAATGCCAGTCACTTAGACATGCCCCTGCTCACACTCAGTCACTTTCAAAACCTTATTCTCAATGCCAGTTACTTGCACATCCTTAGCCTCAATGCCAGTGACTTGGACAACCATATTCTCAATTCCAGCAACTTGGACAACCTTATTCTCAAAGCCAGTCAGTTGGACAAGCCCCTGCTCTCTGATAGTCACTTAGTCAACCATATTCTCAATGCCAGTCACTTGGACAACCCTCCTCTCAATGCCAGTCACTTGGCCAACCTTATTCTCAATGCCAGTCTCTTGGACAACCTTTTTCTAAATGGTAGTCAACTGGACATCTTTCCTCTCCATGCCAGTAACGTGGACAACCTTATTCTCAACGACAGTCACTTGGACATCCTTCGCCTCAATGCCAGTGACTTGGACAACCTTATTCTCAATTCCCTTCACTTGCACAACCCTCTTCTCAATGCCAGTCACTTGGACTTCCTTCGTCTCAATAACAGTCATTGGACAACCTGATTCTCAATGCAAGTCAATTGCACAAGCCCGTGTAATCTCTCATTCACTTGGACAACCTTATTCTCAATGCCAGTCACATGCACAACCTGCTTCTCAAGGCAGCCTCTTGTACAACCTCATATTCAAAGCCAGTCTCTTAGACATGCCCCAATTCTCTGACAGTCACTTGGACAACCATATTCTCAATGCCTGTCACTTGGACAACCTGATTCTCCATGTCAGTCACTCGGACAACTTATTCTCAATGCCCGTATCTTGGACAACCCCCTGCTCGCTCACAGTTACTTGGACAACCTTATTCTCAATGGCAGTCCCTGGGACAACCTTATTCTCTAACCCAGTCAATTGGAAATTTCCCTGTTCTCTGACACTCACTTGGACAACCCTATTCTCAATGCCATTAACTTGCACAACCTTATTTTTAATGCCAGTCACTCAGACAAGCCCCTGCTCTCACTCAGTCTCTTGGAAAACCCTTATTCTCAATGCCAGTCACTTGTACAACCTTATCTCAATGCCTGTTATTTGGACAACTTTATTCTCAAAGCCAGACACTTGCACAACCTTATTCTCAACCCAGTCACTTGGAAAAGCCTCTGTTCTCTACCAGTCACTTGGACAACCCTCTTCTCAATGCCAGTGACTTGGACAAACTTATTCTCAATGCCAGTCACTTAGACAAGCCCCTGCTCTCACTCAGTCCCTTGGAAACCCTTATTCTCAATGCCAGTCACTTGGACAAACTTAATCTCAATGCCTGTTATTTGGACAGCCTTATTCTCTACGCCAGACTCTTGGACAACCTTATTCTCAAAGCCAGTCACTTGGAAGGGCCCCTGCTCTCTAACAGTCAATTAGTCAACCATATTCTCAATGCCAGTCATGTGGACAACCTTATTCTCAATGCCAGCCACTTGGACATTCTTCGTCTCAATGACAGTCACTTGGACAACCTGATTCTCAATGGAAGTCACTTGTACTACCTTTTTCTCAAAGCCAGTCTCTTGGACAAGCCCCAATTCTCTGACAGTCACTTGCACAACCATATTCTCAATGCCAGTCACTTAGACATGCCCCTGCTCACACTCAGTCACTTGGAAAACCTTATTCTCAATGCCAGTTACTTGCACATCCTTAGCCTCAATGCCAGTGACTTGGACAACCATATTCTCAATTCCAGCAACTTGGACAACCTTATTCTCAAAGCCAGTCAGTTGGACAAGCCCCTGCTCTCTGATAGTCACTTAGTCAACCATATTCTCAATGCCAGTCACTTGGCCAACCTTATTCTCAATGCCATTAACTTGCACAACCTTATTTTTAATGCCAGTCACTCAGACAAGCCCCTGCTCTCACTCAGTCTCTTGGAAAACCCTTATTCTCAATGCCAGTCACTTGTACAACCTTATCTCAATGCCTGTTATTTGGACAACTTTATTCTCAAAGCCAGACACTTGCACAACCTTATTCTCAACCCAGTCACTTGGAAAAGCCTCTGTTCTCTACCAGTCACTTGGACAACCCTCTTCTCAATGCCAGTCACTTGGACAACCTTATTCTCAATGCCAGTCACTTAGACAAGCCCCTGCTCTCACTCAGTCCCTTGGAAACCCTTATTCTCAATGCCAGTCACTTGGACAACCTTAATCTCAATGCCTGTTATTTGGACAACCTTATTCTCTATGCCAGACTCTTGGACAACCTTATTCTCAAAGCCAGTCACTTGGAAGGGCCCCTGCTCTCTGACAGTCAATTAGTCAACCATATTCTCAATGCCAGTCACGTGGACAACCTTATTCTCAACGCCAGCCACTTGGACATTCTTCGTCTCAATGACAGTCACTTGGACAACCTGATTCTCAATGGAAGTCACTTGTACTACCTTTTCTCAAAGCCAGTCTCTTGGACAAGCCCCAATTCTCTGACAGTCACTTGCACAACCCTATTCTCAATGCCAGTCACTTTGACAACATTTGTCTCAATGCCAGTAACTTGGACAACGTTATTTTCAATGGCAGTAACTTGGACAACCATATTCTCAGTGACGGTCACTTGGAAAACACTCTTCTCAATGCCAGGCACTTGCACAACTTTATTCTCAATGACAGTCACTTAGACAAGCCCCTACTCTCACTCAGTCACTTGGATAACCTTATTCTCAATGCCAGTCACTTGGACATCCTTCATCTCAATGCCAGTGACTTGGACAACCTTATTCTCAATTCCATTCACTTGGACAACCCTCTTGTCAATGCCAGTCACTTGGTCATCCTTCTTGTCAATGACATTCACTTGGACAACGTGATTCTCAATGCCATTCACTTGGGAAAGCCGTGCTCTCTCTCAGCCCCTTGCACAAACTTATTCTCAATGCCATTCACATGGACAACCTGATTCTCAATGGCAGTCTGTTGTACAACCTAATTTTCTAAGCCAGTCTCTTGGACAAGCCCAAATTCTCTGACAGTCACGTGGACAACCATATTCTCAATGCCAGTCACTTGGACAACCTTATTCTCAATGGCAGTCACTTGGACAACTTTGTTCTCAATGCCCGTAACATGGACAACCCCCTGCTCTATCACAGTCACTTGGACAACCTTATTCTCAATGCCAGTCACTTGGACATCCTTCATCTCAATGCCAGTGACTTGGACAACCTTATTCTCAATTCCATTCACTTGGACAACCCTCTTGTCAATGCCAGTCACTTGGTCATCCTTCTTGTCAATGACATTCACTTGGACAACGTGATTCTCAATGCCATTCACTTGGGAAAGCCCGTGCTCTCTCTCAGCCCCTTGCACAAACTTATTCTCAACGCCATTCACATGGACAACCTGATTCTCAGTGGCAGTCTGTTGTACAACCTAATTTTCAAAGCCAGTCTCTTGGACAAGCCCAAATTCTCTGACAGTCACGTGGACAACCATATTCTCAATTCCAGTCACTTGGACAACTTTATTCTCAATGCCATTAACTTGGACAACCTTATTCTCAAAGCCAGTCACTTGGACAAGGCCTTGCAGTCTGTCAGTCACTTGGACAACCATATACTCAATGCCAGTCACTTGGACAACCTTCCTCTCAATGCCAGTGACATGTACTACCTTATTCTCAAACCCAGTCAATTTTTAAGTCCCCTGTTTTCTGACAGTCACTTGGATAATCATATTCTCAATGCCAGTCACTTGGACAACAATCGTCTCAATTTCAGTGACTTGGACAACCTTATTCTCAATGGCAGTCACTTGGACAATCTTATTCTCAATGACAGTCACTTGGACAACACTCTTCTCAATGCCAGGCACTTGGACAACCTTATTCTCAATGCCAATCACTTGGACCACCCTCTTATCAATGGCAGTCACTAGGACATCCTTCTTCTCAATGACAGTCACTTGGACAACGTGACTCTCAATGCCATTCACTTTGACAAGCCCATGCTCTATCTCAGTCACTTGCACAAACTTATTCTCAATGCCAGTCACATGGAAAACCTGATTCTCAATGGCAGTCTCTTGTACAACCAAATTCTCAAAGCCAGTTTCTTGGACAATCCCCAATTCTCTGTCAGTCACTTGGACAACAGTAGTCTCAATTACAGTCACTTGGACAACCTAATTCTCAATTCCAATCACTTGGAAAACACTCTTCTCAATGCCAGTCACTTGGACATGGCCGTGCTCTCTGACAGTCACCGGGACAACCATATACTCAATGCCAGTCACTTGGACTACCCTTTTCTCAATGGCAGTCACTTGGACAACCTTCCTCTCAATGCCAGTGACATGGACAACCTTAGGCTCAATGAACGTCACTTAGACAACTTCTCTCAATGCCTGTCACTTGGACAAGTCCCTGCTCTCTCTCTGTCACTTGCACAACCTTATTCTCAATGCCATTAACTTGCACAACCTTATTTTTAATGCCAGTCACTCAGACAAGCCCCTGCTCTCACTCAGTCTCTTGGAAAACCCTTATTCTCAATGCCAGTCACTTGTACAACCTTATCTCAATGCCTGTTATTTGGACAACTTTATTCTCAAAGCCAGACACTTGCACAACCTTATTCTCAACCCAGTCACTTGGAAAAGCCTCTGTTCTCTACCAGTCACTTGGACAACCCTCTTCTCAATGCCAGTCACTTGGACAACCTTATTCTCAATGCCAGTCACTTAGACAAGCCCCTGCTCTCACTCAGTCCCTTGGAAACCCTTATTCTCAATGCCAGTCACTTGGACAACCTTAATCTCAATGCCTGTTATTTGGACAACCTTATTCTCTATGCCAGACTCTTGGACAACCTTATTCTCAAAGCCAGTCACTTGGAAGGGCCCCTGCTCTCTGACAGTCAATTAGTCAACCATATTCTCAATGCCAGTCACGTGGACAACCTTATTCTCAACGCCAGCCACTTGGACATTCTTCGTCTCAATGACAGTCACTTGGACAACCTGATTCTCAATGGAAGTCACTTGTACTACCTTTTCTCAAAGCCAGTCTCTTGGACAAGCCCCAATTCTCTGACAGTCACTTGCACAACCATATTCTCAATGCCAGTCACTTAGACATGCCCCTGCTCTCACTCAGTCACTTGGAAAACCTTATTCTCAATGCCAGTTACTTGCACATCCTTAGCCTCAATGCCAGTGACTTGGACAACCATATTCTCAATTCCAGAAACTTGGACAACCTATTCTCAAAGCCAGTCAGTTGGACAAGCCCCTGCTCTCTGATAGTCACTTAGTCAACCATATTCTCAATGCCAGTCACTTGGACAACCCTCCTCTCAATGCCAGTCACTTGGCCAACCTTATTCTCAATGCCAGTCTCTTGGAAAACCTTTTTCTAAATGGTAGTCAATTGGACATCTTTCCTCTCCATGCCAGTAACATGGACAACCTTATTCTCAATGACAGTCACTTGGACGTCCTTCGCCTCAATGCCAGTGACTTGGACAACCTTATTCTCAATTCCCTTCACTTGCACAACCCTCTTCTCAATGCCAGTCACTTGGACTTCCTTCGTCTCAATAACAGTCATTGGACAACCTGATTCTCAATGCAAGTCAATTGCACAAGCCCGTGTAATCTCTCATTCACTTGGACAACCTTATTCTCAATGCCAGTCGCATGCACAACCTGCTTCTCAAGGCAGCCTCTTGTACAACCTCATATTCAAAGCCAGTCTCTTAGACATGCCCCAATTCTCTGACAGTCACTTGGACAACCATATTCTCAATGCCTGTCACTTGGACAACCTGATTCTCCATGTCAGTCACTTGGACAACTTATTCTCAATGCCCGTATCTTGGACAACCCCCTGCTCGCTCACAGTTACTTGGACAACCTTATTCTCAATGGCAGTCCCTGGGACAACCTTATTCTCTAACCCAGTCAATTGGAAATTTCCCTGTTCTCTGACAGTCACTTGGACAACCATATTCTCAATGCCAGTCACTTTGACAACATTTGTCTCAATGCCAGTAACTTGGACAACGTTATTTTCAATGGCAGTAACTTGGACAACCATATTCTCAGTGACAGTCACTTGGAAAACACTCTTCTCAATGCCAGGCACTTGCACAACTTTATTCTCAATGACAGTCACTTAGACAAGCCCCTACTCTCACTCAGTCACTTGGATAACCTTATTCTCAATGCCAGTCACTTGGACATCCTTCATCTCAATGCCAGTGACTTGGACAACCTTATTCTCAATTCCATTCACTTGGACAACCTGATTCTCAATGGCAGTCTGTTGTACAACCTAATTTTCTAAGCCAGTCTCTTGGACAAGCCCAAATTCTCTGACAGTCACGTGGACAACCATATTCTCAATTCCAGTCACTTGGACAACCTTATTCTCAATGGCAGTCACTTGGACAACTTTGTTCTCAATGCCCGTAACATGGACAACCCCCTGCTCTATCACAGTCACTTGGACAACCTTATTCTCAATGCCAGTCACTTGGACATCCTTCATCTCAATGCCAGTGACTTGGACAACCTTATTCTCAATTCCATTCACTTGGACAACCCTCTTGTCAATGCCAGTCACTTGGTCATCCTTCTTGTCAATGACATTCACTTGGACAACGTGATTCTCAATGCCATTCACTTGGGAAAGCCCGTGCTCTCTCTCAGCCCCTTGCACAAACTTATTCTCAATGCCATTCACATGGACAACCTGATTCTCAGTGGCAGTCTGTTGTACAACCTAATTTTCAAAGCCAGTCTCTTGGACAAGCCCAAATTCTCTGACAGTCACGTGGACAACCATATTCTCAATTCCAGTCACTTGGACAACCTTATTCTCAATGCCATTAACTTGGACAACCTTATTCTCAAAGCCAGTCACTTGGACAAGGCCTTGCAGTCTGTCAGTCACTTGGACAACCATATACTCAATGCCAGTCACTTGGACAACCCTTTTCTCAATGGCAGTCACTTGGACAACCTTCCTCTCAATGCCAGTGACATGTACTACCTTATTCTCAAACCCAGTCAATTTTTAAGTCCCCTGTTTTCTGACAGTCACTTGGATAATCATATTCTCAATGCCAGTCACTTGGACAACAATCGTCTCAATTTCAGTGACTTGGACAACCTTATTCTCAATGCCAGTCACTTTGACAAACTTATTCTCAATACCAGTTACTTGGACAATCTTATTCTATAAGACAGTTCTTGTACAAGCCCCGACTCTCTGTCAGTCTCTTGGACAACCTCATTCTCAATGCCTGTCACTTGGAAAACCTTAGTCTTAATGCCTGTCACTTGGACTACCTTATTCTCCATGCCAGTCACTTAGACAACCTTATTCACAAAGATAGTCACTTGGACAACCTTATTCTCAATACCAGTCACTTGGACTACACCATGCTCTCTCACAGTCACTTGGACAACCTTATTCTCAATGCCTGTCACTACACAAGACCCTCCACTCTGACAGTCACTTGAACAATATTTTCCTCAATGGTAGTCACTTGGAAAACCTTATTCTCCATGCCAGTCAATTGTAGAACACCCTGCTCTGTGCCAGTCTCATGGATAAGCCTCTGCCCTCGGCCCTTCTCTTGGACAAACTTATTCTCCATGCTGGTCACATGGACAAGCCCCGTCTCTCAGCCAGTCACTTGCACAACCTTATTCTCAATGCCAGTCACTTGGAAAAGTCCCTACTCTCTACCAGTCTCTCGGACAACCTTATTCTCAATTCCAGTCAATTGCACAGCCTTATTCTCAAAGACAGTCATTTGGACAACCATATTTTCAATGCCGGTCACTGGTACAGGACCCTGATCTCTGACAGTCACTAGGAAAACCTTATTCTCAATTCCAATAACTTACACTAGCCCCTGCTCTCAGCAGTTCACTTTGACAACGTCATTCTCAATGCCAGTCACTTGTACCAGACGTTCTCAATGCCAGTCTCTTGGACAAGCCTCTATTATCTGTCAGTCCCTCAGACAACCTTATTCTCAATGCCTGTATATTGGACAACCATATTCTCAATGCCAGTGACTAGGACAAGCCCCTGCTCTCTCACAGACACTTGGCCAACCTTTTTCTCAATTTGAGTCCCTTGGACAATCATATTCTGAATGCCGGTCAATTGTACGAGACCCTGGTCTCTGACAGTCACTCGGACAACCTTATTCTCGTTGCCAGTCACTTGGTCAACCTTATTCTCAATGCCAGTGACTTGGACAAGACCCTGCACTCTGACAGTCACTTGGACAACATTTTTCTCAAGGCCAGTCAATTGCACATCCTTATTCTCAAAGACAGTCACTCGGACAACCTTATTCTCAATGCCAGTCACTTTGACAACCTTAGTCTCCATGCCAGACACTTGGACAACCATATTCTCAATGCCAGTCACTTTGACAGCCTCAGTCTCCATGCCAGACACTTGGACAACCATATTCTCAATGCCTGTGTATTGGACAACCATATTCTCAATGCCAGTGACTTGGACAAGGCCCTGCTCTCTGACAGTCACTTGGCCAACCTTATTCTCAATGCCAGTCCCTTGGACAATCATATTCTGAATGCCGGTCAATTGTACAAGACCCTGGTCTCTGACAGTCACTTGGACAACCTTATTCTCAATGCCAGTCACTTAGACATGCCCCTGCTCTCACTCAGTCCTTTGGAAAACCTTATTCTCAATGCCAGTTACTTGCACATCCTTCGCCTCAATACCAGTGACCTGGACAACTTTATTCTCAATTACATTCACTTGGATAACCCTCTTCTCAATTCCAGTCACTTGCACATTTGTCGTCTCAATGACAGTCACCTGGACAACCTGAATCTCAATGCCAGTCACTTGGAGAATCCTGTGCTCTCTCTCAGTCACTTGCACACACTTATTTTCAATGCCAGTCACATGGACAACCTGATTCTCAATGACAGTTACTTGGACAAGGCCCTACTCTCTGACAGTCACTTGGACAACCTTATTCTCAATGTCAGTCACTTGTACAACTTTATTCTCTATGCCCGTAACTTGGACAACCCTTGCTCTCTCACAGTCGCTTGGACAACTTTATTCTCAATGCCATTAACTTGGACAACCTTATTCTCAAAACCAGTCACTTGGACAAGGCCCTACTCTCTGACAGTCACTTGGACAACCATATACGCAATGCCAGTCAATTGTACAACCCTTTTCTCAATGGCAGTCACTTGGACAACCTTCCTTTCAATGCCAGTGACATGGCCAATCTTATTCTCAATGCCAGTCACATGGACAACCTTATTCTCAATGCCTGTCACTCGGACAACCTGTTCTCAATGCCAGTGACTTGGACAAGCACCTGGTCTGTTAGTCACTTGGAAAACCTTATTCTCAATGCCAGTCACATGGACAAGACCCTGCTCTCTGACAGTCACTCAACCAACCTTATTCTCAGTCCCTGTCAGTTGGACAACCATATTCTCAATGCCAGTCACTTGGACAAGCCCCTACTTTCTATCAGTCACTCAGACAACTGTATTCTAAATGCCAATCTCTTGGACAAACCTCCACTCTCTATCAGTCACTCAGACAATCATATTTTGAATGCTGGTCAATTTTACAAGACCCTGGTCTCTGACAGTCACTCGGACAACCTTATTCTCAATACCAGTCGCTTGGACAAGCCCCTGCTCTCTGACAGTCACTTGAACAATATTTTCCTCAATGGTAGTCACTTGGAAAACCTTATTCTCCATGCAAGTCAATTGCAGAACACCCTGCTCTGTGCCGGTCTCATGGATAAACCTCCGCCCTCTGCCCTTCACTTGGACAAACTTATTCTCTATGATGGTCACGTGGACAAGCCCCGTCTCTCAGCCTGTCACTTGCACAACCTTATTCTCAAAAAGAGTCACTCGGACAACCTTATTCTCAATGCCAGTCACTGGTACAAGACCCTGGTCTCTGACAGTCACTTGGACAACCTTATTCTCAATTCTAGTAACTTGGACAAGCCCCTGCTCTCTCAGTTCACTTGGACAACGTCATTCTCAATGCCTGTCACTTGGACAAGCCCCTACTCTCTGCCAGTCACTTGGACAACATCATTCTCAATGTCAGTCACTTGGACAACCTTATTCTCAATGACAGTGACTTGGACATGCCCCTGCTCTCTGACAGTCACTTGGACATACTCCATATCTCTGACATTCATTTGGACAACCTGATTCTCAATGCCAGTCTTCTGGAGAAGACCCTGCTCTCTTCCAGTCACTTGGAGAACATTTTTCTCAAAGCCAGTCACTTGGACAACCTTATTCTCAATACTAGTCACTCAGAGAACCATATTCTCAATGCCAGTCACTTGTACAAGACCCTGCTCTCTGACAGTCACTTGGGCAACCTTATTCTCAAAGCCAGTCACTTGTACAAGTCCCTGCTCTTTCATAGTCACTTGCACAACCATATTCTCAATGCCTGTCACTTGGACAACCTTATTCTCAAAGACAGTCACTTGGACAAGCTCCTGCTCTCTCACAGTCGCTTGGACAACCTTATTCTCAATGCCTTAACTTGGTCAACTTTATACTCAATGCTAGTCACTTGGAAAAGACCCTGCTCTCTTCCAATCACTTGGGCAATATCATTCTCAATGCCAGTCTCTTGAACAAGACTCTTCTCAGTGCCATTCACTTGGACAATGCACTGTTCTCTCAGTCACTTGGACAGCCTTATTCTCGATGCCAGTCACTGGATCAAGACCCTGCTCTACGCCAATCACCTGTACAACCTTCTTCTCAATGCCATTCACTTGAACAAGCCCTTTCGCAATGCCATTCACTGGACAATCCCCGTCTCTCAGCCAGTCACTTGTACAACCTTATTCTCAGAGACATTCACTTGTATAAGCCTGTTATGTCTGCCACTCACTATGACAACATTATTCTCAATGCCAGTCACTTGGATCACACCCCGGTCTCTGCCAGTCACTTGGACAATCTTATTCTCAATGCCAATCATTTGGACAAGCCCTTCCTCTATGCTAGTCACTTGGAGAAGCTCCTACTCTCTGACGGTCAGCAGGGTAGGTGTGTTTTAGAAAAATGAATGTACACAAATAATTCTGAATCTACTAATTAAGTGTTTAAAACTGATATTGTTTCAATAGATGCCCAGTGTTACCTGACCCTACATCAATGTGTGGCTTTTGGCCTCCACCTTCCCTTAGGAAGTTTGTCTCAGGTGCATGGTGTGGTGAACGCAGGACGTCACTGAACCCATCTTGTGGTTATTCCCTGGGTGTAGAACACTTACCTGCAACGGACAGCACGTGTGTGAATCCCCATACGGGGTCCTGTGCGACGAGGGCTACTGTGACGCCACTATATGTGCCTGCACCTGGGTGAGTCGTGACTCGGAAGCCGCACCACGTACCTGGATGACCAGGAGAGATTTGCGCCCCATCAGCGATCTCAAGGATGGAGGTGAGCTGATTTGGCCACATCACGTCGTCCTTTTGATCTGGCTTGTTGGGCAGCAGCAGCGGGAAGAGGAGGAGAAGAAACGGAGTCAAAGGCAGCAGATGATCGCACACTCTGCCTCCAGGTGCCTCCAGCGGCTGCTGCTGGACCCACCTGGCTACTTTGCTCAAGGAACTTCAATGGTCACATCCCCCGAGACTCACAGGCACCTACCGTTCGGGCAAATGCCTTCCCAGCTGCCTCCCAAGTTCAACCAATGTTATTTCCTCTCAGCCGGGGCGGCCGGCAGTCCCCTTCGTTACCTTACCTCCGGGGCCTGTCAACGCACAGCCCACGTCTCCATGTCATTTGCTGAGGTCTCAGCTGCCTTTTCCATCCCCGGGTTTCCTTCCTGCCGGTCCGTGATGAGGATGGCTTCCTGCTGCCTGGACCTAGCGTGTGGGAACAAGACTCCACTGGACTTGGTACACGTTTAGGGTCAGAAGTTGAGAAAGAAATCAGACCAAGCCCGGCTGGTGTGGCTCAGCACGGACCTACGAACCCGGAGGTTACTGTTTGATTCCCGGTCAGGGCACATGCGGGCTCGATCCCCAGTGGGGGGTGTGCAGGAGGCAGCCAATCCGTGATTCTCTCTCATCGTTGATGTTTCTGTCTCTCTCTCCCTCTCCCTTCCTCTCTGAAATCAATAAAAATATATTTAAAAAAAATAGAACTACCATATGATCTAGCAATGCTCCTTCTGGGAATACATCTGGAAAAAGTAAAAGACACCACCTCAGAAAGCTATGTGCACCCCCATGTGTACTGCAGCCAGGATATGGAAGCAACCCTAAGTGTCCATTTATGGGTGATTGTGTGTGTGTGTGTGTGTGTATTATTGTCATAAAAAGAGGGAAATCCTGCCCTGACCGGTTTGGCTCAGAGGATAGAACATCGGACTGCAGATTGAAGGGTCCCAGGTTCGATTCCGGTCAAGGGCATGTACCTTGGTTGCGGGCACATCCCCAGTAGGGGGTGTGCAGGAGGCAGCTGATCGATGTTTCTCTCTCATCGATGTTTCCAACTGTCTATCCCTCTCCCTTCCTCTCTGTAAAAACATCAATAAAATATATTTTAAAAAATAAGGAAATCCTGCCATTTGTGACAAGAAGTGGACGGACCTTGAAGGCATTGTAAGTGAAATAAATCAGGGGGCAGGGAAATACTGTATGCTCTCACTTAGATGTGGAATTAAAAAAAAAATGTAAAACCACGCAGAGAACAGATTGGTGCTTGCCAGAGGTGGGGGGGGGGCGGTGTTGAAATGGGTGAAGGTAGTCAGAAGGTACAAGCTTCCAGTTATGATAAAAATCCTGGGCTGTATCGTACAGCATGGTGACTATAGTTAACAACCCTGCATTTTATATCTGAAAGTTACGAGAGTACATCTCAAAAGTTCTCATCATGCCCTGGCCGGTTTGGCTCAGCGGAGAGAGCGTTGGCCCGTGGACTGAAGGGTCCCAGTTTCGATTCCGGTCAAGGCACGTACCTCAGTTGCAGCCTCGATTCCTGGCCCTGGTCAAGGCATGGGAGGGAGGCAACCAGTCATTGTGTCTCTCTCACATCGATGTTTCTCTCTCTCGGTGTCTCCCTCTAGCTTCCACTTTGTCTAAATAAAATCAGTAGAAAAATACCCTTGGTTGAGGAGTAGCAACAACAGCAAAAAGTTCTCATCATAAGGAACAACAACAACACCCGTGTAACTATTTTTGGGGACGGCTGTTAACAAAATGTATTGATAATCACTTCACACTGTAAACATACATGCACTCATACGCTCCCACCTCACACGAATACAATGTTATATCAGTTATATCTCAATTTTGTTTTTAAATATAGGGAGGAGAACTAATTGTCTCCAGCCCAGCAGTCAGGGGATGATGAACCCCTCAAGACAGAGGGAGCCAGGAAGAGCTTCCTTTCTAGAAAACAACTTTTCCAGTAAGTCCGAGACCCTAACCGAGCACCAGAGAGCACACCCAGAATGATGAATGGAAAGAGCATTGGCTCAGGAGTGGACTCACCGCCAGACACCGAACCCAGCAGGAGCGAGGAGGCGGGAGGGTGAGACCAAGACCTCTCCGCAGCGGAGACGTCCACTTGTCACGTCCGAGCGTCCAGCGGGGGCTCCGATGCAGATCCGAGCATGGAGCCAGATCGCTGTCAACTAGGAAAGCCACACAACCAGTGTAAGCGGTCAGGGCAGGTTTTATCAGGCATATACTATTTTGCAATCGTGAAAAGGGTCCAGTGGGGCCTGAGCTCAACGTGGATTTGCTCAGAGGTGACAGAGCCTTTTATTTATTTTCTTTATTGATTAAGGTATTATATATGTGTCCTTATTCCCCCATTCCCCCCACCACCACCACCCCCGCCCCCGCTCATGACCTCACCCCTGGTGTCTGTGTCCATTGGTTAGGCTTATATGCATGCATACAAGTCCTTTGGTTGATCCCTCCCCCTGACCCCCACCCTCCCCTGCCTTCCCTCTGAGGTTAAAGACGGTCTGATCGATGCTTCTCTGTCTCTGGATCTGTTTTTTGTTCATCAGTTTACGGTGATCATTATATTTCACAAATGAGTGAGATCATGTGATATTTCTCTTTCTCCGGCTGGCTTATTCCGCTCAGCATAATGCTCTCCAGTTCTATCCATGCTGTTGCCAATGGTAAGAACTCCTTCTTTTTTACTGCAGCTTGGCATTCCACTGTGTAGCTGTACCACAGTTGTCCAATCCACTCATCTGCTGAGAGGCCGTTTCCAAATCTTAGCCATGGCGAATTGTGCTGCAAGGCACATAGGGGTGCATATGTCCTTTCTGATGGCTGTTTCTAGCTTCTTGGGATAAACTAGACCACCAATTTACACCACACACAAAAATAAACTCAAAATGGATCAAGGACTTAAAACCACAACCATGACACTATTATAGGAATCCACAGGCAGCAAAATCTCAGGCATATGCTGAAGCAATTTCTTCACCGATACAGCTCCTAGGGCAGCTGTGGGCAAACTATGGCCCACGGGCCGGATCCGGCCTGGTCGGCTGTTCTATCCGGCCCGCGGAGCCGAAAGAGCGAGGGTTCTCTTGCTCTCCCCTCCGCTCCTTCACCAGCAGCAGTGTTAACATGGCAACGTCGGGAAACACGGCCGCAGCTCCTTCTTCTGAGTGGGCGGATTTATATCCCCATTCAGTAGAAGGAACAACCTCTCCATCTTCCAGAGGCTCCTTGGAATGCCCGCGGACGCGTCCCCCGACATCACCCTGGGAATGCGGAGACACGTTATCGTGGTGATGTAGGGAGACACGCCCCTGGAGAGCACAGTATCAGAGCATTAGCTAAAAAGGAGACCAACAACACTGTTCCCACTGCAGTTGATGTTTTAAAGACCAAAAACCTTTCAACCCAGTCTACATTGCCATCTACATCTACGTCCCGGGCATAATTTGGAAGTTGCACTAAAGAAAATGTTTCATTTACTGTTTACACATTTTGTTCTTTTCTATTTGTTTTAGTTTTAAATTATTTTATTATATTTAAGTTTAGTTTGAAAGGCTTTTGTACCTTTCCTTTGTTAGGCAATTTTATTTTGCCTTTGCCATCTTTAGTATAAGGTATGTTATTTTGCTATGATTCCTCCATTTTTTGAAGTTTCAAATTATAATAATTAGTGTTTACATTCTTCTTGTTAAAATGTTTGAAATGAATAAAACTATTGAAATAAAAAAAAAGACCGTACCCTTTTATGTAATGATGTTTACTTTGAATTTATATTAGTTCACACAAACACTCCATCCGTGCTTTTGTTCCGGCCCTCCGGTCCAGTTTAAGAACCCATTGTGGCCCTCGAGTCAAAAAGTTTGCCCACCCCTGGCCTAGGGCAATGGGAACTAAAGAGAAAACAGACAAGTGTGACTACATCAAAATAAAAAGGTTTTGTACAGCGACAGAGCCTTTTAAAAGGAGAAAATGAGCCGGGCCAGGGCGTGGCTCAGTGGCTGAGTGTTGACCTAGGAACCTGGAGGTCACGGTTCGATTCCCGGTCAGGGCACAAGCTCGATCCCCAGTGTGGGGCGTGCAGGAGGCAGCGGATCAATGGTTCTCTCTCATCACTGATGTTTCTCTCTCTCTCTCTCTCTCTCTCTCCTTCTCCCTTACTCTCTGTAAAAACATCAATAAAATATATTTTAAGAAAGAAGGAAATCCTGCCATTTGTGACAAGAAGTGGACGGACCTCGAAGGCATTGTAAGTGAAATAAATCAGGGGGCAGGGAAATACTGTACGCTCTCACTTAGATGTGGAATTAAAAAAAAAAATTTTAAACCACACAGAGAACAGATTGGTGCTTGCCAGAGGTGGGAGGGGGGCGGTGTTGAAATGGGTGAAGGTAGTCAGAAGGTACAAGCTTCCAGTTATGATAAAAATCCTGGGCTGTATTGTACAGCATGGTGACTGTAGTTAACAACCCTGCATTTTATATCTGAAAGTTACGAGAGTACATCTCAAAAGTTCTCATCATGCCCTGGCCGATTTGGCTCAGCAGAGAGAGCGTTGGCCCGTGGACTGAAGGGTCCCAGTTTCGATTCTGGTCAAGGCACGTACCTCGGTTGCGGCCTCGATTCCTGGCCCTGGTCAAGGCATGGGAGGGAGGCAACCAGTCATTGTGTCTCTCTCACATCGATGTTTCTCTCTCTCGGTGTCTCCCTCTAGCTTCCACTTTCTCTAAATAAAATCAGGAGAAAAATACCCTTGGTTGAGGAGTAGCAACAACAGCAAAAAGTTCTCATCATAAGGAACAACAACAACACCCGTGTAACTATTTTTGGGGACGGCTGTTAACAAAATGTATTCATAATCACTTCACACTGTAAACATACATGCACTCATATGCTCCCGCCTCACACGAATACAATGTTATATCAGTTATATCTCAATTTTGTTTTAAATATAGGGAGGAGAACTAATTGTCTCCAGCCCAGCAGTCAGGGGATGATGAACCCCACAAGACAGAGGGAGCCGTGAAGAGCTTCCTTTCTAGAAAACAACTTTTCCAGTAAGTCCGAGACCCTGACCGAGCACCAGAGAGCACACCCAGAATGATGAATGGAAAGAGCATTGGCTCAGGAGTGGACTCACCGCCAGACACCGAAACCAGCAGGAGCGAGGAGGCGGGAGGGTGAGACAAAGACCTCTCCGCAGCGGAGACGTCCACTTGTCACGTCCGAGCGTCCAGCGGGGACTCCGATGCAGATCCGAGCGTGGAGCCAGATCGCTGTCAGCTAGAAAAGCCACACAACCAGTGTAAGCGGTCAGGGCAGGTTTTATCAGGCATATACTATTTTGCAATCGTGAAAAGGGTCCAGTGGGGCCTGAGCTTAACGTGGATTTGCTCAGAGGTGACAGAGCCTTTTGTTTTTTTTCTTTATTGATTAAGGTATTATATATGTGTCCTTATTCCCCCATTCCCCCCACCACCACCACCCCCGCCCCCACTCATGACCTCACCCCTGGTGTCTGTGTCCATTGGTTAGGCTTATAGGCATGTATACAAGTCCTTTGGTTGATCCCTCCCCCTGACCCCCTCCCTCCCCTGCCTTCCCTCTGAGGTTAGAGACGGTCTGATCCATGCTTCTCTGTCTCTGGATCTGTTTTCTGGTCATCAGTTTACGTTGATCATTATATTTCACAAATGAGTGAGATCATGTGATATTTCTCTTTCTCCGGCTGGCTTATTTCGCTCAGCATAATGCTCTCCAGTTCTATCCATGCTGTTGCCAATGGTAAGAACTCCTTCTTTTTTACTGCAGCTTGGCATTCCATTGTGTAGCTGTACCACAGTTGTCCAATCCACTCATCTGCCGAGAGGCTGTTTCCAAATCTTAGCCATGGCGAATTGTGCTGCGAGGCACTTGGGGGTGCATATGTCCTTTCTGATGGCTGTTTCTAGCTTCTTGGGATAAACTAGACCACCAACTTACACCACACACAAAAATAAACTCAAAATGGATCAAGGACTTAAACGTAAGACAGGAAACCATGACAATATTATAGGAATCCACAGGCAGCAAAATCTCAGGCATATGCCAAAGCAATTTCTTCACCGATACAGCTCCTAGGGCAGCTGTGGGCAAACTATGGCCCACGGGCCGGATCCGGCCCGGTCGGCTGTTCTATCCGGCCCGCGGAGCTGAAAGAGCGGAGGGTTCTCTTGCTCTCCCCTCCGCTCCTTCACCAGCAGCAGTGTTAACATGGCAACGTCGGGAAACACGGCCGCAGCTCCTTCTTCTGAGTGGGCAGATTTATATCCCTCATTCAGTAGAAGGAACAACCTCTCCATCTTCCAGAGGCTCCTTGGAATGCCCGCGGACGCGTCCCCCCACATCACCCTGGGAATGCGGAGACACGGTATCGTGGTGATGGAGGGAGACACGCCCCTGGAGAGCACAGGATCAGAGCATTAGCTAAAAAGGAGACCAACAACACTGTTCCCACTGAAGTGGATGTTTTATAGACCAAAAACCTTTCAACCCAGTCTACATTGCCATCTACATCTACGTCCCGGGCATCATTTGGAAGTTGCACTAAAGAAAATGTTTAATTTACTGTTTACACATTTTGTTCTTTTCTATTTGTTTTAGTTTTAAATTATTTTATTATATTTAAGTTTAATTGGAAAGGCTTTTGTACCTTTCCTTTGTTAGGCAATTTTATTTTGCCTTTGCCATCTTTAGTATAAGGTATGTTATTGTGCTATGATTCCTCCATTTTTTGAAGTTTCAAATTATAATAATTAGTGTTTACATTCTTCTTGTTAAAATGTTTGAAATGAATAAAACTATTGAAATAAAAAAAAGACCGTACCCTTTTATGTAATGATGTTTACTTTGAATTTATATTAGTTCACACAAACACTCCATCCATGCTTTTGTTCCGGCCCTCCAGTCCAGTTTAAGAACCCATTGTGGCCCTCGAGTCAAAAAGTTTGCCCACCCCTGGCCTAGGGCAATGGGAACTAAAGAGAAAACAGACAAGTGTGACTACATCAAAATAAAAAGGTTTTGTACAGCGACAGAGCCTTTTTAAAGGAGAAAATGAGCCGGGCCAGGGCGTGGCTCAGTGGCTGAGTGTTGACCTAGGAACCTGGAGGTCACGGTTCAATTCCCGGTCAGGGCACAAGCTCGATCCCCAGTGTGGGGCGTGCAGGAGGCAGTGGATCAATGGTTCTCTCTCAGCACTGATGTTTCTCTCTCTCTCTCTCTCTCTCTCTCTCTCTCTCTCTCTCTCTCTCTCTCCTTCTCCCTTCCTCTCTGTAAAAACATCAATAAAATATATTTTAAAAAAGAAGGAAATCCTGCCATTTGTGACCAGAAGTGGACGGACCTCGAAGGCATTGTAAGTGAAATAAATCAGGGGGCAGGGAAATACTGTACGGTCTCACTTAGATGTGGAATTAAAAAAAAATTAAAAACCACACAGAGAACAGATTGGTGCTTGCCAGAGGTGGGGGGGGTGCGGTGTTGAAATGGGTGAAGGTAGTCAGAAGGTACAAGCTTCCAGTTATGATAAAAATCCTGGGCTGTATTGTACAGCATGGTGACTGTAGTTAACAACCCTGCATTTTATATCTGAAAGTTACGAGAGTACATCTCAAAAGTTCTCATCATGCCCTGGCCGGTTTGGCTCAGCAGAGAGAGCGTTGGCCCGTGGACTGAAGGGTCCCAGTTTCGATTCTGGTCAAGGCACGTACCTCGGTTGCAGCCTCGATTCCTGGCCCTGGTCAAGGCATGGGAGGGAGGCAACCAGTCATTGTGTCTCTCTCACATCGATGTTTCTCTCTCTCGGTGTCTCCCTCTAGCTTCCACTTTCTCTAAATAAAATCAGTAGAAAAATACCCTTGGTTGAGGAGTAGCAACAACAGCAAAAAGTTCTCATCATAAGAAAAAAAACAACAACACCCGTGTAACTATTTTTGGGGACGGCTGTTAACAAAATGTATTGATAATCACTTCACACTGTAAACATACATGCACTCATATGCTCCCGCCTCACACGAATACAATGTTATATCAGTTATATCTCAATTTTTTTTTTAAATATAGGGAGGAGAACTAATTGTCTCCAGCCCAGCAGTCAGGGGATGATGAACCCCACAAGACAGAGGGAGCCAGGAAGAGCTTCCTTTCTAGAAAACAACTTTTCCAGTAAGTCCGAGACCCTAACCGAGCACCAGAGAGCACACCCAGAATGATGAATGGAAAGAGCATTGGCTCAGGAGTGGACTCACCGCCAGACACCGAAACCAGCAGGAGCGAGGAGGCGGGAGGGTGAGACCGAGACCTCTCCGCAGCGGAGACGTCCACTTGTCACGTCCGAGCGTCCAGCGGGGGCTCCGATGCAGATCCGAGCGTGGAGCCAGATCGCTGTCAGCTAGAAAAGCCACACAACCAGTGTAAGCGGTCAGGGCAGGTTTTATCAGGCATATACTATTTTGCAATCGTGAAAAGGGTCCAGTGGGGCCTGAGCTCAACGTGGATTTGCTCAGAGGTGACAGAGCCTTTTATTTTTTTTTCTTTATTGATTAAGGTATTATATATGTGTCCTTATTCCCCCATTTCCCCCACCACCACCACCCACGCCCCCGCTCATGACCTCACCCCTGGTGTCTGTGTCCATTGGTTAGGCCCATATGCATGCATAGAAGTCCTTTGATTGATCCCTCCCCCTGACCCCCACCCTCCCCTGCCTTCCCTCTGAGGTTAGAGACGGTCTGATCGATGCTTCTTTGTCTCTGGATCTGTTTTTGTTCATCAGTTTACGTTGATCATTATATTTCACAAATGAGTGAGATCATGTGATATTTGTCTTTCTCCAGCTGGCTTATTTCGCTCAGCATAATGCTCTCCAGTTCTATCCATGCTGTTGCAAATGGTAAGAACTCCTTCTTTTTTACTGCAGCTTGGCATTCCATTGTGTAGCTGTACCACAGTTGTCCAATCCACTCATCTGCCGAGAGGCTGTTTCCAAATCTTAGCCATGGCGAATTGTGCTGCGAGGCACATAGGGGTGCATATGTCCTTTCTGATGGTTGTTTCTAGCTTCTTGGGATAAACTAGACCACCAACTTACACCACACACAAAAATAAACTCAGAATGGATCAAGGACTTAAACGTAAGACAGGAAACCATGACAATGTTATAGGAATCCACAGGCAGCAAAATCTCAGGCATATGCCAAAGCAATTTCTTCACGGATACAGCTCCTAGGGCAGTGGGAACTAAAGAGAAAACAGACAAGTGTGACTACATCAAAATAAAAAGGTTGTGTACAGCGACAGAGCCTTTTTAAAGGAGAAAATGAGCCGGGCCAGGGCGTGGCTCAGTGGCTGAGTGTTGACCTAGGAACCTGGAGGTCACGGTTCGATTCCCGGTCAGGGCACAAGCTCGATCCCCAGTGTGGGGCGTGCAGGAGGCAGCGGATCAATGGTTCTCTCTCAGCACTGACGGTTCTCTCTCTCTCTCTCTCTCTCTCTCTCTCTCTCTCTCTCTTTCTCTCTCTCCTTTTCCCTTCCTCTCTAAAAACATCAATAAAATATATTTTAAAAAAGAAGGAAATCCTGCCATTTGTTACAAGAAGTGGACGAACCTCGAAGGCATTGTAAGTGAAATAAATCAGGGGGCAGGGAAATACTGTATGCTCTCACTTAGATGTGGAATTAAAAAAAAATTAAAAACCACACAGAGAACAGATTGGTGCTTGCCAGAGGTGGGGGGGCGGTGTTGAAATGGGTGAAGGTAGTCAGAAGGTACAAGCTTCCAGTTATGATAAAAGTCCTGGGCTGTAACGTACAGCATGGTGACTATAGTTAACAACCCTGCATTTTATATCTGAAAGATACGAGAGTACATCTCAAAAGTTCTCATCATGCCCTGGCCGGTTTGGCTCAGCGGAGAGAGCATTGGCCCGTGGACTGAAGGGTCCCAGTTTCGATTCCGGTCAAGGCACGTACCTCGGTCGCGGCCTCGATTCCTGGCCCTGGTCAAGGCATGGGAGGGAGGCAACCAGTCATTGTGTCTCTCTCACATCGATGTTTCTCTCTCTCGGTGTCTCCCTCTAGCTTCCACTTTGTCTAAATAAAATCAGTAGAAAAATACCCTTGGTTGAGGAGTAGCAACAACAGCAAAAAGTTCTCATCATAAGGAACAACAACAACACCCGTGTAACTATTTTTGGGGACGGCTGTTAACAAAATGTATTGATAATCACTTCACACTGTAAACATACATGCACTCATATGCTCCCGCCTCACACGAATACAATGTTATATCAGTTATATCTCAATTTTGTTTTTAAATATAGGGAGGAGAACTAATTGTCTCCAGACCAGCAGTCAGGGGATGATGAACCCCACAAGACAGAGGGAGCCAGGAAGAGCTTCCTTTCTAGAAAACAACTTTTCCAGTAAGTCCGAGACCCTGACCGAGCACCAGAGAGCACACCCAGAATGATGAATGGAAAGAGCATTGGCTCAGGAGTGGACTCACCGCCAGACACCGAAACCAGCAGGAGCGAGGAGGCGCGAGGGTGAGACCGAGACCTCTCCGCAGCGGAGACGTCCACTTGTCACGTCCGAGCGTCCAGCGGGGGCTCCGATGCAGATCCGAGCGTGGAGCCAGATCGCTGTCAGCTAGAAAAGCCACACAACCAGTGTAAGCGGTCAGGGCAGGTTTTATCAGGCATATACTATTTTGCAATCGTGAAAAGGGTCCAGTGGGGCCTAAGCTCAACGTGGATTTGCTCAGAGGTGACAGAGCCTTTTATTTATTTTCTTTATTGATTAAGGTATTATATATGTGTCCTTATTCCCCCATTCCCCCCACCACCACCACCCCCGCCCCCACTCATGACCTCACCCCTGGTGTCTGTGTCCATTGGTTAGGCCCATATGCATGCATACAAGTCCTTTGGTTGATCCCTCCCCCTGACCCCCTCCCTCCCCTGCCTTCCCTCTGAGGTTAGAGACGGTCTGATCGATGCTTCTCTGTCTCTGGATCTGTTTTTGTTCATCAGTTTACGGTGATCATTATATTTCACAAATGAGTGAGATCATGTGATATTTCTCTTTCTCCGGCTGGCTTATTTCGCTCAGCATAATGCTCTCCAGTTCCATCCATGCTGTTGCCAATGGTAAGAACTCCTTCTTTTTTACTGCAGCTTGGCATTCCATTGTGTAGCTGTACCACAGTTGTCCAATCCACTCATCTGCCGAGAGGCTGTTTCTAAATCTTAGCCATGGCGAATTGTGCTGCGAGGCACTTGGGGGTGCATATGTCCTTTCTGATGGCTGTTTCTAGCTTCTTGGGATAAACTAGACCACCAACTTACACCACACACAAAAATAAACTCAAAATGGATCAAGGACTTAAACGTAAGACAGGAAACCATGACAATATTATAGGAATCTACAGGCAGCAAAATCTCAGGCATATGCCAAAGCAATTTCTTCACTGATACAGCTCCTAGGGCAGTGGGAACTAAAGAGAAAACAGACAAGTGTGACTACATCAAAATAAAAAGGTTTTGTACAGCAACAGAGCCTTTTAAAAGGAGAAAATGAGCCGGGCCGGCGTGGCTCAGTGGCTGAGTGTTGACCTAGGAACCTGGAGGTCACGGTTCGATTCCCGGTCAGGGCACAAGCTCAATCCCCAGTGTGGGGCGTGCAGGAGGCAGTGGATCAATGGTTCTCTCTCAGCACTGACGGTTCTCTCTCTCTCTCTCTCTCTCTCTCTCTTGCTCTCTCGCTCTCTCTCTCTCTCTTCTCCCTTCCTCTCTGAAATCAATACAAATATATTTAAAAAATAAAAGGAGAGAAGGAGCCGATGGGGAGGGAGGTGAGTGGGGGTTCAGGGAGGGCCCACACTAACGTACCTGGGTTTGTGAACCAGCCCACATCGAAGTCAGGTTCTTGCCTTCTTCAGAAGGTGCAAACTTCCGGGTATAACACAGGTCCCGAGGCTGGGATGCGCCACATCGCATATGGTTAACAACACTGCCTTTCCCATCTGGGAGTTGTCAGGCGGACGGGCAGGGTCCTACCATCAGGAGCTGGCGGGGGCCACAGTAACCTGTTTAGGCTGAGTTTTCCCAGGCAGGCGCTTCAGGGGGGTCCCAGGGTCCCCCCTAGGGCGCAGCTTGAGCTCTTGGAAACCGTTTAGTTGTTCGTCCACATTTTCACAGGCCCAGGCGAGGCATGGATGGACAGGAGGGCTCCGTGGAGCCTGGCCGGGAGCATCTCTGTTCTAGAGGTGACAAGCCCTGGAGGTGACGTTAAGAGGGGCCGTGGGAAGGGAGGGAAGAAGAGGAAACGAGGAAGCTGAGAACGATTACGGATGTCACAGAAGCATGCCATGCTGGGGTGCCAACCACGGGTGTTAGCTCTGCTACGGGCACGTCCCACCCAACAGCACATGAAGACAAAGCCTACTGAAAGCCCTCTGTGGGGGACGAGGGGGGTTAATCCAAGGTTTGTGTCGGGAAAGCAAAGAGCCCCTAAGAGGAGAGGCTCACCGCGGGATGCAGGTGCCAGTGAGGCTTAACGTCTTGCAAAGGCCCACTGCACGGGGGCAGGGCCACCTGAGCGCCCCCTGCCTGCCGGCCTCACCTGTCTTGCTCCCATCAGCATCTCTCTTCAGCCCAGGTCTCATCTCTTCTCTAAAAGGATTCAGGTCTCCAAGTCAGAGCCATCGTGTGGGGAATTCTCCTCCAACTGGAACGTCTACCCAAGAGCATTCTTGCCTCTGGTTTAATGCCGGCCCCCACAAATAGATATATATATGTTTTTTAGAAATGACTGTATAGAAGAAAGGAATTCTAAAAGAGAGAACATTTACTAACATCTGTAGTTCCTGCTGAAAGTGGCGTTCTTGTTCGAATAACATCATTATATACCTATTCTAAAATTCACACATGAATAGGTTAAAACGGAATGGACGTATCCATTTTTATTGCATGTAATATATTTCAAACCGTGTTCCTTGAAATATTGACGTTTGTTGCATGTTAACTTTATTTAAAATTGTTTTTCTTGAAACATTAACGTTTATTGCATGTAAAAATAAAATACATATTTTTAAGAAAACTGAATGGAAAGTCCTATATACCAAAATGAAGAAGTTGGGTTTCACATGATGATTTTTTATTTTTTTAAATTTATTTATTATTATTTTTTTAATTGTTTGAAGTATTACAAATAATAGTACATATGTCTCCTTTTTTTTTTCCCCATTGACCTCCTCCCCGGCCTCCCCTTCCCCCCAGTACATGCCTTTACCTGCCCCCCCCCAGTGTCTTGTATCCATTGGTTATGGTTATATGCATGCGTACAAGTCCTTCGGTTGATCTCTTACAGCCCCCCCCCAAACCTCCCCTGCCTTCCCGCTGTAGTTTGACAGTCTGTTCAATGTTTCTTTGCCTCTGTATCTATTTTTCCCCTTTTCTTTCCTTTAAGAAATCTTGCCTCTGCAGACTAGAAATAAACGTATAATAACAAAAAATGTTTGAGTCCCAATTTCAACGTCCAACAGTTCTGAGTCCCCGTTTCAATGTCAAACAGTTCCTTATGTGTACACATCAGCAATGATATCTGGATGGTGGGTGCATGATGATTTTTTAAAATATATGTATTTTTTAATTGATTTCCAAGAGGAAGGGAGAGGGAGAGTGAGATAAAAACATCCATGATGAGAGGGAATCATGGATCGGCTGCCTCCTGCACACCACCTACTGGGGATGGAGCCTGCAACCCGGGCATGTGCCCCGACTGGGAATCGAACCGTGACCTCCTGGTTCCTAGGTCGACGCTCAACCACGGGGCCACAGGATGTTTTTGGAATATAACTTTGTGAACAAGAGTTAAAGATGCCTTTGGCTCGAATGAAGAAGATGGGACCGTCGGCCTTTGGGGTTCCTTTCCTGACGAACCTGGCTGGGGCGTCTGTCACAGGTGACAAGCCTGAACTTCACGCATCCAGAAAGGTAAGATGAGGCAAGCACGCCATGCCGTGTCTCTCCCACCAAATGGAGCTACAAGAGCTGGAAGACTCTGAAAGTAACTATTCAATCCCTGGTCCTGACCCAGGTGCAGGCAGGAGGCAACCAATGGACGTCTCTCTCCCATCTCTCTCTCTCTCTCTTCCTCTCCCCTGCCCAACATCCCTTCAACTCTCTAAAAAAAAAACAACAACACAGGTTTGGCAGGATCTATCTCAGGCCAGAAATCAACAGGAGAATGAGGAAGAACACCGGATTGTGAAGAGCTACTGACAGTGCCCGGCCGGTGTGGCTCCGTGGTGGAGCGTCGACCTAGGAACCAGGAGGTCACAGTTCAATTCCTGGTCAGGGCACCTGCCTGGGGTTGCGGGCTCGATCCGCAGTGTGGGGCGTGCAGGAGGCAGCCGGTCAATGATCCTCTCTCATCACTGATGCTTCTCTTTCTCTCTCCCTCTCTCCCTTCCTCTCTGAAATCAATAAAGATATTTTTTTCAAAAAAAGGAACTGCTGAGGTATCGGCGGTGCGAATTTTCTTTCCTGCGTGTATCTCCCTGAACTTAATGCATCGAAACACCCAGAAGTGAGTACGAGTGGTGAGAAGCCCTCTCGTGCTAGCCTGAGGAATAAAAGTTCAGAGATCGCAGTTGCCCTCCCCTCCCCCCTTCCTTTTTTTTTAAATTTTTTTTATTAAGGTATTCTATGTGTACATATCTTACTATTGCCCCCCCCACCCCACTCCCATACATGCCCTCACCCCCCAATGTTTTGCATCCGTTGGTTACTCTTATATGCATGCATATAAGTCCTTTGGTTGATCTCTTATCTCCCCCACCTCTCCCTAACCTTCCCGCTGTAATTTCACAGTCTGTTTGATGCTTTACTGCCTCTGTGTCTATCTTTTGGTTCATCAGTTTATAATGTTTTTCATTATCCCCAAATGAGTGAGATCATGTGGTATTTTTCTTTCATTGACTGGCTTATTTCACTTAGCATTCTTTTCTCCACTCTCGCCTTCCCAAATCAGGATGTCACCCTGTTGTCATGGTGACAGTGGCAGCTAAGGGAGATCACACACAAAGACAATGAGTCGGAGGAGAACTTTCTCCTCCACTGGAAGGGGTCGCCATTCCAAGAACGTGGAGCCATCCCCTCATTATTTTTATTTTTCTCTCTTTCTACCGGCTGACCACATCAACCAATGGATGCATGCATAAGTGGACAAGCAAATCTCTCTCTCTCTCTCTCTCTCTCTCTCTTAGTCTTTTTTTTTTCTCTCTCTCTCTCTCTCCCCTTTCCTCCGTCTCTCTAAAAAAAACATTAATCAATCAATAAAATAATCTATTTAAAAAAAAACACAGGTTTAAAAGAATAGTGGCAGTGCATGGCAACAATCCATTTCTGGAATCATTCGTATCAGAGAGAATTTCCTTAACTGAAAAAAATAAAAGTACACTATGTTTCTCTTCCACCTCCTTTCTTTTTTGTTACTGACAAAAAATGTTTGCGTGACCAAACTTCTAGTCAAACTCCTGAAACTTCCCCTTCGTCCCAGCTACCAGTACGCACTTCCTTATAAAATCTAATTTTAGCGAGAACCCTGCTAAGGCGCTTTATTCACCAGGAACTCCCATTGACCATCCTCAATATCTAGTAAAATTCCTCCTCCTCCTCCTCCTCCTCCTCCTCCTCCTCCTCCTCCTCCTCCTCCTCCTCCTTCTCCTCCTTCCCCGCCCCCTTCCCACCAGCTTGGGCAACATCGACCTGACAGGATTCCTGCCTCAGGCATATTGGGCTCATCCGACGAGAACCTCTCTTACTCCTGTTTCCTCTTAGTAATTTTTTTTGTTTTGTTTTGTTTTAATCTTTTTTTTTAATTGATTTTTTACAGAGAGGAAGGGAGAGGGATAGAGAGTTACAAACATCGATGAGAGAGAAAGATCCATCAGCTGCCTCCTGCACACCTCCCACTGGGGATGTGCCCGCAACCAAGGTACATGCCCTTGACCGGAATCAAACCTGGGACCTTTCAGTCCGCAGGCCGATGCTCTATCCACTGAGCCAAACCGTTTGTTTTTAAGATATATATATATTTTTTTATTGATTTCAGAGAGGAAGGGATGGAGGAGAGAGAAACATCAATGATGACCATCATGGACCGGCTGCCTCCTGCACGGCCCACACTGGGGATGGAGCCTGCAACCCGGGCCTGTGCCCTTGACCGGGAATCGAATCCTGACCTCCTGGTTCCTAGGTCGACGCTCAACCACAGAGCCATGCCGGCCGGGCTTAGTAACATTTTATATGCTGACTCTCACCCCTGCTCCTTGGCTATCAATTCTCACTTGCCCTTGCCGTATTTGGGATTGAGCCCAATCTCTCTCCTTTACTGTAAAACCCCATTGCATTGGCCACTGTACCTATTGCAATGGTCCTGAATATAGTCGGCCTTCCCGTCCTTGTCGCTGAGTTATTTCTTTAACATTGCCATCAACATACACCGAGTGGTCAGATTATTATGCTCTCTGAACACATAATAATCTGGCCACTTAAGAGCCCCGGTGCATGAATTCGTGCAATGGGTGGGGTCCAGCCAGCCTGGCCAGGGGAAGGGGACATGGGCGGTTGGCTGGCCTGCCTGCTGGTCGAACTCCTGGTCGAGGGGACAATTTGCATATTAGCCTTTTATTATATAGGACAGGGGTCCTCAAACTTTTTAAACAGGGGGCCGGTTCACTGTCCCTCAGACCGTTGGAGGGCCGGACTATAGTTTAAAAAAAAAACTTATGAACAAATTCCTATGCGCACTGCGGGCCCGAGACGCGTCGGCTGCTAAGCAGGACAGGCAGCGGCACCCGGCGGGCCGGATCAATGTCCTCGGTGGGCCGCATGTGGCCCGCGGGCTGTAGTTTGAGGATGTCTGATATAGGATATACACTGAGTGGCAAGATTATTATGCGTTCAGAGATCATAGGAATCTGGCCACTCAGTGTATATTCCTCTTTAAAAAAAAAGAGTATACTAAATATATATATATATATATATATATATATATATATATATATATATACATACCAGGTTATGGACCAATAGAACCAACTAATCAGTATAGCAGACCATAGTGTCTTTATGTTGGATGGGGGTCTCTCCCTTCCCCTTACCTTCTGTAATATTTTTTTAATTTAAATTCTTTATTGTTTAAAGTATTACATATGTCTCCTCCCACTCCCTCCCCCCCCTTGACCTCTCCCCGGCCGCTCCCAACCCCCACCTTCTGTAATATTGCTTAAACATTTCATCCTACAGCATGGAACACAGATAAACCCCAAATAACTAACAACAAACATCAAAATATACAAGCCTTTCCAGGCTGGATAAACTACACTGTCGTTTAACCATAATAAGCAAGGGGGGCTGAGATGAACCTCCAGCGTCAGAAACAACCTTCCTCGGTCCAATCAGACACTTGTGGCTAAAGCTTTGCTGGAAATACAGCCATGCCCTTCCATTTACATGTGGCCCACGGCCACGCAGCCACTGCGGAGATGAACACGTCACAGACACCAGACGGCCCTCCTAAAATATGTACTGCCTCGCCCTAGCTGGTGTTGCTCAGTGGATAGAGCACAGGCCTCCTGCAGACTGAAGGGTCCCGGGGTGCAAATCCAGTCAAGGGCACATGGCCGGGGTGGCAGGCTCCATCCCCAGCGGGGGGTGGGGGGGGGAGGGGGCCTGCAGGAGGCAGCTGATCAGTGATTCTCTCTCATCATTGATGTTTCTCTCTCTCCATCTCTGAAATCAATCAATCAATCAAAATAGGTAATATCTGGTCCTTTACAGAAAAAAAATATTTTAAAAAACCATCCCTTTGGGGGGTGAGGGCATGTATGGGAGTGGGGTGGGGAGGGGCAATGGTAAGATATGTACACATATCATACCTTAATAAAAATAATAATAAATAGCCCTGGCCGGTGTGGCTCAGTGGATAGAGCGTCAGCCTGCGGACTGAAGGGTCCCGGGTTCAATTCCGGTCAAGGGCATGGACCTTGGTTGCAGGCACATCCTCAGTGGGGGGTGTGCAGGAGGCAGCTGATGGATGTTTCTCTCTCATCGATTTTTTAAAAATATATTTTATTGATTTTTCAAAGAATGGAAGAGAGAGGGATAGAGAGTTAGAAACATCAATGGGAGAGAGACATCGATCAGCTGCCTCCTGCACACCTCCCACTGGGGATGTGCCCGCAACCAAGGTCCATGCCCTTGACCGGAATCGAACCCGGGACCCTTCAGTCCGCAGGCCGACGCTCTATCCACTGAGCCAAACCGGTCAGGGCTCATTGATGTTTCTAACTCTCTCTCCCTCTCCCTTCCTCTCTGTAAAAAAATGAATTAAAAAATATATTTAAAAATATATAATAATAATAATAATAATAATAATAAATAAAAATAAAAAACCATCCCTCATTTCCAGCCTTTGAATTCCAGGTTGGGGAACCGTTTTTTAAAAAAAGGAAAAGGGAAGCCAGATCAGGAGGAGTAACAGAGGGGAACCAGAGGCGGGACCCCTGGGGGGGAGGGGGTAAACAGTGGGGGGGAGGGGGAAACAATGGGGGGGAGGGGGCTGGTTCACCAGCTTTCACGTGAGAGCAGAGGGGAAGACGACACAGGAGCACCCACAGCGAAGCAAGGCCCAGCTGCTGTTTTAAAGATTGTAAAACTGTGTCAAACCTGCACCATTTAAAAAAAAAAAATGACCTATGATGTGAATACGGAAATGGGAGTGTGTGGGGGGGCGGGAGGAGGGGGAGTTTGACTTTGAACCCCCTAAAAGTCCCTCCTATGAAAGGTGTTTTGTTGGGGGGAAAAAAATGGTTTAAAGAACTTACAGAATCCATAAAGCTAAAAATGACGAACATTTATAAAAATGGTATTTTCCCGTAGGGAAAGACCTCTAGTTCAGAAATATTAAAGAGAGATTGAAACCTTCCCGGTGAATGCGCTCAACAAACGGGAAAGCGGTTCAGAGTTTCAAAGGAAGGGCGTGAATTTACGGTTTTCGGCAATGTTTACCTAACTACAGAAACGGGGAAACGCCCCGGTATATTCTGAAAAAAAAAAAAACAAAAAAAAAAAACAAACAAAGAAAACAAAACACACACACACACACAAAAAAAAACACCGAGGTTAATAGGAAGTTTAAAAGCCAGAATGAAAACAATGATACGCAGCGTCGAGAGGCAAGTTTTTGGTGAGGAGAATACTCTTATTTTTTGTTTTAAAAGTCTTCGCGGCGCCCACGACCCACAGGAAATCCCCACCGGGGGGCCTTCAGGAGAAGGGACCGGAAGAAGATGGCGGAAACAGGAACCGGAAGGGGACAGAAAGGACGCTGCACGTCGCCCGGCCCCGCCCACTCCTGGCGGACTCGCACAGGACCCGCCCCAGGGAGCTGCGGCTCGGCCTGCGTGCTACGTGACCTTCCCGGCGTGCACTGCGAGCGAGCGAGCGAGCGGGCGGCAATCGCGCCATGGCGGCGCCCAGGCAGCAGCGCTAAGCCGGCCAGTGGGCGATCGGCGGGTTCTCGGGGGCCGCCGCTCCTCTCGATCGCGCTGCGGGACGTTGGAAACAAGATCCCAGCCGGGCTTTCGCTATACAGAGAGCGCGATCGGAGAGGGGGAGCGGTGTTTGTAAACACAGGGTGGAACTCGTGTGAACAAGCCTGGGTGCGCCGGGTACGGGAGTGTTCACCGTAACACACTCCGGCGCGCCCCTACTGGTGCAGGAAATCAATGCATCAAGCCAACCACTGCCTGCACCCCCGCCCTCCTTTAACCCTTGGGTGACGAGCGGAAGCTGTGAAGTGGCTGGGGGCCAGATTTTCCTGTATCTTTACGGAGAATAATTAAAGATCCATTTCCTGCCACCTCACCCCCTCTACCTCCTGCAGACACGATGCACTGTCACTTTTTTTTCCCCTTAAGTTTCGCTTTTGAAATAAATATATAGGGTGTCTCCCCCCCACCCCCCCAAAAAAAAAAAATAAGTATAGAGCTGATAGCTCCATGGATGTTTCTTTATTTTCAGCTTGCACCCATTGGAATTCGTAATTATTCAAAGTGTGTATACATTTTTTTTGGGGGGGGGGGACGCCCTGTATTTAAAACCCTGCTCCAATGAACACAGGCGCCTATTTCCGGCTCCCAGATACCATCTTTTTTTTTTTTTTTGGTCCCCCTGAACTTTGTAGTTCCCTTGTCATCGGTCTCCCATTTTTTCCTGATGCTAGATGGCGCTGTGAGTCCAGGGGTGGGGGTGGGGGTGGGGGTGGGGGTGGGGGTGGGGGGGGTCCCTGAATTCCCCCCAAAAAAAACAGCAGAGCAAGGACGTCTGAAATTTGAGAAAGTGAGTTTTAAGAGGAGAAAGGAACCCGTGTTGGGAGCTGAATTGCCTCCTTCGAGGAAGGGCATTCACCACCGTCTGACTCGAGCAAAGCAAGGCTGTTCCCCCGAAAATACTCCCATTTTTTTTCCTGGGGCCAGTCTGATGCTTGCATTTTCTCTCTCAGTTTCCCCCACCCCATACTCTTTAGTGGCCTTTATCGAGTTTGACTCTAAACACTGTATTTTTTTTTTCCCCTTAAAGTGTACACAACTCTGCCCTAGCTGGTGTGGCTCAGTGGATAGGGCGTCAGCCTGCCACCTGAAGGGTCCCAGGTTTAATCCGGGTCAAGGGTGTATGCCCGGGTTGTGGGCTCAATGCCCAGAGAGCGGTTGTGCAGGAGGCAGCCGATCCATGCTTCTCTCTTTTTTTAAAAAATATATTTTATTGATTTTTTTACAGAGAGGAAGGGAGAGGGATAGAGAGTTAGAAACATCGATGAGAGAGACACATCGATCAGCTGCCTCCTGCACACCCCCTACCGGGTATGTGCCCGCAACCAAGGTGCATGCCCTTGACCGGAATCGAACCTGGGACCCTTCAGTCCACAGGCCGACGCTCTATCCACTGAGCCACACTGGTGAGGGCCATGCTTCTCTTTCATCACTGATGTTTCTATCTCTCTCTCCTTCTCCTTTCCTCCCTGCAATCAATAAAAATATCTTTCTAAAAATGTATACCACTCCCAAACTCTCATTTTAATGACACCAGCTGTGGTCCTAGTCATCAGACCCTGATGAAACAAAACCAACCGAACGAATGGACAAAAAAAAACCAAACACTATAAAATCCCAACACGTTAACGTGTAACAAGACCCTACAAAAAACCCAGCCCAGGCGTGTATTTCCAGCTTTCACCAGGCTACTTCCCACGTGATAGCTCAGATCTTTTGACTTCTGTACACTGGCTGGTCCCTCTGTGAACACACCGTAAGTCCTCCTGTCTCCCCTAGCGCCGATGTGTGTGGCTTCTGCTACTTATCCTTTATGTATTCAATCATAAATTGCTTCCTCCAGGAAACCTTCAACGACCCCTTCAATTCCGGTTGCAGAGCCATACATCCTGTGGCTTGCAACAGAATAATGCAGGTTCCTCGCTAATGCACATCTAGTCTGATTTCCGTTGCTGCTTTAAATCTCTACTTGAGCAATGGCTCACGTGAAGGAGACACTTGATCTTTGCTGTTCATGGATCCAATCCACACAGGAGCCATCCTCACATGCCACAAAGCTGCCACTCATTTTTTTTTTTTTTTAGTTTTCCAAAAATGAATAGGTCAAACTCAATTGTCTTCACATATACCAATACTAAGGAATAATTGGGTGTAGGCGCTAAAATATATTTTACAAGAGCATCAGAAATATGATCTACAGCCCTACCTCATTTGGCTTAGTAGATAGAGCATCGGCCTGTGGACTGAAGGGTCCTGGGTTCGATTCTGGTCAAGGGCACATGCCCAGGGTGGCGGGCTCGATCCCCAGTAGGGGGCATACAGGAGGCAGCTCATCCATGATTCTCTCTCATCATGGATGTTTCTATCTCTCTCTCCTTCTCCTTTCCTCTCTAAAATCAATAAAAATATATATATTTTAAAAAGAGAAAAGAAAATATGATCTACAAAGGGACACATCAGAAATTTGGGGGGTGATGAAAAATGTTCTGAATCTGAATGATGGTTGTGCCTGCATGCCTGGATGCATTTGCTGAAATACACTGAACTATCACTATCTACTGGAAATGAATGTCACCTGAATAAACCCAAGTTAAAAAGAAACGGGTTATGGTATCAATATCCTTATTTTTGTTCTTTCCTTCTTTAACTTAGCAGTGCCCCCCGAAATGTTAAAAATATGATTAGCACTTTTGGATTTCATGTTTCACTTTTAAAATGTGGGCATTTCAGTAGGCACCATATAATAGGTTCTTTGATTGGGGGGGGGCTGCCACTTGCTTCTATAGGTCACAGCTTGAGGCCATCCCCCCCGCCTCTGTAGAGAGAGTATTTGGAGAGTTGTATTGTCACCAGGACAAAGGTGAGATACCAAGGCCACTTCTCAGTTCAAAGAATGTGCTGCAATAAAGAGCCTCGGGGAGGAGGCAGGCAGATAAAATATGGAACATTCCCGATTTTTTTTTCTGCTACTTACATGCCATTGGCCACTGGGCTTTCCCACTGAGGAATGAGCCGTGGGGAGTCCGGCTGCCGAGCTGTTGGTCTAGTCCAGCCATTGTCTGTGTGGCTTCGGGCAAGTGTCTCCACCCACCCGTGCCTCAGATTTCCGACCTGGAAAATAATAACAAGAGTCTTGATGGGGCCCTAGCCAGTTTGGCTCAATGGATAGAGCATTGACCCTCGGACTGAAGGGACCCGGGTTCGATTTGGGTCAAGGTCAAGGGCACAGACGTACCTTGGTGGCCAGGTTCCCTGGCCAGGATGTGCAGGAGGCAATCCATCCAGGTGTCTCTCTCACATCGATGTTTCTCTCTGTCTCTCCCTCTCCCTTCCATTCTCTCTAAAAATCAATGGGAAATATCCTTGGGTGAAGATTAACAAAAAATACACTGAGTGGCCAGATGATGATGATCTCTGAACGCATAATAATCTGGCCGCACAGTGTCTAATATATATATATATATATATATATACATATATATATATATATATATGTGTGTATATGTATATGTATATGTATGTATATATGTATATATGTATATATGTGTATATATGTATATATGTATATGTATATATGTATGTGTGTATATATATATTAATATATATATTAATAATATATCTAATAATAATATATATATTAGAGGCCTGGTGCATGAATTTGTGCATGGGTGGGGTCCGGCCAGCCTGGCCAGGGGGAGGGGACATGGGTGGTTGGCCGGCCAGCCTGCCTGCTGGTCAAACTTCTGTTCGAGGGGATAATTTGCAAATTACCCTTTTATTATATGGGATATACACTTAGTGGCCGGATTATTACGCATTCAGAGATCATCATCATCTGGCCACTCAGTGTAAACAGAGGTAGAAGAAAAAAAAAGGAGTCTTGCCAAAACCGGTTTGGCTCAGTGGATAGAGCATCGGCCTGCGGACTGAAGGGTCCCGGGTTCGATTCCGGTCAAGGGCATGTACCTTGGTTGCGGGCACATCCCCAGTAGGAGGTGTGCAGGAGGCAGCTGATCGATGTGTCTCTCTCATCGATGTTTCTAGCTCTCTATCCCTCTCCCTTCCTCTCTGTAAAATATCATTAAAATATATTTTAAAAAAAAAGAAAAAAAAAAGGAGTCTTGATGTGATATTTTGAAACGGAGAGGTGAGAATCCATCTGGACCTGAATACTGAGGCTGATACCTACTGGTATCTGTATTGTGTGTCCAACGTGTTTCTAGGAACTCTCCATGAATGTCCCCACTACAGCTCGTGACAGCGCAGGGACTGAGTCTCAGCTCAGGTTCTGTCTCCTGGAGTGACTCCACAAAACGCGTGTCAGCAGTCGGGGTTTCTACATGGAGAGTCACAGACCAAATTCCCCGTGTCCCTCCGTCCAGATGGCTATTCTGTCTTTTTTTCGGTAATTGTTCACAACATTTTTTTGATGCTTTTATATTTATTTATTTATTAATATAGTTTATTGATTTTTTACAGAGGGGAATGGAGAGGGATAGAGAGTTAGAAACATCGATGAGAGAGAAACATCCATCAGCTGCCTCCTGCACACCCCCCACTGGGGATGTGCCCACAACCAAGGTCCATGCCCTTGACCGGAATCGAACCCGGGACCCTTCAGTCCGCAGGCCGACGCTCTATCCACTGAGCCAAACCGGTTTTGGCTTTTTTTGATGCTTTTAAAATGGATGTTTAGAGACATAGGAAAGGAGAGGGAGAGATAGAAACATGGACGAGAGAGGAATATGGATCGGCTGCCTCCTGTTACCTCCCCCACAACCAGGGATGGAGCCTGCAACCCGGGCGTGTGTGCCCTGACGAGAATCAAACCAGCGACCCCTTGGTGCACGGGACGATGCTCAACCACTGAGCCACACAGGCCGGGCCAGAGTGCTCTTCTGATTCTACATTCGGAATCTCTCCAGGGGGAGGTGGGGGTGGGTTCCTCCTGACTCCTGATCCAAAAACCAAGAATTAAGCAGTGGATAGAGTGTCGGCCTGCAGACCAAAGCCAGTTTGTGCTCTGCGCCTTTTCGTTCTGTACCGCCGCTCACCGGCTTCCGAGAGACCTCCCTGACATGAACACTAAAATATGCCTTGGGCATGAGCAAGTATTAGCTACAGTGAGCAAACTACAGCCCGCGGGCCGGATCCGGCTGTTCTATCCGGTTCTCTTGCTCTCCCCTCCGCTCCTTTACTTTGAATTTATATTCGTTCACACAAACCCTCCATCCATGCTTTTGTTCCGGCCCTCCGGTCCAGTTTAAGAACCCATGGTGGCCCTCGAGTCAAAAAGTTTGCCCACCCCTGAGCGACACATTGGATGCCCACACATCTTTTTTTTTCCCCCCCCACCTGGTTAATCCTCACTGGAGGATATTTTCCCGTTGATTTTTTTAAAAAATATATTTTATTGATTTTTTACAGAGAGGAAGGGAGAGGGAGAGAGAGTTAGAAACATCGATGAGAGAGAAACATCGATCAGCTGCCTCCTGCACACCTCCCACTGGGGATGTGCCCGCAACCAAGGTCCATGCCCTTGACCGGAATCGAACCTGGGACCCTTGAGTCCGCAGGCCGATGCTCTATCCACTGAGCCAAACCGGTTTCGGCTCCCGTTGATTTTTAGAGAAAGCGGAAGGTGGGAGAGGGAAGGACAGAGGGAGAAACACTAATGTGACAGAGACACATCAACTGGTTGCCTTCTGAACGGGCCCGGACTAGGGCCGGGGATCGAGCCTGCCACCGAGGTACGTGCCCTTGACCGGCATCGAACCCGGGACCTTTCAATCCACAAGCTGAGCCTCTATCCACTGAGCCACACCAGCCAGGGCCCCGCAAATCGTTCATGGGGGGGCCACTGTCGTGATGGCCGTGGAGTTTATAACAAAATCATGTCTTTTAAAACGTGCCGGCGGTCTTCAACCTGGTAAGCGGTAGAAAACAGCAAAGCCTCGCCGAAACCGGTTTGGCTCAGTGGATAGAGCATCGGCCTGCGGACTGAAGGTTCCCGGATTTGATTCCGGTCAAGGGCATGTACCTTGGTTGCGGGCACATCCCCAGTGGGGGGTGTGCAGGAGGCAGCTGATGGATGTTTCTCTCTCATCGATGTTTCTAGCTCTCTATCCCTCTCCCTTCCTCTCTGCGAAATATCAATAAAATATATTTTAAAAAAAAAAAAAGAAAAGAAAACAGCAAAGCCTCATGGTCAATTCCCCCAGGTTTCTGTGTCACAGCTTTTTAGAAGCACGTTGAGCTGGACACAGCACTGGGAGGGGGGCCCCGTCTGTCGTGGCCCCGATCCAGGACAAGGAGGAGAGGGTGACAGACACAGACACAGCACACTGTTCACGCAAGACCTCCCTCGGGGCCCTGGCCGACGTGGCTCAGTGGATAGAGTGCCGGCCTGCGGACCGAAGGGTCCCGGGTTCTATTCCGGTCAAGGGCACGTCCCTCAGTTGCTGGCTCCTCCTCCCTGGCCCCGGCCACATGCAGGAGGCACCCCATCGATGTGTTTCTCTCACATCGCTCTTTCTCTCTGTGTCTTTCCCTCTCTCTTCCACTCTCTCTGAAAAATCAATGGGAAGATATCCTCGGGTGAGGATTCATACACACACACACACACACACACACACACACACACACACAAAGGAGGAAAAGACCTACCTCGGGCAGACGGGGTTGCTAGGATCATCGCGAGGCCGCGGAGACGTGGGTCACAGAACTAGGGGGGGGAAGTGCGGGAGAAAAAGACAAAGTCATGAGGAGGTCATTGGAACGTGGCCTTCCACCCTTTCCTCTCATGACAGCAAAAAAGACAGAGGGCTTGTCCTGGTCGTTGTAGCTCAGTGGTTAGAGCAGGGGGGGTCCTCAAACTTTTTAAACAGGGGGCCAGGTCACTGTCCCCCAGACCATTGGAGGGCTGGACTATAGTTTTTTTTAAAAAAAAAAAAAAACTATGAACAAATTCCTATGCGCACTGCGGGCCCGGGATGCGTCGGCTGCTAAGCAGGACAGGCAGCGGCACCCGGCGGGCAGGATCCATGTCCTCGGCGGGCCGCCTGTGGCCCGCGGGCCGTAGTTTGAGGACCCCTGGGTTAGAGCATCGGCCCTCCCACCGAAGGGTCCAGGGTGCGATACCTGGTCCAAGGGCACATACCTGGGTTGCAGGTTCAATCTCCACCTTGGTTGGGGCCCATTCAATTGATGTGTCTTCTCTACATCGATGTTCCTCTCTTTACCTCCCTCCCTCCGTCCTGTCCCTTAGACTCTCTCTCTCTCTCTCTCCCTCCTTTTTAATCTCTCTAAAAAAAAATCAATGGAAATAATTTCCTTGGGTGAGGATTAAACAAAAATAAAATAAAAATACAGAGGTCTTGTCCGACCGGTATGGCTCAGTGGTTGAATCAGGAGGCCATGTCTCGATTCCCAGTCAGGACACATGTCCGGGTTGCAGCTCAATCTCCGGGGGTGGGGGGGGGGGTGTATTCAGGAGGCAGCCAATCAGTGATTCTCTCTCAGCACTGATGTTTCTATCTCTCTCTCTCTCTCTCCATCCCCCTTCTAAAATCAATAAAACCTAGCTGGTTTGGCTCAGTGGATAGAGCGTCGGCCTGTGGACTGAGGGGTCCCGGGTTCGATTCTGGTCAAGGGTGCGTGCCTGGGTTGCAGGAGGCGGCCAATCAATGGTTCTCTCTCATCATCGATGTTTCTGTCTCTCTCTCCCTCTCCCTTCCTCTTGGAAATCAATAAAAATCTATTTTTTTCCAAGGTGTTTTGCTTCTTTTTAAATAAAAATCTATTTTAAAAAGTAATAATAACAATAAAATCAACAAAAACGTATTTTTAAAAAGTTAAGGTTAATGGTCCAATAGAGTGAAGATGAGGAGTAATTTTTTTCCCTGAGCTCTGACCTTTAGAGTCTCTATATAGAGCATTGACCCCCACCCCCCACCCCCGCAGAGCTCCTGACTGCAGACATATGCTTTGGAGTAAAAGCATCCATAAAGGAAGAATGGGTTGGCTGTTCACATCATCATAAACCCAGAACAAGTGGTCCCTCCAGAACAGTTTCTATGGCCATTGAACCGAGGATTCGCTTGCGTAACAGACATATGCTACTGAGTCTCAGAGATGCCCCGTGAAGGCTGCTTCCTTATCAGAGAGGTTATTTCTTCCCACAGAAACCTGCTGGCATTAGTGCCTTTCATGTTCAAGACCCTAAGTAGGTCCTAGTCTGCTCATCGGAGCCTTGAATTGCTTCTACCCAAATGCTGCTTTTGTGTCTCTTGGGTGGGTATATATATATATATATATATACTGAGTGGCCAGATGATGATGATCTCTGAACGCATAATAATCTGGCCACTCAGTGTCTATCCTATAGAATAAAAGGCTAATATGCAAATTGTCCCCTCGACCAGGAGTTCGACCAGCAGGCAGGCTGGCCAACTGCCCATGTCCCCTCCCCCTGGCCAGGCTGGCCGGACCCCACTCATGCACAAATTCATGCACTGGGCCTCTAATGTGTATGTGTATATATATATATATATATATATATACTGAGTGGCCAGATTATTATGCATTCAGAGATCATAATAATCTGGCCACTCAGTATATATATATATATATATATATACACACACACACACATATATATATACACATATATACATATACATATACATATATATACATATATATACATATATATACATATATATACATATATATACATATATATACACATATACATATATATACATATATATACATATATATACATATATATACATATATACATATATATACATATATATGTATATATATATGATTTCCAAGAGAGGGAGGGAGGGAGAGAGACAGAAACATCAATGATGAGCGAGAATCACTGATGGGCTGCCTCCTGCACACTCACCCCCACACGGGGGATCCAGCCCGCAACCTGGGCATGTGCCCTGATGGGGAATCAAACCCTGACCTCCTGACTCATGGGTTGATGCTCAACCGCTGAGCCGCACGGGTGGGCTGTGTCTCTCGGTTTCATGGGAGGAAAGCCCCTGTTCAACACCCACCGAGGGAGGTCACGCAGCAAACGGCCTGTTCCCAAAGACCTGTGTCCGAGGGGGGTCCGAGGTGGAGCCTGAAACCACAGACATCAATGAATCAGCAGAATTACCAGAAAGGTGGGCACGTACCATTTCTGGAAAACACTCAAACAGGGAACGTGCCACGTCCTGCCTTTCCAAAATAATAACAATAATAATAAATAATAATAATAATAATCATAATAAAACCATGCAATGTAGCAAAGAGAGATGTTTGAAAAGATGACAGTGACGGAAGAACCTGCAATAGGATGAGACACACCGTGCACGCTACAGATGCTGTCTACCATAGACTTGCACCCGAAAAAGCCCCACCGAATCCTACGAACCCGTGTCACCACAATAAAAGTCATTAGAATAATTAAAAAAAAAAAGAAAAATGATTATGAATGCATTTTTTTTGGGGGGGGGGGAGAAAGATCGACACAATGCAAAACCTAGGGGTCTGCTCGTAGCTCCGACTTCTGTCCTTTGCACGCCTGAGCTGCCTGTCCGGCCAAGGTGAAAAGACATTTGCATGCGAACACGGAAAAGCCAGAAGGCATACCTAGGACAGGCGGGACCAGGCCCGCAGGGGTAGCACACAGCCAGCCAGCGGCGGGGTGACCTCTGAGCGGATTCTCCAAACCGACCCCAGCGGGAGCGCAGACAGCTGGCCTCACCCGGTGCAGCCGACCCTCCTCCTGCAGAGACGAGGCCGGGGGAGCGGGGTTGGGGAGAGGGGGGGATTGCCCGCTGGGCCTGGACGCAGTGTGTCCCCGAGGCCCCGCCCTGGGTGCAGGGGCGACGGTGCAAGGGAGCAGCAATGGGTTGAGCTCGCTCTCGGGGCAGGCCACCTGCGCATGCGCAGGAGGCGCCCACCCCTGCTGGCTTTGGGGGTTGCAGCGAGTGGAGGCCCCAGGGCAGAAGGAGGGGAGGCGTGTCATGGGAGAGAGAAAAAAAAAAATGCACTGGGCATGGCCTGCACAGAGTTAAAGCGGGGAATGGTGTTGAGATGGCGCTAAAATGTGCAAGAATTTTGGGGTTGGGCGGGGGGGACATCCATTTCAACATTCTCTATGGCATCCTGGCTGGGGCAGGGGGTGGGGAGGGGATCCGCTTCTAAGGGAGGGGGCGGGGGTGTGGGGCAGTCAGAGATATGCAGACCAGGAATCATGGCCCCAGGGAACTATTCCCCTCGTTTGTTTGTGTGTTTTTTTGTTGTTCTTAGGAGTGTGGTCTAGGTCTTGTGGTTATGAAGAATAGCCTTATGGCCCGGCCGGTGTGGCTCCGTGGTTGGGTGTCGCGACATAGGAACCGGGAGGTCATAGGTTCGATTCCCCGGTCGGGACTCATGCCCAGGTTGCAGGCTTTGATCCCCAGCAAGGAGGGTGCAGGAGGCAGCTCATCAAGGATCCTCTCTCGTCATTGATGTTCCTATCTCCCTCTCCCTTCCTCTCTGAAGTCAATTGAAAAAAAATATAGGCATGAGCCCTGACCAGTGTGGCTCAGTGGATGGAGCGTCGGCCTGCGGACGGAAGGGTCCCGGGTTCGATTCCGGTCAAGGGCATGGACCTTGGTTGCAGGCACATCCCCAGTGGGAGGTGTGCAGGAGGCAGCTGATTGATGTTTCTAACTCTCTATCCCTCTCCCTTCCTCTCTGTAAAAAAGCAATAAGATATATTTAAAAATATATATATAGGCATGAAAAGCTTACATTTAAAAAGGATACTCTCATTGCCCTGGCCTCGGGTTAGCTCGGTTGGTTAGAGCATTGTCCTTACACACCAAGGTCATGGGTTCAATCACTGGTCAGGGCACATGCAAGAATTAATGGATGTTTCTCTCTCTCTCTCTCCTTCTCTGAAAATCAATAAATAAATTTTTTAAAAAGAATACCCTGCCCTGACCAGTGTGGCTCAGTGGATAGAGCGTCAGCCTGCAGACTAAAGGGGTCCCGGGTTCGATTCCAGTCAAGGGCATGGACCTTGGTTGTGGGCACATCCCCAGTAGGAGGTGTGCAGGAGGCAGCTGATCGATGTTTCTCTGTCATCGATGTTTCTAACTCTCTTCCTCTCTGTAAAAAATCAATAAAATATATTTTTTAAAGAAAATTTAAAATAAATAAATAAAAACAAAAAAGAATACCCTTATTTTGTAAGCATGTGGGCAAAAATGTTATAAGTTCATATTTACTCTAACATCCTCGACGTCACACAAATGGATGTAGATGACTTTGCTCCAGCGATGTGTTGATCATTTCAAATCAGGTGGTTCGAGATAGGTGTTCATTTTACCATCCCTTCTCCTTTTCTATTATTTAAAAAAATTCAATTTTCAGTATGCATTTAAAAACAGGTAATTTAAGAAAAGAGTTATGTGCCGGATGGTATACGAAAAGGCGAAATCTTCTATGAGCTGTTTCAGTCCCTTAAATATTTTCCAACTTTCTGTAACAATCAAATCATATCAGCCCTAGCTGGTTTGGCTCCGTGTTTGAGTGTCGGCCTGCCGACTGAAGGGTCCTGGGTTCAATTCCCCGTCAGGGCACATGCTTTCTCAGGGTTTGGGGCTTTATCACCAGTAGGGGGCGTGCAGGAGGCAGCTGATCAATGATTCTCTCTCATCATGGATGTTTCTCTCTCTCTCTCTCCGTCTCCCTTCCTCTCTGGAATCCATAAAAAAAATATAAAAATTAAAAAATCATATTGAAGGAGGTGGTTCCTTTTCTGCACAGCTGCTGATTCTGTTTTAACACTGTCCTTGGCCTCCCCCGTGTGGACACCAGATGGCGCTGTGAGCTGCCTGCAATGAATTTCAGGACCCATGCATCCATCCCACCCACACGTGTACATGACAGGAACCCGCCCTCCAGTGGGAAAGGGCAGGTGGATCCGATTGGTATGGAATCGTCTGCTGTCACCTTCTGGCAAGGTCACCTGCGTGGAAACTGGTCAACCAGACACGTGGGAATTGCAATGCCATGCCACAGACCCTGTTATCTGGACGTGCTTCCTACCATCACCGTATTTACACATTCAAAGAGCTTTTTTTTTCAATATATTTTATTGATTTTTTACAGAGAGGAGGGGAGAGGGATAGTTAGAAACATCGATGAGAGAGAAACATCGATCAGCTGCCTCCTGCACACTCCCCACCGGGGATGTGCCTGCAACCAAGGTACATGCCCTTGACCGGAATCGAACCTGGGACCCTTCCGTCCACAGGCCGATGCTCTATCCACTGAGCCAAACGGGTTAGGGCTCAAAGAGCTTTTATAACTGCATTTGCTAATCCAAAAGCTAAGTAAAGGCGCCATATATTCTTATTGATTTCAGAGAGGAAGGGAGGCGGGGAGAGAGAGAGAAACATCCATGATGAGAGAGAATCATTGGTTGGCTGCCTCCTGCACGCCCCACGCTAACCACAGAAAGGTCACAGGTTTGATTCCTGTTCAGGGTTCATGCTTGGATTCCGGATTTCGCCTCTGAGAGGCAATCGATCAATGTTTCTCTCACACATCTCTCTCTCTCCCTCTTCCTCTCTCCCTCTCTCTAAAAAAAAAAATAAACATATCCTCAGATGACAATTTAAAAACCGCAATATCATAAACAATAACAACGAAATCTTAAGTGTAAGTCTAACAAAACGTATGCAGGATTTTTATGCTGAGAATTACAGAACACTAATAAAAAAGATCAAACGGAGCCAAAAATCAGTGGAAAGAGAATACCTTGTTCATACAATGGATGATTCAACATAGCAAAGATGTCAATTCTTCCCAAATGGATATATAGATGTAAAGAAATTCCTATGAAAATTTAAGCAAAAGTTTTTGTAGACATTCACAAGCATATCTTAAAATTTGTACGGAAAGTCGAAGTAACTAAAGCAGCTAACATAATTTTGGAAAAGAACAACAGAATCGGAGGAATCATACTATCTGATTTTATGACTTAGTGTTTAGCTCTAAGAATCAAGGCGTTGTGGTGTTTGTAGGGGGATAGAGACATACATCAGAACAGAATAGAGTTTGTAAAGAGACCTATGCAAAAATAGCCAAAACATTTTTTTATAAACTCATAAAAAGAATTCAGTAAAAAATAATTTTTAAATAGTTGATGTTGGCTGTACATCCAATACACACACACACACACACACACACACACACACACACTGAACCTCAACTCACACTTCACACCTTATACAAAAATAAACTCAAGTGAAGAGCAGGAACTTTTACCAGTTTTCAACAGCATGGATGGAACTGGAGAGCATTATGCTAAGCGAAATAAGCCAGTCAGAGAAAGATAAATATCACATGATCCCACTTCTGCTCTGTGGGACATAATGACCAACATAATTTGATGAACAAGAATAGATCGATCTAGAGACAAATGGTAGGGGAGGGGGGGTTAGAAAGCAACCAAATGACTTATATGCATGCATATGAGCATAACCAATGGGCACAGACCCTGGGGCGGTGGGGGCTTGCCCGGGCTGGGAAGGGATGGGGGAGGGGGTCAATTGGGGGAAAAAGAGACATATGTAAAACTTTAGACAATCACAAAATAAAATAAAATAAAATAAAATAAATGAACTCAAGTGGACCATTTATTTACATTTAAAATGTTAAACTGTAAACTTCTTTAAGAAAATAGGAGAAAACTGGTTGGCTTAAGTTTAGAGATTTCAGATATGACGCTACAAGCACAATCTACAAAAGAAAAAAAATGTATAAATTGGACTTATTCAAAATTAATAACTTCTGCTCTGTGAAAGATAGTAAGAGACTGAAAAATCAAGGTGAAAATACATGAAATGGGTGAAAATATTTGCAAATCATATGTCTGACAAAGGACTTACATCTAGGAAATACAGAGAGTCCTCTAAGCCAAAGAGTAAGACAAGAAAAAAAATCTAATTAAATAGTGGGAACGTCTTGAATAGACATTTCACCCAAGAAAAGATGTGCTTGGCCCATGAGCCCATGAAAGAGATTCAATATCCTTAGCTGTTAGTAAAATTCAAATTAAGGCCACCAGGTGATGCTAGTGTACTTACTAAAACTATTTAAATTTAAAAAACTTGACAATATCAAATGGTGTTGGAAATACAGGATTTTAAAGCAATGCATGGCACATGTAGCCAAAAATAAAACAATTATCGTTGTACGGTTTGTATATAGGTATGCATGTGAAGATATATATAGAGAAATAAATATATGCATTTCACAAGCATAGGTTTGAAGGTCCTAAAAAAAAAAAAAAAAAGAGAGTCATCAAAGTATTGATGTTGTGGTAATAAACCGCAGGAGTTAGAAGATAGGTGATGGTTTTTCATTAGGTCATTTCTGTCTAGGTATCATTTGAATGTTTATCACCGGGGGGGAAAAAAAATCCTTCCTTCAAAAATCAGAAATGTTAACACAGCAAAAGAATGATACATAGAGTGCCATATTCTTGAAAGGAAAATTATAGGGCTTTAAAAACAGCCCGAGTTGAGCAGTAATACTAAATGCTATCAGGAATTTCCATGTTGCTGGATTTCCCGCCCCCTCTCCACCTGCACCTTTGTGAATGTCCTTATTGAGTAATTTTTAGGATACAGAAGACCAAAGAGGTAAATTCCAAATAACTTCCAACACATAGGAAGGAAAACAGACCTAGACTTATTTTTGTGTGATTTTCCTTAATGGACACAGAATCCTGAGCTACAGCTTTGGAGGAAGGAGGGTCTGAAGGCCAAGGGAACGGGGTGAGATTGAGGGGTAATGGTTAAAAAGAGGAGTTACATGGAGGAGAGAGGCTCAAAAGCAAAGTTCAGCAGTGGTTGGGCTGTTGTTGTTGGGGTTTTTTTTGTTTTTAATCAATCAAACAACGTTAAGTTGTTGTCCGTGAAATAAAAATTGAATTTAAAAGGCTGAAGTCAGTCACAGGAAGGTAAAAAAAAAAAAAAGGAAGCCAGTTTCATACCCGTTAACAATGGCAGGGTTTTAAAATGCAATGCATGCCAGGTGGAGACGCTGTGTTCCTGGAGCTGTGGAGAAGGATGGAACAAGTCGGACACATTAACCAACATCCAAGTCTAAAAGGATCTTAGGTAACGCTGGCTTCCCAGGAACCAACAAAACAACAACAACAAAAAATCTCAACGGCCCTAAATGGAAACATTTTGCAAAATTTCTGGCCCGTGGAATTCAACTAAAGGGAAAAAAAAAATCACGGCTATCCAAAAATACTATCCACCACTCTTTATATGGGCGTTCACCTCAATAGCAGCAGGGATGGATGTCAAATCCCACTACCACATTTTCCGACAAAAAAAAAAAAAAAAAAAAAAAACACATAAAATAAAATAAAAAAGCCAAGTCTGAACATCAAATATCAAAATCTGAGAGTCCAAACTCTCTCCAGAAGGCATCAGCCCTGCGGAACCAAGCGGTCCTTGGTATCTTCATCTCGCCCGGGGTGGGGGGGGCCAATAAATATGGGAACACCTCCCCCCACCCCCCCCCCCGTTTCCGCCCCCAGGGCCTGAAACCTGAACGGACCAAGTGGAAGCCCAGAGACAGAGACCAAGACGGGGGCCCAGAGGGGCCAAAACACAGCACCGCGTCCTGCCCCCGCCGAAGCCGCTCAGAGGCTCACAGTTTGGGCCGCTGCAGACCACCGTCCTCTGATGTAGTCACATGACCCTCACCGCGTTCCGGGAGGGAACCGGTTGCCTTAGCAACCACCACCACCACCACCGGTGTCGGGACCGGAGGCTCCCTTGGGTCCACGGAAGAGGTATTCCTGAGTCAAAAAACAAACAAATAAAACACACAGACACACACAATAAAACACGCAGGGGTTGAGCATGACCCATGACCCGAGAGGTCACAGTGTGATTCCTGGTCGGGGCACCGCGTGCAGGAGGCAGCGGATCCAAGATTCTCATCACTGATCTCTCTGTCTCTCTCTCTCTCTCCCTTCCTCGCTGGAATCCTTAAAAATACATTGAAAAACAAATACTTAAAAACAAGCCAGCTTTTTTTTTAAAAAAAAGGAAGTGTAACATAGAGCATTTCGGGGTGGTTGGCTGAGCAACCTCCCCAGGTTCCCGTTCCTGTGGTCGCTTTCTTAGAGGTCGATTCCGAAACGCTGGATTTGAAACAGGAAGGGAACAGGTCACAAAGGAGCACTTTCCAAAAAAAAAAAAGATCGATACTTAATCAAATGTGCCCGAAGCAGCCAACGCACCGGAAGAAGCAAATCGCCCCGAGATGGCAAACACTAGCATTGTCTCCAGGGGCCCCTGTCTTTCACCGGAATATACTTTCTATAACCTATAGGTTATATTTATTTTTTTTAAATATTTTATTGATTTTTTACAGAGAGGAAGGGAGAGGGATAGAGAGTTAGAAACATCGATCAGCTGCCTCCTGCACACCTCCCACTGGAGATGTGCCCGCAACCCAGGTACATGCCCTTGACCGGAATCGAACCCGGGACCTTTCAGTCCGCAGGCTGACACTCTATCCACTGAGCCAAACTGGTTTCGGCACGAAAGTGAACTTTTCATTAAAATCCACATCTAGAGTGGATGGGTCATGAAAAGGTTGTACCAATATCTGCCAGTCGCTCATAAAATAATCTTAGACTCTTCATCCTTCGCCATACATCTACATGGAATAAAAACACTGTGTGTTTTAAATGAAAAAATTAAACAATGATAAGATAGTTTTTCTAACGTACTGGGTGTCCCCCCCCCCCCAAAAAAATGTATACACACTTGGAATAACTATTCATTCCAATGGGTTCAATCTGAAAAGAAAGAAACATCAATTGAGCTATCAGCTGTTACATTGCGTATACATTTTGGGGGGGGGGGACACCCTGCAGATATTTGAAAAAAAATGAAAGATTTACTTGTTTTTCTATAAAATGATTAATGATATTTAGGTATGATAGGCTGAGTAAGACTACAAATAAATAGTCAAATGTTTTGCAAATGTTGGTTAAATGCGTAGTGCAGTATTTAGTGTAATTTTCACTACAGGCTGAGCTCAAATTAATAAGAGAAAAGCAACCTAATTTTAAACATGTGTTTGGCACTTGAACAGGTTGTTTCCAAAAGAGAGAACAAAATATAAAGGCAATAAGCACAATATCCTCCCTGAAATTAAAATAAGCTAATAAAAAAAACCATGTTCGCCTGATTGAGGAAAAAACAACGAATTTACTAATATCCAGGTTTTACAACGGCATGTGTGATCCTTAAACCTTTTCAGGTTGCCTACATATTGCTGTAGCCCCTTTTTTAACCTGCAAATTCTATTTCTATGGAAGGGGGAAATTTACAAGAACGTTCTCTAAAGAATTTTCTGCAGAAGTGAAGAATATGAAATAAAGTAAAAGTTTATCAACTGGGCATAGGCAAATTAAAGATCACACATTCAGAATTCTAAAAGCCAACAAAAAAATGTAGCTGTATATCTAGTGGGGGGGGGGAACATTATGATGGTATAAACCAAATAAAAATCAATTTGGAAAGTAAAATGGAAATATCACATATGTCTCTAGTTCTATCTTTTAAATATATAGTTCTGGATATAACTAGTATATAGAAATATATGTAAGTAAATGTATAGGCACTCCGTTAAATGTTTGGAAGTGTTATGAAAAATCAGATACCTTTATTTATAGCTAAACCTATGTCCAAATCTCTATCTCTAGGCAGATATAAATACAGATTAAGATTCTGTCTAATGTATTTGAAAAACGTACTGAAAAATCTGAATGCATACACAAGTTTAAAAGGTAGTATGGAATGAAATAGAAATAAAGACCACGTTATGGTCAATGAATATTTGACAAAGGAGGCAAGAACATACAATGGAGTTCAAAGACAGTCACTTCAGCAAATGATGTTGGAAAAATTGAAGAGGTGCATGAAGAAAGAAAGAAAGAAAGAAAGAAAGAAAGAAAGAAAGAAAGAAAGGAAGGAAGGAAGGAAGGAAGGAAGGAAGGAAGGAAGGAAGGAAGGAAGGGAAAGAAAAGAAAAGAAAAAAAAGAAAAGAAAAGAAAAGAAAGAAGAAAGAAAGAAAGGAAGAAAAGAAACTACATCAACAACTTCACCATACACAAGAATAAACTCAAAATGGGTAAAAGACTTAAAATGTAAGTCGAAAAACCATAAAAATCCTACAAGAAAAAAATCTCAAACATCTCACGCAGCAGAATTTTCACTAACACATCTCCTAGCGCCAGAGAAGCAAAGGAAAAAGTAAACAAATGGTACTACATCAAAATAAAAAAACTTCTGCACAGCATAAGAAACAATCATCACAACGAAAAAGGGATCCACTGTAGGGGAGAACGTATTTGCCAATGACACACCTGATAAGGGATTAATTTCCAAAATACACAAAGAATGTATACAGCTCAACAAAAGGAAGACAAATAACCCCATTTAAAAATGGGCAGAGGACCTGAATAAAGAGGACATACAGATGGCCAACAGACATTTGGAAAGATGGCCAACATCACTAACCATCAGAGAGATGCAAATTAAAACGACAATGAGGGATCACGTCACACCTGCCGGAATAGCTACCATCAACACATCAACAGACAGTAAGTGCTGGCGAGGATGCGGAGAAAAAGGAACAAACCCTCCCTCGTGCGCTGATGGGGGGTGGGGAATGCAAATGGGTGCGGCCTCTGTGGAAAATGGGATGGAATTTACTACACAGACATTAAAAACGGAACTCCCATTTGACCCAGTGATCCCACTTCCCGGACTCTATCCTAAGAAGCCCAAGACACCAACCAGAAAGAATGCATGCACCCCCATGTTCATAGCAGCATTCTTTCCAATAGCTAAGATCTGGAAACAGCCCAAGTGCCCATCCGTTAGACGAGTGGGTAAAGGAGCTGTAGCACATTTACACGGTGGAATACCACGCAGCAGTAAAAAAGAAGGATCTCTTACCCTTCGCGACAGCTGTGGAGGGACCTGGAGGCTAGTATACGGGGTGAAATAAGCCAGTCAGAGACGAATATCATATGACCTCCCTTGTAAGGGGCATCTAGGGAACATGACAAACTGGTTTACCAAATAGGTCCAGAGGCCTGGAGACATAGCTCAGAGGTGAGGAAGACGGGGAGACGTTAACAAAAGAATGTATATACATAAATGCATAAGCAATTGGACACAGACAATAGTGTGCTGAAGGGTTGCAGTGGGGCAGGGGCTGGGAGGAGAGGGGTATGGGGGGAGCGGGTTGGGGGACATCTGTAATATGGTGAGCAACAAAAGAAGAAATACCGCCCTAACCGGTTTGGCTCAGTGGCTAGAGAGTCGGCCTGGGGACTGAGGGGTCCCAGGTTCAATTCCGGTCAAGGGCATGGACCTGGGTTGCGGGCACATCCCCAGTAGGAGGTGTGCAGGAGGCAGCTGATCAACGTTTCTCTCTCATTGATGTTTCTGGCTCTCTATCCCTCTCTCTTCCTCTCTGTAAAAAATCAATAAAATATATTTAAAAAAAAAAAAGAAGAAGAAATACCGTGTATAAATCTTTTCACTTTTAACTTGTAGACTCCTGTAACTCCAAAAATAGTTACGTAGACGTCTATCAATTCCGTGATTTAAAAAGGGATTGTAGTCCTTTCTTCCCTGAAGACCATCCCCCGTGGTTCCTTGGTTTCTGGCATCTTTCCTCACAAAACCACCAACATCTTCGGGGTGCGCCTGGAAGGGGGGGGGGATGTCTCGGGGATTTAATTCTATTCTGTTCCCACACTTCCATTTTTGGATGCCAGATGGCGCTCTAAGATGGCTCTTGGATAGTGGCAGACAAATCCAACAATGACACACCTCCCATTGGAATGAGGTAAATTCCCACTAGGAAAATGGAGTGACTCTCAGAGCTCACGCATCCTTTGAGGGCAGATACTGACATACGGTTTCACAGGCAGATTTTAAGCAACAGGGGATTATCGGGTCCTCCACCAGTGCTGAGAAAAAGATGCAAAAGAAACTCACTAGTAGGTCTGTGGGTGGACCCTCTTAGAACCCAACATTTCCCTTTCCGGAGGCGCAGCTTGTCTCTCAGACTCCCAAGTTCCAGGAGAATCTATCATAATAAAAGCATAATATGCTAATTAGACCGGCCATCCTTCTGGACGTCCTTCCGGACGAAGCTGCGGCTGCGGGGGGGGGGGGGGGCGGGGCGAGGCGGAGGTAGCACAAATTTTGTGCATCGGGCCTCTAGTTAGCTTAATACACAACGATTCTGGGAGGGAAACATTGTTTTGGTTTTTTTAGTTTTCATTTTTATTACTATTTCTGTGTGTCTCTTGGTTGGACTATGCAGAGGGGAAAAGGCCAGAGGAAGGTGTGAGAACGATAACTCGAAAACGGAGTTCGTAAAACAGAAACAAAACATTGAAGTGAACGACCTGAAACGGGAAGGTCAATGACTAACAACCACAACCAAATAACGGGGAGCTCCACCCAGTTTCCTAAGTCTAGCCATTTTATTTTATTTTATTTGTATTTTATTGGTATTTCACAGAGAGGAAGGGAGAGGGATAGCGAGCTAGAAACATCGATGAGAGAGAAACATCCATCAGCCGCCTCCTGCACACCCCCCACCTGGGGATGTGCCCGCCACCAAGGTCCATGCCCTTGACCGGAATCGAACCTGGGACCCTTCCGTCCGCAGGCCGACGCTCTATCCACTGAGCCACACCGGTTTCGGCAGGTCTAGCCATTTTAAAGCCAGAAACAAAGTCTTGCATAGCCCACTTCAACGGAAGGTCTTCCCCAGGGCGCGTGGGCTCACAGGAGCCCCTGCCTGGTGGTTTTATGAAGGTGTTTCCTCACTCGGATGGCCCACAAATGTTGGTGAAGAAACAATGACGGGAAAAGATCGTGAAACTGAATATCACCCCTGCATGTCTGAAAATTTCACAGGTGATAAATAGGATATTTTGCCCTGGCCAGTTTGGCTCAGTGAATTGAGCATCGGCCCAAGGACTGAAGAGTCGCAGGTTCGATTCTGGTCAAGGACTCATACCTCGGCTGCAGGCTCGATCCCTGGCCCCAGTTGGGGCGCGGGCGGGAGGCAACCCATCAATGTGTCTCTCTCACATCAATGTTTCTCTGTGTGTGTGTGTCTCTTCCCCTCTCTTTTAAAAAAAAATGAATGGGTGGGGGAAATAAGAGATCAACTGAAGGACTTATATGCATGCATATAAGAGTAACCAACGGATGCAAAGCATTGGGGGGTGAGGGCATGTATGGGAGTGGGGTGGGGGGGGCAATGGTAAGATATGTACACATATAATACCTTAATAAAAAAATAATAAAAATAATAAAAATAAATAAAAAAATGAATGGAAAAAATATTCTAGGATGAAGATTAAGAACAACAAAATGGTATTTCATATCAGAAAAGCAAGGACTGAGGAGTTCATTTTTTTTTTTTTAAGAAAAACAGTGTTGGAGTAAGGAAGTGCATTTAAAAACATGGGCACACTTCCAAAGGTAAAGTCATGAAAGCCAGGCGGAAGGAGGCAGAATCGGGAAAATGCGTGCATCAAAATAAATAAAGCAGTGCTGCAACACCGTAATCAATAAAGAAATTAAAATTTAAAAAAAATAAAAAATAATAAAATAAATAAATAAAGCAGTGCTGGATTTTATCCCGAAACATGACATAAATACCCATTTGTCCTACTTACATAATAAATCACTTAATAGATGAACAAAAAGGGGAAATAAGACAATTATGCAGAAAAATCCCGAATAATTTGTGTACACACCCGCCCCCCCCCCCATCAAGCTAGTAGAGCATGCCCCACACTCCGTAAGTGTGGGCTGCTCCGAGTGACGTATTGCCAAAGAGAACAGTACAGAAATCGGGGGGGAAGTGACTTTATAGTGCTGAAACCCGGCAAATACTACCTCCGCCAGCTGTTCAAGGTCAATATCAACAGTCTGACACATAGGATAGCCCTGGTGGGTGTGGCTCAGTAGGTTGAGCATCGTCCCATGCAACAAAAGGTCTCGGGGTTGATTCCCCGCGGGAGGCCGTGCCTAGGTTGTGAGTTTGACACCCCCCCCCCTAGTTGGGGTGCATTCGGAAGGCAACTCATCACTCTCACATCAATGTTTCTCTCTCTCTCTCCCTCTCCCTTCCCATCTCTCTCTAAGAATCTACTTTAAAAAAGACACTAAGTGTTGGCACAGCAAAACTAATTGATAGATACATCACGGCATTGAATAGCAGAGGTATCTGAGTAACTGCACACTTTTATCTCCAGGACATCATGGGCGCCTACCCTACAGTTAACCTGAAATCCACTTCAATTTTCACAGGTTTCTTCCACGCATAAAAAGCCAGAAATGGAACTCCACATTTTCCTGCTCGATACCTACTCCTATTCCACTGTTCTACATCTGGGTAAGTGACACTGTCTTTATTCTTGGTGACTCACTCCCTCCACCCACTTTCCCCTGTCAAATGCCATCTATCTACCTTGAAATCTACAACTCAAATCTACATACTTTTTTTTTTTATCACTAAGATCATTCAAGCAACATCCTGTCTTGCCTGAACCACTGCGAAAACCTGCCAATAGCAGGGAAATATTTGAGGATATAATTTTTTAATTCCTCCTATTTTTTTTCCCCTTCGTGTTCTCCATTGATGGAGCCAGTCACGTTTCTGCTCATCAAGTAAGTGGAGGATTGATTCAGCAGGGCTCAAAGCTGGAATACTCTACGAATCTTCCTAGTTTCCAATTCCAAAAACCCACACCCTACATAGGAGAGAGGATTTATTCTTAAATCCTCACCCAAGGAGTGAGGACATTTTTTTCCATTAATTTTTAGAGAACGTAGAAGGGAGCGGGGGGGAGAGAGAGAGAGAAAGAGAGAAACATGGATGTGACCGAGACACATTGATTGATTGCCTTCCATCCTCGCCCCGACCAGGGGCGGGGATTGGACCTGCAACCCAGGTATGTTACAAGGCAGCAACCAGGAATCGAACTGTGACCTCCTGGTTCATGGGTCAACGCTCAGCCACTGAGCCATACAGGCTGGGCTGAGGCAACATATCAATGTGTCTCTATCATGTCCATGTTTCTCTATCCATCTATCTATCTATCTATCTATCTATCTATCATCCATCTATATATCCAGCTATCTATCTACCTATCCATCCATCCATCCATCCAGCTATCTACCTATCTATCAACCATCTATCTACCCATCCACCCATCCATCCATCCATCAATCCAGCTATCTACCTATCTATCTATCTATCATCTATCTATACATCCAGCTATCTATCTACCTACCCATCCATCCATCCATCCATCCATCCAGCTACCTATCTATCTATCATCTATCATCTATTTATACATCCAGCTATCTATCTATCCATCCATCCACCCAGCTATCTACCTATCAATCATCTATCTATCTACCCATCCATCCATCCATCCATCCATCCATCCAGCTATCTGTCTATCTATCATCTATCATCTATCTATACATCCAGCTATTTATCTACCTATGCATCCATCCATCCAGCTATCTACCTATCAATCATCTATCTATCTATCTACCCATCCACCCATCCATCCATCCATCCATCCATCCATCCATCCAGCTATCTACCTGTCTATCTATCTTGTCTCTCTCACCCTCTTCTCCCGCTCTTCCACTCTCTAAAAATCAATGGGAAAAATAGCCTTGGATGACGATTTTTTTTTAAAGTGGAGGATGCAAAAGACTTGAGGCTCAGATTGAGAAATGGGTCTGACTTTCTAAGCCACCGCTTCCTCTCAGAGGCAGCCTGTATGGAGTCCTGACGACGCCTTCAGGCTCATAACTCAAGCCCTCGTCTTGTGATGTGTATTTCCCATTCCAATTTTAACCACAGACTTTCCCACACCCCAGCAGAAGGTTTGGGCAGGCGCTGGGGTGTCAGATAGAGACAAAATGTGGGACGCCATATGGAAGCCTGTGTCTCAGTGAAGCAGCCAGAAACGAGTGATTTACTATTCATCTATTTACCAGTAGTCTAGGGGGAAGTAGGGGCAGTCACTAAAAAGGCTTCAAAAACCAGCATTCCTCTTTGGGGAAAAAAAAACAAACAAAAAAAACTCCCTCCCCAAATTTTGTCTTTTTTTTTTTTAATCCTCGTATTTTTTCCCATTGCTTCTTAGAAAGAGTGGAAGGGACTGAAGGAGGGAGAGAGAGAGAGAGAGAGAGAGAGAGAGAGAGAGAGAGAGAGAGATGAGAGACATCAATTGGTTGCCTCTGCACACGCCTCCACCTGGGCCAGGAATCGAACCTGCAACCCAGCCATGTGCCCTTGACCGGGAATCGAACCAGTGACCTCTTGGCTCATGGGTCCACGCTCAACCCCTGAACCACACCGGCCCGGCTCTGCAGCTGGTCCGAGAACTCTGCAGACCGCTGATGGACAGCCTTGACCCTGGGACATGACCCCCCATGGGACAGAGTGGCTGGCAGGGAGCAGGCCTCAGAGGCCGGGGTGAGCCATCGAGGGGCCCTTCACCCCAAATCAGGGCCAGGTCACTGGCCTCTAAGGGCACAGCTCATTCCCAAGCGCCCTACACAGACCCCAGTAGGAGCAGGTCCGGGACCAGAAAAGGGGTAATGTTGGTGTGCAATTGGCTTGCATTGCTGTGGATGGGGCGACATGTCATCAGGTGAACTCTTGGGGGAGAGACGAGCTGCAGGAGAGAAATAATAATAATAATAATAATAATAATAATAATAATAATAATAGCAAGCCCAAAGCCTCAACCCCCTCTCCATCCCCCCGCCCTCGTGTTTTCTGGAAGGTGCCGAACCAGCGCAGCCTCCAAACTGGCTCTGCAATGCTGTAGGGGAAGTGCGCATGCGCGGGGAAGCCCCCTCCCCAGCCCGGGGGGGTGTGTGTGGGGCGGGGGGGGGGGGGGGAAGAGCCTGCAGCGCATCCCAACTGCGCATGCGCCACGAAACCCCCCTCCCCGCGAGCAGCAGACCCCTGCAGTGCGGGGAGGAGAGTGCGCAGGCGCGGGAAGGCCCCCTCCTTTGCAGGGCTGGGAGCTGAGCTGAGCTGCGATGCTCGCTCTCCACCCACCTCCTCCCACCTCCCCTCGCAGGTGACTGGCGCGGAAGGTGGCCCGAGGGCTGGAGGGTTTGCAGAATAGGGTGGTCCCTGGAAATGCAGCTGCGCCATCCGTGTTCGCTGTCCCTGCGACCCCACCTGTGCGCGTACCCCCATCCTGAAGCTCAGGGATGGCAGAGGGGGGCGTCGGTGAACAGTGGGCTGGGGTCAGAGGCGCCCTGATGTCTGAGATTGGGTTCACTTGGACCACCATTCTTTATTATTATTATTATTATTATTATTATTATTATTATTTGGACCACAATTCATTATTATTATTATTATTATTATTATTTGGACCACAATTCATTATTATTATTATTATTATTATTTGGACCACAATTCTTTATTATTATTATTATTATTATTATTATTTGGACCACAATTCTTTATTATTATTATTATTATTATTATTTGGACCACAATTCTTTATTATTATTATTATTATTATTATTATTTGGACCACCATTCTTTATTATTATTATTATTATTATTTGGACCACCATTCTTTATTATTATTATTATTATTATTATTATTTGGACCACCATTCTTTATTATTATTATTATTATTATTATTTGGACCACAATTTATTATTATTATTATTATTATTATTATTATTTGGACCACAATTCTTTATTATTATTATTATTATTATTGTTTCAGAAAGAGAGAGGGATAGAAACATCGATGATGAGAGAGAAGCATGGATGGGCTGCCTCCTGCATGCAACCCGACTGACGGGGCATCGAACCCGTGGATGCGCCACCACGGAGCCACACGGGCTGGGCTAGACCGCAGTTCTTAATCCATTGGGGTTGGTTGTTGTTGTTTGAAAGCCTCGCCCTTGCAGCTTTCAGATGGCCTGTCAGGAGCCTACAGCGACCCCCTTGCCTTCTGTGCACCCTGGGGCCTGGGTTTACCAGTTTCTCTGAATTCGAGGCACCTACACCCAGTGAGGTGAAGTGCCTCCGGAGCAGGAGAGACAGGCAGAGAGAGCGTGTCCCCCTGGCAGCTCCCCACCCTGTGGGCCCTCACATTCTCATCTACCCTTCACCGCGCCTTGGTTCTCCGGCTAAGGCCCACATCCCCCGTCTGGGAGCAGATCTACACGTTCTGGTTTCACACGGGCCGTGTTACAAGCCTTCGGCATCCCCCCCCCAGCCCAGACGGGCCAGATTTCATGGAAACAGCTCTGAGGCCGGCCAGTGTGGCTCAGTGGTTGATTGTCGACCCATGAACTAGGGCAGTGGTCGGCAAACTCCTTAGTCAACAGAGCCAAATATCAACAGGACAACGATGGAAATTTCTTGGGAGAGCCAAATTTTTTAAACTGAAACTTCTTCTAACGCCACTTCTTCCAAATACACTCGCCCAGGCCGTGGTATTTTGTGGAAGAGCCACACTCCAGGGGCCAAAGAGCCGCATGTGGCTTGCGAGCCACAGTTTGCTGACCACTGAACTAGGAGGTCACCAGTTCAATGTGGGTTGCAGGCTCCATCCCCGGTGGCCAGGGGGGGGGGGGGGCGGGTGTGCGGGAGGCGGCCGACCCATGATTCTCTCTCCTCATGGATGTTTCTGCCTCTCTCTCTCCCTCTCCTTCCCTCTCTAACATCAATACAAATATATTAAACAAACAAAAACAACAGAGCTCTTATTCTCACATTATGTCAACGCTTCCTAAGCTACAGCGTTTTTTTTTTTCTTCCTCAGATATGACAGCCGCCCTCCATAGAGGGTCCCGCACAGGACAGATGGCTGAATATCAAGTGGACAGAGCCTGACCTGTAGGTGAAACCCGGAGGGCGCCCCTCGTCTCTCACCGGGGTGACTTCAGTGGCCCTGTATCCCCCTTGGCCCCCCCTCCCCACGGCATTCCCTGGATGCTGAGAATGGATCCCAATGACCCCTGTGACTTCGGCTACACTCCAGGCCAGGCACGCTGACCCCCTTGTCTTTCCCTTGACCACTGAGCCCTCTGTTTAGAAAAAAAAAAAAAACACACACACACACACACACACCAGGGGCTCTCACAGCTCGATTAACCCTCTCACTTCCTTCCAGCCGCTCAAAATCGGCGTCCACCGACCCAGTCCTGTCCCAGCCACCCCAGTCCGTCGCAAAACTCGTGTCCTCCCCCCCCCCACCCTGACCCCAACAAGCACCCTGTCTGTTCGCCTTCCCTTGGTACGTTGTCTTCCTGCCCGCTGGACTCATCACCTTCTAACCGTGATGTCACTTAATAGACGTGACATAGAATTACGAAACTGCATTGGGATCGGAGACGTCGGAGAGCAGGGAGCCTCAGGGTGGAGCCCTCGACTGTCTCAAGCCCCTGGGAGAGCACTCAGTGTATATGGAAGCTATTCGATACGTAGGGATGAGAGCCGCAATCACGTCCCGGCCAGGGGCAAGAGACCAAATGAATTGGCCGTTGAGACACCACGAGCCGAGTCGGGGAAATGGATCGATGGCGAGGAGGTAAAGCAAAAGCCGTCGGCTCCTCCCGCAGCCTTTCCAACCAAGCCGCCTTCTGTGGGGAGATCATTCCCGGCTCCGGGACGCCGACAGGAGGCACCCGAAAGGCTGCTCCTGGGGAGAGTGAGTCGTAACAGCCGCTCCCTCCCTCCTCCCGGATAAAGCACCCCTAGGGATGGGATGCCCCTGGAGGTTGCTTCAGCGGGGTGGGGGGGGGGCCGAGGGAGGAATCCATCTGGGCACGAAGCCTGCTTTCCCTCGAAGGCCTCGCTGTCGTGACAAGTGGCTTCCGTGTGAGCGTGTTGGTCTCTGCGTGTCAGGGTCACATAGCCCGTTGTCAGAAGGTTGTCAGAAGACGTTCACCCCTTCCCTTCCCCATAGCCAGGGAGGACCCCGAGGGGATTAGCTGCCCGCAATGAAGACGGGCAGGAGGTACCATCCTCATTCTGAAGCCCGCACGGGGCCAGCCGGAGCCCCAGTTCCATTCCTGGGACCGCAGGGGTATTTTTTTTTTAAATATATTTTATTGATTTTTTACAGAGAGGAAGGGAGAGGGATCGAGAGTTAGAAACATCACATGAGAGAGAAACATGGATCAGCTGCCTCCTGCACACCCCCCACTGGGGATGTGCCCGCAACCAAGGTACATGCCCTTGACCGGAATCGAACCCGGGACCCTTCAGTCTGCAGGCCGACGCTCTATCCACTGAGCCACACCGTTTAGGGCCCGCATGGGGTATTTGAAAATACCTTGCAACATGCGAAATGCGCCTTTAGATCTAACTATTTTGTTTCCCCATAAGTAGACCTCGACAAAGACCAGAAATGTCTTTGAGATACGGGGGGGGAACTCGGATGGGATCTAATGATCTCTACAGACACGGCTGCGGATGAACTAAAGGGAGTATCACAATGGCTGCCACAGAGATCAAAAGGATGAATGATCTACCTGTGGCGATGTGGGAAAATCTGATATCTGTAAATAAGAACTATTTTTTAAAAAAAAAATAAGAGCGATGCACGTGTGTGCGTGTGTGTGTGTGTGTGTGTGTGTGTGTGTGTGTGAAGGCCCTTGTGAGTGTATTTGTGTAGGCATACACCCCTTTGTAAGTTCTGGCCGGTTTGTAACATCCACGTCATCTGTTAAGTTCAATGAGACAGGAAAATTGGGCATACGCTTCATTACTACGTGGGCACAAGCCTCGATGGCTTTGATGTTGGCGGCAACTGTGAATTATCTCTGCGTCTGTTCTGAGCCGGTTATGACCCCCTGTACCCCACGACCATTCAGAACCCCTTTTCTCCTGCAATTCCTGGGGATTTTTGGAACTCCCAGTCTTGAAGGCTAGGTGGCGCTGTAAGATGGTTGGTGAGTGCCAACCCAACAAAGATCCCTCAAGTGGGAATGAAGATCATTTCCAAGCAACGCATCTGGGTGTGTTGGGCATACACCCCCCACATTCATGGGAGGGGTGCCGGTGCCCTTGTTCCAAGGCAGACATTTGAGGGTTCGGGTGTGGGGGACGATGGGGGACCCTCCTAAGGCTGAAAAATCTGCCAGATCCTACGATCCCACCCCGCAAACAAACAGCTGGGGGGAGCCTGTGAGGTTGGAATCTACAGAAACAAGCCGATAGGAAAAGCCCCAAAGGGGGTTTGTTGACAAAATTTTCAGCCCCCCCCCCAAAAAAAACACCCCACAAAGACAATCATAAAAACCCCAAAAGCAAAATAAATAAACAAACAAACAAAAAAGACACTTGAAAAAAAAAATTGACTTTCAGTGACAAGAATGGTCAATTCAAAAAATATCCCCCTGTCCCCCGATTTTAATTATCTTTAACTTGGTCGTTGTAATGGTATGGGAACAATCTGTCGTAAGTGTATTTGCCGGGGGGCGGGGGGGAAGTTGGGTTACTAGTACCTGCAAAACCCTCAATTTAGAGATTTTTAACTTGAGACCCTCTGGGTACATTATAAATATGAATGACGAGTTAAGAGGAAAGTGGTTCAGATGCGTGTCTGCGTCTAAACTGTACACAGACGTCTATTCAGACGAATGAGCGCCTTTCTCATTGGGTAGAGTTAAGACGTTCAAAACGTCGTGTTGCAACATTTGATTCTCATCCATTTTGTAGCTCAATCCCCTCCCTGACATCATATATTAGAATAAATCCCAGTGGTCTGAGATCAGCAAAAGGTAATGGAAGGGCCGGCAGGGGGGGGGGGGGTGGTTTAAAGGGAATAAAAAAAAAAAAAAACAGCCAAAAACGGTGTGGCTCAGTGGATAGAGCGTCGGCCTGCGGACTGAAGGGTCCCAGGTTCGATTCCAGTCAAGGGCATGTACCTTGGTTGCGGGCACATCCCCAGTGGGAGGTGTGCAGGAGGCAGCTGATCGATGTTTCTCTCTCATCGATGTTTCTGACTATCTATCCCTCTTCCTTCCTCTCTGTAAAAAATCAATAAAATATATTTAAAAAAAAAACAAAAAAAAACAGAGGCATGGTGGACATATTTACAAATTTCCTAACTAGATAATATAAAGGACTTTTCTAAATTAGTAAGGGGGGGGGGAAGAGATTTTTTAAAAAAAAATCAGAGAAAAAGCTCAGAAGGCAAATGGGAACGTGGGCGAATCACATAAAAACTCAAAGCGCAGCAAAACGGGCAAGAATGAAACCTGTTTATCGCAGTTTGGATTCCCATGCCGATATTCCAAGCAAATGTAAGCAAACATCTCTGCCACGGCGTTGGACCCTGGCCAGGGGTCAAGGTCACCAGGAAGTTGACACTGAAGAAACCCAAGGATGTCCGTGGAGAATAAGCACACCATTTCCTCAACGTCTTCTCCCTTTGTGAAGAAGTTTTATGTGAGTTTGGTTGTTTTTTGTGTTTTTTTAAAGGATGAGAAAGCCCCCGTGGGGAGATGAAGAAGGACGGAGAACGGAGAAAGGTTTTGTTTACTTTCATCTCCAGGGGAAGTTCAAGGCGGTCGCGGGCAAGTGATACGGCGCTCGGAACGTGCGTGAAATTAATTGTCCCCCACACTTGAAATGTCACCGCAGCCGAAACCGGTGTGGCTCCGTGGGGAGAGCGTCGGCCTGCGGACGGAAGGGTCCCGGGTTCGATTCCGGTCAGGGGCATGGACCTTGGTTGCAGGCACATCCCCAGTGGGAGGTGTGCAGGAGGCAGCTGATGGATGTTTCTCTCTCATCGATGTTTCTAGCTCTCTCTCCCTCTCCCTTCCTCTCTGTAAAAAAAATCAATAAAATATATTTTTTAAAAAAATGTCACCGCACTTTCAGACCCACAGGACACATTCCTCCTCTGCGAGGGTGATGCGTGTCTTTTTCCGAATCTAGGCCGGTTTGAGGCTCGCCCTCATCAATGAACTCTTGACTGAATATTTAAAAAAAAAAAAAAAAAGGGAGGGTCATGTTTCTCCCAAGTGTGAAGTTTTCAGCTGGACCCATCCATCCCCAAGCCCACTCCGGGCCTCCTGCCAGGGCAAGAATAGAGCCTGGGATGGTATGCCTTTTTAAAAAAAAACCCACAAAATAATGGCAAGAGGTCACCCCCCTGTGCCCCGTTGGGGTCGCTGGGAGTTAGCAGGAGAATGTCTGCCCGTGGCGACTGGGTTTCTGTCGGGAGTCTTGAGTTGGGAACGTTGTGCTGGGGGGGTGGGGGGCCCTCCTCCCAAGAGAGATGGGGTACGGGGAAGAAAAAGAGTCTCTCTTTCTGGTCGGCGAGTGTTCACGTTCAGATTGCTTTTTTTAAAAAATACACTTTGAGCCCAAACCGGTTTGGCTCAGTGGATAGAGCGTCGGCCTGCGGACTGAAGGGTCCCAGGTTCGGTTCCGGTCAGGGGCACGTGACTTGGTTGCTGGCACATCTCCAGTGGGAGGTGTGCAGGAGGCAGCTGATCGATGTTTCTCTCTCATCGATGTTTCTAACACTCTATCCCTCTTCCTTCCTCTCTGTGGAAAATCAGTGAAATATATTTAAAAAAAAAAATACACTTTGATTGGTTTCCGAGAGGAAGGGAGAAGGAGAGAGAGAAACATCAACGATGAGAGAGCCCTGGCTGGTGTGGCTCAGTGGACAGAGCGTCGGCCTGCGGACGGAAGGGTCCCGGGTTCGATTCCGGTCAAGGGCATGGACCTTGGTTGCGGTCACATCCCCAGTAGGAGGTGTGCAGGAGGCAGCTGATCGATGTTTCTCTCTCATCAATGTTTCTAACTCTCTATCCCTCTCCCTTCCTCTCTGTAAAAAATCAATAAAATATATTTTTTAAAAAAATATATCAATGATGAGAGAGAATCACTGATCAGCTGCCTCCTGCATATCCTCTCCTAAGAGGGGTCGAGCCCACCACCCAGGCATGTGGCCTGACGGGGAATCGAACTGTGACCTCCTGGTTCTTAGGTCGACGCTCAACCACTGAGTCACCCGGCTAGACGGCCTTTTTTGCATTTATTTTTATTTTATTTTTTTTAGTGTGTCTGGTATGAAGTCATATTCCCTCCCTGGGCCTCATCCTTCACCCCTTTGTCGTCCACCACCCCCTTTTTCTTTGCTCACTTGTAAGAAGAGCAATACGAGCTGAGCCCCCACCCCTCTGTGAGCCCCCACCCAAGCGAACACCCTAGCTCCCTTGCACCCAGGCGGCCTCCCCGGGGGCATAGGGACCCACATTTTGCCTGTGGCGGGGAAGAACCAGAAAATGAATGAGCCACCATGAGCTCAGGGGAGGGAGGGGAGGGGAGGCAGGAGGCGAGAGAGAAAAAAAGCAGATGCGACATTGCAGCTGCTCTCTCCCGCAGCGATGGCGCAGGCGCCGAGGAGACCCCTGCATTGCACCAGGGCAACTGCGCATGCTCCGGGGGCTCCTGCACCGCGGGGTGGGGGGAGGTAGAGGGGGGACTGGTACCCTCTGCTCCCTTGGCAACCGTTTCCCAGGAAACCTGATGTGAGCTTTGCTGGAGGAGAGGTGAGGGGGGGGCGGGCCTGCAGGAAAATGGCTCTGAACCCCAGATTTTTCTTCAAACGGATGCAACTGAAAGTTTCTGGGTGATCCCAGATCAAGTTGGACACCCAACTGTTGTTCCTCCCAACCCCATCGCTGTCCTGTTCCCAGCTATTGGGGCCTGTGGTCAGACAGGAAGAGAGATGACCAGGTGCAAACATCCGATTTTTTATTTTTTATTTATTTATTTATTTATTTTGGCTTGTTCAGTTAATGCAGCCTTCCAGAAAGTTCTTGGCATCCATCTTTAAGTGCTCTTATGAAAGAGGCAGGTGCCTTTGCTTTCCATGACCCTCCACGTTCCCCCCCCCCCCCCCGTGACCTCACGGTCCCTTCCAGATTGGCGTGGTCAGGGCACCCACTGAATGACCAGGGGCCGGAACCCCCGCCCCCTGGTTGCCGCAAAGCAGTTTCCTGCACATCAAACACACTCGTGATTCGGGAGGGATGCCAGGGAGGGAGCTTCTGAGATGCTGGTGTGTTATTTCTCTGGGCCCGAGTGCTGGAGACCCAGGTGTGTTCCCCTTGGGAAAACGTGGAGTGTGCAATTCGCTTCATGAAAACCCACCACCACCACCACTACCAACAACAACAAACAAGAAAGAAACAGACAAACAAAACTTACTCAGGAGCCATGAACTTTTCTTTTTTAATATGTTTTATTGATATTTTACAGAGAGGAAGGGAGAGGGATAGAGAGCTAGAAACATCGATGAGAGAGAAACATCCATCAGCTGCCTCCTGCACACCTCCCACTGGGGATGTGCCCACAACCAAGGTACATGCCCCTGACCGGAATCGAACCTGAGACCTTTCAGTCCGCAGGCCGACGCTCTACCCACTGAGCCACACCGGTTTCGGCGGAGCCATGAACTTTTAAGTAGAGGGATGGATCACCGAAGACATACACATGTGCGCGCGCACACACACACTCGTATGCATGCACACACACACACATACACGCACACAACACACACATGCGTGCACACAGAGGGAATGTGCCCCATCACCCTCCACAGCCTCGTCACCAGACATCGGGAGGGGGCCCAGGCAAGGGTGCAGGGAGGACCCTCAGTGCTGCATCAGGGAACATCATGGTTGACCAGAAGCCCTCCCAGCAGAGACAGCTCTCTTCTGCCTTTCCCTCCACTCACCCGCCACTGCCCCGCACCCTCCCTCTTTATCATCAGCTACGGACGGACGGACGGACGGACGGATGGAATGGGCCCTCATTTTTTCCCCTCGGACAGCCTCCGGTTCCTACCACTTCAGGCCGTACCATGCCTTGATGTGTCCCTTCCCAGACCCCTCCCAGCGAGGCAAGGCTTCTGGAAACCCAGGCCCCGAATGGGAACGGTGTCTGAATGAAACAGCGAAGCTCACGCGTTCTGCGCCCCACACCTCCATGCCCTGCTCTGTCCTCAGGGAGCCGGCGGCCCACTCGTCAGGCATCTTGCTTAGGAGGACCGTCACGATGGGCCTGCCACGTCATTCCAGAAGATCGCGGTCTCTCCGTCAGGGCTGTTGGCTCGCGGCCTCTCGTCTTTCCTCCTGAATATGTATCCCATTTTCCTGCTCCTTCACATGCTGAATAATTTTGGATGGTGTCCCGGACAGTGTGAACGAGAAGTTATAAACAATCGTGATGGCCATGTGTGTGTGGGTTTGTTTTTTCTGAATGATTCGTGCGTGTGTGCGTGTGCGTGTGCGTGTGTGTGTGTGAGGCAGGCAGTGACTTTAGTGGGACGATGACTGCGAACTCAGTCTCCTTGCTCCTGCTGGTGGGAACGGAAGTCTCCCCCCCAGGTCTTAGCGGGGTGGCGTGGAGTCTGCCCCGTGTTTCAGGTTCAGAGGTCATCCAGAGAGTTGGGCAGAGTGTAAGCCGAGTGTAGCCCCCACTTTTCCAGCTCACGGGACTGCCCCGATCTCTATCCCCTGCTTTATTCCTGGCACTGGAGCTGCCGATTTGACTTTTCGTGGGAATAATTTTTTTTAAAATATATTTTATTGCTTTTTTACAGAGAGGAAGGGAGAGGGAGAGAGAGTCAGAAACATCGGTGAGAGAGAAACATCCATCAGCTGCCTCCTGCACACCTCCCACTGGGGATGTGCCTACAACCAAGGTACATGCCCTTGACCGGAATCAAACCTGGGACCTTTCAGTCTGCAGGCCGACGCTGTATCCACTGAGCCAAACCGGTTTCGGCGGGAATATTTTTTTTAAAAATATATATTTTTGCCCTAACCGGTTTGGCTCAGTGGATAGAGCATCGGCCTGCGGACTCAAGGGTCCCAGGTTCGATTCTGGTCAAGGGCATGTACCTTGGTTGTGGGCACATCCCCGGTAGGGGGTGTGCAGGAGGCAGCTGATCGATGTTTCTCTCTCATCGATGTTTCTAACTCTCTATCCCTCTCCCTTCTTCTCTGTAAAAAATCAATAAAATATATTTTTAAAAAAATAAAAAATAAAATATATATATATTTTTTATTGATTTCAGAGAGGAAGGGAGAGATAGAAACATCCACGAGGAGAGAGAATCATGGATCGGCTGCCTCCTGCACGCCCCACCCTGGGGATGGAGCCCACAACCCGGGCCTGTGCCCTCACAGGGAATTGAACTGTGACCTCCTGGTTCTTGGGTCGATGCTCCGCCCCTGAGCAACACCGGCGGGGCTCGTTCTCTGTTTTCATAAACAAACGGACCCAGCACATCCTCCAAACTACATCCCCAGCTTTCGGCAGGAGCCAATTAAGGGAGCTGGGGACCTGGACTGAGGGAAGCAGCAGACAGGAAACACAGCCCTGTGTTATAGTCTTTTGTTCCTTGGAGAGCGCTGTGCTTTCCACCGAGCCTCATAAAGCATCCAGACTCTCCAAGTGCTGACCTCGGCCCTCGGGGAAACGCAGCATCAATCTCATGCCAGGCTTCCGCGGTGGTGGAGAACTTTCTAACAATCTTGGTTTGTTATGAAGTTTGTTTCCCCGGTACCTTAGGCTCTTGTGATGTCTGTCACCTTTTTTCTTTTTTTTTTTTTTAAGAAAAAAAATATGTTTTTATTGAATTCAGAGAGAGGGCAAGATAGAAACATCCATGATGAGAGAGAATCATCCGTCGGCTGCCTCCGGCACGCCCCCCCCCCTACTGGGGATCGAGCCCCAAACCCCGGCGTGGGCCCTGACTGAGGATCAAAGCACGACCTCCTGGTGCAGGGGTCCACACTCAACCACTGAGCCACACTGGCCGGGCTCACTCACGTTTTTATTAAACATCTTTCATCATAGGTTTGACATGTTTTCCATTCGACTGGCACCCTAGGGTCCCATCCAGCATGGGTGTCCTCTGTGGCCCATGAGCACCTGAGGACAGGTAAGAGGGTGGGAGTTTGTGTAGCCAAGCTCGTCTTTGATCAAGGAGTGATTGCACAACTGGAGACTGAGGATGGGGCAAGCTCAGCGAGTTCTATGTTCAGAAGGTGCAGGAGTGGTCCTCCAGAGGTCATCATGAAGCTCTCAGGGCGATGACTGGCCGTGGCGGGGCGGGGGGGGTGGGGACAGAAGCATCCTGGGAACATACAGGCCCCCTCATGCCTGCCACCTCTTTAAGTCACATTGTAAGATTTCCCCAGAATTGCAACTTCGAATCGACTCTAATTTCTCACATCAAAATCACAAATTCAGCTTTGAGGCCTTAAGGCCTTGCCGGGGTTGGGTAAGAGCTTCGGCCCATGCACAGAAGGGTTGTGGGTTCGATTCCGCTGTCAAGGGCACCTACCTGGGTTGCAGGTTCGATCCCCGGCCCCGGTCGGGGCAGGTATAGGAGGCAACCGATCAATAGATCTCTCTCACACCGATGTTCATCTCTCTCCCACCTCCCTCCCACACTCTCTTAAAAAAAAAAAATCAATGGGAAAAATATACTCAGATGAGGATTACAAAAGAAAAAAACAACAGAGAGAGAGAGAGAGAGAGAGAGAGAGAGAGAAGAGATTGAAGGCTAAGTTTGAAGATTCGAAGATCTGGATGGGGCACACTCTTTAGTAAGCAATGGGTTCCCGGTCTAGAATTCTGAATGGAGAACTATAGCTAGCAAAGCACACAGTTCATACAAATGTAATTACACGTTCCCCCCTGCAAAATCACCCTAAAAATCATGGGCGGCTCCAGGTGTCACGTAGTCAACACGTCATATCACGGGGCGATCGCTCAGTACCTACGTCAGGACCCTCCATACGTCCAACCTTACCAACCCCAGCGTTTCCGTGTGGCCAGGGCTGTTGAGCGAGACCATTGCCATGGAATCCTACGAACCCATGCCTGAAGCCGGGGAAGAAGAGCAGCGGACAGCCAGCTCGACTCGTATGTCTCAGATCTGGGCAGAGCTTCCTAAGATTCATCTTGTTTTCTTAATCCTGTCTTTTAGAAAGCCATAACTCACCTCCAAGGCCTCCACTCCCTCGCTCCTTGCCAAATTCCGGGCTCCCCCTCCTTCCCCCCCCCCAGGCCCCACTGTGTAGGGTGGAGTCCAAAACCTAATCAAGGAAATATGCATCCCCAATACGACGACATGACAGTCTCCCAAACCCAGTGAAACAACAATACGGCGTAACCGAACTGGCGGCGATAATTGGTGTGCAAAGCAGACCACATACATGAGACGATAATGAATCTCATCTTGTACTTTTAGATAAGACAAATAGCTAATCAATCTCAATCATGTTGGGTGACGGCAGAGAGAAGGGAATGGGGGGGGGGGGCGCGGGTAGAACTCTATACCTCTCAATTTATCTCTCTTTTAACTGCCCAATTAGCAGCGGCCATTAGCCTAGAGGTACAGGTGCTGAGAGCGTGCGCACACCGCTCGGCGAACCCATCCTTGACCCTGGGAGATCCTTCCCAGCTGCTCGGTTGCCTCTGTTCTTGCGCCCTCCCCATCCAAACACCGGATACCAGCTCTGTTATTCCCAGGAACAAAGCCCACACTTGCAGGACTGGGTAACACGAGTCTGCTGAAATCCCCCTAATTTAAAAAAAAAAAGTCTATAAATGACAGAATCAAATCATTGTACCCAGCATCCCATAGCTGGGGGGGGGGGGGAACAAAGCTTTGGGGGTTTAGAGACTAGAGAAAGATGGGTAAATGCAACCAGAAGGGCCCACAGCATCTACATCGGGTGCAGGCGTGGTACCAGCAGAACCAGCCATTGCAATTTCCTTCACACATTCCTGGTGCATTCTCCTTGTTTCACCCGCCAATCAAAGAACTCAAATGCAATGTCCTTTTGCCCTGGCTGGTGTGGCTCAGTTGGTTGAGCCTTGGTCCTGAGCCCCAAGGGGTTGCTGGTTTGATTCCTGTTTAGGGCACATGGCTGGGTTGCTGGCTCCATCCCCAGAAGGAGGCAGCCAGGAGGCAGCCGATCAATGTTTCTCTCTCTCTCTCTCTCTCTCCCTCTCCCTTCCACTCTCTCTCAAAATCAATAAAGATACTAAAAGGAAAATGCAATGTCCTTTCATTGTTCATCATGTAGCATGGAATATCAGGTTTACCTTCAATTTACATCCCTAACCGTATCCCAGTTTCACGCATAATGTCGGCATAATTGCAGGTAGGAGGCTCTAGGGAGTTTACTTTTGTTGTGGAGATCTTTCTAAGCCATGGATCAGACGAACAAAAATGCTGATTAAAAAATGGTAGGCAAATAGGGAAAGGATTTTCATCAACTTCTTCTTTTTTAAAAAAAAAAAATCAACCTTACTGCTGTACTTGACTATAGGGAAATTAACCCCTTTTCAATGTAGAGTTCAATGAGCTGAAGAGAATTGATTATACCTATGTAATCGCCATAGCAATCAGTAGAAAGACATTCTCATCACCCTCCAAAGCTTCCTCTTCTCCTTCGCGTTCAACCGCCCCCATCCCTAGATAGAGTGGGGTACCCTCCCCCATTGCAGGTGGAAAGTGCCCCCACGCGGAAAGTCTCTCTGTTTTATTCTGTCCAAGATTAACTTCTATGCTTCCTGTTGCCAATGTTTGGGTGTGTGTGTTTTTTTTATTTTATTTTGTTGTTTGTTTTTTGTCTAATCCTCACTCAAGGGTATTTTTCCCATTGATTTTAGAGAGAGTGGAAAGGGGAGAGGGAGAGGGAGAGGGAGAGAGAGAGGGAGAGAGAGAGAGGGAGAGAGAGAGAGGGAGGGGGAGAGAGAGAGAGAGAGAGAGAGAGAGAGAGAGAGAGAGAGAGAGAGAGAGAGAGAGAGAGAGAGAGAGAGAAAGAGAGAGAGGAGAGAGAGAAACAGATATGAGAGACACATCGATTGGGTGCCCCAACGGGGCGTGGAATCTGCAACCCAGGTATCAGGGCACCCCAGGTAGCCCTGATTTTATACCCATTTTATAAGACTCCAAACAGTCCGTTTGCGGGCTCGATCCCCAGGAGGGGGCATGCAGGAAGCAGCCGATCAGTGATTCTCTCTCATCCTTGATATTTCCATCTCTCTCTTCCCCTCTCCCGTCTCTCTCTGAAATCAATAAAAACATATCTTTAAAAATACGGGCAGAAGATCTGAATAGACTTTTTTTTTTCAATTAATATAGCCAAACTGGTCTGTTCTGGTTGTGTGGTGTGTTGTTTTTTTGTTTTGTGTTGTTTTTTTTGGGGGGGGGGGAACGGGGTTCCATGACTGGGAATCGAACCAGGGAGCACGGGATGAGGGCTGCTGGCCTGTTCTTTTCTGAGCTGATCTCCGTCTTCGGGATTTCACCCGCTGTAGGCCACAGCTGCCAACTTCGGCACCGGGATTTCCTTCCCCGCGTGTTCCCTCGGCAGCTGCTGGCTCAGGAAGCTCGTGGTTCACCTCACAACTTATGGAAGGCAGCACAGTCACCCTGCGTTTTGCCACCGCACACGGCAGGGGATCGTATTTCCAGGCTCGGATGTCCGTCTCTGCACTCCCTGCTGCTCACCGATGCGCCAAGACCACATGTTTTGGGTTTAGGGTGATTGGAGCACGCCGATGATCTCCTGATCCTACGGTACACGGAGCCAGGTTAGGTTGTGGTTACCCACTTAACTCAAAGTATCCGTGGCTTAACGTACCATTAGTTAGTTACTGGCTCATGCTCTACACACCACATGAGGTAGGTGCCTGCCCACCCCACGTTCTCTCAAGGGTTCCGACTGCCAAGACGATGACCTTGACGTAGCCTTGCCATTGCTCCAGGAGGCTCTCAGCTCACCTATGGTCCGTGTGGAGCCTTGTATGGGAGTAGTTATCCCCCTGCCCCACCTTGTTGTACCTGAAGCGCTAGTCAACAAACAGGCTATTTTTCAAATGTTTTTATGGATCCCGAAACAATGATTCTCTCGTCGTTGATGTTTCTATCCCTCTCGCCCTCTCCCGTCCCCTCTCTGAAATCAATGAAAACGTATTTTTTTTAAAATATATATATTTTTATTGATTTTTACAGAGAGGAAGGGAGAGGGATAGAGAGTTAGAAACATCGATGAGAGAGAAACATCCATCAGCTGCCTCCCGCACACCCCCGACTGGGGATGTGCCCGCAACCAAGGTACATGCCCTTGACCGGAATCAAACCCGGGACCCTTCAGTCCTCAGGCCGACGCTCTATCCACTGAGCCAAGCCGGTTTCGGATGAAATCAATGAAAACGTATTTTTTTATAAAATTTTTCAAAAAAAAAAAGTGCACTGGGAAGATAAAGACAAAGACATTAACGCAATATGGTACCTAGAGAATTCAAATCATTTTTTTCTCAGGTTACGGAAGATGCAACTTTTCCTCACTGTTGTTTTTCTGGATGCTTATTTTGCTCCTTTGAAGACCCGGGCTTCCTATTTTATTCTACCTATTTAAAACAGAACCTGAGATTTCTCCCCCCCAACCCCCCAACCCCCCGACCCCCCCCGCTTTATCATTTAAGTTAAATTAGCCCAACAGAAACCCAAGCCCGCCCAGTTATTTCTGGACAGGCAGCTGGGGGAAAGTCTACATTACAATGTTCTCGTGGGGTCACTACAGGAGGGAGCCAGGTGCACAGCACCCGCATCTTAAAATGTCCACCCTCTCTGATGGCCAATCATGCAACAGGCGGCCGCCACCCTCCGCAGGAAAAGGCTTCCAGAACACGGTAGACCCTCGTGGAGCGAGGTTGGGAGGGTGCAGCCCAGACCCCAAGACCTCTGGGCCCAGAATAGCCCGTTAAGTGCTCAGCTGTCCTGTTTATGCCAACGTCCTCGGGCCGTGTCCCTCCCCCCCCCAAGACCCATATTCGTATCAGGCACAGGCAGATGAGGTCATTTATTATCGGGGTGTGTGTGTGTGTGCGCATACCACTGTCATTAGGGCAGGGATCGAGGGGCGCAGGACCCCAACGGAAAATGTGGAGAGAGGAAGAGGTGGAGAGAGTTCTTTTTTTTTTTTTTAAATTGATTTCACAGAGGAAGGGAGAGAGAGAGATAGAAACATCCATGATGAGAGAGAACCATGGATCCGCTGCCTCCTGCACGCTCCCTACGGGGGATCGAGTCCACAGCCCAGGCATGTGGCCTGACCTGTAAATCGAACCGTGACCTAGGTTGATGCTCTAGCCACGGAGCCAAACCAGCGAGGGCTCCAATCTGCTTTTAATGTCATGCCTATACACATCGATGTGTTAGACGCAATTCATCAAGTCCAGCCCATGCCCCTCGGGAATTATCGGGGAATGTAATAGGTTCCTGCAAAAGCCACCACAATAATGAAAACATTTGGGGAAGGTTCTCGGAGTCTTGCGGATGTCCTGTGTCTCCTTAACGTCCCCACAACGAACTCAGCATTTGTCCACGGATCTTGTCTGCGGTGACTATGGTGGTAGTGTTGGAATGGAAGGTGTCAATGAAGAAGAAAGGGGGGGGGGCACATCTGTAATACTTCCAGTAAGAAAGATAAACTTAAAGAATTTGCTGTCTACAAAGCTACGATTCAACGTTGACAAAGAAGTTAAGACACTCTCGAAATCGAAACAGGGAGAGCCCTGGCTGGTGGGTTGGTTGGGCACCATCCTGTGCACTGAAAGGTCACTGGTTCAATCCCCCGTCGGGACACATGCCCAGGCTTTGGGTTCGAGTCCCCAGTAGGAGGCGTGCAGGAGACCGTTGATCGATGGATGGTTCTCCCTCTCTAGTCCTCTCTCTCTAAGAAGAAAAAGAAAGCAAACAAAAACCAACGGGGAGACTTTGTCCCTCATATACTCGTGATTTACAAGACATCCTAAAAGGAACAAATCCTTCGGGGAGAAATGATAAGATACTATTCTGTCCCTGGAACCCACACCAAGAAATAAATAGTGCCAGGGAAAATAACGGCATGGGTATACGTAAGAGAATATGGTTAGATTTGGGTAATGTTTTCTTCGCGTATCTGACTGGATAGACAGCTTCACCCGTCATTAATTTTTTTTAAAAACCGTGTTGATGTGCTTGCAGCGAAGAAAGCTATAGTTCGTATAACAACAACAGGACAGTCCTTTGGGGGAAGGAACCGGGTTACATAAGAGTAATTTTATTCAGAGTGGTGCGATTACATTTGTATTAATGCGAAGGAGATGTTAATTGTGATCACCATGACAACCAGTGAGAAAATGATCCCAAAGTACAGCTAATGAAAAGACAAGGGGATTAAGAGGGTACACTAGAAAACAAAAGGATGCAGCGATGGTGGCGGCGGGGGGGGGGGGGGCGGGGGGCGGGGAGACAAAAAGGAGTTAAGGTGTGTCGAAAACAAATGGAACATGGGAGACAGAAACTCGTCCTTCTTCATCTGGAACCGCATGAATAAGAACGAGATCCAACGTCCTACCAGAAGGCATAAATGATCAGACTTGATAAGACAGCGTGATCCCAATCAATGATTTTTGATTAAGGGAGACACTGGAGAAAGGGTAGAGGTGGTCGAAGGGAGAGGGTGGGGACATCTGTAATAGGATCCACAACGAAAATAAAGGCAAACACCTGTCCACGTTAAAATAGAAAATATTCCGGAAAGCTTAAGCTCATATTTAAAGGAACTGGGATCAACATAATAATTATACCCACATCCAGAAAAAGGCAGGGAGCAAGAAAGATCAGAGAAGAAAGGAATAAAAGAGAAAATGGAAACGCAATAGAGAAAACGAATACTAGCAGGAGACGGGTCTTTTGAAACTTGCACCCACCTAAGTTGATAAAGCAATGAGAGAGTGGAGAGAGAGAGAGAGAGAGAGAGAGAGAGAGAGAGAGAGAGAGAGAGAGAGAATGGGGACTCAAATGAGTAAACTAGTGAAAAAGAGGGCATTATGACTAACCTTCCATAAATAAAGCAAGATTATAAGGGAATACTACGAATAATATGCCAACCAATTGGATGACCTGATGGCCTAGAATCTAGGCCCTAGATGAAAGGGACTGATACCTAGACAGACAAAACAACCACAAAACCAACAAAGTCAACTGGGAAGAGATGCAAGGAGAAGGAGAAAACGCGACTAGAACTATGCCAAGTGGAGAAACCGAATGCGTTAACGTGTCCTTGTATCGCAGGGAAAACGCCACGCCGTGACTTCCCTGGCGAATGCCACCGAACACCGTGGCGTTAGGTTGCCCATCGCCAAGCCCGAGAGCCACAGAACGGAAACGGTGATGGCGGCCGGTGGGCCAGGGGCACAAACATGGTTTGTACACGCGGAGACTACGACAGGGAGTGAGCAGTACAGCTGACCTGGATCCCATGTCTCGCTTCTGAGACTAGGAGAGCAGGTGCATGGGGCGGGGCGGGGGTGCTGTTATTTCGGACATTTGTTGTTCAAGAAACATTCTCGCCTGGCTGGGGAGGCACAGTGGCGGAGTGTCAATCCATGAACCAAGAGGTCACCGGTTGAATTCCCAATGAGGGCACATGCTCGGGTTGCAGGATGGACCCCCCGGAGTGGGGTGTGCAGGAGGCAGCTGATCAATGATTCTCTCTCATTATCGATGTTTCTCTTTCTCTCTCCCACTCTCTATAAAGATCAATAAAAACATTTTTTAATTTTTTTTATTGTTTGAAGTATTACAAATAGTAGTACATATGTCTCCTTTTTTTTTTCCCCATTGACCTCCCCCCGGCCTCCCCTTCCCCCCAGTACATGCCTTTACCTGCCCCCCCTCAGTGTCTTGTATCCATTGGTTATGCTGATATGCATGCGTACAAGTCCTTCGGTTGATCTCTTACAGCCACCCCCCAACCTCCTCTGCCTTCCCACTGTAGTTTGACAGTCTGTTCAATGCTTCTTTGCCTCTGTATCTATTTTTCCCCCATTTCTTTCCTTTAAAAAATCTTGCCTCTGCAGACTAGAAATAAACATATAATAACAAAAAATGTTTGAGTCCCAATTTCAATGTCCAACAGTTCTGAGTCCCCGTGTCAATGTCAAACAGTTCCTTATGTGTACATGTCAGCAATGATATCTGGATGGTGGGCACATGGTGGCAATGCAGGTCCGACCCTCTCTGGTTTGGTCCTGGGCAACCTGCTGCGACGCACAGCTGCTGACCGCTAGCGTGGCAAGGCGTCGTCAGCGTCTTCCATCTCTGGACTGTTTCTCCTCTTGTCTTCAAAACATTTTAAAAAAAAAAAAAAACATACAAAACTCTAACATCTCTCACAGTCAGGGAGAAGGCAAGCAGAGTCGGTAAACTTATACAAAACTACAATGAGGCATGTTTCCTAAGTAATAAGCCAGAACACAACAGATGAGCCACTATGAGCCTCTGAGAAAATGGGCGGTCACAGAGAAAAAAATAATGTATGCCACTAATGCTAAAATTTTTAATGTCCAACAAGAGGGCTGTCAGATTACGTTTCAAAATATTTTTTTCTTGATTTCAAAGAGGAAGGGAGAGTGAGAGAAACATCCATGATGAGAGAGAATCATGGATCGGCTGCCTCCGGCACGCCCCCTACTGGGGATGGAGCCCGCAACCCAGGCACGTGCCCTGACCAGGAATTGAATGGCGACCTCCTGGTTCATGGATCGATGCTCAATCACTGAGCCACACCAGCTGGGTCCTTTCCACACCTTTCCAATAGAGATGTAACTGAAAATGGATAGAATGCAAACATTATTGGTCAGAAGGCAATCATTATGAGGCTGTCAATGTGGGCACAGACTTTTTTTTTTAACTTGGTCTAAAAATCTTCTCTGGACACCTTCTGCAAATCCCATGGCAAGCAATGAGAAAATGATCGGCATCCAAACTTGCAGATCGGGGGTCAGGAGGTCGGAAGATAACCTCAGAGAGAGAAGTATAGGACTCTCTCGAGAAAAGTCTTGTCCCCAAACTCCTGATGAACACAGATGATAATGGGGAGGGGGGGAGAGAGCATGGCAACAGGAGTTGAAAAGCAATTCAGAGCAGTTTGGGAATAAGATAAATTTTAGCAATACATTCATCAGCGCATTTTGCTTATATTTTCCACCTCCTGTCGCCACAGGCGTGATAGAAAACCAATATGCACATTTATGCACGTTGAAAAGAGCCTTTTGGATAATTATGAGATAAAAATTCTCGGGAGCAAGAACGATTAGTGTCATGGTTTGTTGATTTTGTTCTTGCCGTGTGACGCACGCCATAATGATGCATCGGACAATTGATGCAAATCAATTGTGCAATTACTTAGGGAAAAAGCTGCCGGGATGAGCAAATACTGATTATTGGTTAATATAGACCTGGTATGAGTCTACACGCTTGAGGTATTAGTTGTTTATTCAACCCCCCCACATCTCAAGACAATAGGTACCGCTATCACTCCCAAGTCCCAATTCTGAACCTGAGCTAAAGGCCTACAAGAAAGGAATGAAAGAAGTCAATGCGGGGGGGATGGAGGGGGTCAAAAGGGGACATATTAATACTTTCAACAATAAAGAATTTTTTTTTAAAGAAAGGGATAGAAGGACCTCAAGGATGACTCATTCTGTCTCGAGTCTTTTGCATCGACTGTGTTTAGGATAACCTTACTCTTTTATGGCAAATACATTCCACGTCTATTTTAAGAAACTTTACCCAACCCCAATGTCATGAAGTTATTTGCCTAAATTGGGTTCTCCATACTGTATTAAATGGTTTTCGTATTTTTAGGTCCATGATTCACATGGAATTAATTTTCTCTGTAATGTAAGGTCACATGTCAGATTGCATTTCCCTCCATGACTATTCAGTCCATTAGAAAATTAATTGGAAAAAAAAATCTCTCTTTTCCCCATAGGTCTTTTTAAAATAAATTATTGGCTTTTATATGCTTGAGTCTATTTTTGAGCTCTATTTTCTTTCTCCCTTTCTCCCTTTCTCCCTTCCTTCCTTCCTTTCTTCCTTCCTTCCTTCCTTCCTTCCTTCCTTCCTTCCTTTCTTCCTTCTCCCCTTCCTTCCTTCCTTCCTTTCTCTTTTACCCTCACCCAAAGATATTTTTTCCACTGATTGTTTTAGAGAGAGTGGAGGGGAGGGAGGAGAGGGGAGAGAGAGAAAGAGAGAGAAACATCGATGTGAGAGACACATTGACTGGTTGCCTCCCATTCCCACCCTGACCGAGACCAGGGATCGAGCCTGCAACTGAGGCACGTGCCCTTGATGGGGAATCGAGCCCACAACCCTTCTGTCCCTGGACCAACGCTTTGACCACTGAGAAAACCTGGCCAGGGCATCTCTCTTCTTTTTCTTTTTTCTAAAATATGTTTATAGATTTCAGAGAGGAAGGGAGAGGGAGAGAGAGAGAGATAGAAACATCAATGATGAGAGAGAATCATGGATCGGTTGCTTCCTACAGGCCCCTTACTGGGGATGGAGCCCACAACCTGGGCATGTGCCCTGACCAGGAATAGAACCATGACCTCCTGGTTCATAGGTTAACACTCAACCACTGAGCCACACCGGCCGGGCTCGTTCCATTTTTTCCCCATTGATTTGTTTCTCTGTCTTTGTGCAAACACCACACTGAGAAAGCCAGGTCCTAGGCCAACCCTTGTCCACTCCCCTTCTTGGAGGGGGCACCCAGGTTCCTTATTAGAGTGAGGAGGAGTCCATCACCGTGCCCCGGCAGCAGCCCTCCCTGCCACCTGCCCGGATGCTTCTCCCCAGCAACAACATCTGTAGAGACAGACTTGAAAAACCAGTTTTCATTAGAGCCACACTGATTGACAAAACTCTCAAGAGTGTTTGAAGCCTCTGATTTGTACCCGGCTTAATCAGCAATCTGTCCCCTGCTTCCATTAGCGGAAAAAGGATTCTAGGAAACTATAACCCAGAACGAGGAATTACATTAACAGGGAACATGACTCACAGCTCTGAAAGCAGAGCGGCTCATTAGCAGCCGCCCGAGTGCCCGTGGGCTTTCTGGAAGTAAAAGGACTTCGAGACCCCGCATTCACCTTTTGTTAAGAGGTATTACTCATTTCCTGGTAAATCGCACCGTCTCACCCACCCACAGAAATCTTTATGAGTGCCCCAAAGCTCAGGGCTGTGACGCACGCATGCATTTTCATCAGGGCCGAAGTTTGTTCTGATTACAAAGAGGAAAAAGATAGAAAATCGCCCCCAAAGATCCAAGAACTTGGTGGCAGGAGAAGGTGCTAGCAAGGGGCAAGGCGATCCCCCCACCCTCCTCCCTACACCAGGGGAGCTAGGAGGAAGGTGCAAAACCAATCCCACCGAGAAGCACTCATCCTCCACGAAGCCCCTTCCAAGGACTAAAGTAAGATGTGGCCCAACCAGCATGGCTCAGTGGTTGAGCATCAACCTAGGTAGGAACCAGGAGGTCACAGTTCGATTCCCTGTGAGGGCACATGCCTGGGTTGCAGGCTCAATCCCCAGTAGGGGGCCGTGCAGGAGGCAGCCAATCAATGACTCTCATCATTGATGTTCCTATCTCTCCCTCTGCCTTCCTCTCTCTGAAATCAATAAAAATATATTTTAAAAAATAAACATAAAAAGAAGTGGATCCAAAAGGTATGGCTCAGTGGTTGAGCATTAGCCCATGAACCAGGGGGTCATAATTCGTTTCCCGGTCAAGGGCACATGCCTGGGTTGCAGGCTTGATCCCCAATCGGGGGGCGTGCAGGAGGCAGCGGATCCATGATTCTCTCTCATCATTGCTGTTTTTTGTTTGTTTTTGTTTCTCTCTCTCTCTCCCCATCTCCCTTCCTCTCTGAAGTCAATAAAAAAATTTTTTTTTAAAGAAGTGTGTCCTATTTCCCACCGCCCCATTGGCATTCAGTATCTCCATCCCAGGAAGATCTTCAGCGTTAAGAGCCCAGATATCTCATACTCTTAGAAAACTCAATGTCACAGGACTTGGTCGAGTGGGGTCAAATCTCATGCCTATGATCCTGAGCCTAGAGCCTTGCCCGCAGGACCTCTGGTGATGAGAGGTGTGGAGTGAGGATTTCCTTCCCAGAAGCAGAGTGGGCTGTCGGAAATGCTGCCAAGGTCATCTCATCTCTATACAGTCATGGGCAACCACCAAGCTCTTGCCTCACCTTTCCTCAGCCCCCTTTTTAAATCAAGATCTTAACACACACACACACACACACACACACACACACATTCAGAATGTGTCTTATTGTTTTTAATCCTCACCCAAGGATATTTTCCCATTGATTTCTAGAGAGAATGAAAGGAGAGGGAGAGACAGAGAGAGAGAGAGAGAGAGAGAAACATCAATGTGAGAGAGACACACCGATTGATTGCCTCCCACACAAGCTCTGACCAGGGCCAGGAATCCCAACTCTAACCCATCAGTCTGAGGGCCAACACGCTATCCACTGTGCCAAACTGGCTAGGGCTATCTTTTTTCTTTTTCTTATTTTACGAATCTATCTTTGTTGCTTTCAGAGAGGAAGGGAGCGGGAGAGATAGAAGCATCAATGATGACCAGAGAATCACTGATTGACTGCCCCCCCTACTCACCCCTACTGGGGATCAGGCCCTCAACCCGGCCTGTGGCCCTACTGAGTTCGTGGGTCGATGCCCAACCACTGAGCTACACCGGCCAGGCAGGAGAGCTTTCTCATTGCAAAAGACTGCAGACTTTTCTCCCTGTTTCCATCCCCTGCCACTCCCTGCTTGTGCTCTACTCGCTCTTTCTCTCCCATGGGAAAATGTGACAATGGGGTTATGAGTCCCTAATGAGTGTCCCTCGTAGAGCTCATTCCACTATGTGACTTCAGCTCCCTGGCAGCCTCCTAGACAGAGAGGGATTATGGAGATCAGAGACGGGGTGGGAAGGGCCTGGCTGGCTGGAGGTCTCAGCTTTCTGAGGTCCGGTTTCCTGGGGCACAGTTGTTCTCTGCATTAACCCGCTGCTCTCCCCTCTGTCCGCGGAATCCTTGCACGCACACCTGCTGGGGCTGTGGGGGCCGCCTCCCTTTCATGTAGGAAGCGATGAGTTATTAGGGTCTCTCCTTTATCTCCCCAACATCGAGGCCCCCTCCAGAGCCTTTTCCTAATCGCTCTGAGTTACACGCAGGGGGAATGCAGATGGGCAGAAAGGGAAAACTTCTGAGATATTATTCTGGTGGCTGCTTTCACAGGAAGAGGTCAAAAAATACAGATCTTTTTCTTCTCTTTTTCCCAATCCTCACCCAAGGATATATTTTTTTCATTGAGTTTTTAGAGAGAGAGAAAAACATTGATGAGAGAGAAACATCCATCAGCTGCCTCCCGCACATGCTCCACTGGAGATGGAGCCCACAACCCGGGCATGTGCCCTGGCCAGGAATCGAACCGGTGACCTCTTGGTTCGTGGGTTGACACTCAACCACTGAGTCACAACGGATGGGCTCTTTCTGGTTTTTTATTGATTGATTTTAGAGAGAGAGAGAGAGAGGGAGGGAGGGAGGGAGGGAGGGAGGGAGGGAAGAAAGGGAAGCATCGATTTGTTGCTTCGCTTAAGTTTTGCATTCATTGCTTGATTCTTTTATGTGCCCTGACTGGGAACCGAACCCGCAACCTTGGTGTTTTGAGACGATGCTCCAACCAACTGAATAATTGCTTTCTTTACTTTTTAATCCACGTCTTTGCATTACTATCGGGGAATCTTTATTATCATGTTCGTATAAGCCCCACGGATATCAGAACTCACTTGTTATCACAGTCGAGCCTCGCCCAGCTCAGGATGATAACATGGTTTAAGAACTCTGTGCGGCTCAGGGATTGGTGTGTGGACCAGAGGCCATGAGAATATAGGAGATGTCTGATGGTCCACACGGAGGTAGGTGAGACGGTCAGGCAGGGAGAGAAGAGGCAACGACAACAAATCCCGGCTCCTCTCCATCTTCCTAGACTTCCCTGCATAATGCTCTGGGCACAGGCACCGTTGCCATGGAGACGAGCTGGGAGCAAGATCCAGCTTTGCACTGCACCTCAGAGCTGGAGACCCCTTGCAGCCCATGGACACGGCCAATAGGGTGATGAAGACTTTGAGGGGTGACTAGGGGCTGGGAAGAGCGGGGAAAGGGAAGGAAAACAGAAGACACTGTTGCAATACTATCCACAATAAAAAATGCATATGGCCCTAGCTGGTGTGGCTCCGTGGTTGAGCATCGACCTAGGAACCAGGAGGTCCCATCAGGGCACATGCCCGAGTTGTGGGCTCGATCCCCAGTCAAGGAGCGTGCAGGAGGCGGCCGCCGATCCATGATTCTCTCTCTCTCATCATGGATGTTTCTCTCCCTCTCTCCCTCTCCCTTCCTCTCTCCGAAATCAATAAAAACATATTTAGAAAAACAAAAAACACAAAACACAACAAAACAAAACATAAAAAGGGCAAACGGTGCAGCGATTGGGGGCTGTGTTCCCAAGAGGAGGGGTTTCACGAAGCAACAAACCAAAACCAAAACGCGGGCATCAGCCCACAGGTTCCACTGGTCACGGGGCTCCAACCAGGGCTAACAGGGGCCATCGGAATTCTCGAGAAAGGAGGGGCCCCCCGGTACCCCGTGTCTCCCTAAGCTACCTGCTGCTGGCATACAGTGGTATTGGCCTAAACAGCACAATCCTCAGCAGATAACCATCTCAAACACGCGCACATGCACTGCGCTGGTATTTGGAGCCAGAGCTCAGTGTCACATTTCCACCCTGCGGCCAGGGAAGGATTCTGGGGATTAGGAGCCTGAAAGGAAGAATGTAGCTGACCACGCACACAGCTCACATTTCTGCACCCGGGATCGTTGATCCTATTTTTTTTAAATATATTTTTTATTGATTTCAGAGAGGAAGGGAGAGGGAGAGACAGAGAGAGAGAGAGAGAGAGAGAGAGAGAGAGAAACATCCATGATGGGAGAGAATCATGGATCGGCTGCCTCCTGCACGCCCCCGACTGGGGATCCAGTCCACAACCCAGGCATGTGTCCTGATTGGGAATTGAACCCAGGACCCTGCAGTCAGCATGGCCGACGCTCTAGCCACTGATCCAAACCGGCTAGGGCACTCATCCTCTGTAGTCACACTTTGTGAAGTCTCCCTTGTCCCCTGAACAGTCTCGTGTGAAACTCCTGGTGGGGGTTCACTCACAATATTGAGTAGGGGCTATTCATATAACACTGGGTGTCTTCTTCACTCAATATATGCAGTATGGACCCCATAGCTCATTCTAAACCATAACACCCCAGAGTTAGATGGAGTCAGAAGTGTTGGGAGCAGACCAGCACATAAATGCTGGGCAAGATAACTCTCTCTGAAATGAATAAAAACATATTTTTAAAATATATTTTTATTGATTTCTTTCGGAGAGGGAGAAGGGTGGGGAGAGAGAGAGAGAGAGAGAGAGAGAGAGAGAGAGAGAGAGAGAGAGACATCAATGATGGGAGAGAATCATGGATCAGCTGCCTCCTGCACGCCCCCTACTGGGGATCGAGCCCACAACCCGGGCATGTGCCCTGACTGGGAATCGAACCGTGACCTCCTGGTTCATAGGTCAATGCAACCACTAAGCCACGCTGGCCGGGTTAAAAACATATTTTAAAAGAAAGAAAGGGATAGATAGATAGATAGATAGATAGATAGATAGATAGATGATAGATAGATGATAGATAGATAGATAGATGATAGATAGATGATAGATAGATAGATAGATAGATAGATAGATAGATAGATAGATAGATAGATGCTGGGCAGAATTTTAATTCTCTTGTCTCACCAGGACACACAAATGCCCCTTATCACATGTTCTGCCACCAGAATACTCTAGAAAAGAACTGGACTTCAGGAAATAGAGAAACACCGAACATGTTCATGAGATTACCAGAAAAGACACACACCAGTTACAAGCCATTATTTCTCGGGCCCACAGCTCCTTTTCCTAACCACGACGGGAAGACAGAGAGAGGGCTCTCCGGGGAAGGATGAAATGCCTTCAGAATCTCTTTAAAAGTTAAAAAGCATCCCTTGAACAATAATGTTGTCAGACTCCGGTAACTTTTCTCTCTCCATCCGTTTTACAAGCCGCTGAATGGTTGAGCCTTGACTGTTATTCACGGATGCAATTTAGACATCATCTTTCACTGAAGAAGTCCCTCTTTCTACCTGAGCACCTAATTCATGCCGGCTTCTCATTGTCTTCTCTTCGCAAGGAACACGGAGAGATGAATAGAAAGACATCCCTCGGTGAGGGGGCAGGCCATCTTGGGATCGGTGTGTGGGCTCCATGTCTCATCTGATTGAACCTCATCGCCGTTTAAAATAACAATACCTACCGGAGTGTGTGAAAACACGATGGACTATGACAAATAGACATTCTCGGCTTTTCGATGAGCTGATGCCCCACTAATTATTCTTGGACTTTACCCGAACTCTATCAACCCTTAGGAGTCAAACTGTTACTGACTCCTGGGCGGGGAAATTCAACTGACCCCCCGAACCTTCAACAGAGGACTTGTCCCATCAAGCAAAAGGACACACATTTCCTCCCTTCCTCTCCCTCTTGAATCAATGGATAGCGGGGCAAACGTCTACCTGTATAATGAACAAGTTCCGGAGATGTGATGTATTGCTCGGTGATTACGGCGAAGGATACTCTACGGAATACTTGAAAGTTGCTAAGAAAGTAGATCGTACATGGTCTCCAAGCAACAACAACAACAAAAAAAATGGGACGATGGCCGTTAGTGAAGATGTTAACTAAACTTACTGGAGTGATCACGTCACAATATATATGTGTATCAAATCATCACTGAAGCTGACCCAACCCCAAAATGTCAGTCATAGCTCAGTGAAATGTATCTGAGATGGAACATTGATTGTATTTCCTAAGAAGTTCCTAAGATTCAGAATCCTCTCTCTAATCTATCTATCTCTTTAGCATCCTCTATTTAAGTACCTAGAAAACCAGCACCCACTCCACAGCTCAATTCATTCCAAGCCTTTAGCCCTTAAAATTTTTTTTAAATATATATATATTTAAATATATTTTATTGACTTCAGAGAGGAAGGAAGAGGGAGAGAGAGGAGAGAAATATCAATGATGAAGAGAATCATTGATCTGCTGCTTCCTGCACGCCCCACCCAGGGACAGAGCCCACAACCCTGATGGGGGATCCAACCGTGACCTCCTGGTTCATAGGTTGAAGCTCTACCCCTGAGCCATGCCAGCCGGGTCCAAGGCTTTAACCTTTTGATCTTAGGGTGATACCCATGTCTAAGAAGCCTTTAGAAGTCTCAGAAACTGGCCTGATGTCTCCACTGGGCATTTGTGGAGGACAAGCCAGCATGGGGTCACTGACAGGGAGAGCAGATGAAAGAGTGGCAGGGCGGCCTCCCGCGCCTGTGGTCCCACACCTGCTGCTTCCCCGTGTGTTCCCTGCACCAGGAAGGGGGCACAGACACCAGGAACATCCTCTATGCTATCCCTGTGTCACGGGGCTTCCAGAAAATTCCTCCCAGCACCGTGGGGTGACTTCCATGATACCCTACCCACCTTGCCCAAACCCCTCTGAGGATGCTTGACACCAGCCTTCTTCTCAATCCTTCAAAAAGTGGTTATTCTCACCCGGCCGGTGTGGCTCAGTGGTTGAGCATCGACCTATGAACCAGGAGGTCATGGCTCGATTCCCAGTCAGGGCACATGCCCACGGTTGTGGGCTCGATTCCCAGGCAGGGGTGTGCAGGAGGCAGCTGATCTATGATTCTTCCTCATGATTGATGTTTCTCTCTCTTCCTCTCCCTTCCTCTCTTAAATCAATAAAAAATATATATATTTTTTTAAAGTGAATATTCTCAGAGACATCCTCATGTTAAAAAAAAAAAAACCACAGTGTTCTTGGTGAAGGCCCTTCTCAGCTCACACCTGCCTGCTCTGGTCTCTCCAAGGGGGGTTGTTATCATGATCTGTTCTTAGGGACAATCTGTATGTAGGAGTCGCAAAAGGTTCCCACCCAGAGATCCCGGTTACACATTATCCGAATGCGCCCCTAAGGCCAGAGGCCGCATCACAACACAGCATCCTCGGTACTGTAGGATGTTGTTCTCACCGCCCCCCCCCCCCACCACCTCCTTAAAATCCCTTCCAAAAGCTAGCAGCCTGGCCCCGACACATCACACGCCTTCGCACAGACACGCAACTGGGAGGCAGGGACCCAGCAGGTAAGTGGGGACAGGTGTCCGGTGTGGTGTGCAAAGTGCGCACGTCGGGGCAGAGTCACCTATGCGCCCGTCGCCACGGCAGCGGCGAGGAGAAAAAACAGGCAATCCAGGATAATAAGCCCCCGTGGGTGGGAAGCTGCCAGAGAGAAGGAGTTAAGCCCCCTTCAAGCTTCCTTTTCATATTTTTCCCCACCCACACAGTCTCTCTGGGATTGCAACAAGCGTCAAACTCCAGGAAAGTGTGTGTGTGTGTGGGGGGGGGTCCTCCAGGGCTCCATGACAGCTGCCCTCTCTCCCCCCTACCACCCCCTCACAATCATCTTTCTGCAAAAACGCCTCCACTTCACTCAGTCTGGTGACAATGTGGCCACGTCACGACTCGAGGGTGGTGCGTGACCTGGACAGTGACTAATGCGGCCAAGGCCGAGCAGAGGCTGGGCAGCTAAGACCAGGATGAGGCTGTTCTTTCTTCAGATTATTATTTTAAAAAAATAAAATAAAATAAAATAAAAACAAAGGGAAGTTAAAGGATAATAAAGTAAACCTCTGTAATATCATTACCTAAATTCACCAATTGTTAACAATTTTGGCATATCAATATTCTATGTATGTGTCTCTATGCATCTATCATATTTATTTTGCTACTACATCGTTATGATATAACTAGAGGCCCGATGCGTGAAATTCGTGCAGGAATAGCCCTTCCTTCCCCCCGGATGCCGGCACCCGCTTCCCTCTGGCACCCGAGACCTAAGCTTCCCTAGCAGCCCCGGCTTCGTCCAGAAGGTCCTCCAGAAGGACGTCTGATCTAATTAGCATATTACTCTTTTATTATCTTAGATCGCCACTGAGAAAATGAAGATCCATTCAATCATGTTATTGACTATGTAGTCCATGTTTAAATTTTTTCAACTGTCTGCCTGGCTGGTGTGGCTCAGTGGTTGAATGTCAACCTATGAACCAGGAGGTCACAGTTCGATTCCCAGTCAGGGCACAGGCCCGGGTTGTGGGGCTCCATCCCCAGTGGGGGGCGTGCAGGAGGCAGCTGATCCATGATTCTCGCTCATCATGGATGTTTCTAACTCTATCTCCCTATCCCTTCCCTTCTCTGAAATCAATTAAAAAAAACATTAAAATGTACACTTCGATGAGTATTCATGTCCATACAATCATGAAACAATCACCACAATCAAGATAACATTTTCATCCCACTCTTCCCCAGTTTTTGTGACCCTTTATAATTTCATCCTCCTGCCTCCAATTTCATCACTAGGCAACCACTGGTGTGCTTTCTTTCCCTGTAGATGAGTTCACACTCCTTGGAACATTATATCCATAAAATAATGCAGCAGGTGTGTGTGTGTGTGTTTTTTTTTTTCTGGTTTCTTTACTCCGTATAATGGTATCGATTCAACAATAATGTGGATATTGACAGGCTGTTCCTTTTTATTTCTATGTGGTATTCCATCGTCTTTGTAAAATTTTTAATTTATTTTTTTTGAAATATATTTGTATTGATTTTAGAGAGGAAGGAGAGGGAGAGAGACATGGAAACATCCATGATGCGAGAGAATCATGGATCGGCTGCCTCCTGCATGCCCCCTACTGGGGATTGAGCCCTCAACCCGGACATGTGCCCTGACCGGGAATCGAACTGTGACCTCCTGGTCCCTAGGTTGACACTGACCCACGCCAGCCGGACTAAAATGTTTGAATTTAAAATAATTTAACCCTGGCTGCTGTGTGGCTCAGTTGGTTGGAGCATGGTCCTATACACCAAAAGGTTGCAGGTTTGATTCCCAGTCAGGGCACATACCCAGGTGTGGGTTTAATCTGAGGTTGGGGTGAGTACGGGAGGCAACTGATCAATGTCTCTCTCTCTCTGTCTGAGACAGTATCAGGGAGTTTGTGCACTTTATACATACCTCTCGGACATGCAAAGCCCCAGCCCAAACCCTGGACCACACCGGTCCTATGTCAACAAAGAAACAGGTGAACAGAGCAAGACAGTGGTTATGGACCCATGTCTCAACCTCAACAAGGGGAGGCACAATAGAACAATCCCCCAGGAACTGTGAGCTTTGGGGGTGGATGGGGACAGGGACCAACTGAGGCGGGGAAGAAAACAGAAAGGCAAACAATAGCCCGGCCGGTGTGCCTCCCTGGTTGAGTATCGACCTATGAACCAGGAGGTCACGGTTCGAATCCCAGTCAGGGCACAGGCCCGGGTTGCGGGCTGGATCTCCAGTGTGGGGTGTGCAGGAGGCAGCTGATCCATGGTTCTCTCTCATCACTGATGTTTCTGTCTCTGTCTCTCTCTCTCCCTTCCTCTCTGAAATCAATACGAATATTTTTTTTAAAAAAAGAGAAAGACAAGCAACCTTTCTTTCCTGTCCCCGCAGGTGACCTACATCAATAAGCTGGAGAGACAGAAAAGAATCGGCTCATGGAAGATGCTCATCGGAGACAGAATGAGCTGCTGCTGCTGTCTCCCTCCTCCACCGTGTGCCCTCCCCTGGATGGACAGTGACACCTCTGTTCCCTGAGAGGTCCAACCTGCTAAGACTTTCACTGGACACTGCATATTCCCTGATGCAGTGTTTTTTTTTTAATTGATTTCAGAGAAGAAGGGAGATGGAGAGACAGAGACAGAAACATCCATGATGACAGGGAATCATGGATCGGCTGCCTCCTGCATGCCCCGCTGAGGATTGAGCCCAAAACCCAGGCATGTGCCCTTGACCGGAATGGAAACCAGGACCCTTCCGTCCGCAGGCCGATGCTCTATCCACTGAGCCAAACCGGCTAGGGCCCTGATGCAGTTTTTGTTGTTGTTGTTAATCCTCACCCAAGGATATCGTGCCATCAATTAATTTTAGAGAGAGTGGAAGAGAAGGGGAGAGACCGAGAGAGAGAAAAGCATCGACGAGAGAGAGAGAGACGGACACATTGATTGGTTGCCTCCCGCACATGCCCCAACCAGACCCGGGGAGGGAGCCTGCAACCGAGGTACATGCCCTTGACCGGGAATCGAACCCGGGACCCTTCTGTCCGCAGGCCGATGCTCTATCCACTGAGCCACACCGGCTGGGGCCCCAGATGCAGTGCCTAACAGTGACTCCAACCCTACCGCCCAGGGGGGATGGCCTCCCCGTCCTTGGATCCAAACCACCTGCCCCGGGGGGCTGGTCCTGGGGTGAGGACGGCAGCTGGCGGGGGCACGGCTCATGTTTCTGAGATCAGCAAGGCCGGTCCTTGGGTGCTGCCGTGCGGGCCATTTGGTCAACCAGGACCCCCCCCCCCCGCCCCTCTCTGAGTCCCGGAGCCCTGGCCTCACCCCTGGTCAACTTTCAGAGGATTTTTCCATTCCTTGACTTAAATAGATCACGGGCAGCTGTTCTTGTCCTGCGAGTCTCCCTGTCGCTTAAGCCCCTGTCCAGCCTCGTTCTCATTGTTACTCTAGACCAGGGGTGGGGATCGAGCCCGCCGCTCGAGGTAGGTGCCCTTGACCGGAATAGAACCCAGGACTCTCTTCAGTCTGCGGGCCGACGCGCTACCCACGGAGCCAAACCCGCGAGGGCTGAAAGAACCACTTAAAAAAAAAAAAGAAAAGCAAATCCTTGGCCCCAGGTCTACATGTTTTGGCTTCTAAAAGCATGAATCACACCAGACGTTCCTCGCCAGATGCCCCAGCCCGAAGCCAGAAAATGCTTCTAGGAACGAGCGAATGGGACGAGGAGACGGATGAATGGGACACGGGGGGGGGGGGGGGGGGGATGCTGTGGGAGGGTCCAGTGCGTGAGGCACGGCCCTTGTGTCCGTGAGAACGTCCTAGCGCTTCCTTAGTTCTCCCAGCCCTTAGCGGGCTCCTTGCAGAGTTCCATGTCTCTGACTTATTTTTAATGACTCAGCGTCAGAGCGTTTTCGTGCACCTTTGTCGGGGGTCAGCGTAATCCATGGCAGAGCCTGGTGACTGCCGTGCATGTCGACGGGGAAACAGGTGGTACACGGGGAGGACAGATCCAGCCGTGTTTGGTTCTGTCTCCATGGCAACAGGCGAGAAAAAGGCCTGTTTTGGATGCCTGGGTTCTAGCCAGGCAACAAGCTGCTCTTTCCTTCTTTCCATGTATCCCCAGCCTAAGGTCTCCCCCTCTTTTTTTTTTTTTTTTTTTTTAAATAGCTATTGCCTGTCATCTAATCAGAACACTGTCTGGCCTTAGCTATTCTTTTTTTTTTTTAAATATATTTTATTGATTTTTTACAGAGAGGAAGGAAGAGGGATAGATAGTCAGAAACATCGATGAGAGAGAAACATCGACCAGCTGCCTCCTGCACACCTCCCACTGGGGATGTGCCCACAACCAAGGTACATGCCCTTGACCGGAATCGAACCCGGGACCCTTCAGTCCGCAGGCTGACGCTCTATCCACTGAGCCACACCGGTTTTGGCACCCCCCTCTTTTTTTAAAAAACAAAAATGTTATTTCTACTGATTTCAGAGAGGAAGGGAGAGGGAGAGAGAGAGAAACATCCATAAGAGAGAATCACGGATCCGCTGCCTCCTGCTCGCCCCGCACTGGGGACCGAGCCTGCAACCCGGGCATGTGCCCTGGTGGGGAATCAAACCGTGACCCCCTGGGTCATAGGTCGACGCTCACCCATGGAGCTAAGTCGGCTGGAAAAAAACCAAACAAAAAAAAAAAAAAAAACAAGGGGGGTGACACAGGTCCAAAAAAAAAATAAAGAACACTCTGTTTGTTACACCCATAACACCAGGTGGGTTCCATGAAGCTGTCTCGAGCTCAGGTACTTCTTCCCCTGTCCCTGTCACACGGCAGCAGATGCTTATCGTCGGTACCAATTCCGGCCTCCCACGTGCGCCTGAGACTATTTTCCTCTCTCCCATGCCCTGCGTGTACATGTGGCTCTGCTTCGGGCAATGGAATGTGGACGGCAGTGCTGCAGGCCGCACCCTCGTGAGTGCCTGAGCGTCAGCGCATACTTCTGCGATCGCTTTTGTTCCTTCTGTCGCCGCCGGAATGCCAGACCCCGCCGTGTGGATCCCAAAATAGACAGGACACGGGGACAACTGTACTTGGCCCCCCGTCCCACACACAGGCACTGTGTCTGTGGATGAGGAGGGAAGGCTGGCCACGGTGAGCCCCGGAGACACGGGGGGGGGGGGGGCGGGGGTCATTGCTAACCGCAGTCATAACTTAGTGAGAAGGAATGAATGAGGAAATCGGCAACCGCTGTGAAGTGCCACCCAGACCGAAGACGAAGACCCAGGACAAGTCCTGACCAGAGGCACGTTCAAAGCCGGGAGGAGGCCTGGCCGGTTCGGCTCAGTGGAGAGAGCATCGGTCTGTGGATGGAAGTGTCCCGGGTTCGAATCTGGTCCAGGGCATGTATCTCGGTTGCAGGCTCCCCCGGACCTGGGCTATGGTCAGGGTGCTTCTCTCTGTCTCTCCCTCTCCTGTCCACTCTCTACAAAAAAAAAAAAAAAATATATATATATATATATATATATATATATATATATATATATGGAAAAAATATCCTCAAGTGATTTAAAAAAAAAAAAGCGGTTATGAAGGCCTGAGAGAAATGGCGTGCCCCATGCTTTACCGACAAAGCGCTCGCTAAAACCTGTGTGTGATGGGTTGGGACACGCATATGGAGTGAGGGAAAGAGATGAGACCCTGAAAGTCAGGAGCGTGCCTTCGCTGTTGCCGGCTATGCTAGGGAAAGGTCTGATAAGACACGGGGAATTCCAGAAAAATCACCTGTGAGGTTGACAGCAGGGTTGGAAGACGGAATCCTTGATCCTCTCCCAACGATGGGAGGTGAAAGGGGGTAACAAAGATGAAAACTGGGTGTCACAGCAAATACCAGATGGAGAATCTGACCTCACAAACTCGGGTTCAACCTTTGCATTGATCAAAAGGGCTAGTCACCCAGTAATTTTATTTGTATAAAATGTCTCAGGAAACAAGACAAAACATAACAAAAGGCTCTTTCTCAGAGGCCTGATCACTTCTGGTTACATCAATTTATTTCAGATTACTTTCAGCTAAAGCGGAGAGTGTCTCAGAGAAGGAATTATGGGTATAGCCAAGGGCTCATTGGAATTACATAGAATAAAAGCTAACTAAGTTTGAGAGGGTCATGCTGTCAGAACCACCAGCCTATATTAAAATAGCCCGTGGCCAGTCTGAGGCGGAAAATGATCTTTGGGACGCCAATCTTCTGTTTGCCCTCAAAGAGATTTCCTAAAATATGTTTGTATTGATTTCAGAGAGGGAGGGAGCGGGAGAGAGCTAGACACATCAATGATGAGAGAGAATCGTGGATCGGCTGCCTCCTGCACACCCCCTCATGGGGACCAAGCCCCCAACCCAGGCATGTGCCCTGATGGAGAATCAAACCAGTGACCTCCTGGTTCCTGGGGTCCTCCCTCAACCACTGAGCCACCCCATATGTGGAATCTAAGGGACAAAACAAACGGATGAACAAAATAGATCCAGAGACGTAGCAGCAAGGAACAGACTGTGGAATCTCTGACGGAAGGCGGCCGTGGGTGGGTGGGAAGAGATCAACCAAAGAACGTGTATGCATGTATACATCACCCATGGACACAGACAATAGGGTGGTGAAGGCCTGGGGCGGGGGACGGGGTTTGGGCTATCAGGGGTCCACGGTGGAGGAGGGGGGACATATCTAATACGTTCAACAATGAAGATTTAATTTAAAAAAAAAAAAAAGACACATTGTCCATCCTAGGTTTTCAGAACCATACTTCCACATCGTCTTTCCCTGAAGAGAATTGTGTATCAGAGACACCAGTTCCGAAGTCTGTGCGCACTGGCCCGACACAAGCAGCCACTTGCAGGCAGTGGTTCTGGAAATTGGCAAGGGGGCTAATCGGGCGGCCCACAATCCTGACTCATGGTTTGATAGCCGCCCCGCCTGCAGCTCAGCCTCCTGGCGCTTCACACGGATGCATTTGCCCGGGCGGATGGCCTTGGGGACCAGTTCTTCCGAGGAACAGCAATTTAGAACACGGCGGATCCAATCCAATCCATTTCGGGCCTGGTGCCTTGGGCTCGGATGAGTCACACACGATGCCCTCCGTGCCTCCTCCGTGCGTGGGCTCAGCGAGAGAGGTCTGGGTAGCAGCAGGCATGGATTTTGTAGAAGGGTTTTAAACTCTCCAGGGCTTTCTTCATTCAGCCCTCCCGAAATCTCACCCACACAGGCCTTCAAAAAGTGCACCTGTCTCACCACCCCACGTCATTTTTTCCTCTTTTTAAAATTTTGTTGAAAGTATTATATTCTCTCTTTTTTTTTTAATTTAAGAAAATGTGCCCGGCCGGCGTGGCTCAGTGGTTGAGCATCAACCCATGAACCAGGAGGTCACCATTCGATGCCCCGTCGGGGCACATGCCCGGGTGGCGGGCTCCATCCCTAGTAGGGGACGTGCAGGAGGCAGCTGATCCATGATTCTCTCTCTCATCACTGATGTTTCCCTCTCTCTCTCCCTCTCCCTTCCTCTCTCTGAATCCATAAAAACGTATTTAAATATATATTAAATGTAAAGAATGTTTTCAGTCACCGTTGACATTCCTCAGATTAGTTTCAGGTGTCCCGTGTCGCGGCTAGACGTTTCAATAACTCATAAAGTGATCCAGTGGGGCTACAGCCAACGGAAATATGTTTGCGCGGCAGAGAAAACCATCCACAAAACAAAAGGGCGACCTACTGAATGGGAGAAGATATTTGCCAATAAACCAAAACAAACACAAAAAAGTCAACCAGGGATTCAAGGGGCAATGTTCATAATGCTGAAGCCATAGAGAGAGGTAGGAATCAGTCTCGCCGGGGGGCGGGGGGGACTTTACTCTTGAAGAGGGACAAAAACACTTTATGGCCCGGCCAGCGTGGCTCCGTGGTTGAGCGTCAACCTATGAACCAGAAGGTCACGGTGCGATTCCCGGTCAGGGCACATGCCCGGGTTGCGGCCTCGATCCCCAGTGAGGGGTGTGCAGGAGGCAGCCGATCCATGATTCCCTCTCATCGTGGATGTTTCTATCCCTCTCTTCCCTCTCCATTCCCTCTGAAATCAATAAAAACATATTTTTAAAAAAAAATTTTTTAAAAAACACTTTATGAAAGCCCTATCTCCCTAGACATGGATTTTACCCAAGATTATAGAATGTCCCCCCGCCCCCTTTCAGACCCCTGTGACCAACCCAACCAAGGAAGGCAGCCCCAGACTCAGACAGCTGCAAGATACACACGAGCTGGGCGTGGGGAGACATGGGGAACGCTCGAGAGCCGAAGGACAGTCAAAATCAAGGTCGCTGAAGGAACGCGAAGCCCCTGTGCCGACAGCTACAGCAAACATTAAGCCACACGTGACTCTGGGCCACACCAACACCCTTCTTCACACTAAAGTCCTGGGCATTTCCGTTCCCGTTAGAGAGCAGAACATGTTTCGCTTTCCATGAAAAAGAAAAAGAAGAAAAAAAAAGTCCATGCCGAGAGACAGGGATGAGCACAGACCCCCCCAGGGCACTCAGCAGGACCAGCCTCCAATGTGACGGATGCTGAAACCCTTGGCCAAAGGGTGTAGAGAGGCAGGATTCCTGTCATGGGGGGGGGGGCTCTAACGGAAACACGAGACAACCAGCAAGCCGGGGTGGGCAGTGGGGGCGGAGATAGGAAAGCCCTCAGAAGGGAATCCAAAGCACATCGTTAATGACATGGCATCGTCCCGGGCGCCGTGTGAAAATGTGCGTTAAGGGTCAGAATGCAGCCCTCACCGGTGTGGCTCAGTGGATAGAGCGTCGGCCTGCGGACTGAAGGGTCCCAGGTTCGATTCCGGTCAGGGGCATGGACCTGGGTTGCGGGCACATCCCCAGTGGGAGGTGTGCAGGAGGCAGCTGATGGATGATTCTCTCTCATCGATGTTTCTAACTCTCTATCCCTCTCTCTTCCTCTCTGTAAAAAAATCAATAAAATATATATATTTTTAAAAAAGAGTAAGAATGCACACGGCAGAAATGGTTAAGTACCGCTGCCTCCAGGATGTACACTAAGAGGACTCTTCTACGGAGAGTGGAACCTCGGTGCTCGAACTTAATTCGTTCCGGAAGGAGGGCCATTCGAGAGGCGATTTGTTTCGAAAAACAAATCTTTTTCTTCCCATTAGAAGGAATGTGGATCGAATCCATCCGTTCCAGACCCCCAAATGATTCCCCGTTGTAACCTTCCTTATACACGGTACGTGTCTAACATACTGTTCAATCTACAAACAAACACTTCTTATGTTTATCGAACCACATCCGCCCCGAGTAGTCTTAAATGAATTTTTTCATATATCACTGCCTCCGATCTGCTATCACCAGCTAACGGCTTTTCCTTTATCCAAATCAGCAACAGGTTTCTCCTACCTGTTCAACTGCCTGGGATGGTTGTTCCGTGAGCACTTTCCCACCCTTGGCAACATCAGCACGCTCGATGGCGTATGTTTTTAAAAATATGTTTTTATTGATTTCAGAGAGGAAGGGTTGAGGGAGAGAGAGAGAGAGGAAACATCAGTGAGGAGAGAGAACCATGGATCGACTGCCTCCTGCTAGGGATCGAGCCTGCAACCCAGGCCTGTGGCCTGATGGGGAATTAAACCAGTGCCCTCCTGGTTCATAGGCTGATGCTCAACCCCTGAGCCATGCGGACCGGGTAACGGCTTTTTTACGTTTTAAAATTGTGCTAACCATCAATTTCTCCAGCAACAAAAGCATCATCCTCTCTTTTCTTTGTTGCCCGAAAGATGCTTTTGGCCACGCGGAGGCGTCAGCACGAGAGGGCTGTCTGGCCGAAAAAGTAAGTTTTGTTCCACAACCGAGACTTTTTTTTTTTTTTCCCTGTGAACAACTTGGTCGAGAACCGAATTGTCTGCAATGGGAGATGTTTGAGAACCGTGGTTTGACCGTATCTGTCTAACCCAATAGTTCCCAAGCTTTTTTTTTTTTTTTTTTTTTTTTTGGCCACGCCCCACCTAAGCATCTCTAACATCCTGATGCCCTCTCCTCCGTGACACAGAATTCTTATTATTCAAAAAGTGAACTCCCGTTCACGGGGAGGAAGCCTCAAAGGCCATGAACTTGGTCTAAACAAGCTTCCCAAGAACATGGCCTCCATGAGAGAATGAAAGGACAGTGGACGTACTGAGGAAGACACCACGAAGAAGTTGTTTTTTAAAAAATAATAATATGGATATATGCACCCCTATGTTCACAGCAGCACAATTTACAATAGCTAAGATTTGGAAAAAGCCTAGGTGCCCGTCAGCAGATGACTGGATCAGAAAACTATGGTACATCTACACAATGGAATACTACACTGCTATAAAAAAGAAGGAATTCTTACCATTTGTAGCAACCTGGATGGAATTGGAGAGCATTATGCTAAGTGAAATAAGCCAGTCCATGAAAGAAAAATACCACATGACCTCACTCATTTGGGGATAATGAAAAACATTATAAACTGATGAACAAAAAGATAGATACAGAGGCAGTAAAGCATCAAACAGACTGTCAAATTACAGCAGGAAGGTTAGGGAGAGGTGGGGGAAATAAGAGATCAACTGAAGGACTTATATGCATGCATATAAGAGTAACCAACAGATGCAAAACACTGGGGGTGAGGGCATGTATGGGAGTGGGGTGAGGGGGCAATGGTAAGATATGTACACATATAATTCCTTAATAAAAAAATAGAAAAAAAAATAAAAAAATAATAATATGAAAAAACAGCAAATAAAGTTTCAAAATACATCACAGAGACCTGAGATGCATAAATATGTCACAATACATTTTTATAGGCTGCAGACGAGGCTCCTGGAACCATAAGACATGCAAAACATTCACTGTGAATAACTCATTCTCAAATTGCCCCCCTCCCCTTAAAAGTCAAACACAGCCCCCCTGTGGGGCGTATGGCCCATGTGGGGAACCGCTGGTCTAACCTGATGAAGTGATAACGTGAAGGAGACAGCCAAGCACAAGAACATCCAGCAACAAGGTGCTGTGTTCCAAGGCGTGGAGCCGAGAAAGACAGAGAACCCCCCGGGGCATGTATGTTCCTGTCAAGAGTAAACGTCAAAAGACAGCCCTGGCCGGGTTTGCTCGGCGGTTAGGGCATCCGCCTGCAGACCCAAGGGTCCTGGGTTCGATTCCCGGTCAAGGGCACGTACCTCGGTGGCAGGTTCCCCAGCCCCAGTAGGTAGGGGCACATGTGGGAGGCAACCAATGGATGTGTCTCTCTCATGTCAATGTTTCTCTCGGTCTCCCCCCACACACACACCTCCCTACCACTCTCTCTAGAAATCAACGGGGGTGGGAAAAATATCCTTGGGTGAGGATTAGAGAGAAAAAGTCAAAGGACAAAGGGAAGGTTAATCAAATCAGAAGAGGATTACGAAATGCTCGGGTGGGAGCAGGGATGATTCGAGTTGATATAGGATTTATTTTTTAATAAATGTGTTCTTTGGAGTTAGTCTCACGGTGTGAGTTCTCGAGCGACCAGGCTCTAAAGAGGATATTAATAAATACCCAAATATCCTATTCTTTAAAAAAAAAAAAAAAAGAAGAAGAAAGAAAGAAATGAATCAAAAGAAATAATACCAGAGCCCTGGCTGGTGTGATCAGTGGTTAGAGCACCAACCCTTAAACTGAAGGGTTCCAGGTTGGATTCCGGGGTTTCTTGGTCAATCCTCAGTCAAGGGCATGCACCTGGATTGCAGGTGCAATCCCCAGCCCCGTGCAGGAGGCAACCCATCGATGTGTCTCTCTCCCATTGATGATGTTTCTCTCTCTCTCTCTCTCTCTCTCTGTCTCTCCCCCTCCCTTCCACTCTCTCTCTAAAAAAAGGGGGGGGGAGGGAATAAGAGATCAACCGAAGGAGTTACATGCATGCATATAAGAATAACCAATGGATGCAAAACATTGGGGGGTGAGGGCATGTATGGGAGTGGGGTGGGGAGGGGCAATGGTAAGATATAATACCTAATTAAAAAAATAATAAATAAATAAATAACTCAATGGAAAAAGTATCTTTGGATGAGGATTAACAACAACAACCCAAAGAATCGGGAGGGACATCTAGGCTAAGGAGGTCCACGCTGAGGAGAGAGATGTCCCAGCCCCACACCAGGAGCCCTGGCCCAGAGCACCAGCAGTGGGAAGAGGCACCCCCCCAACATCCGCTGTGAAAATCCAAGGGGGTGTCATCAGGGTGAGATGGAGGACTGCTGGAAACCCAGGCATCCTCTTAAAGGGCCTGAGCACAAACTCACGCATTCCCAAACTCTCACCCTAGGCTCCAGCAGAGAGACAGCAGCTCTAAGAGCCCCAGGGACTTATGGGGAGAAACTGAATCGCCTGGCATCAGGGTGAGGGTTGGAGGGGCAGCCCTCTGGGAGATGAAAGCATTGGCAGGTCCCATTGGTCCTTTGTGGAGCCCTCTCCCCGTAAAGCCAGCAGGCCTAGGCAGGCCCCACGTCCGCCGACAACCAAGGCTACTCTACCCAGCAAAGCTATCATTTCGAATCAAAAGACAGATCAAAGGGCTTCCCAGATAAGAAAAAGCCAAAGGAATGCATCACCACCGAACCAGTATTACAAGAAATGTTAATGAAACTTCTTTAAGCCCAGCGGGTGCGACTCAGTGGTTGAGCATCGACCCAGGAACCAGGAGGTTGTGGATTGATTCCCGATCAGGGCACATGCCCAACTTACTGGAATATTACTCAGCCATAAAAAAAAAAGCATAGCGTATTCCCATTTGCAGCAACATGGATGGACTTAAGAGGGAATTCAGCGAAGTGAAATAAGTCCGAGAAAGACAAATAGCGTAGGGTTTCACTTAACATGTGAAATTAAAAAAAAAAATAAACAAATCAAAACAAAGAAACAAACTCACAGATACAGAGAACACGCTGGTGGCTACCAAATGGGAGGGATGTCACGGGGCTGGAGGAAAATGGCGAAGGGATTAGGAAGGACCAACTGGTAGTTACAGAATAGTCATGGGATGTCAAGTACAGCACAGGGAATATAGTAATAATAGTGTAATAACTATGGTGCCAGCCTTTGTGGAACCCTCTCCCCGAAAAGCCAGCAGGCCTTGGCAGGCACCAAGGTCATCTACAACCAAGGCTACTCTACCCAGCAAAGCTATCATTTCGAATCAAAAGACAGATCAAAGAGCTTCCCAGATAAGAAAAAAAACCAAAGGAATGCATCACCACCGAACCAGTATTACAAGAAATGTTAATGAAACTTCTTTGACTTATCGGGGAGGGGGGGACAGGGCAGGGGAAGATTTTGTAAGTTATACCAAAGTCTAACCACAGATATTGAATGTCAAGTGTAATGAAAAAAAAAAAAACACACACACAAATAAAATACAAAGAGGGGAATGCCCAGTGGAATACTCTGAACGATAAAAAGAAATGAACTACCCAGACCAGGGGTGGGCAAACTTTTTGACTCGAGGGCCACCATGGGTTCTTAAACTGGACCGGAGGGCCGGAACAAAAGCATGGATGGAGTGTTTGTGTGAACTAAGATAAATTCAAAGTAAAGGAGCGGAGGGGAGAGCAAGAGAACCGGATAGAACAGCCGGATCCGGCCCGCGGGCCGTAGTTTGCCCACGGCTGGCCCAGCCCTACAAAAACACGGAGAAATCTGAAACGTATCTTGCCCAGTGAGAGAAGCCAATCTGAAAAGACTCCACACTGTGCCATCCCATTCATATCACTTCTGGAAAGGCGAAAGCAGAGAGACGGTAAATAGACGCGCGGTGCCAGAGACGGAGGGAGCTGAATGACACAACATAGGAAAGACGGCGGGGGGCGGGGGGGGCGGATCTTTAGCCCAGCCAGGGTGGCTCAGTGGTTGAGTGTGGACCCTATGAACCGGGAGGTCAGGGTTCCATGCCGGGGTTTCTTGGTCAATCCTCAGGAAGGGCCGTACAAGAGGCAGCAGAGATCGATGGTGTTTCTCTATCCCTGATGTTTCTATCTATCCCTCTCCCTTCCTCTCTAAGAAAAAAAAAAAAATCAATAAAAATGTTTAGGGGAAACCGGTGTGGCTCAGTGGATAGAGCGTCGGCCTGCGGACGGAAGGGTCCCAGGTTCGATTCCGGTCAAGGGCATGGACCTTGGTTGCGGGCACATCCCCAGTGGGAGGTGTGCAGGAGGCAGCTGATGGATGTTTCTCTCTCATCATCGATGTTTCTAACTCTCTATCCCTCTCCCTTCCTCTCTGTAAAAAAATCAATAAAATATATTTTTTAAAAAAATGTTTAGGGCGGCGAAACCAATATTCCCTATGACAGTCATAGTGGAATAAATGACGTGTGGCGTTCATCAGCACCCCGAGAATGGCAACACGCAACCTTCCCAACAACCCACAGTCACGGTCAAAGCCAGTACGTGTGTGAGAGGCCCTGTCCCCATGATCATTTTGCGAGAGGTGGGGACTGGAGGAAGATGGCCCCCCAAACAGAGGCGGAGAGGTCATGCCTGTATTCATGCCACATTCTCTACCCCAAACCGTGCCTTGGAGATGTCTCTCCCCCCCGCCCCCCCCCCCCCCGCTTTTTTCTCTCCAATGCAAACTTGCAAGCATCCCCCTGGGAGGCCTGATGTCAACATTCTATGGGTGTGCATCGCCCCATCGCTGCCCCCCAGTCAGCCTCAGCTCCAGGGATGAGAGGGTTAACGGTGGGGTAGGGACCGACCCCCGGAAGGAAGGAAGCCAGCCGGGATGCAGCAGTTCTTCTTCACGCCCTCGCCCTGGAGCCTTTAATTACATTCTGTGAAGCATCACTTGTTCCTTTATCCCAATTCCCAGAAGCCCAGGGTATTTTAAACCTCGTTGACGTCCGAATCCGAATCCGAGCCACTCAGGGCCCACTCCACATCGGAGCCCACCGGGGCCACGAATAGGACGCACGCAAGATCGTGCGCCATCCCGGTGAAGTGTTTACCTCGGCGGCGGCACGAAGTGGGAAATGGTTTATTAATCATCGTGACGCCCAGAAGAGGGAGGCAGGGGAGGGGAGGGGAAGGGGGGCAGTGCAGGGAGGGGAGGACCATGCCCAGCCTCCCCCACCTCTTCTGCACCAACAGCTCCCACCTGTGCGCCCTGCCAGCCGTGGGGGGCGGTGGGGGGGGGGCGCACAGGAGGGGACCAAACCCCCTCCCCGCTCTGCAACGCAGCCTGGAGTCTGCTCCAGCTCCCCAAGACCCCTCCCCGCCAGCTCTGCAGAAACAAACAGACAAGGGAGCTTTCTACTCCGGATCGCAGCCTGTTTGACCGATGGGCCCCAAATCAAATTTTCACTCAAGCCCACATTTCCTTCCCAAAGGCCCACATTGAATACAATGGTCTTTCCGGTAGACCGGTCACCTTTGCCATGAAGAAAGACGCCCCCCCCCCCACCTCCAAAAAGGAAAAACTGCTCAGATAGGACACTGGGCTGACCCAAGCCCCACCTACTGTGACCTCTCCTGGGATCATCACGTCGAATTTCTTGGACGCCCTGTGCCGGCCCTGAGCTAAGCATGCTTTGGGGTGTGGGACAGGTAACATGGAAACACACACACACACACACACACACACACACACACACACACACGGTTTTGTGGATCACGCTCGCATGTCTGATAGCGGGGCCTTTTAATTTTGTTTTTCCTTTTGAGTTGTTCTGGAGGTCACCCTTGGTTCTATGAATTTTTTTCTTTTTTTAATTACACTGATTGGGGTGACCTTGGTCAACAGGATCAGACAGATAGGTTTCAGGGGAGCGGGGTGGGGCGGGGGGGGGAGTTTCCTTTCTATGTTACCAGATCTGTAGATTGCACTGTGTGCCCGCCACCCCGAGTCCAATCTCCAGTCACTGTAGGTTTTGAGGAATCCCCTTCTCACCTGTTGTCGGACTCCATCTGCCTTTTAATTCCACATCTTAAACCACAGGTGACCACGTAGGTCTTCTCCATTCGGCCACACCTGAACCGAAGCCCCGAAATGTTCCATATCCCAGAGGTCCACACCCACGGGGGGGGGAGGAGGGGGGTGCAGAGGGGGGGGGGCATAGGGATGGAGAGCAGATGACCAGAAAAGGCAGAAACACAGCCACTGGAGGCTGCCTTCATAGGAAACAGAATGGGAAAATGGCTGATGAGTGAATGAATGAATGAATGAATGATGGCCCCAAGTTGAAAAGGTGATGGGTTGAGGGGGTAGGCAGGCAGGGCATGAGCCCTGTGTATCTCCCTACGATTCCTACCCCTGCATCTGCCGTGACCCTCAAGGAAACAACACACAATGAAGAACTAGCCAGGCATCAAAGAACAGTGTAAGGCCGGAAGCCCCCTCCTCTCGACGGGAGGGCTCACGGCTAGCCCCTCCCTCCTGCACCCCCTCCTTCCCAGCTGTCTGTCCACACATTTGTTCTCAGAAACAAAGCTCTCACACAGGCAGCCCCCCGTACACCAGATTTCCCGAGAACACCCCTCGTCTCACATAGTCTCCATGCCTCGCTGACTGTTTGGAGGGGCCGGTCGGGGGGCGGGGGCAGGGGGAAGGCAACCGAATGTTGGGTTTGGCAGATGTGGGATGAGGACTGTGGCAGCCGGTGTTTCTGAAATCTTGGGGAGGGGGGGGTGGCGGGGGGCGCACCCAGAATGATGCTTCTGCCACCTATTCATTCAGACTTCGCGGAGACCCCTCCCCAACTCCGTTCACACTGTGCAGCCTCAGCTGTAATTGATTTGCTGTCTGTCTGCCTCCAGGGACCCTCCAGGGCTGTGGGTATGTTTTTTGTTATTTTTGATGATGATGATGATGATGATGATGATGATGATGATGAAGAACCTTTTATTCCCTGCCTAGGCACCAGAGTTCCCTTTAGACATGGCCGGGGCCAATCAGCAAATGAAGGCCACTTAAAGGGGAGGCGATGGGAGTCAGGACACTTATAGAATATCAAGTAGATGGTGGGTGCTCTTGAGCTGCGACGGAAGAATAGGCTGGAGGATTAGAATGGAGAAAAGAACAAAGCCTTCCTCCCTCTCCACCCCAGGACCCCCTCCCCCAGCAATCTGTCTTCCCTGTGCAAGAGGGAAAAAAAACAAAAAAAAAACACCAAGGCACAAAGAGCCCCCCTGGGTAGACAAAGCCCAGGGTGGGGACCGGTGAGACACAAAGAGGAAAAGAGGAACCGCCCCCCTTGTCCCCTTTTCCAAACACCGTGCCCCAGGCTGCCAGCAGCTGCGCTCCCTTCCACCCACACCCTCTCCACACCTACACCCTGGACACCACGTTCTGTGGAGTGCCCTGGTTTCGTCGAGCACGCAGCACCCGGGTTTAGGTGTCTGCACGCGGGCGTCTGCTGAATCCCTCTCCTCCGGGGTCGGAGGGCGAGACGAAGTGGATGAGCAAAACGGTGCACGTGGCTGATGCGCAAGCATCGTTAGCAAAGCTATGGCCGTCCTGTTCTACTTCTTTAAAAAAAAAAAACAAGTCTATGTGTTTTTATTGATCTCAGAGAGGAAGGGTGAGGGAGAGGAAGAGAAACATCCATGATGATGATGAGAGAATCATGGATCGGCTGCCTCCTGCACGTCCCGCCCTGGGGATGGAGCCCACAACCCGAGCATGGGCCCCGACTGGGAATCAAACCCGCAACCTTTGGGTGCAGGGGACGATGCCCAACCTACTGAGCCACACAGGCCATGTGTTAACCACCTGTCCAAACAACGTCAACTTTCTTTTTAAAAAAGGCAAAAAAATAAATAAAAAAATCCAGGTGATCAGCGATGCAAAAGCCACAAATCTCAGTATACAAAAAACATCTCCAGGGAGGCCAAGAAAAAGGACGCTGAGACCCCCCCCCAAACCAGGAGAAAAGTCTGTAAAAATAAATAGGACTTGGGAGTGATAGAGAGGATGGGTTTAGCAAAGAAGTTAAAACCCATCTGACATCTAGGCCCAAGGATTCAGAGAAAACTTGGACAGAATAGGAACCACGTAGGACATGCAAAAATTAAAAAAAAAAAAATTAAACGTGTAGAGCTGGGCAGTATCAACCGTGAAGCGAACCATGCATCGGACAGGCCAAAGATTAAATACTGCAGGGAAGGGAGAAAAATTTAAGCTATTGCAACAGTAAACTATCCAAACACAGGAGTAGAGATTCAAAAGTAAACAAGGAGTTAGGGAGCTATGGCTGAGAAGATAAGCGATGGAATGAGGAAGAAAATATTTGCTGGTGGCGGCTGATGTGCAGTGAATTTCCACACTATACAGGGAAATCGTACAACGCGGTATACAGATGATGTGTCAGAGAAATGGATGCTTGAAGACTATGTACTCTTACTAACCCATGTCACCCCATCAAATGTAATTTTAAAAAAAAAAAATCTAATGTTAATAAATGGGCAAAGGACCTGAATAGACATTTTTCAAAGAAAGATATTGATAGGGCCAATAGGTACAGAAAAATCTGCCTAACGTCACTGATCGTCAGGAAAAATGCAAAGGAAAACTACAGTGAAATATCGCATCAGAGTCCTAGCTGGTGTGGCTCAGTGGATAGAGCGTCGGCCCACGGACTGAAGGGTCACGGGTTGATTCCAGTCAAGGGCATGTACCTCGATTACAGGCTGGATCCCTGGCCCTCGTCAGGGCACATACTGGAGGCAACCAACCGATGTATCTCTCTCACATCGATGTTGCTCTCTCTTTGTCTCTCCCCCTCCCTTCCACTCTCTCTGAAAATCAATGGAGCCTGGTCGGCGTGGCTCAGTGGTTGAGTGCCAACCTATGAACCATGAGGTCAGGGTCTGATTTCCGGTCAGGGCACATGCTTGGGTTGCTGGCTCAGTCCAGTCCCCAGTGTGGGGCATGCAGGAGGCAGCCGGTCCATGATTCACTCTCATCATTGATGTTTCTTTCTCTCTCTCTCTCTCTCTCTCTCCCTTCCTCTCTGACATCAATAAAAATATACCGTAAAAAATAAATAAAATAAAAGTCAATGGGAAAAAATAGCCTCAGGTGAGGATTAACAACAAAAAGGGGGGGAAGAAATGTCACGTCACACCTGTTAGGATAGCTATTATCAAAAAGGCAAGAGATTTGAGAGCCTGTTAACCCTGCCGAGGACAAGGGAAAAGGAGCTGGTGGGAATGCACATCGGTTCAGCCACTGGGAGAACCAGTATGAAGGTTCCTCAAAAAGATTGAAAAGAGCAGTACCATATGACCCCGCAATTCTATTCCTGGGCATTTTTCCAAAGGAAATGAAATGACTATCTTGATGACATATCTATACTCACAAGTTCATTGAAGGATTATCGACAATAGCCAGGACATGGGAATGACCTAAGAATATGGTAAATAATACAGTAATCCTAGCTAATAAAGAGGGAAGGTGCTAGTTGACCCTCACGCCGTCGCAAAGATGGTGTCGCCCACAGCCAATAAGGAGGAGACAGGCTAATGGACTATCACGCCCTCAAAGATGGCGGTGCCCACAGCCACAAGATGGTGGCGCCCAGTCCCCTCAGCCCCCCAGCTGCCCGGGACCGCCTGACACTCGGGTAACCAGGGCCCCCTGAGGCTTGTGCTGCCGGCAGTGGCAGCAGCAGAGGTGTGATGGGGCGTCGCCTTCCCCTGAGGTCTCCTGGACTGTGAGAGGGGGCAGGCCGGGCTGAGGGACCTGCCCCCCTCCAGTGCATGAATTTTCATGTACCAGGCCTCTAGTTAATAAATAATAATACAGGAATAAACTGTGTTTCGGGTACTCACAACTGTAAACCTACATTTGCCCCACCATATATATATATCCCTAATACCTAAAATTAGGGTGTTCCACCCTAGCTGGTGTGGCTCAGTGGATAGAGCGTCGGCCTGCGGACACAAGGGTCCCACGTTCGATTCCGGTCAAGGGCATGTACCTTGGTTGCGGGCACGACCCCAGTGGGGGGTGTGCAGGAGGCAGCTGATGGATGTTTCTCTCTCATCGATGTTTCTGGCTCTTTCTTCCTCTCCCTTCCTCTCTGTGAAAAATCAATAAAATATATTTAAAAAAATAATAAAATAAAATTAGGGTGTTCCTATAAAACTTTTAGCCCTGCCGGCGTGGCCCTATGAACCAGGAGGTCACGGTTCAATTCCCAGTCAGGACACATGCCCGGGTTGTGGGCTCCATCCCCAGTGGGAGGCATGCAGGAGGCAGCTAATCCATGATTCTCTCTCATCATTGATGTTTCTATCTCTCTCCTTCTCCCTTCCTCTCTGAAATCAATAAAAATTTTATTTAAAGTTTTAAAATTTTTAATTAAGCAGATAAACAGAAATGGCATACAATGAAGAAGCAATGACTAGTGATTTTTTTTAAATTGATTTGAAAGAGAGCAAGAGAGAGAAACACCCATTTGTTGTTCCACTTAGTAATGCATTCATGGGTGGCTTCTGGCCTGTGCCCAGACTAGAGATCGAACCTGCAACCACGGTGTGTATCAGGATAAGGCTCTAACCACCTGAGCTATTCATCTATCTGAGGAACGATTGATTTCTAGGAGAAACGGTGGATTTCTATGAGAAACGGTGGATTTCTATGAGAAACGGTGGATTTCTATGAGAAACGGTGGATTTCTATGAGAAACGGTGGATTTCTAGGAGAAACGGTGGATTTCTATGAGAAACGGTGGATTTCTAGGAGAAACGGTGGATTTCTATGAGAAACGGTGGATTTCTATGAGAAACGGTGGATTTCTATGAGAAAAAAACGGTCAGCGTTCCCAGACTCCGAAAATAGCCCACCACACCATACCAAGTATCCCATAAAAATCTGCCATCACAGCAACACACAGCAGGGGCAGGAATGCACAACATAAACCGAGATAACGCCCAGATGGTCAGGCGCCGTTCCGAGAGCAGCGATGGAGGCTCCTGCTTAGACTCGGCGTCCGGTCCTGGGAAGAGGCCTGCCTCGGCCATTCTCACTGCCTCTGTGGCTGCAAAACAGCACTGGACACCCTGTTTGCTTCTCTTTGCCCTTTTTTGGGTAAAAGTGAAAACCCTCTCGGACTTCCTTCGCTCGCTGAAAACAGGTAGCGATGGTAGGCCTTCTGGAAAAGGGAAGTGGCGTCTGCCAGCTTTCGAAAAGCGGGAGGAGGTACCTGGTCCTGCACAGGAATACTCTTCAGCCATAAAAAAAAGAAGGAAATGGCCCTCACCGGTGTGGCTCAGTGGATAGAGCGTCGGCCTGCAGACTGAAAGGTCCCAGGTTCGATTCCGGTCAAGGGCATGGACCTTGGTTGTGGGCACATCCCCAGTAGGAGGTGTGCAAGAGGCAGCTGATCGATGTTTCTGTCTCATCGATGTTTCTAACTCTCTATCCCTCTCCCTTCCTCTCTGTAAAATATCAATAAAATATATTTAAAAAAAAAAAAGAATGAAACGCCTGTCATTTATGACAAGCTGGAGGATAAACCTTGAGGGCATATGCTAAGTGAAGCCACTCAGCCAGAGGAAGACAAGGGCTGAGTGATCACACTGACACGTGGAATCCAAAGAAATTTAAATGGCGTGTGTGTGTGTGTGTGTGTGTGTGTGTGTGTGTGTGTGACGGAATATTACTCAGCCATAAGAAAAGAAGGACATCTTACCATTGGAGACAACATGGATGGACCTAGAGGGTATTATGCTAAGTGAAATAAGTCAGATGAAGAAAGAAAAATACCATATGAAATAAACCAAACAGAAACAGACTCCTAAACTATAGGGAGAAGATGACTGAGGGTTGTCAGATGGGACGGGGGTTTGGGGGGACTGGGTGAAAAAGGTGGAGGGATGGAGAAGTACAGATGGGTAGTTACAGAAGAGTCATGGGGATTAAAGGACAGCATAGGGAAGAGAGAGTCACTCATATTGTGACAACTCTACGTGGTGCCGGGTGGGGTGCTGGAAATAGCGGGGGGCCAGTTTGTAAAGTATCTGATTATCTAACCACTTACGCGGTACGCCTGAAGCTAACACACCCTAATCCCGAATGTCAACTGTAACTGACAAGTAAAAATCATAAAAGAGAGAGAGAGAAAGAGAGAAAGAAAGAACCTAAACACACACAAGAGAACAGACTGGAGGTTGCCGTTACGAAAGTTATGATGGGTCTTTCAGGTTTCCAGTTTATCTGATGCCTTTTTGGTCATAAGGACAGTTATAGTTACGTCAACAGGACGCCAATCATTGTCTCTCAAATGGTTTTAAGGTACTGCCGTGTCTGGGAATGTTCTGGTTCAAAACCTCAGCAATCACAGTGGGGTGACCGCCCCCCCCCCACATAGGTTTTGCCATAAATTCCAGTTGTGCATAACGGCGATTTCCAGGTACTTTCAAACTTATATCAGAGTGTGGATCGTAAGAACCCAAAGGCATTGATGGGCAACTGGATAAAGAAGGTGTAGCACATGCTATGCACCGTGGAATACTACTCAGCCGTACCACAGGCTGAGCGACCGACCGCCATCTGAGACACCAGGGATGAATGTGGAGCAGAGCGTGCTAAGTGGAAGAAGTCAGATGGAAAAAGATAAGCAGCAGACGATGTCACTCCTACGTGGGACATAGAACAGGAAGCAGCAAATGACAGAAAACCAACAAACTCATAGGCACAGACAACAGAATGGCGGTTACCCGAGGGAAAGGGGGCGAGGAAGGATGAACAGGGTAAAAGGGGGTCACAGACATGGTGGCAGGAGATTGGGCTTTGGGTGGTGGGCATACAATGCAATGTGTCGACGATACTTCCTAGAATTGGAGGCTGACACGTATCATGGTATTAACCAATGTCACCCCAACACAGGAGAACCTCGTTTCTTGAATGTCTCCCATCTTGAACAATTCGCTTCTCGATCTGACCACCCTTTCGTGCCCAAACAATCAGTCACGCGTCTCTCAGGCGACAAACAAAGGCGAGAATTCACGAAGATGAGTCAGTTTCCCGCTGTTCAAATCTCAGGATATTATGCTGTGAATATTTTGTTGTTGTTGTTGTTTTGTGTGTGGGGGGGAGGTTGCTTTTGTTGCTGCTTCTAATGATTGTTAATTTTTTATATACGTTTCCTTTCCTTTCTGTCCAATGTTCATTTACATTTCATGTCCTTCTTGTTTTTAGAGTGTTCACGTCGCCCTGACTGGTTTGGCTCAGTGGCTAGAGCGTCAGCCTGTGGACTGAGAGGTCCCGGGTTCGGTTCCGGTCAAGGGCATGTACCTTGGTTGCGGGCACATCCCCAGTGGGAGGTGTGCAGGAGGCAGCTGGTCGGTGTTTCTCTCTCGTCGATGTTTCTAACTCTCTATCCCTCTCCCTTCCTCTCTGTAAAAAAATCAATAAAATATATAAAATAAATAAGTAAATAAAGTGTTCACGTCTAGATGGAAGAGTACAATAGACACGCACTGTCTATAAGGAAGGTTGTCACAGGGAATCGTTTCGGGGGTTGGAACGGACTCATTCCATTTACATTCTCTCTAGCGGGACAAGATGATTTCGGTTTTCGGACAGCCTTCCGGAATCCATCAAGTTTGAGAAACGAGGTTCCACTGGGCAATTAATGACTACAACCACACACACACACACACACACACACACACACACACACACACAGGAAAAAGGGTGCCTGGGCAAAGTCCAAGAGCAATCCCCAGCAAGCTTTCAGTTGTCCCCTCCCAGGGGAGCCATAAGGATGTGCCCATTTCCCGTGGCAGCAGCGTGTGAGAACAGGTGGGAAACTCCTATCCACGAGAAAGCTCGTGGGAACCTCTGTGTGTGTGTGTGGAGGGGGGGTCCTGAGGACCACTCATGGGTGCCCCATCCTCCTAAGTAACCAACAGCCCTACAAACGCCAGCCCTCCAGAGCACACTAAGCCGTTACCATAAATCACACTGTTCGAATAAACTACCTTATCGGAGTGGTATTACGGGGCCCAAGGCCTCCCTGCAGAACCACTGCTTATCAAGACAGGATATTCCAAGGGTTTTAAGAGATTATCTCCCAAGACTGGGCCAAGGATGGGCCCTGAAGACATGTGTTGTTTTTTGTGGTTTTTTGTTTTTTTTTTTGAAACAGCCAGGGTTGAGCAACTGTGGCCAGCTGGGTTAACCCTATCCTGCACATCCCCTCTCGAATGGTATGAATCCATCATTACCTGCATTTTTTTTTTAAAAAAAAAGAACTTTCAGAAATTAAAAGGCCAAGCTGGAACACCAATTTTCCCCATGAACACAGCAGCACAAATATTTAACAAACCATGAGTAAACTGAGTCCCAAAATATTTTCCATGTCTAATCCTTGAGGACCAAATAGCATTTCCCCCTGAAGTATAAGATTGGTTGCACACTTAAAATAAACCAAGGTAGCCCTCGCTGGTTTTGCTCAATGGATAGGGCATTGGCCTTTGGACTGAAGGATCCCGGGTTCGATTCTGGTAAGGGCACATGCCCGGGTTGCGGGCTTAGTCCCTAGTAGGGTGTGCAGGAGGCAGCCTATCCATGATTTTCTGTCATCATTGATGTTTCTATCTCTCTCTCTCCCTTCTCCCTTCCTATCTGAAATCAATAAAAAATATTTTAAAAATTAACCAATGTAATTTACCATATTTATGTAATAAGTGAGAAAAATCATATGCCCCTCTTAGCAAATGCAGAAAATTCATATAACTAAATCACAGCCATTTATGATAAGATTTGTCAAAAATAATACATGATTAGACGAGAGGTCTTCAAGCTGATTTTTTAAAAAATCTATGAAACAACCACAAATAGCATCAAACTTACTGGAGGAAATACTGGATGCGCTCTGCTTAAGAAGAGAAACACAGCACGGACATCCTCTGTCACCACGTCTTAGTCAACGCTGTATCCCCGTTTCTAGTCGCTGCAATCAAGCAAGAAAAACAAATAAAAATCCAGACAGGTTAGACTATAACAGGCAAAACTTCCTTTATATGTAGATTAAACATGTATCTCCATGAAGAAACTAATTCTAAGAAATATTAAAAAAAAAAAACTACCGGATTTAGTAATGAGTTATAGCAAAATTGCAAGATCCTATATAATAAAAGCCTAATATGCAAATTGTCCCCTTGACCGGGAGTTCGACTGGGAGACCAGGAGTTCGACCGCTCGCTCGGACGTGCACTGACCACCAGGGGGGCGGCGGCAGCGGAGGTGCTGCCGGCCCGATGGGAGCAGGACCACGGAGGGATGGTGGAGCAGGTGAATGGTGGCACCAGGCCAAGATGGGTTCGAGAGTGGGGGTCGATCAGCCCCACCGATCGCCACGCAGATGGTGACAGCAGTGGTGGCAGCGGAGAGCGGGGCTCGCTGCCCAGCTCCCAGGCGCTGAGGGAGAAAGGGCAAATAGCAATATTAAAATATTTCCTCGTGCACTGCTGGTGGGAATGCAGACTGGTGCAGCCACTGTGGAGAACAGTATGGAGTTTCCTCAAAAAACTGAAAATGGAACTCCCATTTGACCCAGTGATCCCACTCCTAGGAATATATCCTAAGAAACTAGAAACACCAGTCAGAAAGGATATATGCACCCCTATGTTCACAGCAGCACAATTTGCAATAGCTAAGATTTGGAAACAGCCTAGGTGCCCGTCAGCAGATGACTGGATCAGAAAACTATGGTACATCTACACAATGGAATACTATGCTGCCATAAAAAAGAAGGAATTATTACCATTTGTAGGCACCTGGATGGAATTAAAGAACATTATGCTAAGTGAAATAAGCCAGTCAATGAAAGAAAAATACCACATGATCTCACTCATTTGTGGATACTAAAAAACATTATAAACTGATGAACAAAAAGATAGATACAGAGGCAGTAATGCATCAAACAGACTGTCAAATTACAGCGGTAAGGTTAGGGAGAGGTGGGGGAAATAAGAGATCAACTAAAGGACTTATATGCATGCATATAAGCATAACCAATGGACACAAGACATTGGGGGGTGAGGGCATGTATGGGAGTGGGGTGGGGGGGGCAATGGTAAGATATGTACACATATAATACCTTAATAAAAATATATATAAAAGAAAAAAAATAAAATGTACTCTAAATCCACAAAAAAAATTAAAATATTTCTTCTAATTGTTTTTTTTTTCAATGTGCATGAATTCGTGCACCAGGCCACTAAGTTAAAAAATATACAAAAATCGCCTGGCCAGTGTAGCTTAGTTGGTTGGGAGTCATCCATGCACCAAGAGGTTGCCGGTTCGATTCCTGGTCAGGGCACGTGCCCAGGTTGCAGGCTCTCTCTCTCTCTCTCTCTCTCTCTCTAAAATCAATAAAAACATGTTTTAAAGAATATATATATACAAAAATCAATTTTATAGCTATACCATTTACAGTTGGAAAGTATAATTTAACATAGCATTTAGAACGCCATTTAAATATATATTAAATATACATTATTTTAGATGCCATGTATTGTGTATGTCTGTGTGTGTTATTCGAGATAACTGAAAACTTGCACCCGATTTCTATGGGACATCACCCTTTCTTTCTTTCTTTTTTTTTTTTTTAGATTTTAACATTGTATTTTACGGTTAACAAATAACATGGTGAGTAAAGAGCCTGTCTGAGCCCTGTGAGTCGGTTTAGTTAATCAATGGGCCTGAGGGACTCATTTTATAAACCTGGTTCTCAAGTTGGTGCCAGAAAGATATATAATCCTATATAATAAGGAGCTAATATGCTAATTAGACCGAACAGCAGGACGACCATTCGGACGACCTTCCGGACAAAGCCGGGCCCACCTCCTGTGGGTGCCTGCAGGAGGCCAGAGGGAATTGGGCCTCTAGTATTACCTATAAAATATTAGTAATAAGTTTAACAAAGTGTGCGCAGTAGTTCTACATTAAAAACTACACCTCGTTGCTAGAATAAGTTAAAGGTAACTTAACCTAGCCTAGCCGGTGTGGCTCAGTGGTTGAGTGTCAACCCATGAACCAAGAGGTCATGTTTGATTCCTAGCCGGCGTACATGACCAGGTTGCGGGCTCAATCCCCAGTAGGAGGTGTGCAGGAGGCAGCCGATGGATGTTTCCATCTCCCTCTCCCTTCTCTCTCTAAAAAAATCAATTAAAAAAAATATTGAAAAGAAAAGACAACCTAAATAAGTTCATACACTGGAGACCCAGTTTTACTGAGGTGTCAGTTCTCTGAAACAGATCTACAGTTTCAACGAAATACAAAATGAATCCCAGTAGCGTTTTTGTTTTGTTTTGGTAGAAATTACCAAGCTCATTCTAAAATGTACACGGAAATACTAATATATGCAAAGTAGGCAAATATTTTTTCCTATTGGCCATTTTCTTAAAAAGATATACAGTAAAGCCACAGGGAAAGAGCTGGTTCCTTGCCTCAGGATAGACATGGAGATGAATGGATAAGAAAAATAAATCCAGCCTGGCCGGCATGGCTCAGTGGTTGACCATTGACCTATAAACCAGGCGGTCACTGTTCGATTCCCGGTTCAGGGCACATGCCCGGGTTGCGGGCTCGATCCCCAATGTGGGCCGTGCATGAGGCAGCTGATCAATGATTCTCTCTCATCATTCATGTTTCTCTCTTTCTCGCCTTCTGTCTCCTCTCCTCTCATAAATCAATAAAAGAAAATAGATTAAAAAAAGAAAAAAGAAATCCAGCAATAAACCTACACTTCTCTGGTCAATTAATCTCTGACAAAAGTGCCAAGTTAACTCACCCTGGAAGAACAGCAACAAATGAACCTCAAGTATTTTTTCCCCACTGTCCACAAAGGGCCCGAAAAAAATAAAACCTTAGCCCTAAAGGTGGGAACTAAACCTATTAAGATTTTGAGAAGTCAGAGAAAGAAATCACCAGGCAGGGATCGAATACCACGGAACACTACTTCATCACCGATGTCCACTGGCAAAACCCAACCCAGAGGGGGCCCCATAGCTTGAAGGCCATGCATGCCTACGGCTCCAGATTCCTGGCCAGCCCTCCCTGCACATGGTGCTGTTTCTTCTCACATTCCATCAGCTCGGTCCCGCTTCAGCCCCAGCGACACGGATTTCACAGACGGCCTTGCATACCACATTTCATGGGAGAGCCTCGGTTCTAAACAGAATTGTGTCGACCTCCTAAAAATATACCCAAGTCCTGGACACAGACGTGACCTTGCTTATTAAAAATAGGGGTTTTTGCAGATGAGGTCAAATGCAATATTTGGGTTCAGATAATCCTGGGTTTAGAGTGCTCCTGGATTCCAATTACTTGTGTGCTCCTGCGAGAGATGTGACAGAGATTCCAGACACGGGAACATGCAGAGAAAAAGCAGAGGTTGGAGAGCTAGAGCCGCCAGCCAAGGAAATGCAAACCTTGCTCACAATGACAGGAAGTCAGGAGAAAGGCTTGGAGATAGGTCTCCCCCACAGCCTTCAGGGGGGACACAAGCCGGCTGGCACCTTGGTTTGGAATGGTTGCCCTCCAGAACTGGAAAGGGACAAATGTCTGTTGGTTCTGCAATCTTTTTTTTTTTTTAATGTATTTTTTATTGATCTCAGAGAGGAAGGGAGAGGGAGAGATATAAACAACAATGATGAGAGAGAATCATGGATCCGCTGCCCCCTGCATGCCCCACCCTGGGGATGGACCCCCGGCCCCAACCAGGCATGTTCCGTGACTGGGAATTGAACCATGACCTCCTGGTTCATAGGTCGATGCTCAACCACCGAGTCACGCCAACTGGGCGTGTGTTTATCGTTTTCTTGTTTGTTTGCAGGATATCTGGTGATGCATCATCTTTTCATTTCTGAAAGTTCTAATTTGTGCATCTTCTTAAATTCATTTGATTAGTTGTAAGTTTACCAACTTTATAGATCTTTATAAAGAATTCATACTATGCCACCCCACCACCAAGAAAAAGAAAAGATCTCACCCGTGTAGCTTCACTGGTGAGTTTTATAAAATTTAAAAAAGATTTTCTATCAACCCTACCAAAACTCTCATTTTAAAGGAGGGATGGAACATTTTCCAACGTACATTTTTGTATTAGGATTATTATCCTGATAACAATATGAAAGACGGGCATTACAAGGGGAACTTCAAACTAATTTCCTCGTGAGCACAGATATAAAACTTAATAAAATATTAGCATAATAAATCCGGCAACTGTACAAAATATAATAAATGAGGATCTAGTGAGGATTTTGCAAAGTTAGGTTTAATATTAAAAAGTCAATCCGTATAATTCATCATATTTACAGACTAAAGGGAAGGGATTATATAATCATCTCAAGAGATGTAGAAAGGTCATTTGGCAAAATTCAACCATCCTGGCTTGATAAAATTTCTCATCAAACTCGGAATGGAAAAAAAGAACTCCCTCAAACTAATAAAAGGCGTCTAAGATAAACCTACAGCTAGAATTATACTTAATGATAAAAGACTGAATCCTCTTTTAATACTTTGAAGAATAAGACCAGGAAGTCCATTTTCACCATTTCTATCCAATATTATACTGGAAGTTCTAGCTATGGCAATAGGTCAGAATTTTTAAAAATCTATCTGTATTCCTTTACATATTAGGAAGGAATATTTATGTATTCATATATATGTGTATATATATATATATATATATATATATATATATATGACATGTATTATATATAAAGGAATAAAGCTGTATTTATTCACAGACAACATGATCATATATGTAGCCAGTCTTATGGAAACTACTTATACTACACTTGATTTTAGCCAAAAAGGCTGAGAAGTGATAGAAACTACTTATAGATAATAAGTGAATTTAGCAACGTTGTAGAACACAGGATGCACGGGATGAATTTCATTCAATAGAATGGACAGAATAGAGAAAAATACCCGGGAACTTAATGACAGAACAATAGAAATTATCCAATCTAACCACAGAGAGCAAATAGACTTAAAAAAAAAAATAAACAGAGCCTCCGAGACCTATGGCTCTATAATAGAAGATCTAACCTGTACATCTTGGGAGTCCCCGAAGGTGACATAAAAGACAAGGAGGATGACAAAAGAAGTATTGGCTGATTCCACATATACGTGAGATCATGTGATTTTTTTTTTCTTTCTCTGATTGGCTTATTTTGCTTAGCATACCAATCTCCGGGTTCATCTAGGCCAGGGGTGGGCAAACTTTTTGACTCGAGGGTCACCATGGGTTCTTAAACTGGACCGGAGGGCCGGAACAAAAGCATGGATGGAGTGTTTGTGTGAACTAATATAAATTCAAAGTAAAGGTGCGGAGGGGAGAGCAAGAGAACCGGATAGAACAGCCGGATCCGACCCGCGGGCCGTAGTTTGGCCACGGCTGACTAGGCTGTCGCAAAAGGTAAGATTTCCTTCTTTTTTATAGATGTGTAGTATTCCACTGTGTAAGCGTACCCACAGATTTTTTAATCCACTTCTCCACTGATGGGCTCTTGGGTTGTTTCCTGATCTTGCCCACTGTAAATAGGAATCTAATAATTAAATTAAAACTGACAAACAAAACAGAAACAGAGGCGTGGATACATGGGACAGACTGACAGCTGTCAGAGGGGAGAGGGAAGGGGGACTGGATGAGAGGAGGTGAGGGGATGAGCCAAAGAATATATATCCATAACCCATGGATACTGACAACAGTGTGGTGATGCCCAGAGGGAAGGGGCTGGGTTGAGGTGGGCCAAAGCAGGGGTGGGGGTGGGGAATGGGGACATCTGTACTATAATAAAAAATAAAGTTTAAAAAATATTTTGTGGGTGGGGAGGACAAGGAGAGGGCTGGAAGAGACTAATGGGGGGGGCGGGGGAAAAGGACTTATGTAATATTTTCAGCAATGAAGATGAAAAGAAAAGAAAATATTTTAATGGAAGGGAAGGGAAGGGAAACGGAGAAACAGCAACGTGAGAGAGGAGGGAAACAGCTTTCTTTTGCTGACACACAGAGAAAGCTTTAGTGGTCTGGATCGAAGATCAAAACAACCACAACATTCCTGTAGGCCAAAGCCTAAGGGTAGGGATGAGGAAGCTGCAGAAGAAACGTTCGAGGCGACAGGAGTTGGCTCCTGAGGTTGGCAGAAAGGCGCCGTCTCCGTAAGTGCCAGGGGGAGCAGCACGTGCTGATGTAGGAGCTACAGTAACTTGTCCAGGAGATCTAGCTGAGATACGCCATGAAGGCAGCTGCACAGGTTTTCACCCGGCCATTGTGTCTCAGTGGCTGAGCATAGAACCTAGGAACCTGGAGGTCATAGTTTGATTCCCAGTCGGGGCTTCATGCCCATGCCCGGGGTGTAGACTTGATCCCCAGTGGGGGGTGTGCAGGAGGAAGCTGATCAATGATTCTCTCTCATCATTGATGTTTCTATCTCTCTCTTCCTCTCTGAAATCAATAAAAATGTTTTTTAAAAAAAACATATAAAATAAAAAATTGTGCCCTACCTGGTTTAGCTCAGTGGATAAAGCATCGGCCTGTAGACCAAAGAGTCCCGGGTTCGATTCTGGCCAAGGGTATGTACCTTGGTTGTAGGTTTCTCCCCGGCCCGGGCCCTGGCATGTGCAGGAGGCAACCAATGGATGTGTTCCTCTCACATCGATATTTCTCAGTGTCTTTCTCTCTCTCTTCCACTCTCTCTAAAAATCAATGGAAAAATATCCTCAGGTGAGGATTAAAAATAAATTGTAATAATATTATAATATCCATGTGGGTACTTGAAATATCAGAAGGAACACTTTGTACAATATAAGATTGTCTAGCTGCTGTACTGTACACCTGAGACTAATACAAAATGATATTGCATGTAAACTGTAACTGGGGGCGGGGGGGGGGGGAATAAACACGGATTAGGCTCAATGTATTCTTCCTGTGCTCCACAAAGAAAACAACAAAGTCTGGATGACAGCACATCTGTTGGCAACATGGTTTACTGAATATTTTAAGCCTAATTTTGAGAGCTACTACTCGGAAAATAGGATTCCTTTCAACATATTATTGCACATTTACAAGGTGCACGGCCCTCCCCAACCCAAGAGCCTCTGATCAACATGTACAACAAGATGAAACATTTTTTTTTCATGCCTGCTAATACCACATGCTTTCCACAGCCCATAGATCAAGGAGTCATTTTGACATTCAAGTCTTAGTCTCACCTCTCGCACAGGCCCCGAACCGTTTTCAATGGCTGTTACTCACAAGTGGCTGGCCTCGCCCACGCTGTAGACTTCCTTAAAATCTCTGAAAGGTCTAAAAACCCCAAACAAGCAGCATCTGGCTTCAGGGTGCCTAGTACCTCTTGCTAAGTGGCTCCAGGCTGGGAATAGGCAGCAGCTGACCTGGGCCTCCACCAGAGCCTCACCCAAGAGGCCAGAACCAACACACCTGGTGATGAGCTTTAGAGCACACCATAGCCCCACTCAGTTAGCTCGAAAATGACACACCCAGAGGGTTTGCAGCGAATCCTAGTCCATGCGGTCAGCCCCTTCATAACACCTCACCCTCTGTAATCAGAGCCAGTCCTCACAGCCTGTCAGCTTGGGGGTCAATTCCCAACCCACTGACCTGCCAACAGAAATCAAGGCTCACCTCCATCAGGAGGGCTCACACAATCTCCAAAAAAAAAAAGAGAGAGAGAGAGAGAGAGAGGATAATTTAAGGGACCTCTGGGACAACATCAAGTATGCCAACATTCACATCACAGGGATGACAGAAGGAGAAGAAAGAGAGCAAGGAATTGAAAACCTATTTGAAGAAATAATGATGGAAAAATCTCCCTATCCTGGCAAAGGAAATAGACAAGTCCAGGAAGCACAGGGAGTCCCAAACAAAATGAACCCAAAGAGACCCACACCAGACACATTATAATTAAAATGCCAAAGGTTAAAGACAAAGAGAGAATCTTAAAAGCAGCAAGAGTAAAGCTGTTAGTTATGTGCAAGAGAGCTCCCATACGACTGTCAGCTGATTTCTCAACAGAAACTTTGCAGGCCAGAAGGGATTGATGAAAATCAAGGACCTAGCAACCAAGATTACTCCACCCAGTAAAGCTATCATTTAGATTGGAAAGAGGAATGAACTTCCCAAACAAGAAAAAGCTAATGGAGTTCATCACCATCAAACCAATATTACAGGAAATGTTAAAGGGATTTCTTTAAGACGAAGGAGGGGGAATTTTTTTTTAATATGAATAATAAAAAGGCAAAAACCACATACCTATCAGTAATTACTTTGAATGTAAATGGGTTACATGCTCCAATCAAACAGATTAATGGTTTCCAGGTGGGAGGGGAGTGGGGGACTGGGTGAAAAAGGTCAAGGGATTAAGAAGTACAAATTGATAGTTAAAACATAGCCACAGGGAATAAAGTACAGCATAGAGAACATAATAAAAATACATACACAGTATTATATGTATGTATTAATAACTATGTATGGTGGATAACAGGTAGACTTCTTGGGCGGATCACATCATCAGTTATATAAATGTCTAACCACTATGTACACCTGAAACTAATATAATACTGAATGTCAACTGAAATAGAAAAAAAAAAATTTAAAAATAAGATAGAATATGTAAAAACATTTTTTTATGATTGTAGGGAAATTTTAACCAAGAAAAGAACATAAGCCCTAGCTGGTTTGGCTCAGTGGCATCAGCCTGGGGACTCAAGTGTCTTGGATTCGGTTCTGGTCAAGGGCACATACCCAGTTGTGGGCTCCATCCCCAGTAAGGGGCATGCAGGAGGCAGCCGATCAATGATTCTCTTTCCTCATTGATGTTTCTATCTCTCTCTCCCTCTCCCTTCCTATCTGAAATCAATAAAAAAAAAATATTTAAAAACAAAGAAAAGGACATAAGAATATGAGGATGCGGCCGTAGGAACTCCCTGGATACTTCTTGTGTCTCCGTGCGAGCGTCATATCTTGAAGACAATGTCTGGAAGCTTCTACTTTGCAATTGTTGGCCACTATGATACATAGCCTGGAAAAGTTGGGGGGGGGGGGGAAGACTGAGGACGCTAAATAGCATGAAGGCCTATAGGGGGGGAAAAACAAAGAACTCCCTCCACCCCTGCCAACAACAGCACAACAACAAAAGCTGAAAGGGACATAGCAGGAAATCTACACTGTTGCTGTGTCCAGTCATCAAGAGTTCCCAGGAACTGTAAGAACAAATAAGCAATGTGTGATCAAAGGCTATGAATGGTTTTGCTCCCAATTACATACACACACACACACAGTAAAACATGGAGATAAGTAGAACCTGGTTAATTATTAAAGGAAAGCGAAGATTCTACTTTATGCTCGTCCATTTTTAGTACCATGTTTACTCCTTAAACGGAACATGAGCTCGAGTCACTGTCAGGGGTTCTCATGCCTTGATTATGATGCGGTAATACACAATAATGATGTACTACACAATAACGATGCGATCATGTCTTGAGAATGATGCACTAATACACGGTACGTGTCCGTGGGAGATGGAGCCATTGCCTTTGGAAAGCAGAGGACGCCGTAATCACAGGCCATACAAGTGTTTTCACTCTTTTCTCCACTGACACGATCCCATAAAGTTTATCTGCGAATAAAATCGGTCAAAAACGGGGGTAAACGGAATACCAACTTAGGCCCAGGCCTTCCACATCCCTTAAAACAACCCTGAAGCTTTGGAAGCAACCTGAATTTCTAACCACAGGATACAACCATTAATTGAATAATGGAGACCATGTGGTGTAGAAAAAAAAAAAGAATGATTAGGGCTCTCCAGTGCTTGGGAAAAGGCTTGTGAAATTATTGCTGGGTGAAAATCAGCATATAAATTATATAGAGTAATCATTTCAACTACTTGAAAGACATTTTTTTTTCCATATGCAAAAAGGACTAACCGGGAGCACACGCAAATATTACAACATGTATTAGGAGTGTGGCATTAAAATTCATTTGATGAGGGAGATGGAATAATGGGAGGGAATGAGACGAGAGGGAAGAAAATCAGTCCTGAGGCAACGAGTGGAGTGGAAACTGTTGCCAAGGAGACCGGTTACTAGGCTGAAATCGTGTAAATGGGAATTGATGGAATTCTACACCAAGGCAGAGGCTGTGGAGATTAAAAAAAAAAGAAGAAGAAGAAGAAAGAAAAGGAAATATCAAGGCGATTATTTTTTGTCAAAGAAAACCCATATCAGAAAGGAGGAAGAATTATTTTTCTTCAAGAAAAAAACACACAGAGGGAAAAAAAAATGTTACATGGCCCTTCTGACGGTTAGAATAAATGAAAACGGTGATATTAAGTAGAGTTCGTTAATTACTTCATCGGCGATGGCGATTGCCTCTTGTCACCTTTTTATGCAGCCGATGAGGCTGTTTCCATCACTATCGTAATTTTAAAGAGGAGATGATGAAGGTGGAGAGAGCTAAGCATCTTGTTCTATATGACATAGCCAGTGAGTGGGAGATCTAGATAATTCCTACCAGATATGGAACCCTAACTTAGACCCTAAACTACATGCTCAGTGCCTGGACAAGGATGGTGGGATATACAGACCTGGACCAAGCCTGACCATTTAAAACATCCTTCCTTCCTTCCTTCCTTCCTTCCTTCCTTCCTTCCTTCCTTCCTTCCTTCCTTCCTGCCTTCCTTCCTGCCTTCCTCCCTCCCTCCCTCCCTCCCTTCCCCTCGTCTCCCTTTTTCTCCTCCTTTCTCCTCTCCTTCCTCCTCTTCCTCCTCCTCCTCTTCCATCTTCTTCTTCTTCACCATATTTCTAGAATCCTTGTTCCTCTTCATGCTAGTTAATTTGCTCTTCTGGTGATGGAGTTTTGCAGTGTCTGCCTCTCTGGGCAAGGTGAACAGTTAACAGGTGTACAGAATGAAGACTTAGGAATTGCCTCCCAAATTATTCGAGTGAAAAAAGAAAAGGGGAGTCAGGTTCACCCTTCAAATATTTGTTGGGGGTGGGTGAGGGGAGCTGAGAAGTCGGAGGAGCTGGTGGTGGTGGATCTAAGGGACCATCAAAATGTGGTCTCTTGGTGCGGCTCAGTGGTTGGGCATCAACCTATGAACCAGGAGGTCATGGTTCAATTCCCAGTCAGGGCACATGTCCGGGTTGTGGGCTCGATTCCCAGTGTGGGGCGTGCAGGAGGCAGCCGATCCATGATTCTCTCTCATCAGTGATATTTCTATCTCTCTCTCTCCATCTCCCTTCCTCTCTGAAATCAATAAAATATATATATACTAGTAGCCCTGTGCTCGAATCCGTGTGCCAGTAGCTCGCTGCCACCCTCCAAGAGCTCTCTGCCCGCCGCCCCACGCCCCCCCTTGACTTCCCCCCTCATAGCTTGCTGCCCTGCCCCCTCCTGTAGTTCTCCGCCACCCGCTTGTAGCTCGCTGCCCCACCCTCCTGCTGATCCGTGATCCGGTCATTACCGTGGTCGGTCATTACACTTCAACGGCGTAACGACCATTTGCATATTACACCTTTATTATATAGGAGATATATATATATATCCTATATGATATATGGTCTCTTTTCCACAGGAAGGGAAGAAGCACAAGTCCCTGGCCCTCCTTGTGGTTCATACCCTGGGAGACACTGGCAGCAGAGAGAACAAACCCTGGGAATGTGCTGACGAGACAAACGGAGGAAGAGCACACGACAGAGGAGCTGCATTGCAGGGGGACGGGTGCTCCGAACCTTCGTGGGAAGAGACAGAAAGGGGAATATGATTCGCCCCCCAGCACACACGACGAAGAGGGCCCCAGGAGGGCTCTCCCAAATTCAAAGCGGCTGCATTAGAGCCAATGGGTTATAAGAACGTTTTGTTTCTGTTCCGTGTTCATTCAAATCTCACAATAAAAATCTACACTAGCCCTGACCGGTGTGGCTCAGTGGATAGAGCGTCGGCCTGCGGACTCAAGGGTCCCAGGTTCGATTCCGGTCTAGGGCATGGACCTTGGTTGCGGGCACATCCCCGGTGGGGAGTGTGCAGGAGGCAGCTGATCAATGTTTCTCTCTCATCAATGTTTCTGACTCTCTGTCTCTCTCCCTTCCTCTCTGTAAAAAAATCAATAAAATATATTTTTAAAAATTTTAATTAAAAAAATCTACACTAGATATAAAAGTGACTTAAAACCCAAGGAACTGCCCTAGCCGGTTTGGCTCAGTGGATAGAGCGTCAGCCTGCGGACTGAAGGATCCCAGGTTCGATTCTGGCCAAGGGCACAGGCCTGGGTTGCGGGCTCGATCCCTAGTAAGGGGGTGTGCAGGAGGCAGCCGATCAATGATTCTCTCTCATCATTGATGTTTCTATCTCTCTCTCTCTCCGTCTTCCTTCCTCTCTGAAATCAATAAGGAAATATATTAAAAACAACAACAAAAAAACACACCAAGGAACTGATTTGCTACCTTTCCTGGCCTCGCCCTGGGGCCAACTTAGAAGCACTGACTTGGTCTCCAGGAGAACCCGGGACTCCACCTGTGTCCTTGAATTGATCATCTTGTCACAGCTTCCTCGGCTCAGGTGTTTGTTCTTCTAATCTTCTCGTGCATATCCAAGGTCCTTTCCCCAGGACAATGCCCCTCAAGGCTGGACTATTGCTCAGGGTGTGCGTAACAGGTTTAATCCTACATCCAAGTGGAGAGTACAGTTCAGGGAAGGCCAACCAGTAGAAGAAATCACAGCAGGAGACTGATTTTGATTTACAACTACTGTGCTAAATGAGAAACAGTGATACGGTTAACAAGCAAAAAATAAAAATAATGAGAGATGATCTGCCCTCTGTGGGGTCAACAGGTAGTTCAGATCCTGACCTTATCGATAAGTAAAAGGCAAATTTAAAAAAAAACAAAAAACAAGAACATCCCTTTTCAAAGTAATTTAGAGAAGCAAATATTAACTCAGAGAGTCAATCATTGCAAGGTGGCTAGCCCCATTGGTATGAAATACATTTATCTTTGGAAGATGAGTTACCAGTACACCGTGTTAATGTATGTGAGAGAAATCGACATACAGGGCCTACTGGTGGACTCCAAACTTGTGAAATGTATATGAAGGCAACTGGGCAATATATGAACAAATACAATATAATTTATATTCTTTAATACAGCAGTTCCATTTCCAGAAATATGTAAATTAAATATTCAAAAACGGGGACGTCTATTGTGTCAATTAATACTAGTAAAAATATTTCTAAATGTCTATCTATAAAAATTGCTTTAGAAAAATATTTCTAAATGTCTATCTATAAAAAATGCTTTAAATATTCTATGCCTAGTGAACATAATAAAATGTTGAGCATTCCTTAAAAAGGTATTAGCATGGAAATACATTTTCAACATTACAAGTAATATAGACATATATATTATGCCATTTTTTTTTCACAGCATAATACATGTGCAACACCATTGCAAATATATAAACTAAATTGTGGTTAGAATGAAATATGGAATTGCTGGAGTGTTTTCTCTTTACACACATCTATGTTGTCATTATAAGTTACACTTTATTTTAATATATTTTAAATTTTTTGTTTATTTATTATTTGTTGATTTTTATTTGAGAGAGAGAGACATCGATTTGTTATTCTACTTATTTATGCATTCATTGGTTGACTCTTGCATGTGCCCTGACTAGAGATTGAATCCAAAACCTTGGAGTATCAGGACGATACCACTCCCATCTACCCAACTGAGCTACCTGGCCAGGGCCAATACATCTTAAATTTGTAAGTATGAAACAATATTGTACTTTGAAAAACTAAACCATAAACACTTAAAATGGGCAAAGACCGAGAAATTAGAAGTATAAATAAATATAAGACAATTGTCTGACCTTCCAAATAGTTAAACAAATTCAGAGTGATATACCACTCCCATATATCCAATGGTCAGGGATGAAAAAATAAGTAATGCAATGTTGATCAGAAAACATAGTATCGTTTGCACCCCTGGAAATTAACGAGGCAAACCCTAGCAAGTACACTGACAATGCCTTACTTTTTCTGAGTTTCCACATTGAGGAATCAGTATGGAGCAAACAATAAGAGACTAGACAATAACTTCTTTTTTTAAAATATATTTTTATTGGTTTCAGAGAGGATGGGCGAGGGAAGGGAGAGAGAGAATCACTGATCCGGCTGCCTCCTGCACGCCCAACTACGATGGCTCGAACCAGCAACCGAAGTATGTGTCTCTGGCTGGAATCGAACCCGGGACCCCAAGACAACACTCTATCACTGAGCCAAACTGGCGAGGGCACAAGATGTATTTTTATACCTTCTTAGGACGATAGTGGCGCTTACCCTGATTCAACCGAGGGTTACAACTCTCATGTACCTGGGATAAGGTAATCTTTCCCGAGAAAACTCTTAACTCCAACATCTGGCTTGCATCATGACATTTTTGCTTACCCATTTTCCAGCTGTCACGAGGATCATGTTCATTCTGTGGAACGTTGCTCGGGGCAGAAATACGAACTTTGTTGTTCAGAGGAAAGGTCATCGCGCATTTTTGACCTGTCATGCAGTTCTCTGATGGGGCGGAGCAGAAGCCCGCACTTGTTTCCCCCCACCTTGAACTAGAAGGTGAAGAAACACCATCACTGGTGTTTCTAGTTCTCTCTCCCTCTCCCTGCCTCTCTGGACTCAATACAAATATATTTTAGAAAATGAATGAATCGATTGCACCCTAACTCGAATGACTGATGTGTCTGTCGGAGAAAGGAGAAGACTATTCCAGCTACAGAGACTCGGGGCGGGGGGCCAGGCATGGAGATACCCAAGGAAAGAGGGAGGTAGCGACTGGAGTTATTTGGCCACAAGCCAAAGAATTTCTCTAGGATCTGGGAGCGGCAAGGAAGGATTCTTCCCTAAAGCCCTCGGTGGGAGTGTGGCCATGCCAACAACCTTGGTCTCAGATTTATACTGACAGAAGGAGGAGAGAATAAACTGTTATTTTGAGCCACCCACTCTGGTAATTTGTTACCACAGCCCTCAGAAACTGATGTGGGGGAACGGTTCACTGTTTGCAAAACAATTGATGTGATGCCTACCATCCACCACCAAACCAAGGATGGAAAAATCATGTGATCCTCTCCACGGACGCAGAAAAAGCATTTGACACGTTCAACCTCCATCGACGACGAAAACGTGCAGCGAAGCGGATGGAGAAGGAACGTGCCTCAAAATGATACAGATTACCTCGGACAAGCCCACAGCTGACATCATACTCAGTGGTGAAAAGCTGAAAGCTGTTCTTATTAGACAAGGATCCGCCCACTGTCGCTACTGTTATTCAATAGAGTATTGAGGACCCTAGCCACAGTAATCAGGCAAAAGTTTAATATGGTTAATCAAGGAATTCAGCCAAGAAGCAGGGTACAAAATTAATATACAGAAATCAATCATGTTTCTATACATTAATAATGAATAATCAGAAGGAAAAAAAATAGAGAAAACACTCCCATTTACAATTGCATCAAAAAGAATAAATTTAACCAAGGAGGTCAAAATACCTGTGTTCTGAAAACGACTGGACACTGGACAATGCAGTGAACACAAATAAGTGGAGGGATAGTCCATGGATTGGAAGACCTATCCTTAAAATGTCCATACTGCCCCAAACAATCTACAGAGTCAACGCAGTTTCTATTGAAATACCAATGGCGTTCTCTCAGAATTAGAAAAAAAAATAAAATAATCCTAAAATTTACATGGAACCAAAAAAAAGACCCTGAACTGCCAAAGCAATCCTGAGGAAGAAGAACGAAGTTGGGCGTACGGCGCCTTCTGATTTCAACCCGTCCTACAAAGCTATAATAACCGAGACAGTATGGTGCTGGCACAGAAACAGAGAACCGTGGGACGGAACCCTCAACAAGATACCAGCAAATTCCAACAATATGTGAAAATAAATAATAAGCCCTAGCTGGTTTGGCTCAGTGGATAGAGCGTCGGCCTGCGGACTGAAAGGTCCCGGGTTCGATTCCGGACAAGGGCATGTACCTTGGGTGCGGGCACATCCCCAGTGGGAGGTGTGCAGGAGGCAGCTGATCGATGTTTCTCTCTCATCGATGTTTCTGACTCTCTATCTCTCTCCCTTCCTCTCTGTAAAAAATCAATACAATATATTTTTTTAAAAAAAGAAAATAAATAATTATTGTGCAGCCCAAACTCGAACGCCGGCGCTGCTCGAACAGGATTTGACTTCCAGAAGAGCGGTGAAGACAAAGCCATCTATTTTGATACGTCCCATAAGTAGATATGGAGAGGAAAATCGTCTGGCCATCCGGTAACCGGCTTAGGTCGCCTGGGCCGGTTGGTCGTCTCGGCTTTGTTGTGTGTGTGTGTGTGTGTGTGTGTTTCAATGGTTCTCACGTAGTGTGGGGAGAAGGTCACCTTTTGGCTTTCCTTCCACTTTGTTTGTTTTCTCCATGTCTGGAGGGCATTGATACGCGTTTATGGGGACACAGGTATCAACCTCTACGGCGTGCGTCACACTTCCACGCAATGAAAAATTATTCCACCCTCGTGCCAGGAGGCCTCCCTTCGAAGAACCCCCCTCTGGGCACTCTCTCTGGATGATGTGATTTACTTTCTTCACCTCCCAAACGTGGGTTCCCTCTATGCTCTGCCACAACATTGTGTCTCCTTCGCAGTATGCATTGCAAAAAATTTATTTTTTAAGAATATCCCATTTCTAGGAGACATATGTAACATTTCCAACAGTAAAGAATTAAAAAAAAAAAAAAAAGAATGTGCCCTAACCGGCTTGGCTCAGTGGAGAGAGCGTCAGCCTGTGGAGTGAAGGTCCCGGGTTCGATTCCGGCCAAGGGCATGTACCTTGGTTGCGGGCACATCCCCAGTGGGAGGTGTGCAGGAGGCAGCTGATCGATGTTTCTCTCTCATCGATGTTTCTAACTCTCTATCCCTCTTCCTTCTTCTCTGTAAAAAAATCAATAAAATATTTTTAAAAAAGAATGTTCCATGTCTGTTTTTTTTTAATAGTGTATTTTTCTTTTTATATTTTTATCGATTTCAGAGAGGAAGGGAGAAGGACAGAGAGAAACATCAATGATGAGAGAGAATCATGGATGGGCTGCCTCCTGCACAAGCCCCACTTGGGGATCGAGCCCACAACCCAGGCATGTGCCCTGAACGGGAATCGAACCTGATCTCCTGGTTCCTAGGTCGAAGCTCAGCCACTGAGCCACACCCGCTGGGCTCGGTCATCGTATGGACTGAATGCAATGATGGCATGACTCGTTTGCTTGTTTGCTTCCACCACTTCCCCTCACTATGGATGGCAGAGACCACCTCCCTCCTCGTTCTGTGCCAGGAACAGTGGCAGCGGCGTGTGCAACTAATCGTTGCAGCGTGCAGATGAGAGCCGTTGTTTTTCCTTCCCTCCATGGAGTCCCGGGAAAGGTCACTTAATCCACCTGCAATCTTATCTCTGATTCCCAGGTGACCTTTCTAAAGATCAATCCCTCAGTTGCAGGCAGACCGGCTGCCTTGTGGGTCTGGGCGTTTCAGTCCTTGGGCCTCAGTTGGCCAGGCATGCACAACGTCCCCCCCGCCCCCCTTGGGGGTACTGGAGAGGCCGAGGGGCCGAGGTCGCGTCCCCTCCCCGCCCAACTGTGAAAAGCAGCAGCAGTCCCTGGCCTCACTTCTTCTTTTCTAGCAAAAAAAAAAGGGACCAGGCTGCCAAACAGCTACTCCTCTCAAATGAACTTCTTCCAGCCCGGCTGGTGTGGCTCGGTGGTTGAACATCGACCTATGTGTGAACCGGGAGGTCACGGTTGGATTCCCACCCGGGATTGATATCCCGTGTGGAGCGTGCAGGAGGCAGCCGATCGGTGATTCTCTCTCATCGTTGATGTTTCTTTCTCTCTCTCTCTCTCTCTCTCTCTCTCTCCCTTCCTGTCTGAAATCAATCAAAAATATACATATTTTTTTAAAACGTGAACTTCTTCCAGGCACATGATAGGGCATTGCTCAATAGCTGCTAAGCACATTCCTGCGAGTGCTCTTTCTCAATCCTTGGGCTTGTCTTTGGGGCCGGGATGGGGGCTCCAAGGTTGAGGCTGCAGCCAGCAGCCTATGTGGACAGCAGGGAGCCAGAAGGAATCACATTTCATGCGGGATAGGGGAAGGGCGGGCGGGGGGGGGGAGGGGGGGGAGCCTGGGCCTCTGTGCTGGGAGCAGGCGCACTGTCCACTGGAGTCTCTGGGGGAGACCTCCCCCCCTTTCCCCTGGTCACTATGGAAACCAGCGCTGGGACAAGGCTTCTCCTAGTCCCCAGCTTGCCAAAAACAGCCTATCCGCAGCTGTGTAATCTGTTTCACATTACAGTTTGAGGCAGCCCCCACCCCCAAAACCGTCCTGCCCCAGAAGATTTCATTACAATGTCTCCATGTACTTCCTGCACCCCTGGAGCTTGAGTGACAGAATCTCCATGTAAAAGAGTAACCCCTTTTCCTGAGTTTGACTGGCAGGTGTTTTTGCAAACTCCAGGGCTTTCGTTTCTAAGCCGCTGGCCCCTGAGATGACTTATGTTCCATATCGAATAGGTTCGACCTGGGAGAACCCGGCCAACCCAATTTATCACTGGAGCTCCAGACCCCAATCTTGACCTTGAATTAAACAAGTTGTAGAAGGCCCTGGCCGGGTGGCTCAGTTGGTTAGAGCGTGGTCCAGATACACCAAGGTTGCAGTTTCGATCCCGGGTCAGGGCACAAACAAGAATCAACGAGTGAACGCAAAAAAAATTGATCTTTCCCTCGATCTCAAAAAAAAAAAAAATTTTTTTAAGGAAGCTGTGTTTGCCTTCTTTCCCACAGTGCCATCCGTCCCGTGAGAAGGTCTGCATCTCTGTTTTATGGGCAGGCACCTCATTAGAGAGCAAGGAAGCTGCTAACCCCTCCTTCACCCCCAAATGATACCTTCTCTACTTGAAACCTATCCCGAGCTTATCATTTCCCCCCCCATCCCCCTCTCCATGAATTTTCTTCTTGGTGGGAAATGCAGCCTCACCAATAGATCTTTTCCTGGGTAGAAAGGATGTCACTTTATCAGACATACACCTGGGCTCCAAGGATGGGCACCATGAGGGGTCTGCCTTGTACTTGGTTGCAAACTTGAGCATCAGTTCCAGTGCTTTAAAACCAGGGGTGAGGAACCTTTTCCTACCAAGGGCCACTGGGATATCGATAACACCTTTCGAGGGCCATACAAAGTTACCCGCTTAAAGATTAGCCTGATCACGTGATTTACAATAGCTAAGATCTGGAAACAGGCCAGGTACCCAGGTATCCATTTATCCGTATCAGGAGGTAAATGGGTAAAAATTCTGTGGGACATTGACACTATGGAATACTATGCAGCTGTAAAAAAAAAAAAAAAAAAAAAAAGAGGGATCGTGTACCCTTGGGGACAGCATGGGTGCACCTGGAAACTATTATGCTAAGTGAAATGAGCCAAAGTGAGAAAGACAAATGGTCTCACTTGTTTGTGGAATCTAATGAACAAAATGAACGGACCAATAAAATAAAACCTGGAGCAGGGAGGCATGGGACAGACGACATACCTCGATGTGGGGTTGTGAGGCAAACCGAAGAACTTAGATATGTACTAGAGGCCCGTTGCAGGAAGATTCCTGCAATAGGGCTTCCTGCCGTGGTCTGCTTCCCTCCCTTCTCTGCCACCCCGCCTGCTTCCCTCCCTTCTCCACTGCCCCGCCTGCTTCCCTCCCTTCTCCGCAGCCCCACTTGCTTGCTTCTCCGCAGCTTTGCTCCCTTCTGCAACGCTTGGCTTCCTTCTACGCCGTCTTCAGTCTTCGCTCTACTGCTGGATATGCAAATTAACTGCCATCTTGGTTGGGTTAATTTGCATACTCGCTCCTGATTGGCTGGTGGGGTAGCGGAGGCACGGTCAATTTGCATATTACTCTTTTATTAGATAGGATATGCATAGCCCATGGACACGGGCAATAGGGTAGTGAAGACCTGAGGGTGAGGGGGTGGGTAGGGGTTGGGGGGAGGGGGAACAGGGAGATATCTGTAATGCTATCAACAATAAAAAATATATTTTAAAATGAGGGAAAAAATTAGCCTCCTCTATTTGGTCAAACATTTAATTAACTCGCCCCTCATGCCTTGGCAGGGCCAGACCAAGTGATTTCGAGGGCCTTCTATGGCCCACGGGATGGACGTTCCCCACCCCTGCCTTAAACCCTCTGAGCAGAATACCTCACAGTGGTCCTAACGCTCGGGCCCTGGCACGGTATTAAACAACTCTCGTCACAAGTGAGGAGGGAAGTGAGCTGTAGTAGAGGTGGGGGTCTATAGGTGACCGTGAACCACCGCACCAGAATGAGGTCAGGTCCAGCTCACACGGCAATGAGAACCCAAACAGCCTTCTGGCCAGAGCTCTGCTATCTCACGGCAGCGGGAGCTTTTCTAACTTTACAATTGTTTTTATAATAACCACATTCATACTTTTTTTTAAAAAAATACACAACGGTGTTCATGCTTTCACGATGGTTGTGCCCAAGTTTGAAGTGTGATGTCATGAATCCATTAAATCCAGGCAGGAAAAATAGGAGGATGCGATTTTAATAACTTTACAATGGCAAAAATGATGGCCCATGGCCCACGCTGAGCTGAGATTTAAATAATTGGCTCAAACCTTTTCATTAGAGGGGGGGGGGGAAATATCTTCAATGAACTAACTAGTTTGCCAGAATCATTAGAAAATAATAAACGTCCAAGGTGAACAGAAGAAAAGGAAATGAATGGATATAAAATGCGAGAAGTGAGGATGATTCTTGAAGAAGCATGTGGGCAGTAAGTTGATGCCGAGCCCTTCTTAAATAATAAAAAAATAACATAACTGAAAGCGCTCTGTCGGATGTACTGAGAAAAATAGAAATCTACAAGTTAAAGAACAACATGAAAGATGGAACAATCCAACTAAGATATATCTGAAAGATGTGTAGGAATTAACCTTGTGAAAGGAAATGTTAGGAAATCCAATCGGAGGAACTGGGGTGGGGATAATCCCCCTATAAGGGATACAGGCAGTAAAATCCAAAGAAAGAGAAACCGTGTGGAAAATCCTTCCGAGTCAACCTACTCGAGAAAAAAGAGAGAAATGAGAAATGGGATACAAGAAATAAAGAGAGTTCTAGAAATGCCCAAACAATATTGGATATAAGCTTTGGGTTTCAAGGGACAATAACCAGACACAAGATGGCATATTTATTTATTTTCCTTTTCTTTTTCTTTGTTTGGGTGGCATATTTAATGGATTTTTTTTTTTAGAGAGAGAGAGAGAGAGGAAGGGAGAGGTATAGAGAGAAACATCATTGATTGGCCGCCTCCTGCATGCCCCCGCCACAGGGAATTGAGCCTGCAACCCGGGCATGTGCCCTGACCAGGAATCAAACCAGTGGCCTCTTGGTTCCTGGGTTGACGACCATCAACCACTGAGCTACTCGGGAGGGGCCACGGTGGCCTATTTAATCGGCCCTAGCCGGTTTGGCTCAGTGGATAGAGCATCAGCCTGCGGCCTGAAAGGTCCCCTGTTCGATTCCCGGTCAAGGGCACATGCTAGGGTTGCAGGCTTCATCCCCAGTAGGGGCATGCAGGAGTCAGCCAATCAGATTCTCTCTCATCATTCATGTTTCTCTCTCTGTCCCTCTCTGACATCAATAAAAAATACATTAGCCCTAACCGGTGTGGCTCAGTGGATAGAGCGTCGGCCTGCGGACTGAAAGGTCCCGGGTTCGATTCCGGTCAAGGGCATGTACCTTGGTTGCGGGCTCCATCCCCAGTAGGAGGTGTGCAGGAGGCAGCTGATCGATGTTTCTCTCTATCCCTCTCCCTTCCTCTCTGTAAAAAATCAATAAAATATATTTAAAATAAAAAAATAAAATAAAAAGAAGAGAAACTTTCAGCTTGAGGAAGCCCAGGAAGGGCTGAAGGCCCACACTGGCTCACACCAGGGAGGCTTCCCTGGTGGGGGGACAGGAAGGGAGGGAAGGGCAGCGGAGGGGGGGCAGGGGGTGTCAGTTTTGTTTTGCCCATTGCACACTTGTTTTCAGAAATTAGAAAATACCAAAAAAAAGAAAAGAAAATTTAGAAAATACAGCCACCAATATGTTGCCCCTCTCTTGCCCATCACGTGAGCGAGAGGGCCAGATAGCATCTATGCGACCAGCTTCAAAAACAAGTTCCGGGCGTGGCTGGCAAGTTGGGACCAGCCAGGCGCTGTGAGAAGGTGGAGGTGACATTTCCCCGTGAACACGGAGCGGAGGTCGCAGGCAGCCGTCGTCACACGGGAGGAAGGGTGCTGGGCAAAACGGGGGGGGGGGGGGGGCGGGGGGTAAAGGTATCGTACGTTTCGGGGAGTAAACATGGCGATCTTGGAAGGATGAGCACTTTCATGGGGGAAAATAAATAAAATAAAAATCAAAATGACCCCAGGGACGTGGAAAACAAAAATCAATGGCTAGTCCCCTGGCCGGGTTGCTCAGTGGTTAGCGGGGGGGGGGGGGCGCCCAAGGGTCGCGGGTTCCCTTCTGCAGGAGGACACCTACGGGGGTTGCAGGCTCGAGGTCCGGTGCATGCTGGGAGGCAACCAATCCAGGCGCCTCTCGCACATCCATGTTCCTCTCTCTCTCCATCTCTCTCTAAAAAAAAAATCAATGGAAAAAGATGGCCGGGTGACGATGAAAACAAACCAATAAAAAAAATAAACATATAAATAGATATTTTTTAAAAAAAAATCAATGGTAGGGTTAAATAAAACACGTTCAAAAATAAAATAAAATCGATGACTATTCACACACTACCCATGTCACCCGGGGAAAGTCCCATTCGCCCACGGGGGTTGACGACATTCGCTATTTCTCTCTTTTTTTTTTTAATTTTTATTGGTGGATGGATTTGAGAGGGAGTAAGGGAGAGAGAGATTTTGTTATTTCCACGTAGTTTTGCATCCCTTGGCCTGGGCCCTGGACCTGGGCTCGAACCCGCAACCAAAATGGCGCTGCCGGATGAGCGGCGCAGCCGGGGCTGCCATCTTTTTGTTGTTGTTTTTACTTCTTTACGGCTGAAAGCGTCGCCTCTGTCCCCTCCTTCCGCCTTTCTTCACTCTGTGACCCCCTCTGCTTTGGGGGGGGGGACTCGACGGGATGGGTCTTGTCTCTGGGGTCCCGTGTCGGACCGACCACCGTCTCGCCAGGTGGAGACACCTTTTCTGGGCATCACCTCGCACCCTCAGGGTCCGGACACCACGCTGAACACCCCGGCCTGGGGTCTTTCTGGGGGTGACACCCCGGCCTGGGGTCTTTCTGGGGGTGACACCCCGGCCTGGGGTCTTTCTGGGGGTGACACCCCGGCCTGGGGTCTTTCTGGGGGTGACACCGCGGCCTGGGGTCTTTCTGGGGGTGACACCCCGGCCTGGGGTCTTTCTGGGGGTGACACCCCGGCCTGGGGTCTTTCTGGGGGTGGGCTCCTACCGAAGGCGATTCTGCGTGAGACGACGGCCATGTTTCCTCAGAAACGCGTTGAGGCGCCGTCAGGGAAACACCTTACCTCTTCCCCGTCCACCTTCCGCAGCGCTCAGCCTTCTCCCTCCCGTCTCCCCATGACCCGCTTAGGGCACACGGGGCACTTTGGGTGGGGGTTCATGGCTGCCATCCATTCCAGGGGCGTCTGTACCTTCTTGGGGTGGGGGGGGGCCTCGCCACGTTCCCGACCCGTCAGGCGCGACGCCCCGCCCCGCCCCCTCCGCAGCTGGAAAGGCGGGCATGCGCAGGGTCCCGCCCGTCCGAGCTCCCGCCCCGTCGGGCGCCGCGCCACGCCCCCTCCGGCAGCTGGAAGGGCTAGGCTCGCGGCCGCGCAGGCGCAGTGGCCCGCCTGACCGCTGGCCCCGCCCCCCTGCCCGCCCGCCGCTACGGAAGGCGCCGCGCGCGCAGCGACGCGCACTTCCTCTCCAGGCGTCCGTCTGCGAAGGGAGCGCAAAGGCTCGACGAGCTGCTGGACGCGGAGGCCCTGCCCTGGTCGCCCGGAGCAGACATGTCCGAAGCAAGTAAGCAGGGGTGCGACCCCAACTTTGCAGCCGAGGCCGCCAGCGCCGAGGCGTGCGGCGGAGGCGGCGGCAGCCCTGGGGTTCCCGGGGGGCCCCCCGCGCTCGCGTCCGCGTCCACGTCCCAGGCCGCGGCGACCCTGGCGGGGCCCGACAGCCCTCCCTCAGGCTCCGGCGACGCCCCTGCAGCCTCGCCGCCGCCGCCCGAGGCCTGGAGCGATGAGGAAGACCCGAAGGCCCTGCTGCAGGCCGCGGAGGAGGGGTGCGCCCACCAGGCCCCGAACGCGGCCCAGCCGGGCCCCGCGCCGCCCACCGCGGCGCAGCTGGTGCAGAAGGCGCACGAGCTGATGTGGTACGTGCTGATGAAGGACCAGCGGAGGATGATCATCTGGTTCCCCGACATGGTGAAGGATGTCATCGGCAGCTACAAGAAGTGGTGCCGCAGCATCCTGCGGCGCACCAGCCTCATCCTGGCCCGCGTCTTCGGGCTGCACCTGCGGCTGACCAGCCTGCACACCATGGAGTTCTCGCTGGTCAAGGCGCTGGAGCCCGCCGAGCTGGACAGGGTGGCGCTGGGCGGCCGCATGCCCATGATGGGCCTGCTGCTCATGATCCTCAGCCTCATCTACGTCAAGGGGCGCGGCGCCCGCGAGAGCGCCGTGTGGAACGTGCTGCGCATCCTGGGGCTGCGGCCCTGGAAGAAGCATTCGACCTTCGGCGACGTGCGGAAGCTCCTCACCGAGGAGTTCGTGCAGCAGAACTACCTCAAGTACCAGCGCGTGCCCCACGTGGAGCCCCCCGAGTTCGAGTTCTTCTGGGGCCCCCGAGCCACCCGCGAGATCACCAAGCTGCAGATCATGGAGTACCTGGCCCGGGTCTTCAAGAAAGACCCCCAGGCCTGGCCTTCCCGTTACAGGGAGGCCCTGGAGGAGGCCCGGGCCCGGCGGGCGGCCGCGCCCCCGACCCCCTGCCCCCGCAACAGCTTCTCCGAGGACTAGCTGGGTCCTCGGAGGGAAGCGGGGAGTCCCCTCCCGGTGGTGTCTGACCCCTCTCACCAGGCTGGTGGTGGTGGGGTGGGGGGGGGGTGCGGCGAGGGGCCTTGTTAGAGTCTTAAGGGGGTTTCCAGTGCAGTATTTCACGTGTTACACGTTTTAAGTTTTCAGTACCCATGCTTTTATACACCTTTGATTAATGCCACGTTGTATTCCTTTCTGTCCTCTCTCACGGAGAAGGTAGTGGGTTAGGAGGGTTCCCTGCATGTCTGTTTTATAAGTAACCTCTCTGTTGGTGCTTTCGGCTTCTGTGCTGCCTTTCTTGAATTTTTTTTTTTCCCCTTTTGTACCAGAGACGTGCTAAAAAAAAAACACAAAAAAAAAACACAAAACAACAACAAAACAAACAAGAACACACCCATTGAGAAGTTTTCCATCTTAATTCTCTTTTTTCTATGGGACAGCCTGACATGCTGTGCCTAGGGGTGGACTGTGCCCCAGGAGAGTGTTGATTGATGAGAAGGACTCCACCCGCGAAAAAAAGAAAGAAAAAGCTGGCCTTTTCAAAGCCAAGAGGGAAAAAGTCAAGCTTCCAGCCCCTTCGGCTGGCGAACCCCCGCTGTGGGCACAGGCGGCATCGGTGTGGCGTGACGTGGACTGGACTGGTCCCGTCTCGGTGTGGGCACTTTTTTACTAAAACCCGAGTTACCAACCCCCACCCCTGAGTAAACTTTTAAAAAAAACAACAACAACACCAAACAGTAAAGTTCTTGTGATACGATCATTTCTGGAGAAAAGCGTGCTTTTTATCTTGTCCGCGGCGGCGTGCATGCGGGCTGGGCTGGGCTGGGCTGGGGAAACGGGGGACGTTTACAAGGGGCAGCAAATGACAGCTATTTCCGTGGGGGTGGGACAGTCACGACTCATGGTGACCCATAAACGGTGCGAACTTTTATAGTTGGTTTGTTTTTTTTTTTTAACACAACACACACATTCAGCGCTGAGGCCGATCCCGAACGGTATAAAGAAAGCGCGAATGCTTATCCTCAAAGTCCGCAGAAGTAGCGATGATTCATGTGGAGGATAATTTCCCTTTTTGTGGTCGCTGAGACAGCACTTGGCTTTTTTTTTTTTTTTTTTTTTTTTAACTTAACCCTCACAGCGGCCTTTTGCACCGGGGAGGAAGGTCAGGAGCAAAGCCGGCATTTAACTTGCCCCCCGAGAACATCAAGTTTAACGAGAGGAGGGGCTGGGATTGGAACCCACACCAGAGCCTCCACTTTTCCCCAACTGCCCCCCTTCCCCATCCCTTTCAGTTGATTTCTTTAAAAATGTCACGTTAGAGTCTCTACTCTTAGTTCCCTACCCCAAACGCGTGTATACACACACACACACACACACACACACACACACACACACACACGCGCACACGGCTAAGGGACCCTCCCGTTAATCTTGTAGAGAAAGCAACCCTAGTGGGGTTGTACAAATTAAGAAACTTGCTTTCACAGAGATTAATGGGCCTCATCAAGTCACACTCCGGCGTAGCCGTGAAGCCAAGATTTGAAACACGGCCCTCCCTTGAAGGGCTGAAGTGAAGGAGCCAGAAGAACACCCGTGGGACTCCCGGGCGGGGGGGGGGGGGAGGTGGGGTTGGGTGGGGTGGCGGGGGTGGGGGGGGGGACAGTTGCCTCTTCGGACATCTGTGGCCGAGCAGTTCTTGAATTGCAAAGCGCCCCTAGGGAGTCCTCGCAGGGTGGAATGGGGTGAGGGTGGGGTGTGTGGGGTGGGAGATAAAGCCAGGAAGATTTCAGTCTTGTGAGCGGGTGGGGGGCGGGGGAGAGAGAAACAGGCCTTCGATAAGACCAGAAATCCTTCACCCTTCAGGAGGTCGGAGAAGATGGTGTAGGAAGCGTACAGCTACAACCCCTCCGTGCGGTGGGACAGTCACCACGCGTAGACGCGTGAATTTTATAGTTTTATTTGTTTTTAAATGCATCTCAGGTGCTCAACACGTCGGCCAATACAGAAAAGGCAGAAATAAAGCACAAATGCTCATACTCACAGCCTATCGAAGGAGCAGCTGTTACTATCTGGTCAAAGCCGTTTTGGGGGGGAACATAGACAATGAGAGGCATGCATCGCCCCTAAAAGGACTAAACAGGAAGTTATATTGGGGTGAGGGGGTTCTGTCCTGCTTTGGGACCTAGGGTTCCCAACACTTCATGGCAATACCCAACAGGTGGGTGAGGGCAGGTGCTAAAGGTGGACTCGCTGTGACGTCTCCCGGCGTGGAGGGGGCCACATTTCGGCAAAAACTCGGGCAGCAGTGACCTGACTCGGATGCCCCCTCTCACCCAGAGCCAAGGGGAGTGTATAGGAATTTTAGAATTGTGAAAAATATTCTTACCCTGCCCGGCCAGCGCGGCTCCGTGGTGGAGCGTCGACCTAGGAACCAGGAGGTCACAGTTCAGTTCCCAGCAGGGCACGTGCCCAGGTGGCGGGCTCGCTCCCCAGTGGGGGGGCGTGCAGGAGGCAGCCGATCCCTGATTCTCTCTCATCCTGGATGTTTCTCACTCCCCCTCTCCCTTCCTCTCTGACAGCAATTAAAAAATATATTTTAAAAATGTTTTACCTAACCCTCTCCCCCCCCCCCCAAAAAAAAAAACTTCCCAAAAATCAAAATCCATTGCTCCTTGGAATTGAAAATGACAGCGCTATCCAGGAGGCTCCAAGCCTGGGGCAGGACCAGGGCTGTCACTCCCACCCCGGCGGCATGCTGGTGGTGTTTTCGAATGCCCTCATACTCGGTTCCCTGTGCAAGGTCTTTCCTTCCAGCCCAGTCGCTGGGTAGGCAGGCCCCTCAACGCCCCCCACGAATGCCCTGTGTTTGGACTCACGCTCATCTATGCTACGCGTGAGAGGTAGCGAGAACTCCAAAGCTGCCCCAAGCTCACGGACCCAGGGATGGGAGCCACACCGCAGAGGACAGACCCTCCGGAGAAGGACGGGGCCGTGAGAATCAAGGAGCCGACCCCAGGAAGTCACACGGGCAGGGCTGCTCGGCTCCTGTCTTCGGCGGCGAGACACTTCCCAGGTGTGCAGCGACTTCATTGCTGATCCCTGGTCCTGCAGGGTCAGCAGCTTGGGGCTCAGGAAAAAGAACAGTCAACAATATCTCCGATTTTTTTCTCCTTCCTCCTCCTCCTCCTCTTCTCCTTCTTCTCCTCCTCCTTCTTCTCTTCTTCCTCCCCCTCCTCCTTCTTCTCTTCTTCCTCCCCCCTCCACCTCCTCCTCCTCCTCCTCCTCTTCTCTTCTTCCTCCCCCTCCTCCTTCTTCTCTTCTTCCTCCCCCTCCTCCTTCTTCCTCCCCCCTCCCCCTCCTCCTCCTCTTCTCCTTCTTCTTCTCCTCCTCCTCCTTCTTCTCTTCTTCCTCCCCCCTCCTCCTCCCCCTCCTCCTCTTCTCCTCCTCCTCCTTCTCTTCTTCCTCCCCCTCCTCCCCCTTCTCTTCTTCCTCCCCCCTCCTCCTCCTCCTCCTCCTCCCCGTCCTCCTCCTCCTCCTCCTCCTCCTTCTTCTTCTTGTCAGATTTTCACGTGAGGCTCCATTCAAAGGTTGGAGGGTTTGGCAAATATTTCCCAAAAGGTGGTGCTCTATGTATCTATGAGTTCTTTGTTTTATTCATCCTCACCGGAGGATATTTTTCCATTGCTTTTATAGACAGAGTGGAAAGGAGGGAGGAAGGGAGAGGGAGAGGGGGAAGGAGAAAGGATAGAGAAACATCATCCACATTGATCGGTTGCCCCCCCACAAAGTGCCATGACCAGAGGCAGGGATCAAACCTGCAACCCAGGTACGTGCCCTTGACCGGGAATCAAACCCACGACCATTCAGTGCCTGGGTCAACGCTCTAACCACTGAACAACACCTGCCAGGGCATATGTGTTTGTTTTTAATTCCACTTAGAAGCGAGATGATACCGTCTATCTGACTTATTTTACTGAGCACAACGCCCTCCCATTTCACCCACGTTGTCACACACATGGCAAGATTTCCTTTTCGTGGCTGAATTATACACGTATATCTCCACATTATTCTACCCATTCATCTACCAACCACCATTAAGGTTGTTTCTATGTCTTGGCTATTGAGTGCAGCAGAACTACAGATATCTTTCTGAAATCATAATTCTGTTCCCTTTGGATAAGTGTCCAGAAGTAGAACTGGACCATACGATTTGGTTTTGTTTTTTAAAAAAAATATTTTTTTTTGAAGAATCTCCATCCTGTTTTCCACAGTGGCTCCATCAATGTACATTCCCACCAGCTATTCAGCCGGTTCCCTTTTCTCTGCATCCTTGGCAATGCTTATTTCTTGACTTTTTTTTTAAATAATACCCATTCGAACAGGTGTGAGGTCATTTTCTTTAAAGGAGAAATACTGCAGCCCAGCTGGTGTGGCTCAGTGGACTGAGCATCGTCCCATACACCAAGAGGTCACCGGTTCGATTCCCCATCAGGGCACATGCTTGGGTTTCAGGCTCAATCCCCAGTGAGGGCCGGAGTGGGGGGGAACATTCTGGGGGGCGGGGGGTGGGGGGGCAGCCAATCCTTTCTCCGAAATCAATAAAGACATATTTTTAAAAAATAAAATAGGTTGCAACAGCATGGATGGGGCTGTAGATATGCTGAGTGAAATAAGCCAGTGGGAAAAAGGGAATTATCACATGATCTCACTCATAGGTGGGATCTAATGAACAAAATAAACTGATGAACAAAATAGGGCCAGAGACATGGGAGCGTGGAACAGACTGTGGAATCGCAGAAGGAAGGCGGGAGGTGCGGAGGTGGGCGGGTAGGAACGTGTACGCATAGATGCATGATCCACGGACACAGACAATAGGGCTGTGGGGGCCTGGGGTGGGGGGTGATGGAGGCCTGGTGGGGGGGCAGGCTAGAAGGGGTCAAAGGGGGGAAAAAAGGGGGACATTTGTAATACTTTCAACAATAAAGATTTCTTAAAACATAAAGTACAATCTCACAACTTTTCCAATTTGATGTGTACGTGTATTTGCTTACGTATCGATTTAACGGGAGACTATTGCCCTTTAAAGTATATGGCCAGAGGAGTGCTGGGTCCAGGTCCGTGAATTAGTTCCAAAATGTCCCCAGGCCAGTTTCATGGATAAGGGTGTCACGCGGACCCACCCCAACGAAAAGGAAGACAGCGATCCAATGACCCCCTTCAGTACAACGTACACCTTTGGAGAAGGAAATGAAAGAAATCACTTGTTCGCTCTAGCCGGTGCGGCTCCGTGGATAGAGCGTGGGCCTGCGGACTGAAAGGTCCCGGGTTCGATTGCGGTCAAGGGCATGTACCTCGGTTGCAGGCTCCACCCCAGCCCCGGGCCCCTGGTCAGGAGGCAACCCATCCATGTGTTTCTCTCCCATAGATGTTTCTCTCTGTCTTTCCCTCTCTCTTCCACGCTCCCTAAAAAAAAAAAAGGAAAAAAACATATCTTCAGGTGAGGGTTAAATAAATAAATAACAATCAATCAATCAATCAATCAATGATATTTTTTTTTTAGAAAAACAAAATTACTTGGTTCACGTGACAGAGAATGGTGGCTAAGGAAATGAACACCCGTGTACCAAAGCGTTTTCTGGAAAAGGTGAAACTGAAGCGGATACTTAAAGGATTAGCAGGGATCTAAGAAATATCAAGCGGGAACATGACTCCAGGCAGAAACCAATAAAAAAAAAAAAAAGCGCCCAGCGCAGCACCCCTCGAAGGCCAGAGTTAATTAAGGGGATTTGCGGCTTCCCTCCTCAGCACGATGGTCGGGCTGACCAGCCAGCAACACCCAACCACTCTTTTTTTCCCTGAGAAAGTGCAGGCTGCATAGCTGGTGTATCAGCCTCGCGGCCGCATTCCACACCCCCCACCCCCAAGCCCTAAGGAAAGGTCGGCTTGCACTTTCCCTTTCTGGCTTCTTTTCCCTATTTTTTTTTAAATTTCATTTTATTTTTTAAAATATATTTTTATTGATTTCAGACAGGAAGGGAGAGGGAGAGAGAGAGAGAGAGAGAGAGAGAGAGAGTCATGGATCGGCCGCCTCCTGCATGCCCCCTACTGGGGATGGAGCCTGCAACCCCGGGCATGTGCCCTTGACCGGAATCCACATCGAACCCAGGACCCTCTCCTGCATCCTTTGACATCAAATGCACAGAACAAGGACAAGAACACAGCAGGATCCGGCCCGTGTGTCTCAGTGGTTGCACGTGGACCTATGAACCAGGAGGTCACGGTTCCATTCCCGGTGGTCAGGGCACGTGCCCGGGTTGCGGGTTCAATCCCCAGGAGGGGGCGTGCAGGAGGCAGCCGATCCATGATTCTCTCTCCTCATGGGTGTTTCTCTCTCTCCCTCTCCCTTCCTCTCTGAAATTAATAAAAATATATTTATATTTAAAACACACACACACACACACACACACACACACACACACACACACACACAAAACAAACACAGGAGGGACCTCAGGGGCTGGTGCAGCTCCTGGGATGATCAGGATCAAAGAGCTGAACCAGCCCTGGCCAGTGTTGCTCAATGGTTAGAGCGCCCACACTGGGACCAAAAGGGTGAAGGGTTCGATTCCAGTCCCCAGTTGGGACGCGTGGGGCGGGGGGGGGCAACCCATCAATGTGTCTCTCTCACACAGCAATTTTTTTCTCTCTCTCTCACCCCTCCCTCCTCTCTCTCCCTTTCACTCTCTCTAAAAAAATGAATGGACCCTGGCCGGTTTGGCTCAGTGGGTAGAGCGTCAGCCTGCGGACCAAAGGGCCCCGGGTTCGATTCTAGTCAAGGGCATGTACCTTGGTTGCGGGCACATCCCCAGTGGGAGGTGTGCAGGAGGCAGCTGATCGATGTTTCTCTATCATCGATGTTTCTGACTATCTATCCCTCTTCCTTCCTCTCTGTAAAAAATCAATAAAATATATTTTTTAAAAAAAATGAATGGACCCTGGCCGGTTTGGCTCAGTGGGTAGAGCGTCAGCCTGAGGACCAAAGGGCCCCGGGTTCGATTCTGGTCAAGGGCATGGACCTTGGTTGCAGGCTCCTCGACCCATCCATGTGTTTCTCTCACATCAATGTTTCTGTCTTTCCCTCTCTCTCCCTGAAAGTCAATGGAAATATATCCTCGGGGAAGGATTAACAAGAATAAACAAATAAATCTAAAAAAAATAAAAATCAGTGGGAGAAATATTCTCCGGTGAGGATTGAAAAAAATAAATTAAAAAGAGCTGAACGAATCCGAGATGTTGGCCTCTTCAAACCCCTGAACAAATATCAACAGTCATCTACTTATCTCTGTACCTCTTTCCCTCCCCACCTGGTTGGGATGTGTTCGGGAGGCAACCGATCAATGCTTCTCTCTCTCTCCCCTCCCCTCTCTCTCTTTCTAAAACCAATAAAAAACATATTCTTGGGTGAGGATTTTCAAAAAAGAGGAAGAAAGGAATATCTTCATCGCACCCTGAAAATAAATGGATACGAAACCATCAGTGGGGACGTGAATCCGAGTCTAGTTGTAAAACTGGCCAGCCGGATCCCACTTAACTGCGTGTTAGATCATTTAAACGTTTGAATCCCCACACACCAGTGCTCGCACAGTGGGGAGAGTATACATTTTTTTTCTGGGGGCAACTATTCTATACGTCAGCCTTTAATTGTTTTAAAATATGTGTATTGATCTCAGAGAGGAAGGGAGAGGGAGACAGAAACATCAGTGATGAAAGAGAATCACAGATCGGCTGCCTCCTGCACGCCCCCTACTGGGGATGGAGCCTGCAACCCGGGCGTGTTCCCTGACCGGGAATCCAACCGTGACCTCCATGTTCACAGGTTGACGCTCAACCACTAAACAGTCTTTAATTTTTTTTTAATTTCATTTATTGATTTGAGAGAGAGAGAGAAAGAGAGGAAGCGAGACACAGAGAGAAACATCAATTTGTTGCTCCACTTATGTATGTATTCATTGGTTGCTTCTTTTTAAAAAAATATATTTTATTGATTTTTTTACAGAAAGGAAGGGAGAGGGATAGAGAGTTAGAAACACTGAGGAGAGAGAAACATCGATGAGAGAGAAACATCGATCAGTTGCCTCCTTCACACTCCCTACTGGGGATGTCCCTGCAACCAAGATACATGCCCTTGACCGGAATTGAACCTGGGACCCTTGAGTCCGCAGGCCGACGCTCTATCCACTGAGCCACACCAATCAGGGTCATTGGTTGCTTCTTCTATGTGCCCTGACCGGGGATCAAACCCACAACCTCGGTGTGTCAGGACAATGCTCTAACCCAGTGGTCGGCAAACTCATTGTCATCAACAGGACAACGATTGAAATTTCTTTGGAGAGCCAAATTTTTTAAGCTTAAACTACGTAGGTAGGTACATCGTTATTAACTTAATTAGGGTACTCCTAAGCTGGCCTTTGCTAAACACTCAAGGGGCCAAAGAGCCGCATGTGGCTCGAGAGCCGCAGTTTGCCGACCACGGCTCTAACCAACGGAGCTACCCAACCAGGGCCAGTCTTTTAATGTTTTATTTTATTTATTTTTTTTAATATATTTTATTGATTTTTTACAGAGAGGAAGGGAGAGGGATAGAGAGTTAGAAACATCGATGAGAGAGAAACATCCATCAGCTGCCTCCTGCACACCTCCTACTGGGGATGTGCCCGCAACCAAGGTACATGCCCTTGACCGGAATCGAACCCGGGACCCTTCAGTCCGCAGGCCGACGCTCTATCCACGGAGCCAAACCGGTCAGGGCCGTCTTTTAATTTTTTAAAACATATTGTTTCACACACACAATTAAAAAAAAATTTCAGCAACATGGGAAGAAGCAGAGAAACATGAGCTGTGGACAAGGAAGGAGGCGAGCACACCACAGGAAGGCTCGGAGATGATCCAGATGTGGACACTGGAGGAGGAAGACGGTAACCCCCAGGCTGGTCCACACGTTCAAGGACAGAGTGAAATGGGTAGAGAACCTATTCGAACAAATGAGAGGCTTCGGCAAGAAAAAGGATGGGGCCCTGACCGGTGTGGCTCAGTGGATAGAGTGTCAGCCTGTGGACTGAAGGGTCCCAGGTTCGGTTCCGGTCAAGGGCATGGACCTTGGTTGCAGGCACATCCCCAGTGGGGGGTGTGCAGGAGGCAGCTGATCAATGCTTCTCTCTCATCGATGTTTCTAACTCTCTCTCCCTCTCCCTTCCTCTCTGTAAAAAAAACAATAAAATATATTTTTTTAAAAAAAAAGGAAAGAAAAAAGTTGGGGAGCCATGCCGAGGAGTGGAAACGTCTGAGGGAAAGAAAAAAGAACACACAATTTCCAAACGAATAATTCCCCCAATGGGCTTCCTAGCAGGCTGACGACGCCTCGGAACAAAGGGTCAGTGGGCAGAGAGACAGGTTCGTGAAAAGCGGCGAAACCGAGAAAATGAAAAGCGCATTCGCGACCCCGCCGGGCACCGTGGAAATGATTTTAATGTGTGTGTAATCAGAGAGCCGGAGTTGACAGCGGAGGGAATAATACCGAGAAATTATCTGACAAGATAATGGCTGTGGATTTTTTGCGAACGTGGTGAAATGCATTAACCTCTACATCCAATCAGCTCAATCAACTCCTACAAGGATAAATAAAGGGAACCCACACCCAGGCCTATTATGATCAGAGAATGAGGTTTGGGGAGGGGGGGGGCGTGGGGGAAGGAGATAGGAGCTCAAAAGCAGCGGAGTGGGGAACATTACATCCAGAACAAGGACGCGGAGAATTATGCTTTCTTGCTGAAATTCAATGGAGGCACAGCCTTCAAGGGCCCAAAGGAAAAACCAAAGTGTGCATCGCGAAGTCCTATCCAGCAGAAATGTATTTCAGGAAGGAAAGGGGGAGAGCCAAGAATGCAGACGGGGACGAGAAATGGTGCTGGGAAGACTGGGTAGCCAACCACGTGCAAGACGATGGGAAACTGGCCCTCGGTGGCGGCGTGGCCCAGTGGATGGAGTGTCGACCTGTGAACCGGGACGTCACTGTTCCATTCACGGTCAGGGCACGTGCCCGGGTGGCAGGCCCCGTCCCCAGTTAGGGGACCTGCAGGAGGCAGACGGGCGATGGTTCTCTCTCATCATCGATGTTTCTCTCTCTCTCTCTCTCTCTCCCTCCTCCTTCTTCTCTGAAATCAACAACAACAACATTTTTTTTAAAAGACGAGCGCAGATCTATGCATTTCGTTGTTTTATGTTCATGAGACCACATTTTTTAAAAAGGTTTCGGCAGACCTGGCCTGATGGCTAAGAATGCTGTCTTGGCAACCCCACGGAGCAGGCTTCGGTTCCGGACGTAGCTTGCCAGTTCTTCTACCCACCTCAGCCTCGACCTCTTGATCCGTACGATGGGCTCAAACCGCCCTATGGATGTTGTGAGGCTCGTACAATGTCGGTAAACTTTCTAGGGTGGTATTTGTCTGCTTGGGGAACACTCGGGAATCGCCACCTCTTGAGAATTGGTTTTCTCTCTCTCTCTCTTTTTTTTTTTTTTTTTTGCTACAGCACACCCCCCCACACACTCCAAACAGAAGGGAGGATTCCATGATTTGCACCATGACTAATGTGAGTTTTAAAAACAATGCGAAATAAATACGACATGCATATCCGAGGTGTCTGCATGAGCCGTGTCTGGGTTTTCCTCTGTAGGTCCGCCCCAAATCAATCCTTCATAAAAGGCGTTTCATGAATAAATAGGTTTGGGCTTCGGGAACACTGTCACCGGGTCTTGGACTAGCTCCTAAAGAGATGCACCAATTCTAACAGCTATGGGACGGGGCAGTAGGGGGGACGGGAGGTGGGGAGAAGGTATGGGGAAGGTAGGCAAGTAAATGTGGTGCTAATTGTACACGTTCATTCAACAGCTCATTACTGGCCACTCAGGATGAGCTGGGGTTTGCAAGTGAACAGAAAAAGCTTCCTGCCTGGCCGGTGTGGCTCCGTGGTTGGGCACCGACCCATGAACCGGGCGGTCACGGTCCGATTCCCCCGTCCGGGCACATGCCTGGGTTGCTGGCTCGATCCCCAGTGTGGGGCGTGCAGGAGGCAGCCGATCCATGATTTTCTCTCATTATGGATGTTTCTATCTCTCTCTCCCTCTCCCTTCCATTCTCTCGCTAAAAAAAAAAAAAAAAAAAAAAAAAATCAATAAAAACCTATTTTTCAAAAGAGAAGGCCCCAGCCCTAGCTGGTCTGGCTCAGTGGATAGAGCATGGGCCCGTGGACTGAAGGGTTCCCGGGTTCGATTCCCAGTCAGGGCACACGCCCGGGTTGCGGGCTCGATCCCCAGGGGAGGGCCTGCAGGAGGCAGCCGGTCGATGATTCTCTCTCATCGTGGATGTTTCTGTCTCTCTCTCCCTCTCCCTTCCTCTGTGACGTCAATCAAAATACATATTTAAAAATTTTATAAAAAGGAAGAAAAAAAAAAAAAAAAGGAAGGCTGCGGTCCTTAGGGGAGTCTGCCTTCCTGTGACGATGCAGATCATCAGCACGTTCACACATTCCCCCTGCACCCCGCTCAATGCGTTGCCTCCTTGTTTATACTCCGCCTTCATCTCCCCCCTTTTTGGTTTGTTTTGTGTGTTTTTTTTGGGGGGATGACGCGTGTTACCCTTTGGCGATAGACTTACGCAAATACGAGAGCCCTTCCTAATCAGAAGACAAACAGGCGCACGCCTTCCATGCACGCTCTGTATTTGCCTTCAGTGTCCCCACTCACCTTGGATTTTGAATCTGTCCCGTGGCGGAGAGAGGAGGAGGAATTCTGACGACGCCTGGTTCCGAGGTCTGGGGTACAAAGAGCATATACGCAGAAAAGGGGTTTGGGGGATGGAGTGGGGGCTTCAGAAAGCCAGATGGAACAGGAAGGAGAGGGTTTGGGGGGGGGGAACCTATGTAAAATTCGTGGCCCCAATTTCCCACTGGATTCAGGAGCGTATTGGGTTTTGCTGGTATCAAAACAGTCGATCCTGCCCTGGTCGGTTTGGCTCAGTGGATAGAGCGTGAGCCTGCGGATGGAAGGGTCCCGGGTTCGATTCCCGGTCAGGGCACATGCCTGGGGTTTCAGGCTCGATTCCCAGTAGGGGGCGTGCAGGAGGCAGCTGATCCATGATTGCCTCTCATCATCAGTGTTTCTCTCCCTCCCTTTCTGAGATCAATAAAGATATGTTTTTTTTTAAAAAAGTCAG